>NC_139228.1:43887236-44487236 GCF_055691185.1 Crinia signifera | reverse complement strand
ACTGCGGATGGGGCAGATGTAACTTGTGCAGAGAGAATTAGATTTGGGTGGGGTTTTACTGCAAAGTGAGATCTATATTGCAGTGTAAAATCATGCAGTCAGTATTTTCCCTGCACAGAAACAAAAAAACTCACCCAAATCTAATTCTCTCTGCACATGTTACATCTGCCCCCCTGCAGTGCACATGGTTTTGTCCATCTAAGAAGGATTTTGTCAGAAAGAATGAACTAGAAGAAACCCCAATGAGTGGTAGTAGCCAGGCAGTAGGAAAAAAAAAAATCGCCATCAGATGCCGTCCATCAATGGCATAAAACTATTCGACTCTCGCCTATCGATGCCCAAAACATCGAGCACTAGGTCCCGACCATCAATGTTTTGGGAACATCGATAGTCAATGGTCATCCCTATTGCATAGTGTACTATCAGAATTAGAGATGGGCAAAGTGACTCACTAAAGAGAGCGGGGGTCAAATGAGTGTTCAGTGAAAAGATATGATTCTTTCGGATGTCTCACTGACTCAATTGGAAAAAAATTACTTATTTACGGTTTGAGTGTACTAAGGGTAGTATCTGTTCGTTCTACAGTATTTACATTTCACTTGATTCTAGTAATGTAAAGCGAATTTAATACATTAATCTCACAGGTGGTTATTTTTACTTATTTTTCTATTTATCCTGCTGAACACCGATAAGATCCCATATGCCGCCGGCCGGACCCACTTGTCTGATAAACAGCATCAGGCCTCAATGTGTTCAACACCACACACACAAGTGTGAAAATTAACCCAGACAGAGGGGACCATTTGATACCAGACAATGATGTTGCACACGGCTGTTAGTGGTCACATGGTGTAATAGAGGTGTGATACACCAGGAAGTCAAGCAAGTGGCAGACAAAGACAGATGGAGCCCAGCTCACTGGGGTCCAGATGCACTAAGCTTTAAAAGTGATCAAATGGAGAGTGATAAACCACCAGCCAATCAGCTCCTACTTGACATGTCGCAGACTGTGTTTGAAAAAATGTCAGGCAGGAGCTGATTGGTGTATCACTCTTTATTTTATCACTTTTGAAGTTTAGTGCATCTGGCCCATGATCTTTACTTCATGAATCTGGTGCTCTAAAATGAAAGTTAAAAGTACTACACAGCCCAGCAAACACAGATCTAATAAATAATTATTTATTTATTAGCAGTTTCTTATATAGCACACACAGATTCCGCAGCGCTTTACAGAGAGAATATTTGACCATTCATATCAGTCCCTGACAAAAACAAAGACAAAAAGCAGCGCATAAATGATATAAGGTGAATCAATATAAAAAGAATATTTTTAGAATAAACCAATTTTTAGGCACAATGACATTCATAAATGGTTAACCCCTTCACGACAGAGCCAGTTTGTGCCTTCATGACAGAGCCCTTTTTTTCAAATCTGACATGTCTCACTTAAGTGGGGATAACTTTTTTTTGCTTTTACTTATCCCAGTGATTTTGAGATTGTTTTCTCGTGACACATTGTACTTCAAGTTAGTGGTAAATTTTGGTCGATACAGTCTGTGTTTTTTTGTGAAAAATACCAAAATATCGTGAAAAAATGGAAAATTTAGCAATATGCAAAATGTCACATTTTCTGCTTGTGAGACAAATAATCATACCACTCAAAATAGTTAATAACTAACAAAGACCATATGTCTACTTTATGTTGCAATCATTATTTCAACCTTCTTTTCATTTTTTTGGACACTAGGAGACTTCAAATATGACTAGCAAATTCTCAAATTTTCAAGAAAATTTCAAACACTGATTTTTTTAGGGACCAGTTCAGTTCTGATGTGACTTTGAGGGACTTGTATGTGAGACACCCCCATAAATGATGCCATTTCAAAAACTGCACCCCTCACAGTATTCAAAACAGCATTTTGGAAGTTTGTTAACCCTTTAGGTGTTTCACAGGAATTAAAACAAAGTGTAGGTGAAATTTCAAAATTTCTTTTTTTTTGCAGAGTTTCAATTTTAATACATTTTTCTAACGAATACAGTAGATTTTACTAGAGAAATGTGACTAAAAATTGATTCCCCCAATTCTTTTGTTTTCAAAAATATCCTATATGTGGCCCTAGTGTGCACGTTGACCAAACCACAGGCTTCATAATAGAAGGAGCACCTACTTGATTTTGGAGCCTCCTTTTTATGAGATTTTTTTTTAGGCACCATGTAGGTTTCTAGGCACCATAAGTGCTAAAAGTTAGGAACCTCCCCCACAAGTCACCCCATTTTGCAATCTACACCCCTCAGGGAATTCATCTAGGGGTATAGTGTACATTTCAAACCCCCAGGGGTTTCACCAATTTTGGTACAACTGGGATGTGAAAATGGAAAATTACATTTTTTTACACAAACATGCAGTTCTGGCTCAAAATTTTTCATTTTCACAAGGTATGAAGGAGACAAAGCACCCCAAAATCTGTGCCCCAATTTCTCCCGAGTACGGCAATGCCTCACATGTGACCAAAAAATACCAGTTGGGTGCATGGCAGGACTCAGAAGGGAAGGAGTGATTTTTGGATTTTGCAGCACAGATTTTGGTGGAATGAATGGTGGGTGCTATGTTGCACCAATACAGTGGAACCCCCCCACAAGTCACCCCATTTTGCAAAGTACACCCCTCAGGGAATTCATCTAGGGGTATAGTGTACATTTCAAACCCCCAGGGGTTTCACCAATTTTGATACAACTGGGCAGTGAAAATGAAAAATTACATTTTTTTACACAAAAATGCAGTTCTGGCTCAAAATTTTTCATTTTCACAAGGTATGAAGGAGACAAAGCACCCCAAAATCTGTGCCCCAATTTCTCCCGAGTACGGCAATGCCTCACATGTGACCAAAAAATACCAGTTGGGTGCATGGCAGGACTCAGAAGGGAAGGAGTGATTTTTGGATTTTGCAGCTCAGATTCTGGTGGAATGAATGGTGGGTGCTATGTTGCATTAGCAAGACTCCCAAAGCACCAATACAGTGGAACCCCCCACAAGTCACCCCATTTTGCAAAGTACACCCCTCAGGGAATTCATCTAGGGGTATAGTGTACATTTCAAACCCCCAGGGGTTTCACCAATTTTGATACAACTGGGCAGTGAAAATGAAAAATTACATTTTTTTACACAAAAATGCAGTTCTGGCTCAAAATTTTTCATTTTCACAAGGAATGAAGGAGACAAAGCACCCCAAAGTCTGTGCCCCAATTTCTCCCGAGTACGGCAATGCCTCACATGTGACCAAAAAATACCAGTTGGGCGCATGGCAGGACTCAGAAGGGAAGGAGTGATTTTTGGATTTTGCAGCACAGATTTTGGTGGAATGAATGGTGGGTGCCATGTTGCATTAGCAAGACTCCCAAAGCACCAATACAGTGGAACCCCCCCACAAGTCACCCCATTTTGCAAAGTACACCCCTCAGGGAATTCATCTAGGGGTATAGTGTACATTTCAAACCCCCAGGGGTTTCACCAATTTTGGTACAACTGGGCTGTGAAAATGAAAAATTACATTTTTTTACACAAACATGCACTTCTGGCTCAAGATTTTTCATTTTCACAAGGAATGAAGGAGACAAAGCACCCCAAAGTCTGTGCCCCAATTTCTCCCGAGTACGGCAATGCCTCACATGTGACCAAAAAATACCAGTTGGGCGCATGGCAGGACTCAGAAGGGAAGGAGTGATTTTTGGATTTTGCAGCACAGATTTTGGTGGAATGAATGGTGGGTGCTATGTTGCATTAGCAAGACTCCCAAAGCACCAATACAGTGGAACCCCCCCACAAGTCACCCCATTTTGCAAAGTACACCCCTCAGGGAATTCATCTAGGGGTATAGTGTACATTTCAAACCCCCAGGGGTTTCACCAATTTTGGTACAACTGGGCTGTGAAAATGAAAAATTACATTTTTTTACACAAACATGCACTTCTGGCTCAAGATTTTTCATTTTCACAAGGAATGAAGGAGACAAAGCACCCCAAAGTCTGTGCCCCAATTTCTCCCGAGTACGGCAATGCCTCACATGTGACCAAAAAATACCAGTTGGGCGCATGGCAGGACTCAGAAGGGAAGGAGTGATTTTTGGATTTTGCAGCACAGATTTTGGTGGAATGAATGGTGGGTGCTATGTTGCATTAGCAAGACTCCCAAAGCACCAATACAGTGGAACCCCCCCACAAGTCACCCCATTTTGCAAAGTACACCCCTCAGGGAATTCATCTAGGGGTATAGTGTACATTTCAAACCCCCAGGGGTTTCACCAATTTTGGTACAACTGGGCTGTGAAAATGAAAAATTACATTTTTTGGTACTTGTTTCCTATCTGGGCGCCCAGGTTTTCTACGTACGGCACCGTACTGAAATCGGATCGCATCGCATCGTACACATACACGATATTGAACGATGCGATGCGATGCGATGCGATGCGATCCGATTTCCCATAGGAAACAATGTTAAATGGCTCAATTTAGCCAAATTATCATAGGAACAATAGTAAATGGGCCAAAAACACCCCTGAACATTGAAATGTCCCCCCAAAAGTAGTTGACGCCACCCCGCCATCAACGTGAACCCGAAGCGTGGCGAGCGCAGCGAGCCCGCGAGGGGCGGCGGTACGCGTCCTCCGACCTTTTCATGCCCTACTATCCACTAGGGCGTGGAGTGAGAATAGAATAGTGTGGCGAGCGCAGCGAGCCACCGAGCCCGAAGCGTGGCGAGCGCAGCGAGCCCCGCGAGGGGACGCGGATACCTTCACAGTTATACGCGTCCCCTCGCGGGCTTCCCAGGTGTCCATGGCGACGCGGACACCTGGGAAGCCCGCAAAGGGACGCGTTTACCTGTGAAGGTATCCGCGTCCCCTCGCGGGGCTCGCTGCGCTCGCCACGCTTCGGGCTCGGTGGCTCGCTGCGCTCGCCACACTATTCTATTCTCACTCCACGCCCTAGTGGATAGTAGGGCATGAAAAGGTCGGAGGACGCGTACCGCCGCCCCTCGCGGGCTCGCTGCGCTCGCCACGCTTCGGGTTCACGTTGATGGCGGGGTGGCGTCAACTACTTTTGGGGGGACATTTCAATGTTCAGGGGTGTTTTTGGCCCATTTACTATTGTTCCTATGATAATTTGGCTAAATTGAGCCATTTAACATTGTTTCCTATGGGAAATCGAATCGGATCGCATCGCATCGCATCGCATCGTTCAATATCGTGTATGTGTACGATGCGATGCGATCAGATTTCACTACGGAGAATAGCATGGTGCTCAATTAACTTAGTGGGCGCCCAGATAGGAAACAAGTACCCATTTTTTTACACAAACATGCACTTCTGGCTCAAGATTTTTCATTTTCACAAGGAATGAAGGAGACAAAGCACCCCAAAGTCTGTGCCCCAATTTCTCCCGAGTACGGCAATGCCTCACATGTGACCAAAAAATACCAGTTGGGCGCATGGCAGGACTCAGAAGGGAAGGAGTGATTTTTGGATTTTGCAGCACAGATTTTGGTGGAATGAATGGTGGGTGCTATGTTGCATTAGCAAGACTCCCAAAGCACCAATACAGTGGAACCCCCCCACAAGTCACCCCATTTTGCAAAGTACACCCCTCAGGGAATTCATCTAGGGGTATAGTGTACATTTCAAACCCCCAGGGGTTTCACCAATTTTGGTACAACTGGGCTGTGAAAATGAAAAATTACATTTTTTTACACAAAAATGTACTTCTGGCTCAAAATTTTTCATTTTCACAAGGAATGAAGGAGACAAAGCACCCCAAAATCTGTGCCCCCATTTCTCCAGAGTACGGCAATGCCTCACATGTGACCAAAAAATACCAGTTGGGTGCATGGCAGGACTCAGAAGGGAAGGAGTGAATTTTGGATTTTGGAGCACAGATTTTGGTGGAATGAATGGTGGGTGCTATGTGGCATTACCAATACAGTGGAACCCCCCCACAAGTGACCCCATTTTGCAAACTACACCCCTCAGGGAATTCATCTAGGGGTATAGTGTACATTTCAAACCCCCAGGGGTTTCACCAATTTTGGTACAACTGGGCTGTGAAAATGAAAAATTACATTTTTTTACACAAATATGTACTTCTGGCTCAAAATTTTTCATTTTCACAAGGAATGAAGGAGACAAAGCACCCCAAAATCTGTGCCCCCATTTCTCCAGAGTACGGCAATGCCTCACATGTGACCAAAAAATACCAGTTGGGTGCATGGCAGGACTCAGAAGGGAAGGAGTGAATTTTGGATTTTGGAGCACAGATTTTGGTGGAATGAATGGTGGGTGCTATGTGGCATTACCAATACAGTGGAACCCCCCCACAAGTGACCCCATTTTGCAAACTACACCCCTCAGGGAATTCATCTAGGGGTATAGTGTACATTTCAAACCCCCAGGGGTTTCACCAATTTTGGTACAACTGGGCTGTGAAAATGAAAAATTACATTTTTTTACACAAATATGTACTTCTGGCTCAAAATTTTTCATTTTCACAAGGAATGAAGGAGACAAAGCACCCCAAAATCTGTGCCCCCATTTCTCCAGAGTACGGCAATGCCTCACATGTGACCAAAAAATACCAGTTGGGTGCATGGCAGGACTCAGAAGGGAAGGAGTGATTTTTGGATTTTGGAGCACAGATTTTGGTGGAATGAATGGTGGGTGCTATGTGGCATTACCAATACAGTGGAACCCCCCCACAAGTGACCCCATTTTGCAAACTACACACCTCAGGGAATTCATCTAGGGGTATAGTGTACATTTCAAACCCCCAGGGGTTTCACCAATTTTGGTACAACTGGGCTGTGAAAATGAAAAATTACATTTTTTTACACAAAAATGTACTTCTGGCTCAAAATTTTTCATTTTCACAAGGAATGAAGGAGACAAAGCACCCCAAAATCTGTGCCCCCATTTCTCCAGAGTACGGCAATGCCTCACATGTGACCAAAAAATACCAGTTGGGTGCATGGCAGGACTCAGAAGGGAAGGAGTGATTTTTGGATTTTGCAGCTCAGATTCTGGTGGAATGAATGGTGGGTGCTATGTGGCATTAGCAAGACCCCCGAAGCACGGTGAAATGATGAACCTAATAATCCATAGATGTGTGGTATATTTTGAAACACTCCTTTATACATAGGCCGGGTTTGTCGGGGCAAGTTTCACAGTGGAAAATAGTTTCCTTTCTTATTCCCTTTTTATAGCAAACTTTGCACCTTTTTTGTGTCCTGCCCTTTCTTGCAGTGGAGGGGATTTCGTTGGGAAAATGCTGCCCTGGTACAATACGGGGACCAGTACTAGAAGTACTGGGGCCCTCTGCCTGCTGGTTCCCAAATATTAGGCCCTTTATGACTTCCTCTTGAAAGTGCATAAATGTCCCCCTCTGGCCGGTAGAACGGAATAGCACGTAAGCGTTATACAGTGCCATCTGGATGATATACACGGCCAGCTTCTTGTACCAGATATTTGTTTTCCGCAGGGCACTGTACGGCTTCAGTACCTGATCTGAAAGATCCACTCCGCCCATGTACTTATTGTAATCTAGGATACAATTTGGTTTTGAGGTGTGGGTACTGGTACCTCGTACAGGGATGGAGGTGGTACTGTCTCCATGAATTGTTGTCAGTATAAGGACATCCCTCTTGTCCTTATATTTGACCAACAACATATTTTCGGTGCATATTCCCCTGCTTTCACCCCTTCTTAGTACTTGGGCAATGTGCGTTTTGGGGAGGCCTCTTTGGTTCTTGCGCACAGTACCGCAAGCTGCTGTACCTCTTGAACCAAGGGCCTTAAACAGGGGGATGCTGGTGTCAAAGTTATCCACATAGAGGTGATAACCCTTATCCAGGAAGGGGTGCATTAAATCCCAGACAATTTTTCCACTAACACCTACGAGGGAGGGGGGGCATTCTGGCGGTTCAATTCTTGAATCCTTCCCTTCATATACCCTAAACTTGTGGGTGTACCCTGTGGTGCTTTCACACAGCTTATACATTTTTATGCCATACCTTGCCCTCTTACTGGGAAGGTACTGGCGGAATTTAACCCTTCCTTTAAAATGTATAAGGGACTCGTCGATACTAATACATTTATCAGGGATGTATAGCTCTGCAAATTTGGCACTGAAATGATCAATGACCGGCCTGACTTTGAATAGCCTGTCAAAGGTGGGATCATCTCTGGGTGGGCACTGTGCATTATCGGTGTAATGTATAAATTTATGGATTGCCTCAAAACGAGCCCGAGTCATGGCCATACGGTAAAATGGGGTGCTGTACAGAACATCTGTACTCCAATATTGCCTAATTTGTGGCTTTTTTACTATGCCCATATGAAACACCAGACCCCAAAACGTCATCATCTCTACTGCATCTACAGGGGTCCACCTAGCAAATGATGACGTGGGGTTTTGAGCAATAAACTGCTGGGCATATAAATTAGTTTGGTCCACCATTAAATTTATAAAATCATCAGAGAAAAATAATTTGAAAAAGTCAATTTCTCTGAGACCTGTGGAATCAAATTGGATTCCTGGCATGGCCAAAAACTCAGGAACCTGGTTCTCAAAATTGTCTGGTGGTGGGGTCCATACGAGATCAATTATTGGGGGGGGGTCTCAGCTGCTCTACGGGGGCGTCTTTGAGGGGGTCCCTCATCACCAGAGGAGGAAGAGGAGCTTAAGACGAATCCTTCAAATTCCCCGCTTGCCTCACTGGCTGTGTCAGAGTCAGAGGCAAGCATGGCATATGCCTCCTCCACTGAATACATTCTTCTGGATGACTGGGATGACATTTGGGATGACATTTGGGATGATATTTGGGATGCCATTTTTATTTTTGTGTTACTGGTAGTGAAATGTTTCAACACGTGTATAGTGTAGGGGGGGGGTACAAAATTTATTTCAACCCGGGGGGTATGTAGTGTGTAGTGTGTATGTAGTGCAGAAAAAAAAAAAATACTTTATACAAAAAAAAAAAATTGAAGGGGTTAAAAAAAAAAAAAATTGAAGGGGTTAAAAAAAAAAAATTGAAGGGGTTAAAAAAAAAAAAAAAAAGGTCCT
Source organism: Crinia signifera (assembly GCF_055691185.1). NCBI lineage: Eukaryota > Metazoa > Chordata > Amphibia > Anura > Myobatrachidae > Crinia > Crinia signifera. Next base: position 44,478,131 of record NC_139228.1, on the reverse strand, counting down.
GCGCCAAAAATTGAGCACAGATGTTGGTCAGTAACGTCCGTCACTGAACAGCGTTCAAAGGCAACAGGAATTTGATCAAAAAAAAAAAAATAGATCAACCCTGTGCCGAAAAAGATGATCAGTGATGTACGTCACTGATCAGCGCACAGTGGCCACAGGACACCCACAAAATCACAGTGTGTGTAAAAAAAAAATTAAAAAAAGACCCCACAGCACCCACAAAAAAAAAAAAGGTGATCAGTGATGCGACACTGATTACCAGTGAGGGGCAGCAGGTGCACAACCTTTGGTGCAACTGACAGTGCAACTGGCAGCAACTTGCAGGTATATATATATAAAAAAAAAAAACCTCTGCACCCCCAAAAAGTTGCTGATCACCTCAGATATAGTGATCAGCACAAAAGGCGGGGGCAGCAGACACAAAATTTAGCACTCTCTATCACTCTCTGTCACTATCTCTCTCTATCTCTCTATCTCTCACTATCTATCACTCTATGACACTGCAGCAGCAGCAGCACTGACAGTTATATATATGAAAAATAACCCCTGCACCCCCAAAAAGTTGCTGGGGGTGCACAAAAGGGGGGCAGCAGACACAAAATATAGCAGTCTCTATCACTCTCTGTCACTATCTCTCTCTATTTCTCTATCTCTCACTATCTATCACTCTATGACACTGCAGCAGCAGCACTGACAGGTATATATATATATATATATATATAAAAAAAAACCTGCGCCCCCAAAAAGTTGCTGATCAGTTAATTTATACTGATCAGCACAAAAGGGGGGGCAGCAGTTAGTTATATAAAAAATATATAGCACAATCTGTCACTATCTCTCTATCTCTCTCTATCTCTCTATCTATAACTCTATTACACTGCAGCAGCACAAAATATAGCACTCTCTGTCACTAGGCCTCTCTATCTCTCTCTCTCTATCTCTCTCTCTCTAACTCGATGACACTGCAGCAGCACAACACAGCACAACACAGCACAGGATGTCACAAGATGAAGCAAGATCCCAAGCAGTGATCAGGTAAGTATTGAGCAAGGTTCTGGTCAGTATATGGCGGCAGCTGGGCACGGTGACCGCACTGCACGCTATTCCAGACCGGAATGGCGTCTGCAGTGCAGTCACCGTTAGTTTAAACCCCCCTCCATGGCTGTGATTGGTCCGTCGGTCCGACGAACCAATCACGGCCTTTGGGGGCGGGCGGGGTGAGGTGGGGTGACACCAGTGTCACCCTTACACCCCGCGGTGATTGGTGCTGTACTTTACAGCACCAATCACCTCCGATCCCGTGTCACCGGCGAACGTTATTCGCCGGTGACACAGAAAACGCTGTGAATGGCTGTTCACACTGAACAGCCAATCACAGCGATCGCCGACGGGGGGGGCGGCATCGCAGCCCCCCCTGGGCATGCAGGGACATGTCTGCTGTCAGGGACAGCAGACATCGTCCCTCTGTCACTGCGTCTCTAGACGCAGTGACAGTTAGAAGCCATGACGTATATATACGTCATGTGTCAGGAAGTACTTCCCAGCCATGACGTATATATACGTCAAATGTCGTGAAGGGGTTAAAAACAGCATGTTCCAGATTGTAATGGATTATGAATGAGTATGACCTATGTCATTGGGCCTAAAAATTGGTTTATTATTAAAATATTATTTTTAAATTGATTCACCTTCTTATATCATTTAAGCGCTGCTTTTTGTCTTTGTTTTGTCCATTGTATCAGGGGACTGACCATCTCCTACCCGGCAGCTGCATTTAAGATAACCACTCAGGATATTAGCAGTCTTTGGTTCCTTACTTAGTATTAAGGAATCATTGTGTAAACTTCCTGTCCCAGTATCTATATTCCCTACCACATGTCCATGCACACACAGACATTCTAGGGTTGATTTTTTTTTTTTTTGGGGGGGGGGGGGGAGCCAATTAACCTACCAGTATATTTTTGGATTGTGAGAGGAAACCGAAGTACCCGGAGGAAACCGACGCAAGCACTGGGAGAATATACAAACTCCCCACAGTTGGGCCATGGTGGGTTTTGAACCCATGACCTCAGTGCTGTGAGGCAGTAATGCTAACCATTACACCATCTGTACTGCCCTAATAATAATATTCACCTTTCTGTGATACTATTCTGCTTCTGTAACTAGGTACACTACCGTGGTGCTTCCAGATTGCTCTGCAGCAACCCTGTTTCAGCAGCACAGTGGTGTAACTCGAAATTTTGCTGCCAACCAGCCTTGAGCAGTGAGTGTGCAGGCAAGGGGGGGGGGGGGGGGGTCACCAGCCGCGAGCACTGGGGAAGCTGGCAGCAAAACCTTAGGGTGAGCGGCGACGTGCACAGTGGAAGGGCGGCGGCTGACTGCTGCAGCTCACAGAGGACTCCTGCGGCTGCCTCCAGTTTTCCAGGTCTCCCCCCAGAGTCACAAGTGAAATAATTGGCTCCACCTGGGGATCTTTTAAATTGTGTCAATGAGTAATGAAAGCGCCGGTGCACCTGCCGGGTGACCTGTAAAACATGAACTGTGTGGCTGGTTTCACACACTCCGGCTCCTGCCGGACGGTGAAATCCCGCACGGCCAGGGAGCCGTGCCGCACACACTAGTTTATCATGGAGGGGATGGCCACAGCCCGGCAGCCGTCCCTTCCAGTGGCGGGATCCGGCTGCAGCCATGCGGCCGGGCCGTGGCTGTCCCGTGTGAATGGACACAATAGTGTCCATTCACAACTAATGTGTGCGGCACGGCTCCCTGGCCGTGCGGGATATCACCGTCCGGCAGGAGCCGGAGTGTGTGAAACCAGCCTGTGGGGTCCTGATGACCAGGTGTGACAACCCCTGGTCTAAATAGCACATTTTACCTGGAAGAAAAAACTGGATATTCCAATTGTGGATATGGAGAAGCCAGTGTAATTTGCAAAAGGGGGTACTTGTGTAGTTTCACGGCGCCACCACGCGCACAGTCTGTCTCAGAAACTTGGCAGCTTGCCAGACGCTCTGTTTAACTGTGCGTGTGCCGCTCTAGCTGTTCTCAGCGTAGCGCGTGGCTGCTTCCCATATGTAAAGCTACATTATCAGCGTAGCGCTGGGCACCTGTTCACAATGACACTAGTTGACGTAACAGCTGGATTCAGATGCTAATGCATCTGAATTTTGTAGGGTGTAGGGGTGCACTGTGCAAAACACTCCTAAACCTGTTCACAATGACACTAGTCGACGTAACGGCTGTCGACCTTGTTAATTCCACTATCCACGCCAACCCGAAGTGTGGCGGTACGCGTCCTACAACCTTTTCATACCCCCACTATCCACGTCGGCATGGAGTTGAGAATAGAAAGTGTGCTGAGCGCAGCGAGCCCCGCAAGGGGACGCGGATACCTTCACCGGTATCCGCGTCCCCTCGCCACGCATCGGGCTCGGTGGCTCGCCACACTTTCTATTCTCAACTCCACGCCAACGTGGATAGTGGGGGTATGAAAAGGTCGTAGGACACGTACCGCCACGCTTCGGGTTGGCGTGGATAGTGGAATTAACAAGGTCGACAGCCGTTACGTCGACTAGTGTCATTGTGAACAGGTTTAGGAGTGTTTTGCACAGTGCACCCCTACACCCTACAAAATTCAGATGCATTAGCATCTGAATCCAGATAACCCCCTTCTTAGCGGCTTGCAAGGACTCGGGATTCAGACGCTAAAGTGTCTCAATTGTAGCGTGTACATTACGCTAAGCTGACAACGTAGCGCTGCGAACAGCTAGATTGGCACGCGCTACGCTGGTAATGTAGCACTGAGAACAGCTAGAGCGGCACGTCTGGCAAGCTGCCAAGTTTCTAACAGACCATGCGCGTGGTGGCGCAATGAAACTACACAAGTACCACTAAAGGTCTCAAACACAAGTTCATAAGTTTCTCTCAGTACTTTGTGACTGTCACAGTTCTTTTAAGACAAAGGTAACTTTTACACAGATATATTTTGTAAATTAGTGTTAAAATACTTTTCATTAACACAGTATATAGTAATGAACAGGATAGTTCTTCGCAGTACCGATCATTAAGGTGTGACTTTCCAAATTGTAGGCTCTTAAAATGTGTGTTTTAGCCTTTTCCTCTCATCTCCACCGACAAGTTTGTTTTTCACCAGTTCATAAAACACTACCACTATATATAGCTAATACTTCTTTCAGCTAAAAATATGCATAAAAATAATAATTCAATGACACTAAGGAGAGAATTCATGTTGGTTTGCAAAAGCAAACTCCTCTAATGGGAAAAAAACCATGTGCATTGCAGGTGGGGCAGATGTAACATGTGCAGAGTGTTACATTTGGGTGAATTATTTTGTTTCTGTGCAGAATAAATACTTTATCCTGCAGCTTTATTTTTACACTGCAATTAAGATATCAGTTTGAACACACCCCACCCAAATGTAAAGGCCCATACACACTTGACGATTTTCAGCTGAAAATCGCTCAAAACAGCCGTTTTGAGCGATTTTCGGCTCAAAATCGCCTAGTGTGTATGGCCCAGAGATTGCCCACTAGCGATGATGCGCGCTCCCGCATCATCGCTAGGAAAGTGGTTCATCTGCTGGTTTTACCAGCAGATGAGGCGATGATGGATGGTTTTTCATCCATCATCGCCATGTGTGTACGCCTGCCGGGCTGAAAGATTAACCACTTGCAGCCCGGCGGACCGCCCCGCTGCCCCCCCGCCCCCTCGCCTGTCATACTCACGGCACCCTGCGCTCTCCCTCTGGCCGCTTGGCTGGCGCTGCTGCTGCTGCTGCTCCCCGGCCAGGTAAAACACCCGGCTGGCCCCGCCCCCCGCCCTGCACAACACGGAGCAGACAGCACAGAAGTGCTGTCTGCCCAGCTAAACACACTGACCACCAATGTTTATATATTTCTGCCCACTGCCACCAATGTATTAATTTAAAGGCAGCAAATGTTATATAATATATATATATATATATATATTATATTAAATATATATGCGCTCCGGCACTACTCGCTCCACTGGGGAAGGGGGTGTGATGCGGGTGCCGCGTTGCTCCACGGGGTATCGCTCCGAGGGAGGGAAGGGGCTGCGGGTGATGCGGCCGGCGCTGCATGGCTCCACGGGGGGGAGGATGGCGGGTGATGCGGTGAGGGCTGCCACGTCGGAACCCTTGGAATTCAAACCCAGCCCATTTATAATGAAAGATTTTCAGCAAAGTCTTTCGCCCTTCTGAAAATCTCTTGCTCTTTGGGGACAATAGCTCAGTGTGTACGCACTACTTTGGTGAAAGATATATCTATCAAAGATTTTGGCAAAGTCTTTTGAAATGAAAATCTTCAAGTGTGTATGGGCCTTAACTCTCTATGCACATGTAACATCTGCCCCACCTGGTTTTGTCCATTAAAGAAGGAGTCTGCTTTTGCAAACCAACCAGAATCACCCCTAAATCATTACTGAACAAAAACATCTATAGTGTAATTATTCTAAGCTGGCCTCTTAGAGCAAATAATTTCAAGTGAAGTACAGCATGATAAAAAAAAATAAAGGAAAAAGGAACAGCAATTTCATAAAATTGGCAAAAGTTTTAGACCCATAAATTAGGTCAGAAGACCAGCGCCAGAACTTTGAAAGTGATCAGGATGCCAACGCCAGAATACTCACAGCTGGCATTCCCATTCGGTGAGGATGCAGAGCGGCATAGCATGTGACCAGGGAAGGGGGTAGGTTTAGGCACTAGCAGAGTTGTTTGGGTCATGTTGTGGGGAGGGATGGTTAGGATGAGGGGGGTAGCTTGAATGGGTTAACTTAATAACGAATCTCCTGTCAGGATTCTCTGTATCGGGTATCCGAGTCTTGACTGTCAGGAGATCATAGGTATGCCTTGTTTGCGATTACTATAGTAATAGGTCAGGTGCATGCAACCAGTGGCTCTCCAGCTGTTGTGAAACTACAAGTCTCAGCATGCCATACCAGTTTTAGCACTCTCTAAAAGCAAAATTGTGGCAAGGCATGCTGGGACTTGTAGTTTAACAACAGCTGGAGAGCCACAGGTGGCCTACGCCTGTAATAGGTGATAAGACACTGTAGTACAGAAGTGCATAGATAAACATGTGAAATAATAATAATGATATTTATTTAGCGCTTTTCTCCCAATAGGACTAAAAGTGCTGTACCATTGTCTTTACAGCTCGAACGACAAAACAAGCTTAACAGTGGAGGTCAGTGAAATGCTTGAGTAAATAGGTACGTCTTTAGTCTATTTTTAAAGGATTCTACAGTGGGGGCTTCTCGCACTGTGCGAGGAAGAGAGTTGCATAGAGTTGAAGCAACAAAGTTGAAAGCTCGACCCACAGATGAATTCAGGGAAATTCTGGGTACTGTTAGTAGTCCTTCTTCAATGGATCGTAGTAATGGAGTAGGACAGCAAGGAATCAGAAGCTGCTGCAGGTACCTTGGACTCTGGTCATGTAGGGCCTTGAAAGTGAGTAAGCCAATCCTGAAATCGATTCGCCATTTTATAGGTAGCCAGTGAAGGGCGTAGAGAATGGGAGTTATGTGGCTGGAGCGGGGTTGGTTAGTTAATAGTCCGGCAGCTGCATTTTGTACCAGCTGCAAGCGGTGCAATTCTTTTGGTGGAAGACTCAGGTAGAGAGCATTGCAGTAGTCTAGTCGTGATGATATAAAATGCCTATATGACTTTAGGCAGGTCTTCTGAGGGAATTAAGGGCCTTAGTCTAGTTCACTCTGACAAAATCCTTCTTAGATGGACAAAACCGTGTGCACTGCAGGGGGGCAGATGTAAAATGTGCAGAGAGAATTAGATTTGGGTGAGTTATTTAGTTTCTGTGCAGGGTAAATACTGGCTGCTTTATTTTTACACTGGAATATAGATCTCATTTTGAAGTAAAACCCCACCCAAATCGAATTCTCTCTGCACAAGTTGCATCTGCCCCACCTGCAGTGCACATGGTTTTGTCCATCTAAGAAGGATTTTGTCAGAGAGTGAAGTAGAATAAGGCCCTAAGTGCTTGATTCTGGCTATGTTTCTCAGATGAAAGAATGATTTGATTGTGGCTAACACCTGGGGTGAGATTTAATAGGATGAGAGATTCAGAAAGTGAGCGATTTGGTAAGAAATCTCCAGGTTTTTTTAAAGCGGCAATCATTTACACTGCAAAACTAGTTTGATTTTGCAGTGTAAATGATTGCCTCTTTAAAAAAAAAACCTGGAGATTTCTTACCAAATCTCTCACCCTATTAAATCTCACCCCTGATGTTAAGTGTCAGGCCATTATCCAGGACAACACAAAGATTCCGCACATGAGAGTTTTTTAGTGCTGTGCCCCCCAGCTTAAGACTAGTCAGTTGGCTATGCTGCCGTCTTGTCCTGTGATTTATTATCAGGACTTCTGTTTTATCTGGGTTCAGTCTCAGCCAACTCATCCACTCCTGGAGCTCAGCTAGGCAGCCATTTAAGGTTGTTTTTGTGTTATCGGTGCCTAGACCAATGTTTTCTAGGAAAACTCTGTAGCGTAGCATTTCGGATGCAGATATACCAGTCACACACAGAATATAGGCTTGTCATATTAAAAGTTGATTGTGTGTCCTATCCAAAAGATGCATTTTAATGCAAGAGTGGGGTGCAAAAAGCTACTAATGGCCCCCATACATTGCAGCAACTTCAGCCCTTGGAGAAGTCGCACACAGAGCTCCCTGGATCACATGCAATATCGCATGTGGGCCTTTTGCATATGATACAACGCATGCAATCCCAGCTGAGCCTATCCGGCTCGGAAGCAATCCAGGAAATTGGGGTGACTCGGAAGGTCCGGTGTGATGCACATGGGACCACGCATTGCATCGGGTAAGTCAGCTGCAATTTGGGCTCTTTTCCGTGAGTGACTGCTCCGATCACAGGCATATAGCCCAAATTGCAGGTATATCGCCCAGTGTATAGGGCCTTAAGTCATGGCATGGCTAGAAGGGGATGCAGTCAATTTGCCAGCGGTCAGAATCCCGACCGCCGAAATCTTGAAACTTTCTCCCTCCGTGGGTGTCCACGACACCCATAGAGGGAGAATAAAATAGTGTGCCGAGCGTAGCGAGGCACCGGGCCCGCTGCGTGGCGAGCGCAGCGAGCCCGCAAGGGGGGGGGGGGGCGCTCCACGTCCCCCCCATGTCAGGATTTCGGCGGTCGGGATTCCAGTGTCGGGATTCCGACCGCCGGCATTACATATCGGATCCGCTAGAAGGGCTGTATAACAGGCAAGTGAACATATTAGAATTAGTCCTTTTAAGTCTAATAGTTTAGACTTAAAAGGACTAAGCATATATTTGGAATAACATGGCACTATAGTTACATTTCAACACACTTTGGTATTAAAAGAAGATAGATACCTGTAGATAGATAGATATAAAATAAATAAAGGTGGCAAAAAAACAAAACGCTTTTCTATGCCAAAAAGTCTTTAATATTAAGCTTCAAATAATACAACACATTTAGAAAACAGCTGCAGTATCCAGTGTCTGGTGGTAAAATGTTTTAGGCACCACATTTTGCAGGGACTTCTAGTCACAGAACGGTTTTTGTTTCAGATGTCTGTCTGTCGGTCTAAGAACTTGATCCCAGTGATAATGCAACAACTCAGTAGCCCAGTTTCAGGGGAGGGGAACTCGCTGTCAAAGTCCAACGTGCAGGAGTACTCGGTAAACGTTACCTCAATGATTTAGAAACCGCTACCTGGAAATAACGCTACTTCAATATGAAGCAGGCACTCACCACTTGGTTTTGTGGCTGCATAATAAATGCACATTTTAGTGGTTTTACTACTTGTTTCTTGTGGCAGTATAATCACTCCAAGGTTTGTAAGAATCCATCAAAAGTCTGTTGAATTCCACAATCAAGTGCAGGATATTTGGTGAACTCTCAGATCAATGCAGCTGTGATAAATAGCCATCCAAATCCTGCCCGAAAAAAGAAAGATATATAAACAATAATAAACAAACCATAACTCATATTTGTTATTAGATATAAAGAAAAAAAAAGCTGCTGTCATGTTACAGGCGGTGTTCATCTCTCTCCAAACTTTGATACATCTTGACCAAAGATTTGTATTTGAAGTAGCTTTTACAGAGATGATTAAAAGTCCCCATACACTATGCAATTTGGGCCTGATTCTACCAGATTCTGGTGGATCGGACTGAATAATCGGATGAAATCTGCCAAAATCGCATGTGTATGCCATCTGATCCAATGTCCCATGCACATCTGATGGAGCCGGAGATCATACGTGCTGCACATAAATTAAATCTTAAGTGCAGCCGTCAGCGGAACATCATGGCTTCTTTTTAGCAGCCGAGATGTATCACATCCGATGCGGGTGCTGATTGGCTGAGAGAGCTCTCTCAGCCAATCTGTGGCCACCTATTCATTTGTATGGGTTTTTCTGTATTCTCCTGCAGCCCGGCTCCATCCGTCTGCAGCTCCCATGAGTTACATGCGATAAGTCGCACAGAATTTGTCACATGTAAAATAAATCTAACAAACAGCGCACATATACCAGTTGAATTATATTTATTGCTCAATTAAGAACATTGTTCTCTTTATAGGACAAAAACTAATCCACTAGGAAGTGGCAACAATTTGTTCTTTTTGTGGAGAAAAAACTGAGATCCACTATACATTTATGAGCCGGGATATTGCTAATAAATTGTCTACATAAATGGACAGTGGGACAGTGCTCAGGGATTGTATTAATTAGTGTAAGCTGGATTTTATTAAGGTTGCTTGATATTAAATGTATTTTAATTGCTTGGATTTTTATAAATAAATATAATTCATTTGGTGTATGTGCGCTCTCTTTGTTAGATTTATTTTGTGTGTTGATTGACTTCCAGTGTCATTCCTGGGAGCTGCACACTTATACCAGATTTCATTATAATAGATTTAAGCGCTCATAAAGAATTTATATGTTACACAACTGGTTAATATTAGAGAGTTTATATAATTAATTGACATATTTGCGCCTGATTTGATTATTATCTTTGTTTTCACATGTAAAAAAAATGGCACATCAAGTGCCAAATTATACTGTATGTGAGCTCTCCCGGGGAGCTGCCAGGGAAATCAGGGACAAGTCACCCTAGTGTATGGGAGCATTGGGTTGCAATATCATGAATAGCCACTGCTAAAACATTATATTAAATTGTAACCTCATAACACCTGCATAGTAACAATATACAAGTGATACCATTCTTAAAAAGACTGAGCTGCATAGCTCTACCACAAAACTACACCTTCAAGGGCTTTTAGACCAAAGGTTCTCAAACTCACACAGTGCATGTTTTGCAGGTCTCCTCACAGAATCACAAGTGAAGTAATTATCTCCACCTGTGGCTCCTTTAAAATGTGTCAGTGGGTAATGAGTGCACCTGTCGGTTTACCTGGTAAATGTGTACTATGTGAGGACAGAGTTAGAGAACCACTGCTTTAGACCATTCTCAAAAAACAGAGGGGTCATCTCCTCTGTCTAAACTCCAGACACAAAGTCCGTTTTGCACCTGTTATCACTTTATAGATTATCAATATTAATGTTTCAACTATGATAATCAACTGAATATAAATAGTAGGGGGGTGATATAATGTACAATTGTAGAAACAACCAGATACAAGAAAGGGGGAAAGTGTTGTCACTATTATTATTCACCTCCAATGCGTTTCCCCGTCTGCGGTCAGCATCATCGGCTTCCTCAGGAGAAGTATATGTGAAGAATACACTTGCATATTCTCTGAGGAAGCCACTGATGCTGACCACAGCTGGGAAAATTAGTTTTTAAATTTACATTCACCTGGGAGCTGAACTGCACCTCAATACTAGACCAACCTTTCAGACATATATCCATTGGGATCCGTGGACTGTAGAAATAGCTAATTTGGTCACCAGCAGCTGGGAGAACATGGACAGCTGACATCTCCATAAAGCTCTGTGTGATCTTAGCAGGTACCTACACTTGTCTGGTCAGACTCATGACATTTACACTTTCAGAATACTCAAACTACTAACATCATCTGCTAATTAGTAAGTATGTTTAATTTATATAGCGAACTTTCTCCAACAGGACTCAAGGCCTGTTTCGGACTGTAGCATAACTAAACCAAAACAGTGAACAGCTACCACAGAGAATATCAAAACCATCTTGCTTCTATGCTATACTAACCTTACCGGACAGTATAATACAACTAACAAAATGCTAATTAACTAACAAGTCGGCCTTGTAACAGCTTCTGCTGATGTATCAATTATTTTAGGTTATTTGGTAATAATAATTCACATAATACACAGTACTAAGAATTTTATATATGGGCATAATAACTGCTTATCGATCAATCAAATCGACTGGTTTATTAAAAATGTAGCTCAGATCCCCAGCGCAGCTTTATTCTCTGCACTTCTGTTTTTCCTGGGATTGAGCATCCCAAAATATTGCATCCGCAGGGGACAAGGGCAGTATTTTATTGAGCACAGCGCGCTAAGCACCAAACTATACATATTGTTCTATTGTTTCTCCACAGACTTGATAATATTGTGCTCCGATCATAGTGGTCGGATATCATTGTTTTATTACTCTGCTGCAAAAAGTTAAAATGTAAACTGCAAACCTAGGAGGTCCACCACAGCATTCCCCAGATACTGCATTTTTTTACCTTCCCAGGAAAGAAGTGTCTTAGGGAAAGGAAGTGCTAGTCTACACACCTCACTCCAGCAGTAAAAAAAATAAAATAATGTATAAATATCATGCAGATAACATCAGCTCTCTTTGCCAGAAATTACAACAAATACATAAACCTTACCCAGATTCCTATACCACATTTTATTGCCAGACATATGTCTTTTTGCTATTCAGTATCTCTCAGTCAGTATTTATAATTAGCAAAAGGCCCATGCTGTATAATACAAATAGGTGGTTACACAAACAGAACAGGAGAGAGATCGCAAAGTAACACTGTCATATGCATGATTCCCTGAGTCTGTTGTGCATTACAGATGCTAGCCTAACAGGAGTTGCACAAGTAAGAAGACGGAATCACTAGTGTGTCACAAGATTTACCTTGGCGATGTTGCCAGTGTAACCCGGTACTGATGCGAGGTGACTTTCTTGCTGCCACATACCACTTAGATGATGTTTTAATACCAGGACATTTCTGGAAACAAGAGACATGATGTAAGATGCAGTAAATGTCACATCATCAATACAGCACAATTAGATATACATGTGCCATGCATAAACCACAATGACCAAGGCTTAGTAATCACTTCATTATTGCTTTTATGAAGGATTCACTGCAATCACAGAAAGTCAGTGAATTCTGTATTACTTTACAATGGCATTCACTCTACAGGAGCAGCAGAGACATCAGATGTGACCTAAACACAAGAGACTGAGCACTTACTCATCTGATTGCTTCTCTGGGGTAGATAGCGGCATCCACCATCGCTTCACAACCGCCTGGAGCCAGTTAAGACCAACTATAACATATCTGTAAATGGAAAGAAGCATATAGACAGACATCAGATAGTCGCCAATAACCAATATAGAAAAACTTGTGTAAAGGTTTCTCAAGCAGTTGCGGCTGAAGATAACTTGCATGGAGGTCTACAATGACAAAAAACAAAAAGTCTGTATGTAGATTTAAAGGACACACAGACCTAGAGGAGTTAAATCACAACATAGGCCCTGCGTCAAAGATCCAGCAATTGTGTAACGAAAAATTGGCAATTAGCAGCATTTATTGAATAAAACAAGAATGCAGGTGCTTTATGCAGAACATATTAGACCAGTAATATCTAAGCTAATGTCCAACATCACAATGAATATCCATAAAATGATCTGTCTAGAAAGTGACCTTCACCATACTGCTCTACCTAGTCCACAGTAATATAAAATAGTCATATTGCTTTTTCAACTGTATGGTCAAAAGTAATTGGCAACACCTGTTAGTTATTGATTTAAGTGTTTCAATCAGACCTGCTGAAATCACGCACCCAGCCATGAAGTCTCTATTTGGGATACAAAATGGGTCATTCTGAAGAGCTCGGGGACTTCAAAAGTGGAAGCTGTTACACCTGCAATAGGGGTTCCAACTCTGTATTCAAATACCTGAATATAAAATGTCCTTACAGTCTCTGTTGGCGTAATGGTCGGTGTATGAATATTTTTGCCCATAAAGGGGGGAGATTCTCTAAAGTAAAAATGCGGTAAAAACCCTGTTATCTGGGTTTTTACCACATTTTGGGATGCTCTAAGCATCTCCCGCCGGGTTACTGCAGCGGGGGGGCATCACCAGAAAAATCTGGCGATGCCCCCATAGAAGCCTATGAGCTTCTAACGCCACCCCGCACCGACTCCCCCTCACCTGTGTCTAGGCAGCACAGAGTTGTGCTGCCCGGACCTGTGACCTCCTCCTCCCTGCACTATGATCCTCTTTCAGGTGCAGGGAGGAGGAGAGCCAGCCCCCCCCCCCCCCCCGCAGCAGCAGCACACTGAGCACAGTGCCGGGTAAGAGAGGGAGGGGTGAGCCGCCAGCCGTGCTGACTCACAGCAAAAGGACAGCTCTTAATGCAAGAGCTGTCCTTTGCCATAATTATCGCATATGCGATAATTATGTATGCGAAGGGCGGCGATATGCGACAGAGCTGGGCTGCAGATGTAAGAACATCCCACCCACAGTGTATAGAGACACATACAGTACACTTGCAAACCAGGCATTTTAACAATAAATCTTTGTGCACAGTAGAAACTGCATAACTTTAAATGTGCAACTCACTCTTCAAATTTACTTTTAAGCAGAGATTGAACCAGCGGTAAAAGATCAACACAGCAGCCAGCTGAAAGCGTAGTTTTGTCTTCTTGTAAGCTGCAATAAAAGTACAACAATTTCTTAAAGATATAAAATACAAAAAAAAAAACACCTTGATACAAACATACAGCAGATACAATAAGGATTTAGGGGGTATACACACACAGGGTGATTTTACCTTATTTTCTAAGCCAGGCATGTCCAGACAATGGCCCTCCAGCTATTGTTAAACTACAAGTCCCATCATGCCTTGCAATAGTTTTGCTATTAGGGAATGCTAAAACTATGGAAAGGAATGCTGGGATGTGTAGTTTCACAACAGCTGGAGGGCCACAGTTTGGAGATGCCTGATCTAAAAGATCTGTCTAGATCGCTTAGAAACTAATCGCACATCGCCCGTTCAGATGGCACATGCAGTCAAGATCTAGATAGAGCACCTGCATGTGCTGAAGAAAGCGCTGCTTAGCACAGATCATTTAGCACACGTCGCTATGTGGGTAAAGGGTGGAGTGTGCCAACTAGATCACACAGCACACGTCGCTTTGTGGGTAAAGGGTGGAGTGTGCCAACTAGATCGCTCAGCACACGTCACTATGTGGGTAAAGGGTGGAGTGTGCCAACTAGATCGCTCAGCACACGTCACTATGTGGGTAAAGGGTGGAGTGTGCCAACTAGATCGCACAGCACAAAAATTAAAGCTCCACAGCGCCCCATGTGTACAGGGCTATCGGGAAAAGGAAACCAAACAAAAAAAAACCAAAGCACTAGTATCAATGCTTGGTGAAATTGTCATTATTTCTGGCCATACACAGGTCTGACTTGTCAGAGGCACAAGTTGGAACGGTTTTCCCCTTGAACCCCCCCGGGAGGACTACCTCTGACTTGGCATTTGTTACATGTGATAAATCGCAAGTGATTTATCGCATGTAAAAGGACTCCCTGGGAGCTGACAGCAGAGATCAAAGGAAATCAGATGGGATACATCGCAGGTGATAAATAGCACCGACTATGTGCCGGTTACAATTCATCTTATGTGCTGCAAAGATCTACAGGCTCTGATCCGATGCATACGGAAACGTGGATTGGACCAGATGTCAAACATCTCCAATTTGGGCCGATCACACCCTTAGTATATGCCCAATCCATCGGAATCATGTCAAATCGCCCAAATTGGATCTGTGTATTGGCACCTTTCGTTTCCTCTTTTAAGGAGATGGCATAATATACCACAGTGGCTCACAGAGTCGGGAATATGAACTTGATTCCTAACCATGGCCCAATCTGTTTGACTTTTGCAACTTCTCAATGTCTGAGTATTTCATCCCTTGCTTCAATAAAAATGTCTAGGTTAATTGACTAAATAAACCCTAGCACAGGCCTGACCAACCAGTGGATCTCCAGCTGCTGTGAAAATACATGTCCCGCAGCATGCCCTGCTACAGTTTTGCTATGAAATTTTGAAATTGTGGCAGGGCATGCTGGGATGTGTAGTTTTACAACAGTTGATGACCCACAGATTGGCCAGGCCTGCCGTGATGTGTTATCGTTTCACTGTGCTTAAATTGAACTATAATTAAACTGTTGGATGCAATGGAATATGGATTGAATTAAAAACATTCTCCATGCAGTGTTGTGTAATTTGGTGGTACAATAAAAAAAAAAAAAAAAAAAAAAGTGGGAATTACCTGTTTGTTAGAACTGGAAGACAATCTGCAATCACTCCTAAATCTTGCATTCTGTGGAGACAGGAGTAGTATCTGCTGTAACTACAGATTAAACATTACAGAATACTGGCAAAAATAAAAAACATACTTTAAAGAAAGCAACCCCACCCCCCACAAAATATAAAAAAACACTAATTGTATTACCCGGCGGCTAAAAGCTGTGTGCACACAGCGCGATTTTGGCTATTAATCTTGACTATATAGTCAAAATCGCATAACAAGTTAGTAAAATCGCATAGTGTTCAGCACCATGCGATTCAGATGCGCGGCCCGGTGGTGTCAGTATCTTATGGATAAATACACTGCACAGGCAAGTCTATCTTGACTAGGTTGCCTGTACAATGTATTTGGCCTAGAACCAAATAGCAAAATAGTGTCAATCTAAAGTAAATCTTAAGCACAGGATAGTAAAAACTGCCCATTAACATGAATCTCACCACACACCGGGAGCAAAACAGAGCAACTCAATTGTTGCTGTTTAGACACCCATTAGTGACATGTCTTCTTGCAGTGTCTGGATATAATGCTGGAACCACTGCATTCTTCTTGTTTATTTTTAATGGTGCATATATGTTTTTTAATGATTCAAATATATTTTTGCAGGTTTATTGCATAATTAATTACTCATCGCACATTGCGATGAGTAATTAACCTAAAATTGGTGAATTTAAATGGATGTCTCGGGGGCGTGGCCTAGAGTAACTGAGGAGTAGACGTGCCTGCTGGCTCTCCCACCTAATATCCTGGATTATAATCCTATTTCGGCGGCGCTACCTCCTGTATTTGCGATACAACAATCTGTGAGCCTCTCCTGCATCCCCTGCGGCAATTCAGCTGAGTCCTCCTTGCGTCTTTCTTAGCCTGTGGCCGGACAATCCTAACGGTGGGCCCTGCAGCGTGGTGCTCCGGGCTGCGCCATCAGCTACCGCCAGATGCTGTGCTGCGCGGGTGAGTCCCCCGGCTGAGCTATTGGACTCTATTCTATTATTGATTTGGACTAGATACCCCCAGCTGTTCCCGCAGTTCAGCTGGAATATATTGGTGGTCAGGGCGTAGCCATCTTGGAACCCACTGCCTGTGTATGTACGGAGCGCGTGGTGAGCTGGACGGCTCCTTCTTGCTTCTCTGCCATTTTGAGATCTATACTCCTGCCGCAGTCTGTCCCATCTGTGCATCAAGTGGCTGATCGCCATTAAAGCACTGGACACTGTGTTGATACCTCTACGGTGGGACAATTTATTATATGATGAACACCAGAGTCATGGATATTTCTCATCTCCTCACATATATTAAAGCCTCTACCCAGAGACTCCTTCATAAGCTTGATGCAATACAAATAAAATCTTCCCTTTCCATTGCCCCTGACAGAGGTGTTGAAGGGGATACAGATGATACACCAATTTGTTACACCCCTGTATATCCTATATGCCCAGAGGGTGCGCTGTTGGAAAAACCTTCTGTTTCCTATACTTTTGTGACAGGGGAAGTCAGGGATGGAACTTTTCTCCAAGATTATTGCACTCCTGCGTTTCCTGCAAATCCTACAACCCCAGTTATGGATACATCCTTCCTTATAAGTATTCCTGAGGCATCCAATGATGGAGATGTGATCACTGTACCTACCTGCAATGACCCTGCGATTCTTACTAAGCCTGTGTACGATGGGAAGCGGCTTCTTTGCGAGACTTCACCCGGATCGCTGGCCTACTGTCGCTCCACGTGCGAGAGCCAGGAGATGGCCGTGCTGCTCCCAATAATGCTACCCCTGTTCCTGTTGACTAATCTGATATTTCTAGTATCCAAATATGCTGAACGCTCCGATACATATTCTGTTCTGCATGGGGATGGGACTGGTACTATATTTATCCCATACCAACATGTTTGCAGGTGGCCAGATTGATGTAATACTCCATTTACCTAATGTGGAGTCTCTTTCCAATTGTGCTCACTATACAATACATTATGTTGTTTTACATCATCATATCCTGCTATGATTTTATTTGATCTCATGTGTATGCTAAACTACATTCTGCTGCTTTCTATTATTGTATCCTGTTTAACATATATTCGGTCTTACTTGTCTGCTGATATTACTATATCCTGTCATCTATGACTGTAATCACAATATATATATATATATATATATATATATATATATATATATATATATATATATATATATATATATATATATATATATATATATATATATATTTAATAATTTTCCTATACATGCTTCTGGTGGGAGAGCCAGTGTCAACTTAGTTAAGGTCATTAGTCTTTTGTCCCTATATTTGGGTGGGAGGGGGGTATAATTAGTTAGTGTTAAAGAAAGGGGGGGGGGGTGGTAAGATGTTTTAGGGAACCAGGTATGCCTGAGTTGGGGATAGGTCATACAGGGTGGGGGGTTATGGGGAGGTTTCATTTAAGAGGGTTTTTATTTTTGTTTGACACGTCAGTGCCAGTACATTCTTTTAATATCCTGTTTTGATTTGGAAGGTGGATACTCCCTGTAAAATGTATGATGGGTGGACGTCTACATTTACCTGCAATATGATTATAACTTATGCATTCCTGTTCTTTTATACTAAATACATGCCCGAATGGCGCCTTCGGGTATTTCCGTTATAATACTCTGTGCTGGGAGTGCTCTTAAAATCCTGCATTTGATATTTGTTTTTCCCTATGTTTTGTTTTTATCCACTGTTTACGCTGCACATTATCACATACTTGCTGCGTACTACCTATGTATTGATGTGTCTACCAGCCTGTTTGTTTGGTTTCTTTTATAAAAATCAATAAAAATGATTGAATTTAAATGGATGTCTCTTTATAATATTTGGGAGTAAACGCAGAGAACAGAGTATTATGTGTAAAGAAGGTAAGTTGCAACTTACCTTCTTTACACATAATACTCTGTTCTCTGCGTTTACTCCCAAGTATTATAAAGAGACATCCATTTAAATTCACCAATTTAGGTTAATTACATACTTACTTATGTCCAAGATTATTTACAATGGATGAATCCCCATACCAATTCCATGTTTGTAGAAGTACAGCATGGTCACAAAGACATACCTGACTAGATAGGCTATGAGTTCATTCACACTGCGTTTCCTCCAAAATGTGAGGGCTACATTTAGCCGGAGATTCCTGCTGAAGAGAACCTGGGCCATTGTTTCATGATCCTTGGATATCTATAAACAAATTACAAGTCAGTCCACCTCAAATTCAAAATATGTAATTAGACAATGACATGAAATCCTAATGACAGAAATTGTCATGTGGCCATACCAGGTCAGGTTAAAAGGAAATCCATTCTGCACATGTCACTGAAGCCCCTGTCACAAGCACCACTTAGTCACCGTTGTCCCCTCTTGCACAATACTATGGTTTATACATCTGTGATGTTATTCAACATATGACCCACACCTGGGTGGAGAGCTCACAGTTTAAATATATTTATTCATCATTTAACCACTCAGTAGGTCTACTATTTGTAATTAATAACTGGTCTCAAAACAGGAGTTTGGTACCTCCCTGTCTTTTGGCTATTGAATGAATTAGCTGCGTGCACAGTGAGGCCCCAAATCTTGCAAAATAAAACTAGATAGTGTATTTATAACAGTAAGACTAGCAGTTGGGGTTAAAAAAAGTACAACAAACGTTTTTAAAATAATGGGTCCCGCTTCTCCTGCATAACGTGGAGAAGCGGGCACCCGTAGTGGCCAAATGTATTATTCCCCCCCCTGCCAATAAGGAGAGCTGTTATGCCCAGCATTAAAAACTCTCCATATCGGCAACCCCGGCATCCCTGCACGAACCCTGGACAGCGGTAATGCGCATGTGCAAGATCTCGCTTCTAGCGCGAGATCTCCAGCGACAGCAGAGCTAGCATTGTCCCCGCAGTGGGGGATAGGACAACGCTAGCCCTGAGCAGCTAAATACTGGGGGGCGGTTACAGGGGACAGCGCACATTAGGTGTGCTAGTAATACATCAGGAACAACGTAATCCCCCTCCCCCCCAGTTAACCAGCGTTAAGTTCAGAAATGCACTTAATGTTGGTTAATACATCTGCCCCACTGTACAAATACATGTTGGCCAGTAATATGAAAATCCCATATTTGTCAATCTCCGACATGTCAGCCGTCTCTGTAAAAAAAAAAACCTCCCACACCAAACTTTGTGCCCGGCTTTAAAAAGCAAAGGCAAGTCCAAATGGTCACCAAAGTAACAATAGGTGTTTGTTGATCAAAAACGTTCTTCTTTAAAATATAGTACAAGGATTTATTTTGTGCGTTTGGATTCATACTGATCACGGAGCAGTTCTAAGTAACACAGAATTAACCGGATAACAATAAAAGCGGAAATGAAATGTGCCTCTCAAACAGCTGAAAGAAGGCTGATAAGTGATCCTCTAGATAGCCACACCCCAACAACATGATCTGCTCTCTAGAATTACGGTGACAGGCTGTAAGCCATACTCCCATATGTCACGGACCCTGCAGCTGACATGCACTCTTTATTGTCTTAGTCATCCTCTAGCTTCCTAGCGATTGCATCGGTTGCAGCTTGGGAGCTGGAGTAGGGCTGATGAAGTAGCAGCAGAGTGACACTCCTTGTTAAATAAAGTTCAGACAGGATATTCCGGGCAGAAGAAACATCTCCCCTAGTGGTTGTCTCTCCGGCATGTGACCAACAGGGAAAGCCACTAATACTTTGTGTACTTGCAAGTGAGGTCACAAGTGTGGTGGGTTTTTAAAGAGAGTAGGGGCTGCAGCCACTCAGTAAAATAAGCCATGGCTGACAGGTTTATTGGCTATTAAATATTAGACTAACAACCAATGCAGCAGGGATCAATGCAAATGATGACATGTTCTGTGCACAGCTCTGCATAATTAGACTACATTGTGTCTGTCCAGAGCTTATTTTAGTACACGGAGTACAGCCATACCTCTGCAAAGAAGTTGCTATACTTTGAAGACGCTCCCTCAGTTTGAGAGGAGCCCGAGTCACTGGAGTTCAACACAAAGGTGTGTCTGTCGTTCTGGAGCTTCTCGTGCAGGTTTCCAGCTGCCAGCTCATTTTCCTTATTTGCCATGTCACAGACCCAGCCTTTGGGATGCTGTTTTCTTCTAAAATAGGGGCTCAGAGTTTGGTGCTGGGCTTTCCTCTTGCAAAACACCACTTTATGAAGCTGCTGATTGGTGTTTGAAGGCTGTCCAATGAGTGTTCTGTAATACATAGGAGAATGCGCATTCTTTAATGCGGGAAGATAACACACAGACTAACTAAAATGCGTTATAGGTTTAGGACACACACAAAAATACTTCTATGGATTTAACATTTATTTGCTAGCAACAAAAAAAAAAACAAGTCAATGATTGCAGGCAGCAGTCAAATAAATCCCTGGCAACATATGTTGCTTGAACCCTTATTGCAAGAGAAGAATCGGAAACCACAATATCAGAATGCACTGCAATAAGTCATAAGCACACATCATAGTACATAGCATAGGGACTGAACCATCTTCAATTAAGAATAGCTATGATCGCTGTCTGCATGGTTACAGTTACACACCAACTACTTTCTATTATACCAATTAGTGTTCCCTCTAAACTTCTTTAGCAGGGTGCCGCACCCTGCCTGTTTTTAAAACCTCAAAATGCACCCTGCCCTTTTTTTGTGTGGCACTGTGCGCCCTTGAACTGCCCTCAACCATGCCGCTGTGAACTTTCGGTGTGCCATCATGTGTAATGGGCATTATGGTGTGTGGTACACTATAATGTGTAAGAGGCATTAAGGTGTGTGCCATAATGTGTAATTGTCATTGCGACAGATATGTCGGGCAGAACGGATGGTGTAATGGTTAGCATTACTGCCTCACAGCACGGAGTTCATGGGTTCAAATCCTACCCTGGCTCTAACTGTGCGGAGTTTGTATATTCTCCCCGTACCTGCGTGGGATTACTCCGGGTACTCCGGTTTCCTCCCACAATCTCAAAAATATACTGGTAGGCTAATTGGCTCCCAACAAAATGAACCCTAGAATTTCTGTGTGTGCGTGTACATGTGTTAGGGAACATAGACTGCAAGCTCTACTGGGGCAGGGACTGATGTCAGTGTTCAAAAATATTCTCTGTAAAGCGCTGCGGAATATGTACCTGCTAGATTAGAAACTGTTAATAAATACATAAATAAAATAAATATGTAATGGGTATAGGGGTATAGTAGACTATGTCCATGTTTAATGAGTGTAAACCTAGCGCAGTGTGCAATTCTTTATATATAATTTTGTTTCTAATGTACATTTGTAATATAAAATGTGCCCTCCCGATTGAAAAAAGTGCCAGCCCGGTGGTCAGCACCCTGCCGTAGAAAAAAAGTCTTAGAGTGAACACTACCAATGCTGGTGACACAAGCTGTTATGTCTACAATTATGACAATTAGCCCCTATACCATATTACACACCAATAAAACAGTTTCTGAAATACTGTTATGACCCTATAGTGTCAGTAGGAATGTGGCTGCTTCACCTAACAGAACTTGTCCAATTACACATGTGATCAAATTGGACTCAGATTCTGTTATTTCCACCATACACAAGGCTATAACTAGGGGTGTGAGAGTGATGATATAGAATAGGGTACTCGGGACAACAGTTATTGCCTCACGGCACTGGCATTGCAATGCTCCGGGGACACCCTGCAGGTTGTACAGCGTCATTAGGACTCTTGTGCCAATGGTCTACTGCCCGTTTCCAACAATATTTAGCAGAAGAAAAACAAGTAGATAGGTTTGTATAAGACCAATATGATGACAACACTGCCAATTACTACTCGGTGGTTAATGACCTGATGAAAGTATGTTTCTAGAATAATTAAAGCTTACGGGTACAATAAAAAGGTACCAACCCGTTTCCTTCAGAAACCAACTGTTCCAGTGAAAGATTATCCTATTAAATAAACACAAAGAGAATACCAATAGCATGTTAAATGATTTCTGAACACGAATGTACACAAATACTAAAAGCAACAGTTCACATACTTTTTACCACTCACAGATATGCAAATATGAAATAATTTGAATCAATAAATAAAATAAAAAATAGATAAGCAGGTCTAATTGTTACGTTTCATTTGTTTCTCTTATCTACTTTTAGGACTGGTGTGAAAATCTGAGGTAGTTTAAGGCCAAATATCAGCAGAAAGATTGAATATTCTGCAGGGTTCACAAACTTTCAATCACAACTGTAAATTGGGTCATTGAACGGCTTATCTCCCACAGTGTAAGCCAACATGGCTGCTTCACCTGGTACGCTTGATGATGATACATAGGGGTACTTACAATGCCCTGTCGGCGAGAAGTGCCGATAGCACGCCATCAGTGTATTCAAGTCCCTCCTCTTCACCTGCTATTTCCACCACGCTCGTTCCCTCAGGCACGGTGGAAACGGTGAGTGTTGCCATTAAAACCTCGGGTCTCGCCACAAAATGCGGCACATTTGCTGGGTTTGACGGCGAAGAAGGCTTGTTTTCAGTGAGGAAAAGCCATCCTCGCCGTACAAACCCCCTTAAAACTTCAAACCAGTGTTGAACAGCAACTTAACGAGTAGAAATGTTTAACAAGCTAATTTGCTTTACTGTGTGAATAGGGGGTGGGGTGGGGGTGTCAGGCTGAGTCTTGCAAATTAAACCGGCACTGAAAAGGCTGAATAAAACCTGGGAGTTTGGGGCTATTCTGTCTGCAAAGTGTATTATTTAGTACCGCAGTTTTTTTAGCTAGCAGTATTTAACATCACCAAAATCTGCACAATTAAGCTGGGTAAACACCTAAAGATTTATCTGTTTAATTGATCTTGCGGTAACAAAACTCTGATAATGTATGGGAGCATAATGTATGGGAGCATATGACAATCATTTACTCCCAAATGCTGGAAAAGGGACACAAACCATTGTTCAAATAAATTTGTTAAATTAAATGGTTGACCATTGTCTGTTTTCCCAGTGTTTGGGAGCAGATGTTCAATTCTCATTTGCTCCCATACATTACATTTTTGTTGCCACCACTTAGATTGGACATAAGAATTTTTAGGGGTGTACCCAGCTTTAGTGTACCTTGAGGACAGAGGTTGGGATTGCCTGTACTAGCCTGTTACTCTAGCTCATGTTAAACCTGGCATAAAGGACACTTCACTGTTTGATAAACAATATATTTTTTACCGATCTACTCTTTCCCTAGTAGTGTAGCACTGGGAACTGCGCTCTGAAGCAGTTTTCTCCCAATCTCTCCGGTTTCTGTGAAAAAGTTGTTCTTTGACCTGGTGGAACCTATTTTATAGTGCTTGTCAGCCACAAGCTCTGTTTATAATTCCCTACACACCTACAGTACTCTGTGCATTCGTTATATGCATGTAGGATACAAATGTAAATACTGATAATACCCATACCTCCTTCATGTTCTGCTTGGCTGAAAGAGAGACCCTTTTCCTTGGGTATTCATTTGTACAACCTTCATCCGGGTCCCGCTTCTTAGCATTGCAGGCTCCAGATGCCATAATCCCTAGAAAATCTGTAATTAAAACCACCACCATAAATTTACTCACAATGGGAAAAGATTATAATTTGGAAACAGAAGTACATAGGGGAAGGGGGGCTATATGCAAAGACAAACTCAGTGAGAGGATTAGCACTCATTTTGCAACATACCCAGTAGCAACTGAAGGACGTCATCACCTTTCATGGATCGTTTTAATGTGCTGATCATTATATGGTCCCCACAAATTAGGGCCTGGGGCAAATTGCATTAAGCATGGCTTTTAGTAAACACACATCTCTGTACAGTGACCCTGCAGCATGCAGTGAAAATTGGAATAATATATTATAGCTTCCACAGCACCTCCTTTAGGAAGCTGAAGGTACAATGGACGTAGGCCCTTATTCTGATCTGCAGTCTTTCCTGCGTGTTTGTGCAGGGGAGCAATGTTAAGCGACTGGTTATCACAGAATTGCCACCACAAGTGTGGTTAGCAGACTGCACAGTAGCATTCCAGAGGCACACAATAATTGAATTGACTGCTAATGTGATGGAGTGGCAGTGGGTGTTTACTCAATGAGTTTTCCCCTTGTTCTTCCCCTCCATAGACACAAAGCATAAAGTCTGGGCTCAGTGCTCACCAGATGCTGCTTCCTGGAAATGTCCCTTTTTGCCCGATGACCTCTCCCCTCCCTTCCCCTGTGCTGCACTAACTGACAAGTGGTTCTTCACAGATTCAGAGTCCTCATTATTGGAAGCTGGCTCCTCTGAGTCTGAGTGCGGCCTGTCTTTCTCATCTGTAGTCTGAAGTAATATACAATCAAACTGGATTTTTTTTAGATTTCTTAAATTATTGACAGATATCAAAAGGCGTCATCAGCCTGCTGGTCAGTAACATGGAGTTGGGATCCCATGCTGATATGTTCGGAAGAATATCGGGAATCAGTGAGCAGTCTCACAGAGGCACTCTAAAGGTGTTCGCAAACTGTCTAAAAATGCCCTGCACATAAAGCTTTTAAAATAAAGCAAACAAACCAACCCTAAATGTTGGAACCGGGCCTATTACTGTAGGAAGGTTTGCTTTACTTGATGGTGTAAAAAATACCCCTTTCACATCGTACCTTAGATCGGGGTTATTGATGGGTTAGTAACGTATGGACCGGAATTCAGTTGTGGTATAACCCAGGTCATCCAACCCGGCAATTCAACCCAGGTTATAAAGGGATACGGTCGTATTGTCGACCCGACTTAGGTCGACAGTCTTTCAGTCGACACAGTTGGGTCGACAGGCAACAAGGTCAGCAGGGTTCTAGGTCAACATGGATGAAGGTCGACATGGGTTCTTTCACTGTTTTTTGAGCAGACAGGCGATATTTCATGCCCTTCCATCCACTAGGGCATGGTGGGAGAATAAAATAGTGTGCCGAGTGCAGCGATGCACCTTGCCCGAAGCATTGCGAGCGATGCGAGGGGCTGCGGTGTACTTCCAACTGTGTCCATGTTGACTGTCGGGTAAAAAAAAAACCACAAAAACAAAAAAAAACATGTCGACCACGGGAACTGTCGACCCAACGCATTTGTTGACCTAAACCCATGTCAACCACCCATGTCTAGAACCCTGTCAACCCAACTGTGGTCGACAATACGTCCCACACCTGTTATAAAATGGGTTAAGCCATCTGTATAATGGCTTTGCAACGTGAAAGGGGTAGAAATGTACTGTAGGTATCTCTTTGGATAAAGGGAAGAGTAATATTGAAGACAACTTACAAAGCTACCCCCCCCCCCCCCCAACACACACACTTCATTTGAAGAAAAACGTATCAGCATTTGTTTAAATGCTGAAAACAATCAGACTACACTTATAGTTTTAAAAAGATTATTTACATTTTTAAACAATGTTCTATCTAATTACAACCTTAAAAAAGTACAGTAATATTTTTTCATGATTAAATATGTATAGCAGAGCCATATTACACAGTCTCTGCCCGATTAACTTATCTACAGCACAAAAACTCATCAGGGCTCATTTTTTGCCCTTCAAGTGTTGGGACTGTCGCAGCAAACAGGGTGAGACACGGGAAAATGTACAAAGATGGGAGTTCTATTTCAGATGGGCAACCAATCAGATACTCTCTATTCTATTCAAGAAGGTGCTAAATAAGAAGTAGATTCTGATTGGTTGCCCATAGCAACATCCCATGTGAAACAGAACTCTCATCTTAGTAAATTTCCCTCACAGTCTATTCTGCTCATACTCGGAAGCTGAGAACATGTAACTATAGGCAGTGTGTATTCATGCACAACTCCTTTCTACTTGTGGCTGGAGTAGTGTAATAGGGTAATAATTGGGGCTTCACATTTTGGCATGGGTTGAGAGGGATGTGTGTGAATATACCAGTTTTCATTCAGACTAATGTTTTACAGCAGCACTAACGGGTATCTGGACTTTAGGTTGACTACTATTTGAAATAGTTAACACAACTACTCCACTAGGAAAGTGTGTAGGAAGAGAGAAGGGGACTGGTGAGGGAGTAACACAAAAGCAAGATATTGTAAGACAGAAAAAGGGTGACATGGGGATCTGCTGCACTTCATCTGTCTCGAAGGACAACATTAGGGAACAGTGATCACAATATGGTTTCACTGGAAATCAACTTCAGTAAATTACATCAAAAAGGATCTGCAAAAATACTAAACTTCAGAAAAGCGAACTCTGAATTATTCAGGGAAGCCCTAACAGGAATTGGGTGGGAAACGGTTATGGAGGGAAAAAATGCTGAGGAAATGTGGGATACTCTAAAAAAGGTGCTTGATTCACGATTGAATACATTCCTAAAGTAACTAAAAGGTAAATTCAACAAAAAAAAGCCACCATGGTTGGACAAAGAAGTAAGGTCAGCTATCAACAATAAAACCAGAGCCTTTAAATTCTATAAAAATAACTTGAATGAGGAGGCGTTTGCAAAGTATTAAACAAAACTTGTAAAGGGGTAATCAAAGCAGCTAAAATATTATATGAAGAGTGCATAGCCACTGAAAGCAAAACCAACCCAAAGAAGTTTTTTAAATACATAAATAGTAAACGTTTAATTAAGGAAAACATAGGCCCACTAACTGATACTAGTGAAAAAAGTGTTACTGAGGACAAGGAAAAAGCAAAACTGTTAAATGAGTTCTTCTCATCAGTATTTACTAAGGGAGAGCAGACTGGAACGAACATTTACCACAAACGGGACAAATAAGCCAGATCTCATTGTGGATTTCACGCCGAAGGAAATAATACTGAGGCTAAGCAAACTCAAAACAAATAAATCACCAGGGCCAGATGGGATTCATCTGAGGGTATTAATGGAATTAAGGGATGAACTAGCTACCCCCCTACATTATATCTTTAGCAAGTCACTATCGTCAGGTATAGTACCAAAAGATTGGAGAATAGCAGAGGTAGTGCCAATATTCAAAAAAGGAAAAAAGGAAGATCCCGCTAATTACAGACCCGTTAGTTTAATATCAATTGTGGGTAAACTATTTGAAGGATTTTTAAGGGATGGTATCCAGGAATATTTAGATCATCACCGTCTACTCAGTACTAACCAACATGGGTTCGTGAAAAATCGTTCATGCCAAACTAATCTACTAGGGTTCTATGAAGAGGTTAGCAAAAACCTCGATAATGGAAATGCTGTAGATGTGATTTTCCTAGATTTCGCTAAAGCATTTGATACTGTCCCACACAAGAGATTGATTAATAAAATGGAGAACCTAGGATTGGGTGAAAATATCTGCAGATGGGTAGGGAATTGGCTATGTAATAGAGAACAAAGAGTGGTTGTGAATGGTGCCGTATCAGATATGATACCGGTACTAAGTGGAGTGCCCCAGGGTTCGTTTTTGGGGCCCATTTTGTTTAGCATTTTTATTAACGATATTGGGATAGGGTTACTCAGCAATGTATCCATCTTTGCGGACGATACAAAACTTAGCAAAGTCATCAAATCATCAGAAGATGTCACCATGCTTCAAAATGATCTTGCAATTCTAGATGAGTGGGCAAAAAAATGGAAGATGAGGTTCAATGTAGATAAATGTAAGGTTATGCACCTTGGGAGACACAACCAGTGTGCAAGTTACAACCTTAGCGGAGAGGAACTGGGTAATTCCATACTTGAAAAGGATCTAGGAGTCCAAATAGACAGCAAACTGGGATGTAGTGCCCATTGTAATGTAGCTACAAAAAAGGCCAACAAAATTCTGGCATGTATTAAGAGGGGAATGGAAACTAGGGACTCAAGGGTAATTATGCCACTATATAAAGCATTGGTGAGACCTCACCTCGAGTACGGAGTACAGTTCTGGGCCCCACACTATAAAAAGGACATCATAGAATTAGAAAAAGTCCAAAGGCGAGCAACAAAGCTTATTAGAGGAATGGAGAATTTAAGCTATTGGGAGAGATTAAGCAATTTGGGACTATTTGCATTAGAAAAGAGACGTTTAAGGGGGGACATACTCAACATGTACAAGTATATCAAGGGCCAATATAAGGAACTGTCACACACCCTCTTTTCTACTAGAAAGGAATCTAGGACACGAGGGCATGAGTATAGATTAGAAGAAAAAAAGATTTAATTCAGCTAGTAGAAAGAATTTCTTTACGGTCAGAACAGTCAAACTCTGGAACTCTCTTCCCAGAGAGGTGGTAACGGCTGGCTCATTAAATGCGTTCAAGGCAAAGTTGGACAAACATTTACTGGAGAAAAACATCCATGGGTACAAATAAGAAATATAATTTGTCTGTAAAATACCAGAACCTACCAAATCAGCAATGGATATCTATACCAGGTTGAACGCAAGTCTTTTTTCAGCCTTACCTACTATGTAACTATGGGCCTTATTTTGGTTCATTCTTTCTGACAAAATCCTTCTTAGATGGGCAAAACCATGTGCACTGCAGGTGGGGCAGATGTAACATGTGCAGAGAGAGTTAGATTTGGGTGGGGTTTTACTTCAAAGTGAGATCTATATTGCAGTGTAAAAATAAAGCAGTCAGCATTTTCCCTGCACAGAAACAAAAGTACTCACCCAAATCTAATTCTCTCTGCACATGTTACATCTGCCCCCCTGCAGTGCACATGGTTTTGTCCATCTAAGAAGGATTTTGTCAGAAAGAATGAACCAAAATAAGGCCCTATGTAACTATGTAACATGACAGTACATCATTTGCAGGAAATGGCTAAACAGGTTCCCAATCTTTTCTGAATCACGGCACCCTAGAGCAGTGTTTTTCAACCACTGTGCCATGGCACACTAGTGTGCCTTGAGCTGCTCCCAAGTGTGCCCCCAGATCTAGAGATGCCCAAACCAGTTTACAGCCACCACCAGTTCAACTGTTATTTACTGGTCTCTTTTTTTTCATGAAAAGGGTCAATGTATTTTAGTTTTGTTACCTGTGGGGACCAGTGTGATTGTTTTTTATAAGGAGGCTAATAGGTTTGGATTTTTCCTGTGGGGGGGCCAATGTGTTTTGTCCTGTGGGGATCTCATGGTGTGCCTTGGCAATTTGAAAATCTTATTTAGTGTGCCACAAGGTAAAAAGGTTGAAAATCACTGCCCTAGAGTATCAGAATGTTTCCATAGCACCCCTAGGCCTAAAAAGAATGCAGAAACATAATTATAAAATGAAGTAGATTGTGTTTATATGTGCTTCTTGGGTTCAGTTATGTGTTAAAGCAGTGGTTCCCAAACTGTGTGCCTAGGCTCCCTGGGGTGCCTCAGGACACTTGCAGGGGTGCCTTGGGTTGGTGGACCAGGATTAATTCATATTATTAATGGTCAATGTAACAGGCAAAACTAGTGCTGGTGGCTGCCAATCATAATATATGTGGACAAACAGGAGCAAATCCTGTCCCTCACCAGATAACTGTGACATATACACACACAATGTACTTAAATAAAAAAATTTTTTTTTAAATATCTCAATACTAAACATTTGGCCTAGCGGTGCCTTGAAAACATTTTGATGCTCTAGGGTGCGGTGATTCAAAAACATTTGGGAACCACTGTGTTAAAGGGCAGTACGGATGGTGTAATGGTTAGCATCACAGCCTCACAGTGCTGAGGTCATGGGTTTGATTCCCACCATGGCCGTAACTGTGCGGAGTTTGTATATTGTCCCTGTGCTTGCGCGGGTTTACTCCGGGTACTCTGGTTTCCTCCCATAGTCCAAAAATATACTGGTAGGCTAATTGGTTTCCAACAAAATTAACCCTAGAATGTCTAGGTGTGCCTGTACATGTGGTAGGGAACATAGATTGTAAGCTCCACTGGGGCAGGGACTGATGTCAGTGTTCAAATATTCTCTGTAAAGCGCTGCTGAATATGTATGCGCTATATATATTACTGCTATGCCATTACTGATGTCCTTGTGTTTTCCCCCTATATCCCTATAGATTGTAAGCTTGCAGCAGGGCCCTCTAACCCCCAAGTCTGTTGTTACCGAGTTTGTTTTATCACTGTCTACTATTGTAAAGCGCAACGGAATCTGATGCGCTATATAAGAAACGGTAAATAAATAAACTGATAGTGAACAATAACCGTAGGCAGGGTGGCATTAATAAAAAATAATGTAACTAACTGCATTTGTAACTCATGGTTATCAATGTCATCCTTAGTAGTTAGTGAACTGTGTGGTGAGCAGAGTGGAATATAGTTTTGCTTTTTACATTAAGTATAGTGCTTGGTCTCTTTAATAGGCTACAAGGATGCACATTCAGCATCACTGCCCTGGACGGTCACCGTTACTTTCTGAGGAACATTACACTTCAGGGATGGATACTGTTATCTTGACCAAACACTGAGCACAATATCTTTGAAAGCTACCCTTACAGCCACAGCATGCACAATCCACCAACAGCCCTATAGCACCTGTGTCCTAAACCCAAATGTGTTTCTGTGCATGTTATCATCACCACACGCTGTGACTATGATAGGCAATCCCGGGATCTGGCCCCCAAAACGCTGGGGTCTCCAATCCCGGGATTTCGGGATTAGACTGAGCATGTGCATTCTTGCCTTACTTATTTAAACACACAAAAAAAGACCACTAAATTAGTGGAAGATTGGGCGCTAGTTAGTATTAAAAAACAAAAGAAAAATTATTTAGAATATAGTAATTTCGAATCTAGTCAATCTAGCACAACTGATTGGGAGAAATACAGACCAAGCTGCACGTCATCACGCTCTCCAAGCTGCCAGGAGAACTCCAGTGAGAGTCAGGTGATACAGCGGCGCAGGTGAGAGCAGCACCAGCTGTCCGGTTCAAACTACATGGGGGTGAGTGAGACGCCAGCCAACAACATCTACGCGGCGTCCTCCCCTACCACCCCGCTCACCGGAGGGACACTCCATCACCAGCGCAGACATCTAAGCACAATGTGTGCAGAGAGACACTCCACTACCAACGCAGATATCCACGCACAGTCTGTGCAGGTGAGAGACGCACCACTGTGCAATTCACTTCCCCAAAGTTATATACCCCCAAACCAACTAAAGGCACAAGGCTGTGCACACATTTATTCACGTGTACTACACCTTTAATTGAAAGGACTGTATCTGCAAATAAAGACTATTAGGGTCCGTACAAAAATAAGACCCGTTCAGTCTTTTTCAAAAAAATCTATTCTCTGTCCAGAATTCTAGATACATGGACTGAGTTTACAGCATTCTCTATCCCAAGGCTCTAAAATACAAAGTATAACATTGTTTATATTTTAATCTTTATATATATATATATATATTTTCTATATAATTTTTTTATACGTATTTGTGTATTCATTTTTTCTGCTTGCATATTGATTGCATGGTATATAAAATGGTTATGCAGTTGTTATAATACTAATATTATTCTGTGTAGTTGTAGGTGGCCGCCTATAAAATTGTATTTTATATGATAAACTTTTTTTTATATGAAAATAAATATATGAAAACCAATATTCAGAAACTGACAAAAATTGTGTGTGAAGTGACTTCATCCATGGTGCGAATAGATATATAAAAACAGCGCAAATACTCCATCTTTGTTCTTATATTTACTTATTAAAACACCCTCATATTTCAAACACTTTAATCTTAATTTGCACAGTTATCAGTATGCATCCAATTAAAAAGACCCAGAAACATACAATGATACAGATGGAGACATATTCAACTAGCCTTCTCCAGATAGCCATGGCTCACCAAGGCCTATTGTTCTCAGCTGCAATACAATACATAGAACAATAGTGTTCATTCTAGCACCCGCCATCTTTGAAAACCCATGCAGTTCCTCTTCCCTGCCTGGGGTGTCGCTGTCTGCTGTAGTGCTTCTAGCACAGTGTGTTCTGTATATCAGCACTGATATGCAAACCAGACCTTTGCTAAAAACACCACAGCAGACAGCGACACCCCAGGCAGGGAAGAGGAACTGCATGGGTTTTCAAAGATGGCGGGTGCTAGAATGAACACTAGAACAATACAGTAGGGGATTATCATAGGATTAAGTCCGACCGCTCTGGCTCACGCATTTAATTAAAGGGCTAGATGAGGATGGCTCTATTTGTATGCACAGGTCTACTGTACTTCAACATATGAACACTCATAAGTACAGGTGATATAACACATCGCAAACAGTGCTTTATAAATATAGGTCTCCTGGGTCTAACCATGATAATCAGCTCCAGTGGCATCTGCACAGTGCAGGTCTACAATCCAAACTTTGTGATGTCACCATGCTTTTGGACTTTGTGGGTCACAAAGTAATTTCATAATGAAATGAGTTTGACGTCAACCTCTGAAAGAAGCCAATGTATAAAGTGCAGATGCCACTGTGCTGATTACCATGGTTGGACCAGAGAGAACTATATAATCAAGCACGGTTTGTGACATATTGTTCAATCATCTGTTCTTACGTATAAATGGCCCATTTTAAATGTACTTTCTCATTTTCATACGAGAATAGACGCTGTGCGCATAGCGTCTATTCTATTAGATACGGGGGTCTCCCAACTGCCACCCCCCGCAGCGGGACAATGGGACAGGACCCGAAAATCGGGACTGTCCCGCTGTAATCGTGACAGTTGGGAGGTATGCATGAAACATCAGGTTACCACCCCCCAGACGTCTACTTCCTGTCAATCACCTTGCGAACAGCCAGCGATTAATAAAGGAAGCAGGCTATTACTGCAGGACGGCCTCACGCATGAGTACTATGGGCCCTAAACATGCACAGTCAGCCACTGTGCTAATTTGCAGCCTTACGATCAGGTCTGAATTACCTCCTATATACACAGAGAAACATATCTATATACATACACTTGTAAAGAAACACCTGACACTCACTCAAAGTAAGTTGTAAACTTAGCCATGTTGCCATTCTGTAAAATACTTGCACACGCTATTCAATAGACATCCTTGAAAAGGCTATATACTTACTGTAACATTTCAGTAGCTGGCAGTCACTTTCATCAGGGAAATTGGGGATTAGGTAGATACCGGAATGCCAGACTAGTTCTGGAGTTTGTAGTCTCCCGCCCTGGGGGGAGCCTGTGATAGCTGTCACCGGGGAGATGGGGAAGGAGAGATAACAGACTTAATCTCCAGCTGTAATCTCTCCCTTCCCATCTCCCTGGTGACAGGTGTCACAGGCAATCCACCAAATGGGACACTACAAACTCCGGAATGGCATAGTTTGACAAATAGAGCCTGTCCGGTCTGGCATTCTGGGGTTTGTTCTGGGTTATTACCCATTCCCAGGAAATTGTTCCTGATTAAAGGGTCTCATAACTACTGAAACATTACAGTCTCAAAACACAGAAGTCTGTTCTCTATTTGTGCCAACAAAGGGGATTATACGCACATCCTAGGGATACAGTGACACATGAAACGTGGGTCTTACAATTGTAAAGTGAGTAGTATAAAGGTGCATTGCACAGGAATACATAGTCCCCCTATCCAGTGACTACAAAGACAACATACATGTACTGCTGTAGCCCCTACCTCTGCATTAGCCCCTGCCTCTGCATTAGCACCTACACGCTATACCACAGCAGCTACTGCATCCCTCGCAGGAACCTGACAGCATCAGGACCACCACTGGACACTCCTTGGCCTACTGCTGCTACCGGGCAGACCACAGTGTCCCCGGATCACCCTACCCCCTTCCAACGCCAGAGGGCTCTCTCACCGTCTCATGGCCCCAACCTGGGGTAACAGGCTGGATCACACACGGAGCGCCGGTAGTCTCACTGCCTCACATCCGAGGTCCGGGCGACGCTTCCTGAATGAGGGGCTGCGCCATTCAAATCGCCCCGCACAGCATGCTGGGAGAGCAGCAGCGGCCACTGCCGTCATCACATCCCGCCCAGGAGCGCTCTAATTGGTCGCCAGTGCTATCCGGAAAGGGTGAGAACGTTCCATGCAAAGGTTACGTAAAGCAGTGTACGTATATTGCGTAACGTTACTCCTCTCACGTGACTGTGTGTGTGTGTGTGTGTACTGTATTATATTTGTACGGACTGGAGGAGGCGTAGACGCGTAGTAGACTCACTCCGTCCGTCCGTCAGTAATAGTTATGTAGTGCTAGTGTGTGCGACGTAGTACTGTACGTGCTGTAGTCTATGTACTTACTTACTGCATGTCCTGTACTGGTGGTGACTACTAATGCCGGATTTCCACAATACACAGGATGCTGTATGTAATGGTCACAGCTTAGATTTAATTAATCACAGTCTTGTTATTAAACTAGTCTAGTTATTGGAATAATTTATGCAGTGCCACAAAGATAGTATTATCAGTATTATAATAATAACATAATTGTTAAAAGTAATTTATATGGCAGAGCTTTACAAACAATATTAAGGGATTGATGCATACAGCACAACTTTACATTATATTTGCCTACTTTTAATGTTGCCTCTTAAATGAGGCCATTCTATTTAAAAGGCTGCAAAATTTACAGCTTTGCGTGTCATTCTAACGCATACTTGCCTACTTTTGAAAAGCAAAATGAGGGAGATTTTAGATGATCGCAAAATGCACTGAGAGCAGCGTCGCGCATCATTATATACATACATATATAGAGATCAGTGGACCGGCACTCTGTTTCTGCTGTCGGGGTCAATATGCT
Source organism: Crinia signifera (assembly GCF_055691185.1). Classification (NCBI taxonomy): domain Eukaryota; kingdom Metazoa; phylum Chordata; class Amphibia; order Anura; family Myobatrachidae; genus Crinia; species Crinia signifera. Next base: position 44,442,840 of record NC_139228.1, on the reverse strand, counting down.
TGCCTGGGTGCCTGCTTCAGTGTACATGTGTTCAGGTGCGCCAATGTAGATTGCTGTAGAAAGCGTCACTCCAGGGCTTGTGATCAAGTTAACATTTATTGGGTCAACACCGTTTCGGGCCTCCTGATGACGGGCTGAGGCCCGAAACTGCATTGACACAATAAATTTCCCCTTGATCACAAGCTCTGAAGTGACGCTTTCTACAGCAATCTACATATATATATATATATATACATACATACATACATACAGTATATATAGATATAGATATATAGAGAGAGAGAGAGAGAGAGAGAGGAAATTATAAAGTCGGAGTATGGAACAAACTAGAGGACTTAGTTCTGCGCGCGCCGAAGGCGCGCGCGCTCTGCAAAAGGGGGTGTGGCCACGGGAAAAGGGGCGTGTCTTTATGTGAAGTGTACCACACCACATACCACTTATACACCACACTAGTCGGACTCCTTATACTATCTAGTACTAGTGCCCTTACACATTGTACCACACAGTATGAGACAAAATTCAAGGACAAAGGGACAGGGAGAGTGACATCAGAGAGACAGTGGGAACACAGAGAGAGTGACAGCAGGGACACAGACAGCCACATATGTACTGTATATTGGGCATCATGGTATGTGGCATATGCTCATTATACATATGCCACACACCGTGATGCTCCATTATACATATATGCCACACACCGTGATGGCCATTATACATATGCCACACACCAATGCCCATTATAAATATGCCGCACACCATGATGCTCATTATACATATGCCGCACACCGTGATGCCCATTATAAATATGCCACACACCGTGATGCTCATTATACATATGCCACAGACCGTGAATCCCATTATACATATGTCACACACCCTGATGCCCATTATACATATGCCACACACCCTGATGCCCATTATACATATGCCACACACCGTGATGGCCATTATACATATGCCACACACCGTGATGCCCATTATACATACGCCACACACCGTGATGCCCATTATAAATATGCCGCACACCGTGATGCTCATTATACATATGCCGCATACTGTGATGCCCAATATACATATACCACACACCGTGATGGCCATTATACATATGCCACACACAGTGATGGCCATTATACATATGCCCCACACCGTGATGCCCATTATACATATGCCACACACATAGATTCCCATTATACATATGCCACACACAGAGATTCCCATTATACATATGCCACACACAGAGATTCCCATTATACATATGCCACAGACCGTGAATCCCATTATACATATGTCACACACCCTGATGCCCATTATACATATGCCACACACCGTGATGGCCATTATACATATGCTACACACCGTGATGCCCATTATACATATGTCACACACCCTGATGCCCATTATACATATGTCACACACCGTGATGCCCATTATACATATGTCACACACCCTGATGCCCATTATATATATGTCACACACCGTGATGGCCATTATACATATGCCAAACACTGTGATGCCCATTATAAATATGCCACACACCGTGATGCTCCATTATACATATGCCACACACCGTGATGCCCATTATACATATGCCACACACCGTGATGGCCATTATACATATGCCAAACACTGTGATGCCCATTATAAATATGCCACACACCGTGATGCTCCATTATACATATGCCACACACCGTGATGCCCATTACACATATGTCCCACACCGTGATGGCCATTATTCATATGCCAAACACTGTGATGCCCATTACATGTATGCCGCACACCATGATGCCCATTATACATATGCAGAACACCGTGATGCCCATTATACATATGCCACACACCGTGATGCTCTATTTTACATATACCACACACCGTGATACCCATTATACATATGCCACACACCGTGATACCCATTATACATATGCCACACCATGATGCCCATTATATATATATGCCACACACCGTGATGGCCGTTATGCATATATGCCGCACACCGTGATGCCCATTCTAAATATGCCGCACACCGTGATGCTCATTATAAATATGCCGCACACCGTGATGCTCATTATACATATGCCACACATCGTGATGCCCATTATACATATGCCACAGACCGTGAAGCCCATTATACATGTCACACACCCTGCTGCCCATTATACATATGCCACACACCGTGATGCCCATTATACATATGCCACACACCGTGATGCCCATTATACACATGCCACACACCGTGATGCTTATTAAACATACCAAAATAGACGGCTCCGGTAGTCAACCACATGTTCTTGCCAACAGCTGCCCTACTGATTTGAGAAGTTTAGCGATATAGTGGCTTAGACCGTGCCCGCCCAAAAAGCAGAAATGACAGAATGACTATAGTAAGCTATCCCATGTTCATTATTATTTCACATAACAGTAGTCATGGGAACATGACAAACAGGTGACAAGCTGTATGAAAGCTTGTCAGTGGCACACACTGCAACCTACATACACTTACACCGCATATATATATATATATATATATATATATACACATATACATACACACACACACACACACACACACACGTATACATATATATATATATATACACACTTATACATTATATATATATATATATATATATATATATATATATCTTTTAAGTGCCCCTTGTAGGAAGGCAGGCAGCTAGAAAATTAATGGGGCATGACGACAGGAGTAGTGGAGCATGTCTTGGGACGGAAGCCAGTCGGGGACCAGTGATGGGGGGAGAGGTGATCGATAAGAAGCAGGCTTAGTGAGTGGGGGAGAGGAATGCAGCTTACAGTCAGAAACAGTCAGTTAACTTTAAGCTTTTACTTACTGGCTGCTGCGGCTGCTGCTCCTTACACAGCTGAGACGAGTCTGACACTCTTGTGTGCTCCCGGCTCCCGCTGCCCGACTCACTGTCTGCCAATGCCTCAGTCCACTCACTGCCGCTGCCAGTGCCGCTCCAGCACGCTCAGGCCAGCGCTACCCACACAGCCCCGCGATGGCCTTTCTAATTACGTCACGGCGTCGCGCATTTAGGCCCCGCCCCCACAATGACGCGTTCGCGCATGCGCATTACGTTTTTATTGGAAAGGGGACAAAAAAGCGGGAGAACCCCAGGGATTTGCGGGGGGCGGGAGAATGATTGTAAAAACGGGAGACTCCCGCTAAATGCGGGAGGGTAGGCAAGTATGTTCTAACGTTGCCTGCACAAACGGTCGACCCCCCCCTGCGCATGCCGAATATTCCTGCACGCATGCAAATGGAGGTCTGGATATACATCTCTGTATTGTTTAGCAAAAAATAATATTTCACCAGTCATTTTCTTGTGTGGCTTACAGTATGTGACACTGAGGAGGGCCGCCATCCAGGGGCGTAACTAGAACTCTGTGGGCCCCATAGCAAAATTTTGGAAGGGGTCCCCCAACATTGTCACGAGAGAGAGAGGTTGTAAGGGAGAGACAGGGAGTGATAGGGTGTAAGGGAGAGATAGGGAGTGAGAGAGGGTTTAAGGGAGAGAAAAGGAGTGAGAGTGAATGTCAGGGAAAGATAGTGAGTGAGAAGGGGGGAGAGACAGGGAGTGTAATGGAGAGGAAGGAGGAGAGATAGGGAGTGAGAGGGGGTGTTAGGAAGAAACGGAATGACTGGGAGAGAGAGGTTTCAGGTTGAGGGGGAGTGAAAGAAAGTGAGAGAATGACCGAGAGAGGAAGTGTGGGGAAAGAGCAAGGGAGGAGAAAGATAGAGGAGAAAAAGAGAGACTAGGGCAGAGAGATATAAAGAGAGAGTTGAGATGGAGAGGGAGTTAGAAAGATGAGAGAAAAAGGGGCAGGGAGAAAGAAAGAGAGTAGAGAGAGGGGAGTGTGGGTAAGAAAGATAAGAGCAGGGGGAGAGAAAAAACGGAGACAACTCGGGAGAGAAATGGGGTGGTGGAAAGAGAACAACAGAGAAAGAGGAGGTGGGGGGGAGAGGGGGAAAGAACAGGGGAGAGAGGGCGAAGCGGGAGGGATTGGGGGGAAAAAACAGGGTAGCAAGAGGACATGGGAAGAGAGTGTAGGGGATATAAAAAGAGTTTCCTGCCACAGGCACAGGTATCTGCTGCTCTCCCGTGCGCCGCACCAGCTCTCCCTTGCAGATCGTCTACCGCCAGAGGCAGAAACAGCCCCGGCTCTTCTTTGTACAGTGTCTCCTGGCAGAGACACAGGCAGCCCCGACTCTCCCGTGCACAGTCTCTTGCTAGATGAACAGGCACCCGACCCCTGCTCTCCCGTGTGCTGCTGTACTGTCTGTGCTCCAGCTCTCCCAAGCGCAGGGCCCACTGACAGAGACACATCCAGCCCAGCTCTTCCTTGCGCAGCATCTCCTGCTAGAGGCACATGCAGCTCCTGCTTTTCTATACGTGGCTCTACTGTGCCGGCTCTCCTGTGTGCAGGGGTACTGCTAGCACTTGCCTCTCCTGTGCCTCTGGTCTCCCCTGCTGAAGGGGGACACAGGACAGCGGCGCATCCACTACTCACACTAGAGTATATTAAAAAATGGGGGGGAAATCAAAAGGGTGCAGGGGATAGCCTGCAGGGCCTTCAGGGCCCCCCAAACGCCCAGGCCCCATAGCAGCTGCATCCCCTGCATGCTCTGTAGTAACACCACTGCCGCCATCAACTGGTACTAATGGATTGAGCCCAGGCTCAGAAGTCGTCCTGCAGCCTCCACTCTCGGGGCCTGATTCTGATTCACTCACAAAAGCAAATTCTATCTCTAATGGATAAAACCATGTGCACTGCAGGTGGGGCATATGTAACATGTGCAGAGGGAGTTAGATATGGTAAATACTGGCTGTTTTTACACTGCAATAGAGATATCAGTTTGAAGTACAAACCCCACCCAAATCTAACTCTCTAAGCACATGTTATATCTGTCCCCCTGCAGTGTTTTATCCAGTAGAGATAATTTGCTTTTGCGAGCGAACCAGAATCAGGCGCTCAGTACACAGTGTTCTGCTGTTGTGTGAGAGGCAGAGCAGAAAGACAGGCTCCTTTAAGTATGTAACATATATGAAACTTTAATTACAACCACTTTTATTTAACACATATTTCTCAGTATTGTTCCCAGGACCTCTCACATTGCAGTCAAACACTTTACACCAGGGTTGCCGACTTTAAGATTCTCCTCTCCGGGAGAAGCCCGGAGAGGAGAGTTTCAGCAGCCGCTTAGGGGGCGGGGCTTATGAGTGACATCACCAAGCCCCGCCCCCATGTTGTTAAAGTAGCTAATTCAGTGACCTCCGTGGAGGGTGCGGGGCTAAAATGACGCGATTGTGCCGTTTTAGCTCCGCCCCCTCCTCTGAGACCCGAGGATTGCGGCATTTTAATGCCGCAATCCGGGGGTCAGCGGGGGTCCCCCCTGAATCCGGGAGGGTTGCCCACCCTTCCAGGGGCCGGGAGGGGGTACCCGATTTTCGGGAGACTCCCGGAAATTCCGGGAGGGTCGGCAACCCTGCTTTACACATGGATCTGTTTGCTCCCGCATAAGAAGCAAATGTGGGGTATTCAATGTGTGCTGATATATCCGACAGTTGGAAATATCAAGACAATGTGGCTGATTCCGACTGCGCTGAAGGCTTGCAGATTCCACTTTTGAAAATGTTGAATCTGCATTGTAGAAAATGGATGCTGGATTGTGAAATCGCCGACCGTTTCCAACAGCATGGATTGTCAAAAATGGCCTCAGATTCTCGAAAACTGCTCTGGATTCAAAAATCCAGGGTCTATTTTCGACAATGCAGATTTGCCTTTTTAAAAAGTGGAATCTGGATGCCTTCAATGTTCTGAAAGTCGGAATCAACATTGAATACCCCCCCCCCCCCCCCGCTTTAAATTCTAACAATAAAGTATGAAGTTACAAATCCTTAGTGATGTGAAATTTTATAAAAGAGTTCAATTTAAAAATACAATCTGCGTGAGATGCCCCTCCTGGCCCAGCCTCTCTGAGCAAGTCCTGCTTCTAAAGAACCCTGTTTATTCATTACCAGTTATTTATATATTACATACATATTTAGTAACGCTTTACAGAGAATATTTATTCATTCATATTAGTCCCTGCCTCGGTGGAGCTTAATATCCATATTCCCTTCCACATGCTCAAACTAGCATGCTGGATGTAGTCGCCTTGCCTACTTTCCCCAGGGGCCAGGAGTGCCATCCGATTTTTGGCAGCCGCCGGGTCATTCCGGGAGAGTAGGCAACTATGCAGTAATGCTAACCAGCACACCATCTTTGTAAAATGTAAATAAATGTTGTTTATACAGGATGTTCAAACATGCACTCCTACATTTGTATTTCTATTGTATTTTTTGGAACATTGTATTTTAAAGATTATTTCATAAACCATTATGGTGGTGATGACACAAGTCATGCTGCCTAGCGTACCCTTTTGTGGTGCTTAATGCTATAGCTGATTACCTCTGCTGCCGTGTATACAAGGACTGAGTTAGAAGAATGTGGAGTTATTTTTCTAGAACAGGATTCAGCATGTGATCAGATTACAGCGTAGGCAGGTGCCAGTTCAACCTGTCTTCCAAACATGTCATCATGGATCTGTAGAATGATTCCATATACTTTACTGGTGCCTGTAAACAAGGGAACGGGATGACTGTATACATCACGTCAACACCCAGGAACATGTTATACTTTTCAGTATGAATTATTCTCCAGCAACACAATGGGCTGCCCCTGTCTAGCCTACTTTCCCATTTCTGGACTAAATAACATAATTGATATTATAAAAAAGTATACCCTGAAAAACCCCAGACCAAAGGTAATGAAGCTAATGCTAGAAGGTATTGTGTAAATGATGTTCATTATTGGGAACAAAATATCAGATTTTCATTATATAAGTACTTACTGTTCTGACATCATTTTATGCGCTTATTAAATATAAACTGGAAGATAACTGTTTTAGCAAATGACAGGAACAAATAAGGTCCAGCCAGGAAATCTGCTAAAGGATAAAGTGGCAGATTTGAATTATAGGCTGCAGACAGGGCCACCGACAGTGCCACCCGGCCTCGGTTAAAAAGGGCATGGTCACTGACAGGGAGAATGGGCACAGTCCTGTAAATTTTTTTAGCAAGGGGTGCGAGCCTTGTGTGTGTGGGACACTTGCTCAGGCTCAGGGAGAGAGAGGACAGGCTGCTGCTGCTTCTCTCCCCTGCACAGCACTGAGCAGCATGTGCTTAGCTGGGGAGAGAGGCTGTGCTGCGGCTGCAGCCTGTCCTCTCTACTCCCACTGCCCAGCTCTCTGCAGCAGGGGAGGGGGATACAGGACTCTGGACCCTCCAGCAGACCCGGGCCCATGTAAAATGTGCCCATTCCTCCCTCCTCTCGAATCCACTGGCTGCAGAAGAGCAGCCACCTAGTAAAATCCGCCTCTTCAGTGAGCCATTTGCAGTCTGTGACTGCAATGACTTCTCTGTGACTGGCAGTGACTTCCCATTGGAAGTAATACTTTACCTGCCAGTCATCCTCAGGATAGACATTATAGCTAAATGTTTAGCTATAATAGGCCCAATGCCATGTAATACAACAGAGTGTGGCTTATATGAATGGGATCTGTTGAGCAATGCCAAAATTGCACAATGACCTGGTATAACAGTAATATTGATCTTGTTTATTTTACCAGGAATTATCAGGCTGAGGAATAAATATGTTTAGGTAAGAAGCATGTATACATTTTAACAATTCTAATTGACTACTCTCAAAGTATTTTGACGACCTATTGTAAAACTATCTTTTTAAATGTTTATAATTTATGTATGTTTTTTATACCACGTGTGGATCAAGGGATCAAGTGTTAAATTGGCAATTAGCACTTGATAAATTAGTGGCAATTAGTCTTTTATAGGTTTTCCAAAAGGTTTTAGGATTTACAAAACATTAAAATATAGTGAGCTAAACAGCGCTCACTTGGATTAATATACTTTATATTTCCAACCCTAATCTTAATCCCAATATTATGTTGTTTACTGGTATCAGGCATCACATTAAATATTATATTATCTCACATTTATTAACACACACATATTGAATTCATATTATTTATTGGTAATTCCAATATAAGATGGTTATTAAACACATATAAATAAAAAAATATATATATTTTTCACTAACAGGAAGTGAGGTAATACCCACTCCCCTATAAATAGGAAGATAAGCACACCAGCAGCACACTTGTTGGCTGGACACTGAGATGAGCACACACACTTTGACCCACTTGTGGAAGTCGAGTTATATATATCCCACAGTAGAATAGTATGGCCGCCATTTTGGTTCGCAGAGTTATGTAAATAGAGTATAGGAACCAGTAGGAATAATTATGCGAACCCTGTGTGCAGCCATATGGTGACCTGCAGGGAACATCCAAGACTCACCAACCTCCAATGAGACATAAGTCTTTCAAAGGCATATGGTAAAAAGGAACCTGCTGGCTTCCCCATTCCCTCTGCGGCTCATCACGAGGTCATTGACTAAACATACATCCATCTATATTTGTTTTTCAATTGTATATAACTTTAATAAACACCTTTTCTTACAAACACAGTTTTTCTCATTAGCCTTCTTACATATCTACAATCTTTACCATACCTCAATCCACAACATTAACCATAAGGTGAGCGCTTAACAACAAATCTGTTACGTATACTTATTTTGAGTGTGGACAACTCAGTTAAGCTGCCCCCACAGACCAGGGAATAGAGTGCTATAACCAACCACCAATTACAGCAATAAATTATCAACTGTGGTTCTAAAACATGTATTTGAAGCCATGTGCAGAAGTGAACAGATGGTTTCCAATTGCACAGCAAAGACCCCTGGACATGATGACAAGCCTTGGAGAAAAAGACCAAATAAGGAGAGGAAACCTGACCCTCTTGACCAATTTAGAACTTTATTGTATCCCATTGTCTGAACCCTATATATTTGTGAGCAATCCAGAGATTTCCCTTCTGGCCTGTGCTCAGATTGAATACAGATAACACTGCGGCAATGTGTGCGTACGATTGAGAGATGGAAATTGTACACCTTTGTATTGTTTTGTAGTTGTATTTGAGCTGATTGTATTTCAATCTGTTTTTCCCCTTTTCAATATATATTGTTAGTGTTGTATAGGGAACTGTATAATCTGTTATTGTATTCTTATTTCTGTAATCCCCTGTTGTCCGCTAGGGACTCAAATATACGTTTAAGGACTTTGTACCCTTATTCCTGAATTTATACTGTCTCGTGTATTATTTGCAATAAGCGGAAAGGTTTACAGGAATTTACACCTGGTGTATGTACTTATAACTATGTACTAAGAACTGCGAACAGGATACAGCCATCAGGGCATCGGGTTTAGTGTGTGTAATATACAAATAAGGTTCGCTACGTGGTGCTACGCTTTAGTTCGCCCATAGTTAGGAATAAAAGGTTGTAAGTTTATGGACACAGTACATAAACTGCGCACTTCACTTATTATCATTTCGGTTTAATACTAATTAGGTATTAACACTCTAGAGGTAAGGATTATCCCCTCAACACTGGATTCTGTTAAAAGTTGGATTATTGTATGTAACTGTGTACTATAGATGCGTTAAAATACTTATAGGGTATTTTATGTTACATGATCCCTCTAGGAATAGGAGACCAATTCTATCCTATTCCGCAATAAGTGAATATGCTGTCACAGAACGGTATATAAGCGCATTTTATATCCTATGGGGCCCATTATAATATGTATTCAAAATTTGGTCTTTGAATTAATTCCATCTTATTTATGGTTTTTGTATATTTTTCTCAAGGAAAACACTGTTCCTTCTACAATAATTGCCTACATATAGTTATGAGATCTTAAAAAATTCTCTCATATTCTATTAAGGTATGTACACTATATGTCAAAAATCACCTTTATAAATAAAATAATAAACATTACTAAGGTTTTGAATATCCCCTTTGTCTACCGTCCAATGGGATACTGGGCTTCACTACTATGGGGATTGAGACCTCCGCAGGAGAGACAGGTACATCAAAGAACTATGGTCTCCCTTATTCCTTTTCTTAGGAGAAAATCAACCAAAATAATATTTCAACAAAATAAAAAGAAGAATTTATTTATTTTCTTATATATTTACTCATTCCCAAATGGGTCCGAAGGTATGTACCTTATGAATTGATCATTATATCACTTTCTATATCCATTTCATCATATTAAATGATTTATTAATTAAATTCCCCCCTTCCATTTATTCAAATTCTATTTCTACTTTCCCTCCCTTTCATTCATCTATTATTGTTTTTTAGCATTAAAATGTATGTAATAATGAAATGTAATGTTATTTCTATGGCACTTACTGTTGTATTCTACAGTTATATATCAATTATTTATCCCCTGATGAAGTTTCTTGAAGAAACGAAACGCGTTGGGTAACTGCTTTATTTTAAGAATGGAAAACAACTATTGTACACTGTGAAATACTCCAGCTACAAGGAGCCGTGTAAAAAGGAATTATTGAATTTTATGCATTTTTAATAAATGTATTTTATGCGAACAAATTAAGTGTTCTATGTGAGACTGTTATTGGGCGCTTAGAAAACACTATTGGTATTTGGAGATTTTGTTGTAGTCCTTACTAGTAGAGGGCTAAGTGTTGGAAGCGACCACTATAACAGTTTAGCACAATTTTTAGAGATATTGTTGATAGATATATATATATATATATATATATATATATATATATATATATATATATATAATAGGTCCAAGAGACCGGCACAACACACTGCACAGACGCTGATTCTTACTTCGCTGGGTGCCTCCACTAAAGGATTCAGATAAACAAAGTTTGGTGGTGCGGCACTCCCCGCAAATTAACGAGACATGATGCTGGTTTAAAGGCAACGTTTCAATGTCTTTAATGAGACATTTTCATCAGGCTAACATGACAAATGAATGTAACATACCTTTATACACCACTGTGAACACAGGTCAGCGTATCGTCCCGCCGTCCACTACGTGGGCGCACAGAGACTGACGTAATCCTGCTAGCGTATAGTGCAACCATCACCATGGTAACACATGACAACAAGACAAAAACAAAACAACAATATGCGAACAGGTATAGATGCTAATAGCGCAAGTAAATCAATACATTCAGGAACACTGTCGGTTCACTTATTTATAACCGAACTTACTGTGTGAATAATCAATTGCGGAGATACGTATAATAGCACGGATATAATCTGAAAAATAGGACTGTAATATGGTATGTCTAAAGCAATGACATACAATGCATGGGTAAGACACCACTCATTTAAATACACACCAGTGGTCATTTTCTAGAGAGACAGCTAATGCCCAAATGCTCATTTAAGCCCTTGGGTGCCAGGGTATCAAGGCGGTAGATCCACCTTGTTTCACACTTCAATAACAATAAACCACGGTTGCCACCCCTGATGTTTAAAGGCACGTGATCGATCATTCGATACCTAAGCGATGGTAATGAATGTTTAAATGCAACAAAATGCTTAGGTACCGGCAGATCACATTTACCACCTGCACGAGCTTGTCTAATAGTAGACCTATGAGTAGTTATGCGGTCTTTAAAGGATCTTTCAGTTTTGCCTATATAAGATAGGCCGCAGGGGCAAATTAATTGATATACCACGAATTTTGATTCGCAACTCAAAGTATGCCTAATTGTAAATTTCGTGCCTTGTTGGGGATGGTAGAAGATGTTACTGGGAATCATGCATGTGCAAACTGTACAAGTGCATCTAATGCACCCCCTGGGTTTCGGTTTTGTGGGTTGGTTGAACTTAGTTATATCTGTTTTTACTAGCATATCACGTAAGTTAGGGGCTCGCTGATAGCAAGCTAGTAATTTGGTATTGGGGATGTTGATATCGCTATCACTTTGTACGATAGGCCAAAGTTTTTTGGATGTTTTATTAACAATTGGGCTAGCTGTAGAATATGTGGTCACCCATGGGATGATCTGTGGCAATTGTTTGGTGGAATTCAGGGAAAGCAACTGTTCTCTAGAAATGCCTGAAGCCCTTTCCCTTGCTGCCAAGAGATCGTTCCATTTGTATCCCCTAGCTAAAAATCTCTGTAATAGGGCATCAATTTGCAATTCGGCTTCAGCCGTGTCTGACACAATTCGCTTGATGCGAATAATTTGGGAATATGTCAGGCCTTTAATGAGGCTGGCAGGATGTGCGCTATTGCCATGTAAGAGGTTATTTCTGTCCGTCTCTTTTTGAAAGAGACCAGTCTCAATAAGGCCATTATTCAACATTAACGTCACATCAAGAAAGTTGATAATTTTTTGGTCACATGTAATGGTCAATTTGACAGGGCTCTCACTCGAGTTATGCAAATCAATGTGCTGTTTGAAATTATCAATGGGACCAGCCCAGATGATAAGCAGATCGTCGATAAATCGCCGATATAGCAAAATTCTGGCACTCAAATGAGGAACGTCAAAGAATAATTTCTGTTCGATGGCAAACATATATATATTCGCATAGGCCGGAGCGGCGATAGAGCCCATCGAACAGCCGTTCGTTTGAAGCCAGAATTTGCCATCGTGCAAAAAATAATTCTTGGTTAGTATGAAATGTAACAAAGACACAAGAAAATCAATGGGAGGACCAATATAATCATTCTGAGCAGCCAAAAATTATTCAACAGCCTCAATGCCTGCACCATGAGGAATAATGGTACACAGGCTTTTAACATCTAAGGTTATCAACCAAATCTCTCCCTCAAGGACCGGCAAACCTCGTAACGTTTGTAACAATGTTGTAGTGTCCAATAAGTAACGGGGGTGACGGATAATGTATGGTTGCAAGATTGCATCAATGAAGACAGATGATAATTGGGACAATGATTGCCGGGCCGCAATGATTGGCTGACCAGGGGGGTCAACAAGTGATTTGTGGATTTTGGGGATGCTGTAAATCACGGGCACCACTGGAAACCTGGGGATCAAAGCATCACTGAGAGACTGGTCAATCTTATTGGCTAGTACCGCTGTTTGTAAAAGATTTTGTAATTGCTTCTGGTAAACAGAAGTAGGATCTCTTGGGAGAAGCTGGTAAGTGTACTGATCGGACAGTTGTCCATCTAATTCGGCTTTATACTTCGCAAAGTCCATAACGACCAGAGCTCCTCCTTTATCTGCTGGCCGGAAGATTAACTCCTGGTTGTCCGCCAATTTCTTAATAGTCAAACGTCAAAATTAATTTGCCCCTGAGGCCTATCTTATATAGGCAAAACTGAAAGATCCTTTAAAGAGCGCATAACTACTCATAGGTCTACTATTAGACAAGCTCTTGCAGGTGGTAAATGTGATCTGCCGGTACCTAAGCATTTTGTTGCATTTAAACATTCATTACCATCGCTTAGGTATCGAATGATCGATCACGTGCCTTTAAACATCAGGGGTGGCCACCGTGGTTTATTGTTATTGAAGTGTGAAACAAGGTGGATCTACTGCCTTGATACCCTGGCACCCAAGGGCTTAAATGAGCATTTGGGCATTAGCTGTCTCTCTAGAAAATGACCACTGATGTGTATTTAAATGAGTGGTGTCTTACCCATGCATTGTATGTCATTGCTTTAGACATACCATATTACAGTCCTATTTTTCAGATTATATCCGTGCTATTATACGTATCTCCGCAATTGATTATTCACACAGTAAGTTCGGTTATCAATAAGTGAACCGACATTTTTCCTGAATGTATTGATTTACTTGCGCTATTAGCATCTATATCTGTTCGCATATTGTTGTTTTGTTTTTGTCTTGTTGTCATGTGTTACCATGGTGATGGTTGCACTATACGCTAGCAGGATTACGTCAGTCTCTGTGCGCCCACGTAGTGGATGGCGGGACGACACGCTGACCTGTGTGCACAGTGGTGTATAAAGGTATGTTACATTCATTTGTCATGTTAACCTGATGAAAATGTCTCATTAAAGACATTGAAACGTTACCTTTAAACCAGCATCATGTCTCGTTAATTTGCGGGGAGTGCCGCACCACCAAACTTTGTTTTTATATATATATATATATATATATATATATATATATATATATATATATATATTATATACACTAAACATCGGCACTCACCTTTCCTAGTTTTGGGGTGCCCTATGGCTTGTGACCACATTGTTTAAACAGACATTGTAGGGCCTCTGCACACACTAAATTAACTGATATTAGTAAATACTGGAGATTTGGTTCATTGCATTTAAGCCTGCAGCCCCCTTCATGGGACCCCACTTTTCTGCAGGTCCTAACACTATTGCTCAAAATGGCTACAATACACATAGCTATCACATTAATGTTTGATTCCAGGCATGCTATCTGGTCTAAAGCTCACAGCAGACTATGCTTTTAAAGGTGAGCAGTTACCAACACACCTGTCACTAATCATCTAGGGAAGTGGTTAACATAAGCTATGCAATATAGGTTAATACAGGGTGCATGAGAGAATGTGACCACAATAAGACTAATTAAAAAAATTAATCTAATAAACAATATATACACTAAACATCAGCACTCACCTTTCCTAGTTTTGGGGTGCCCTATGGGCTTGTGACCACATTGTTTAAAAGGACGCACTCTCCAGTATTTTAAATGCAATTAAAATCAGCTGTGTATTCAAAATGCTTGACAAATAATGAAAGAATACATTTCTGTGATACTCACAGAAATGTATTCTTTCTTCATTTGTCAAGCATTTTGAATGCACAGCTGATTTTAATTGCATTTAAAATACTGGAGAGTGCTGCCTTTTTTTCTATATACATGGACTTTGTTAGGTTCTGGATAACACCTTAGGAGATGCTGTTTAGCTGGATGGGATGCGATCTTATTCCCACTCCCATTGTGAGCAGTACTATGATGCCTTGTATCCTGTCTCCTGTTAACCGGCTTGCATGCTGATAAGTATTTGGATGACTTGATCTTCTGTATTTGGACTGTATGTACTGCCAATGGATATCTTTTTCACGTTTTGCTTATAAAACAAAATCTTTTTTCAAATTGGTGTGCTTGGCTCTAATTATCCATCTATATATATATATATATATATATATATATATATATATATATATATATATATATATATATATATATATATATATATATACACAGTATATATATATATATATATATATATATATATATATATATATATATATATATACAGTTGTGCTCATAAGTTTACATACCCTAGCACAATTTGTTATTTTCTGTCTATTTGTCAGAGAATACTTTATTTCACTCATGGTTAGCGGTTGGGTGAAGTCTTTTATTGTCAAACAACTGTGTTTACTCTTTTTAAATTATAATGACAACAGAAACTAGCCGAATGACCCTGATCAAAATTTTACATACCATGGAGGTTTTGGACTCATTATATGCACACAAGTTGACACAAATGGATTTAAATGGCTGCTAAAGGTAACCTTCCTCACCTGTGATCTGTTTGCTTGTAATCAGTGTGTGTGTATAAAAGGTCAGTGAGTTTCTGGTCTCCTGAAAGACCCTTTAATTTTTCATCCAGTGCTGCACTGACATTTCTGGATTCTGAGTCATGGCAAAAACAAAAGAACTGTCAAAGGATCAGCGGGAAAAAGTAATTGAACTGTATAAAACAGGAAAGGGATATAAAAAGATATCCAAACAATTGAGAATGCCAATCAGCAGTGTTCAAACTCTAATTTAGGAGTGGAAAATGAGGGATTATGTGGAAACCAAATCATGTTCAGGAAGACCAACAAAGATTTCAGCCACAACTGCCAGGGAAATTGTTCGGGATGCAAAGAAAAATCCACAAATAACTTCATCTGAAATACAGGACTCTCTGAAAAAAGTGGTGTGGTTGTTTCAAGATGCACAATAAGGAGGCATTTGAAGAAAAATGGGCTGCATGGTCAAGTTGCCAAAAGGAAGCCATTACTTTGCAGGTGCCACAAAGCATCCCACTTACAATACTCCAAACAGTACAGAGACAAGCCTCAAAACTTCTGGAACAAAGTCATTTGGAGTGATGAGACCAAAATTGAACTTTTTGGCCACAACCATAAATGCTTATGATGAAAGGTACACCATTCCTACTGTAAAACATGTAGGGTGAATGCTGATGTTTTGGGGATGGGTGATCTACAAAGGCACTGGAAACTTGGTCAAAATCAATGTCAAGAAATTTGCACTCATCAGCCCGGAAGCTGCGCATGGAACGTACTTGGACGTTCCAACATGACAATGATCTAAAACACAAGGCCTAGTCAACCTGTCATTGGCTACAGCAGAATAAAGTTAAGGTTCTGGAGTGGCCATCCCAGTCTCCTGACCTCAATATCATTGAGACACTCTGGGGAGATCTGAAACGTGCAGTTCTGCCCAAGAATTTACAGGAACTGGAGGCTTTTTGCATAGAAGATTGGTCAGCTTTACCATCTGAAAAAATAAAGAGCCTCATGGACAACTACCACAAAAGACTTCAAGCTGTTTGATGTTAAAGGGGGCACTACACAGTATTAAGAACTGGGGTATGTAAACTTTTGATCAGGGTTATTTTATTTGTTTCTTTTGTCATTATGATTTAAAAAGAGTAAACACAGTTGTTTGACAATAAATGGTTTCACCCAACCACTAACCATGAGTGAAAGAAAAGTTTGTGAGTTACAGTATCATTCATATTCTCTGACAACTGGCCAGAAAATCACACATTCTGCTAGGGTATGTAAACTTAGGAGCACAACTGTATATACAATCCTTTAGACTCTGCACTCAATATTATCCATTTTTAAATTCATGCGCCGGGTGCCATCCCTTGGCTTTGTAGGTAGGTAGTTGTGTGTGTGGTGGCACTCTCGGTCTTTGTAGAAGTAATACCCTTACAACGGTATATGCGGTTTCAAGGTTTCGGTTTATTACAATCTTTGTCAGGAATCTCATTCTATAAAGACCGAGAGTGCTGCCACACATACAAATATATATATATATATATATATATATATATATATATATGTGTGTGTGTATCAGCATATATGGGCGGCACTCTCCATAAATAAACAGTCGTTCAAGCTGTCATAAGGTCAATGTTTCGAAGCAGTATTTTATTGCTTCTTCATCAGGCCATCAAACAATAACACAGACATTAAAATAATTTCTACATACCACCACTGTGTTCGTTCTCCATGTCCCGTCGTCCAGTTGCGTCATACGTCAATGTCTCACCCGGCCGCGTCACGCCATGCGTACATCGGACGCTCGGTACCCATGGAGACACACAAACAAAATATAATGAATAAGTGACATACAATATAAATATACAAAACAACGCAAGGATCTGGTACAAGAAACCTGGTAAATCAATAAGACAAATATATTATATAAATAGTCATATATTAAGAAATGCTCTGAAAATGACTAACCGATGTGATGAACAATAAAGATAAATATAAAGAATTAGACAATGGCTACAAAAAGCAATGAAGTCCAGCATATTCATTAAGGCCTCGGGGGGCCAGTGTTCCCAGCCTATTAATCCAACGGGCCTCACACTGCAACAAACGGAGTGATCTATCACCTCTCCTGATAGAAGCTGGGATGTGATCAATAATAATGTATTTCAACATCGGTATTGTATACTTAGCTGTCAAAAAATGGCGAGACACCGGTTGGTCGCCAGCTTGATGGATGAACGGTGGCCTGCCATTCTCTCACGCAGGGTCCATTCCGTTTTGCCAATATAACACATACCACACGGGCATGTGATCATCTAAACAACAAACTTCGTAGTACACGTTACCCAGTGTCTAATCAGAAACTTCTTGCCACTGAAAGGATGGCAAAATGAATCGCTGGCCGTTAATGCCCAGCACGCTGTACAGCCCAAGCATCGGAAACAGCCAGCGCGTGCTGAAAGAAATTGTTCACTGCTTTTAGATTGCATGCGGGCCACATCACTTTTAACAAGTACATCTCTGATACTAGTGCCCCGTGTGTAACAGGACATAATGTTTGTATCACTGAGATATAACTGGTTATCCGTCTGGATCATCGGCCAATATTTTTTGGCAACAGAATTGATAATTGATCACAGAACTTTCAGAGTTAAAATGATTAACCCATGGCAGCCTCTTAGTACTAGTACACTTTTCATTATATGTAAGTAATTGATCACGGGTTTTAACAATCGCCTTATCCTTAGCAGTAGATAGTAAGGCCCTAGAGTAACCCCTAACCACAAATTTTTCCAGGATTATATCAATCTTTTTGACAGCTTCCTCCTCGTCACTGCATAAACGTCTCACTCGTAGGGAAGGGCAAACTTAAGGGGTTTAGGGTGACAACTAGCTGCATGAAGTAGGATATTGCGATCAGTACTCTTAGTAAACACACTAGTACTGATGTTACCAGCGGAAACAGTAAGAAGTACATTGAGAAAGCTCACAGTACTAGTATCAATAGTGTAAGTAAACTTGATGGAATTATTAGTAGCATTATGACTCACTGACTCACTGCCTCGTCAAATCACAAACAAATCATCGGTGTATCTAGCATAAAAAAATATATGACTAGATACATCGAGGTCTTTGAAAAAAAATATCACGTTCAGCCATGAGCATGTAAGCGTTTGCATACGACGGAGCAAAATTGCTTCCCATCACACACCCGCTTTGTTGGATGTAAAAGTTGTTATCATAGAGAAAGTAATTGTGGGTTTATGCCATCTCTAACAAACCAAGAACAAACTGGATGTCGGGGCCTTGATAACAAATATTATCAGATAATAAATCTCGAACTGCCTTGAGACCACCATCATTAGATATCACTGTATACAGACTAGTCACATTGATACTGCATAAAAGACAATCACATAAAAGACAATCATCTGGAACATACGTCATTTCTCTAATCCACTTTATGAAGTAAGTAGTGTCAAGCAAGTATCCTGGACTAGCCTGTATACAGGGCTGTAACAGTACGTCAATATAAGTAGCAACATTTTGGAAAAGAGAGCCTCTGGTCACTGTGATGGGCCATCCTGGAGGCTGTATTATTTATTTATTATTTATTTATTAACAGTTTCTTATATAGCGCATACATATTCCGCAGCGCTTTACAGAGAATATTTGCACATTCACATCAGTCCCTGCCCCAGTGGAGCTTACAATCTATATTCCCTACCACCTACCACATATACACGCACAATTTTGTTGGGAGCCAATTAGCCTAACAGTATTTTTTGGGATTGTGGGAGGAAACCGGAGTACCCGGAGGAAACCCACGCAAGTACGGGGAGAATATACAAATTCCGCACAGTTAGGGCCATGGTGGGAATCGGACCCATGACCTCAGCACTGTGATGCAGTAATGCTAACAATTACACCATCTGTACTGCCCCCTACTGACGCTTGTGAATCTTTGGGAGTGTGTAAAGCAGTGGGACAGTAGGTTTATCCACAATTAAAGCACTTGAAAGTTCAGATGTGATGGTACCATCCCGTACTGACCGCTGCAAGAGAGTGCCGCCCATATATGCTGATATTGTGGACCCCGCTTTGGGATACCAGGGAATTTACTTCTTTGGGGGTTAATCTACCACAGATCACTTCAGGGCTGGGTAACCAGAAACCCCCCTGCGTGCTCCACTAAGTACTTCAGGCTCCTTAAAGGTTTCATTTGGCCCTGCAGCAAGTGTTTTTATTTCTTGTTTACATCACTGAACTGCTCATGCAACTAGGTTTCCATTTCATCACACATCAAACAATAATGTGTAATCCTTGATCAGAGCATCCACATTATAAACAGCAACAGTCTCTCCTGCACTTGTATACTCTCCTTAAGCTGGCCATACACTTATAAGATTTGGGCCCTTTTTTACCCGATTCTTATGAATCGGGCCGAGAAATAGGTGAAAAGTGCACAAATCGTATGTGCCTAACCGTTGAAACCGATCCGATGTGCGGTCCCATGCCCATGGGATCCGGAGATTGCAAGTGTTGCACATAAGATTTATCGGATCTGGCAGGATCCAGTAGCATTTGCAGCAGTTCCATACAATGCATCATATGCGATACAGGTTGAGTATCCCGTATCCGAGTATCCGTTATCCAAATTATTCCGAAAACCATACATTCCAGAAAGTGAAAAAAAAATATTTTTTTTGCTAAAAACTCACTGGGGACATTTGTAACAGCACTACTGGTGACATGATATGTAACTGGCACTATATATGTGCAAGAAAATGATTGCTTGGCATTAAAATTCAATATCTGAGATAGTACACAAATTTTGTTTCATGTTTTGAAACCTTGTTTTTTGAACAAATAAAATATATTTGTGTGTATTTTATGTGGTAATAAAATATATTTGTGTGTATTTTATGTGGTAATAAAATATATTTGTGTGTATTTTATGTGTTTATACAGCAAACATGCAAGATACTTCAAAATACATAATTGAAATTTTAAAATATTCCGAAATACGGAATAATCCGTTATCCAAAATTCTCCTGGTCCCGAGCATTTTGGATACGGGATACTCAACCTGTACTACATCT
Organism: Crinia signifera; assembly: GCF_055691185.1. NCBI lineage: Eukaryota > Metazoa > Chordata > Amphibia > Anura > Myobatrachidae > Crinia > Crinia signifera. The sequence continues at coordinate 44,422,206 of NC_139228.1, read as the reverse complement.
TATGCAACTTCCCCAGCGGGCAGTTGCTGAGGTGCGATATCTCAGGGTAGTGTATGGGGGCCTTTACATTTGTGTCTGAAGCTAAACTTCAGAAGATCGTGGGTATTACTATGATTCCAAAGTGGATTAAATTACATTAAAATTAATTGAGCACAGTATAGAAAGTATTTGCAGAGCTGTCATGGCAAGAATATGATTATTATTGGTGAATTCTGGGGTATTATACTTTATTAGTAAACAATTACAGTATAACAAAATGTCAATAATTCTTTTTTAACCCAAGTGAAAATTGCCAAGCAAACATTTGTATTCATCATAATGACCTGTAATGTTTACCTGATATAGGAAATAATCTCTTTTTGTACAACATTTTCTATTGGAATCTATATTACAAATGTGAGCGACGCCGGCATTTTCAGCAGATATTTTGAACATCTCTCACAGATGTTGGCACTCAAAGGGTTAATGATGCATCTCTTTTAATCCAGCCATGGCTATATATACACCTCAACTCTGTATTAATATAATGTTCTTTATTCTTCTAAACAGTAACTTCAAAGGATCCCAATTTTACTACGCCTTTATGCTGTCAGACATGCAGAATAGAACTCAAACATTCAGCTACACCTACTTACAACAAAGCAGAAATGAATGGTGTGAGAGGTACTAGAGAAAACCTGTTGCAGAGTCTTAGTTCATAAAAAGAAAACATTACATATCCAAATTTTTTATGACTAAACTAAGCAAAATACAGCGGTTAGACAAGCTTCCAAATACTGTAAATGCAAATGAAATTTTTCATGAAAAGACTAAAGGCCCCCATACACTATACGATTTTGGGACGATTTCATCCGATTTCGTCACTTTGGGCCGATAACCGGATGAAATCGCCCCAAAATCGCAGGTGTGTGATGTATGATCCGATCCGATGCGCGGTCCCGTGCGCATCGGACCGGATCAGGGAGGTCGGACGGTCAGCACATAAGATCATCCGACCTCCCTGTATGCTATGCATATGCCTACCCACCTGTCAGGCATATGCATGCAGGCACCGGGGGGGCGGGGGAGCACGGCGGGCAGACACACTGACCTGGCTGGGCAGCTGTGATCAGAAATAGCAGCGCTGCCGCTGCGGGACGGGAAGGGACGCACAGTGGCGGCTATTCGATTTTTAAAATCCCTGTCAAATGACCGGCCGTTCTGTGATTGGCTGAGAGCTCTCTCAGCCAATCACAGAACGGCCGGTCATTTGACAGGTATTTTGAAAATCTAATAGCCGCCACTGTGCGTCCCGTCCCGCAGCGGCAGCGCTGCTATTTCTGATCACAGCTGCCCGGCCAGGTTAGCATCACTCGCCGCACCCGGCACCCGCCGGGAACTCATTTGTTTGCCGCCGCCCGCCCCCACTACCACCGCCGCCGCCCGCCCCCACTACTGCCGCCGCCCGCCCCAACTACTGCCGCTGCCCGCCCCACTGCTCCTCACCGCCCTGCAGCTCCCCATTTGTTTTACATGTGATAAATCGCAAGCGATTTATCACATGTAAAAACTGGCTCATCAAGTGCCAAATTGTATGTGAGCCTCCCGGGGAGCTGCCGGGCGGCTCACAGGAGAATTGGGTCCGACTTGTCCTAAGGACAAGTCGGCCTAATGTATGGGGGCCTTAAGATTAAAAAAGGCTACTGCAAAATATGTTTGAAATATGTTTGACGTTATAATGAAAAAAAAGGCAAACAGTGGTGATCCCGCATTACCACTCCCACTTTATCATCTATATATGTCTAGTGTCTGTGTGACTAGGAAACACTGACATCTATTGGCAGGAAGTAAAACTCCATCACGTGAAATTAAATGGGGGAACTTTACTAAGAATACAAAAAATCTTATTCTAAATACGAATGAATACGAATCGTATTTCATTAAAAAATTTGTATTCATATTCGTATTTTCTGATGGCGTATGGATTTGTATTTTTGCTGATACGAATTCGTATTTTAAATGCAGTGTAAAAAATCCCCCAGAAAAAGAAATAAATAATAATAAAAAAAAACAGCGTCGGACACCCCCCCCCCCCCCCCCCACTGTCATAACCAGCACCAGGCTCAAAGAACCTGTCCTGGTTTTAAAACCAATTCAGTTTGGGTTGCCTGTATTGTTTAAAACGGTACTTGTGAAGTATCACGGCTCCCATCGTATGGCATCGTATGCCATATGTAGTGGCATACGATGCGATACGATTTTTACCGATTTTTGAGCATTTTTGATCAAAAATCATATGCGATCGCATCGGAAGCCATACGATGGCATCCGATGCGATGCGATGGCACCCGATTTTGCACTGAAATGCATCAGAATGCATTGAAATGTGTATTAAACTAGTGAAATGCCCCCAAATGCCATTTTTCATAGTGCACCACCCCCACTATCAACGTCAACCCGAAGCGTGGCGAGCGCAGCGAGCCCGCGAGGGGCGGCGGTACGCGTCCTACGACCTTTTCATACCGCCACTATCCACGTCGGCTTGGAGTTGAGAATAGAATAGTGTGGCAAGCGCAGCGAGCCACCGAGCCCGAAGCGTGGCGACCGCACGCGGATACCTGTGAAGCCCGCGAGGGGACGCGTATAGCTGTGAAGGTATCCGCGTCCCCTCGCAGGGCTCTCTGCGCTCGCCACGCTTCGAGCTTGGTGGCTCGCTGCACTCGCCACACTATTCTATTCTTAACTCCACGCCGACGTGGATAGTGGGGGTATGAAAAGGTCGTAGGACGCGTACCGCCGCCCCTCGCGGGCTCGCTGCGCTCGCCACGCTTTGGGTTGACGTTGATAGTGGGGGTGGTGCACTATGAAAAATGGCATTTGGGGGCATTTCACAAGTTTAATACACATTTCAATGCATTCTGATGCATTTCAGTGCAAAATTGGGTGCCATCGCATCGCATGCGATTTGATCGTATGCGATGCGATTTTTAGCATACAATCAGCATACGATGAAGGTCGTGGGAGCCGTGATACTCCACAGGGCTGGTCCTGGTTCCCAAAAGACAGGGAACAAAACGAGTAGGATTCCCCCGTATTTTGTGAACCAGCACCAGGCCTAACCAGCCAGCAGGGTAATGCCACGGCCAAAGCATTAACTCCCTACTGACCAGTCAGGCTGACCAGTCAGGCTGGACAGGGGTCCCGGGGAAGAGTGGACCCTCCCAATGAAGGGGTCCTCCCTCTCCAAAACTTACCTGCCCAAGCTGAAGCCTGGTGCTGTCCCCGGTACCCCTGGGCTGTGGGTACCAGGCTGATGGTGGTGTAAAAATAGAATTAAACCATTGGGTTCTGCTGTGGACGCCTGGTCTGCATACTGGGACTTGGAGAACCACAAGGCCCAGCATGCGGCCCATTAATGGGCTTGCTGGGACTCTTAGTTCCACAGCAGATCCAATAGTTAAATAAAAACACACTGACACCAGAAAAATAAAATACAGATACTTACCTATCTTGATACCGTAGGTAGGTCTACCTCCATCCACAGGTCTTGAAGAAATCCCGTTAGGGTACCTGTGGAAGCAATCTATACTCACCAGGTCCTCTGGTGTAGATCGGGTCCTCTTGGGTCCAAAGTAGGCAAAAAAAATCCACGAAAAACCCAGTGCCAGCAGGATGTGGGGGAGATACATCCTGCGGCTCCTCCTCCCTAATGCCACTATTGGCCGCCTAGCGGCCTAGCGACTTCTGATTGGAGTTTGTTGTCCAACTCTTTCTTATACGCATCAGTTGGATCTGTGGGTAATTTCTCATATACTGAGGAATCCGACAGTTGGTGGTTGATCTCTGCTATGTAGTATGTGAGATCTTGGACAACTAACCCTCCCCCTTTATCCGCTGCCTGAAATACTACATCATTGTAGTTACTCAATTGTTTAAGAGCCTGGTGTTCACTTCTGCTGAGATTTCAGTGTGTAGGATGGGGTACTCCAATGTAGCGTGTTACTGATGCATCTAACAATCTAGTGTAGGATGCAATAGATGCATTTTGTGATTGTGGATCAAAGGTGGAAGTGTTCATCTTTAAAAATTTAAACCTTAGTGGATCACCAAGTCACATGCTTCCCAAGGGTTACACACACAGCATTGGATGTTTAACCCATTCCATGCCTATTGCTTGCATTACATTAATATAAACATCCTAGTACCTTATGTGTGTGTACCTCTAGCATTTCGAACCTTTAACATAACTTAACTTACTTAACTAAACCTGAAATAAAGACTCTGAGACATAGGTTTGGCAGAAATTGTTAGCTGATTTATTTATCAAATTTTAAGCTAGTTTGATTTCTTAAACTAATTAAATAATGGTGGCCAAGAAAGAACGGCTACTTAACTAAACTCCACCCCCACTCATTGCATACGTAATCAAAACTACCCTACCAAGCGGTATCCACTCAACCTACTGCATTGACTACCCACCCAGCCGGGTGGGGTCGCTGCCCCAGAGCGGGTGTTCGAGCGAAAGGCCTGTCAATGAATAGGCGAGCGCACCGAAAAACAATCTATATACGTTGCACAAACTGATAATGAAGGCTAAAACTATTAACCTGCCATTCTTTCCCGCCAAGGCGAGGACCCTGAGCATAGGGTACCAGCCCCGCCACCAGACTAAACCACCATAGCTACAACCAGAAGCAGATCCTCCAGAAACATAAACAAACCTTCCTTCTCTAAGTGAACCCCATCAGGCCGAAAGAGGTGACGGCACTTAAACTTAATCCTTGCATGTGGGACAACTGCACCACCGGACGAGAACCCACCGAGCAACTGCTGAATTCATCTTCTGTCTGGCCTTGTCAACCGCCTTAGCATCTCTAGCCCCTCTCCAACAGATACAGGGAACTACAAACGACCAAACCAACAGGCAGCATGGCCATGCAGAAATGGAGGGGGTTGGCCATGCAGCTCTAATGACTGCTATATCACTCAAGATCAGGGCCCTCAATTTCAACTGGGACATTTTCCCAAGGTCGTTGCCACCTAGATGAAGTATCAAGACCTCGGGCAAACCGTAGCTGCGGACGGTCACCATCAGGAACACCTTCAAAGCCCCCAGGACATCCACCTAACACCCAACCATCTAATGGATTGAGAGCAAGGAAAACTAGGCCCAACCACAGAGGCAACCAACCTAGCGGCCCAATAGATAAAGGAGTGCCCAACTACCCACACTCTGAGCCTATCGTTCCCCACACCTATAAAAGAGAGAAAGAAACAAGAGAGGCAGTTAGTATGGATGTATTAATATTAGGGGACACGTTATCTTACTAGAGGATCTGCCAAAAAAGAAAAAAATTGTAAATCTGATTGCAGCACTTTTTGGTGCTAAAGACATACCAATACCAATTCAAGCCATACCATAAATCACAGGGCAAAATTGACATACAAAGGGAGGGTAATGGGGAGTGGAAGGGAATGCGGAATGAAAGGTGTACTCGGCCAGAGAAAAAACGACTGGACCTGCTGAGGGACTCTTAATTAAGACTATAGCCGAATCAAAAGGTCAATTCAGTCCGTCAGGTCAGGCAAAAAGCGAGAAAACTCCGGACACTGGCCCAACAGCAGAGTTTAGCTAATCCCCGAGTAGAGTGGACAAAAGGGTAACAAAGGATCAGCAGTCAACCATAAACAATAACAAACAAGCACTGGAGCGCTCAGGGCAGGAGGTGCGGCCGAATATATTTCTTATAGCTAGTGGAGCGCCATCTACCTAGCGCCTTAATATCGCCTACAGATTGGCCAGCCACAGCAGCAGATGTGGCCGCCCCTATCCGGAAGGAATGGGTACCAAACTCAATCCCGACAGGCATCGACGCAACATCCATCGAAACTGGTACAACGTCACTGGGGAACCATTATAGTGAATGAGCAAGGGACCCCGATGGGGCGGCCGAACCATCTCGTACTGCGTGGCCAAAGCTACCGGGCAAACTGCCAGAGGACTAGCAGTAGGGCCCAAAGACCCCCACTTACCCCTGGCGATCTGATCTGTCTTAGAATGCCTGATCTTTACCCATAACGCGCCACTGTCTAAGCGGACATCAGACCCCAGGAGAGCAGACTCCCTACTCTTCGAGGGAGCAACTAACTCAGAAACCCTAAAAGCTCTGTGAAAGGCCAGGGAGGAGGCAAGGCAGAACAAGAGGGTCTCAAACGCAGAGACCCACCCAATCCACTTATGCCGGGAGCATAGAAGCAACTATGGGGCGCCGGGAGTCAGGAGGTACTGGAGTATCCCGGGCCCAGCCTTTCATCGCATTGCTCACCAAAAAACCTTTAGTGAAGTTGGGATAGCCTTTCAGCCTAGCGAAGAATGAGATACCCGCTAAATAACGGGCAGCCACTGCCCTGGATTTGCCCGTGCTGAACAGCCGCCACAGAAAAGACAACAGAAGCCTACGCCCCCGCCTACCTGGCTGTGTAGCCCCTTCAGAGAAAGCTTCCCACTCAGTCCAAGCCTGCCGATAGGTCTTAAGGGTAGCAGGTGCCAAGGAGGATTCGGCTAACCCCTCCAATCCAGCCTGATCACCTGCCAAACAAAAGAGGGGCAGGGCACCCCGACAAGGTCAGCCTCAGGGGCTAATTCTCTAAATCGCTGCGATTGGAAACGGGAAAGCGCATCAGCCACCTCATTCTCCACGCCAGGGATGTGCCGCGCCTTAAACATAATGTTAAAATGCAAGCATTGGAGGGACAGCTGACCTAAGACTCGTAACACTGCTAGCAACTTCGCCTTCTGATTGTTGATGGCGTGAACCGCGCTAAAATTATCGCACCAAAACAGGAGGCTCCTATTCGCCAAGCGCAGCCCCCAGATTTCCATGGAAACCATAATGGGGAACAGCTCTAGCAAAAGCATGTCTCTGGTGAGCCCAGTATCTAACCAAGAGGAGGGCCAGGCCTCGGCACACCAGCTGCCAGCTTAAAAACAGCCGAAACCAGTAGACCCTGCGGCATCAGTGAATAGCTCAATTCTAGCATTGTCGACTACAGGGGCCAACCAGATGTGCACACCGTTGAAATTCTGAAGGAAGGAGGCCCATACCCCCAGGTCACGCCTAATCTCGGCAGGCGGACTAGGTGATGCGACCTGGCGACACCCGCAGTGGCACACTCCAGTTTCCTGCAAAACAGCCTGACTGGAAGAGCTAGCCTCAGGGGCCGACCTCCCTTCCATAATGGCAACTGCAGCACCAGTGGTGCAAGTAGAATTTTTTTCTTGGTGTTACTGATAGCCTCCACCAAAATGGGCGTGGCCATGTGTCTAAATGACAATAGTGACGTGGCATCAGGAGACAGGGAATGAGAAACATGGAATGACTGGGGGTGGGTTGGCTCTTGCTTGGGGGAGAGCCGAGCAGCTTGTGCTTACAATTGTGGAGCCTGCTCTTCATGCTGTCGGTGCTGCTGATGCCAACAGTAGCTGGTAGCTGCATAACGCTGGGTGTGCAGGCTGTGGATGCATTATATTTAGACTTAAAATAAAAATAGAATTGACAGTGGGTCAGGGGGTAAGTGGTACTGCGTACCTGCAACATATTTCTTACAGGTACTCCGTACCACGCCGTACCCCCTTACTTGCAACACTGTGCAGCACCCATGTCCGTGGCCACAGCTCTGGAGCCGGGACCCGCAGCCGCAGCCCCTCTCAAGCGATGGCCGGGAGCGGGCAGCGGGGAAGCTTGCACCGCAGATGCCATAGCTGGGGGGTCGGTGTGGCAACTATGCCGCCGTCCGCCGTGAATCGCGCAGGAGGCCGGCCAGAGCGCCGCGGGCGCGGGGAGGGAGGGGCCAGAGACCGGGGCATAGCGCTGCGTGAAATAAGCAGTATATGGGGCACAAAAACTAATTGTGATATATTCCCAAGGGAGCACGGGGAGCAGCAGCCACTCACCTAAAACTCTGCAGGAAAGAGAGGAAGACTCCTCCCTTTCCTGCCCTAATATCTCACCTACCTCTGCCATTCCCTTAAACCTTATTGGATCACCGAGTCACATGCTTCCCAAGGGTCACACACACAGCATTGGATGTTTAACCCATTCCATGCCTATTGCTTGCATTACATTAATCTATATATAAAACAAGAATATATAAAGTGCGCCCAGAGGTGTGCCACCACCAACTGTATTATCTCTTATGCGTAACAATATGAGACCTTTGGGAAATGTCAACCTTTGGGACATTATTTTAATGTCTTTAAAATATATAAAACAGGCAATAAAAAATTTATCTTTGACACATTTCATTCCATTTGGTCCAGTTTCATGATTCACAACAGTGAGCATCAAAATCCATAAAAAAATTTGGGTTTTGACTTACGTCAACATGGCGGCTGGGAGCGGTTTCCCTGCTCCACTTCAGGGAGATAGGCAGGGGTTAATGGGGGGGTGTAGGCAGCTACGGGGGAGCAGCGCGGGGGGGGGGGGGGGCTTCATCAGAATGTTGCGCGCGAGAATCTCATGTGAGAGCACCCCCTTTTGGTGGCTGGTGAACGGCGGCGGATGGCGATTCTATCTCTAATGACAGCTGCTCCATCTGTATGCTAACAAACTAAGTTATTAAACAAGTGCAAAAACACACTGATTGATGGTGTGAACCATGCATGCAAACTGCCAATTCAGAGGCACACATCTGAGGAGATATGTACAGGTCTCCTTGTGTGTGTATAAAACAATACTTTCCCATACATTTTACTTTTAGGTCATTTAAGTCCATTTTACTTCCTAGAGCTATTTTTTTTATTTTAATAGTTGCAATGCTTCTTGTGCTTTTGTAATTCCAAATTTGACCACAGAAGGGCAGTAGCTAACCAGTAATTATAATGTGTATTTTTTTCTTGTGAAAAAGAACACGGTCATTCTGAGAGATTTCTATAAAACTAATAATGAAAAAAATAACATAGTCTACTGCATGTAAACATGTTGAGTAGCTTCCAGGTGTATAGTAGTTTATGGGTGAGATGTACTAAACCATGGAGAGTTATAAAGTGGAGAGCGATAAAGTGACAACCAATCAGCTCCTTACTGCCATGTCACAGGCTGTGTATAAAATGTACAGGAACATGCATCCAAAGGCCTACTTTATGGCTTTGGCCATATTACCCATATGTACTAAACCCCAGACGCTGGGGCTTCTTTCCACATCTTTCCACATCTATGTTAGGAGCATACCTCCTAACATTTTCACAGTCAGGACTCACATGTGCTTCTGAAAGGGGGGTGTGACCTCGCAGGGATGCACGAGGGGGCGTGACCTCACAGGAAAGCTGCGGCTGCAAGCCAGGCCCTCTGGTTTTCGTCACCATGGGAGAGCTCTGTAAGAAGCTGCCCATGCCCCCAGCCCCTGAATAGTCTATTCCTTGCTGATGTGATGGGGAGAGGCAAAGTGTGACAGGAAATAACAGAGGGTGATAGGGGCAGCAGTATTCCCCTTAGGCCTCAGCCTCCCCCCCCCCCGCTCTGCATCTGCTGCACCAATGGTAGTTCCGCCTCTGTATGTAATCATGCCACTGGCACTGTAGCTTCACTGTGGCCCTTACATTTGACCACTGCGGCAGTTCCTCATGATACTGCAGGAAAACACTCCAGCTTCTGAACAGAAGATGCTCCAAGAACTGCAGCACTTACTGGTGCTGGGAGCCCCCCACCTCTGCATGACATAAACTTAGGGGGTGATTCTGGTTGCTTTGCAAAAGCAAACTCCTTTATTGGACAAAACCGTATGCACTGCAGGTGGGGCTGATGTAAATGCAGAGTTGCTGACTTATAAATGCTCCTCTCCGGGAGAAGCCCGAGAGGAGACTTTCCTTACCCGATCAGGGGGCGGGGCTTGTCTGTGATGTCATTAAGCCCCGCCCCCATTACGGGTAACAGGAGAAATGACTGATCTCTATGGAGGGGGCGGGGCTAAAATGACACGATTGTGCCATTTTAGCCCCGCCCCCTCCTCTGAGACCCGCGGATTGCGGCATTTACATGCCGCGATTTGGGGGGCTCAGGGGGGTCCACCAGATTCCGGGAAGGTTGCCCACCCTTCCGGGGGGCCGGGAGGGGGACCCGATTTTCGGGAGACTCCCGGGAATTCCGGGAGGGTCGGCAACCCTGTGTAAATGGTCAGAGAGCAGTAGCGCACGCAGGGGGGGGGGGGGGTTCTGAGTACCCAGAAACCCCCCCAGGAGTGTAAGGGCCTTACTCTGAAAGCTGAGGGTCCCCTCTTTCCAGAGGTACAAGAATTTTGAAAATCGGACCTTGGGAACTGGATATATCTGACTTCAAAGCAGTGGTCCCCATCCAAGCCTGTTAATTGCTCTTCCCAGTCAGATATTTCAGGTTCTGTCTGACTTACAGTTTTTCTGAGGATATATTCCAAAATCTGGGACTCTCCCCCTTTGACGGACACTAGTAGCTTGTCTCTACTTTTCCCAGAACCAGAGATATCAGCCTTCCAGCAGCTGGTTACTGCTCCAGCTCCACAGACCTGGTATGTAGTTTTATATACTCGTTGGCAGATTGCTCTGCCTCCTGAACTCTGATCCCCTAGTCCCCAGTACCATTTGGTAGGTGGGATTCTCTAGTTTTTAATTGCTTTAAAATCTAAGAAATCTATTTCCAGTCAAGCAAGCTGTCCTCCCACCAGAAAATTATGAGTAATAAGCCCACTCCACTATACACCTCTCCTCTGCATATTAAACATCCTCTACCACCCTGGAAGTTATGTATCAGGGCCCCTTCATTCAGCCCAGTGCCCCCTTCTCCCACCATCTGTGCAGTAAAGGGGTAATTAGTGGAAATTACTGATCCAGACCCTACATGCTGGGCGGTTGATATAATACCCCTACCACCCGCGGGACATCAAAGCTTCCCCCACCCCTACCGCTGGAGGATCGGTAGGGGCCCCAATACATTGCTATGCCCAGGGGTCTACACTGCTGTTGATGCCCCTGTATGTGTATATATATATATATATATATATATATATATATATATATATATGTATGTGTGTGTGTGTATATATATATATATATATATATATATATATATATATGTATATATGTGTGTGTGTGTATATATACATATTATTATTATTATTATTATTTTTATATATATATTTGGTCTATCTATAATACTTTAACTGAACCTGCATTTACTGGGTCACCTAAGTGTCCATCTCCATGCTTTGCTCCGCCCCTCTGGAAACCCCCTTCTGAAAATCCTGCGTTTGCCCCTGGAGAGAGTTACAGTATACTTGGGTGGGGTGTGTTCAAACTGAAATCTAAATTGCAGTGTAAGAATAAAGCAGCCAGTATTTACTCTACACAGAAACAAAATAACTCACCCAAATGTAATTCTCTCTGGGCATGTTACATCTGCCCCACCTGCAGTGCACATGGTTTTGTCCATTCAAGAAGGAGTTTTATTTTGCAAACCAATCAGAATCACCCCCTTAGGGGGCTGGGCTAATGCACTGCCTGTTACACCACTGATGTTCATAGCCAATAGGGTGGTTATAATTATTACTTATTATAAGCAGCAATGGTCTAATCTGAGTTTTTCTACACTTGATATGAGAAGCGTGACAATAAACAATCAATAGATGCGCTAGTAAGATTTTATATTTGTTACAGTAAATACATAAATACGTTTTTTTGAAGATTGGGAGTTCAATCAATTGTAACATATTGCAACTTTATGGCTGTCACCCTAAAGTCCATAATGACACTGACTGTCGTCATTCAGAACATGTCGACATTCTGGTGTCACACTTGTAAATGTTTGCTTTTCATACCCCACCCGGAGATGAAAACCATAAATAATTATTTTCAGTTCCCAGGCCTGATTGAAATGAACAATAACTCATATCAAGTAGATTATTTCCAGGACCATCATGGACTATTCAGGCAGTCATCAAAGTACTTTATAAGTTCTTCAGCCATCATCTGTCACCCTTATGTTCCTGACATTATCAGTAAAAGCTAAGTAGTGTGTCTGATCTTGAGTTATTTGTTTGTTATTTCATCTCCATGTTTTGGTGGATGATTTGTGTGCTCTACACTAATTATATCTCCTTCTTTCCTGCCAAGTCATTTAATTTAGTTATTTTGTTCATTGCCATTGATGGCCTGGGTAACCTGATACAGACAGTTCCTGGGGCAAATGTGGGACACTTTTAGTTTTAAAAAACATACACATTATCCAGAATCTCAGTAGTAGGTTAAAAACGATATTTAACCAAATAAGCAGAGCCACGTTTGTTTGATCTGGACTGCCTGCCTTCACTTCATACTTGCCTACCTGACCCTCCCCATGAGGGAAAAAATGCTCTGTTCCTGGACTTCCCTGGTAATGTATGATTGCCATCACCTGTGGTGAGCTTGTTAATTTAGGTTTACCTTGTAGGGTATTTTACCACAGGTAACAGCAGCTAGAATTGCGGTTTGAATGGCTATTATTTCATTGCCTGCAACAACATTCAAGATTTAAAAATGAGCCCAAGCTTCAGAAACTGTCAGCTGGTGATGACACAAAAGCCTGCCTCACCAACAAGAACAACAAATAGGGGGAAATGGCACCATACTTGTCCAGTGAGGCACAGAAGGTTTATATGGACAAAGAGGAGAGGGAGGCCTAAAAGCAAAGATACTGGCTCGTGTAAGCATTTCTGAGCCAGACAGAACATAGTACTTCCATAAATTGAAAGAAACTCTAGTCAGAACTCAGTTGGTGCCTTAAACAAAATACTGAGGTGGTTAAAAAAATGAAGAAAAATGTGCCCATTGGATGGTATAGCTGCCGACAGCTGACCACTGTATCCAGAATTCAGATCGGATCTGTAAAAGGGGGTGATGAACGCATATCCCCAAAACTAAAGCACTGCAGAAAATGGCTAAGAAACCTGTGCCAAGACAAAATCTGAGGATTATCTGGGGCCCACCTGAGGCCAACAGTGGAAAACCCTGTGGATAAAGAGATAAATCTAAGGCTGGCTTAGTAAGTGTGTTTTTAATCTTGAAAGCCTGGACACTGCAGGAGTCCATGGACTGCAACTTAACCCAGGAGGTGAGGCCAATGTACCTAAGCTATTTTACCATGAGTGTTCCCCAGAATGGCAAGCAGGTGTTTCGGATAACAGACCTTGTTAATCAGAACTTGATCCTGCCTTGGTGTATACCAAAAAGTCTTGTGTCTGAGAAGATTCTACTTTCAGTCACCCTAGTGGCCAGGCAGTGTGGCTAATGATGACAATAGCTCCTAAGCTGCTGTACTCACTCATTTTCAGAAGTTACTTCCTGTTATTTCAGATGGTTATCTTAGAGCAAGTCCAATTGGCATACCAGAAACTGATTCACCGGCTAGGTCTTCAGTTTTAATGGATATGCCAAAGGGAAAAAAAAGATGTACAAATTGGGGCAATGGAGTTGCCATTGCAGGAAATTACACCAGCAACCACAAGTTAGGCAAAGAAATTATACAGGTTAAAAGATATTAACTGACCATTTGTGGTCCTCCTCAGAGAACCCAAAGATGTCACTGGTGCAGCAGAGACTGTTTTCACTACAGAACTTTGCATGGGACCAAGTTAATGATGCTACCCTAGAGCCAGCATTTAAGGCAGTGACAGAGGTAAACACAGTGCCCTGAGTAGCCTTGTCATCATTGCAATTAAGAATGATTTCATGTATGGAGCAAGCACAGTACAGGAGAGAGCTGTTGAAGAGCTAGCAGCGCCCCAAGTACACATTCAGCTGGTTTTAAAAGCAACTCGCACACATTTTTTTGGTGTGTGTGTGTGTGGGGGGGGGGGGGGGGGGGGGGCAACTGGGAGAAGATAAAACCTTGGTGATGGTTCTGCTTAGGTTTTGGCTGAGGGTTCGCAGTGGCCATTAAAATGTATTGCCAGGGTTGCCCCACCTTTAAGATAACCTGCCCTAAACCGTCATATTGGGCTCCTCCAGTTCCAATGCCTTTGATACAGGTAACCTTTGGCTCGGCCCCTAGAAAATTGTCTTGAGGCCACCATTATGTTTTGGTGGTGCAAGATTATGAAACATACTACCTGGAAGCAATACCCTTAGGTGACATGGGGACATCATGCCAAACAGTGACAGCAGGCATTTTGCGGAGTACAACAGCATGCCAGAAAGTAGCCCGATTACCGCGATCACCATGATTCCTGACAATCAGCTTCTGATGAGAGTCTTTTATCTAACACAAACAACAAGTGGTAAAATACATACAGTACTTGCCTACTCTTCTGGAAGTTGCAGGAATCTCACCATTTTTTTACACTCATCAGAAGAGTGACCTGATCTCCCACCTCCTACCTATTTCCTATTTTAATGGGCAGAAGGCAGAGATAAAACAATTGTGGTCTTGCATTGAGCGAGCAGTGGTAAATGATTTGATTTTACATAATTTAGCCCCACCCCTTCTGAGCAGTGGCTGGTTCTATGAGTCCTGAGAATTAGCCAGCACTGACTCCTGCCTGGCTTTCTCATGAAGTATGCTTTATCATCATGGAATTTTAGTCCCTTTACTGTAAAGGCCCATACACACTGTGCGATTTTAAGCTGAAAGCAGCTAAGTTTTGCAGTTTGAGCTGCTTTCAGTGCAGAGGCGTAGCTAGGGCGGAGCACATGCTCCGGGTGCAGATATGTCACCTGGCGCCGGAGCTCTGCCACCGGCTCCCCGCACTGCTCGCCCGCTCCCTAGGGCCAGATTTGTCTTAGGAGGTACTCACGTGTAGTACTATCTGTGTATTTAATTTCAGCAGTGACACAGCCCTGACCCTTGGTACTAGCAGCAGGAGCATCACATGACTGGCCCGACCCCGGCCATGTTGTGGTCAGTTGCCATGGTGGCGGACGCTTAGTAACGGCGGAGGCGGTGCATGCGCTGAAAAGCAAGCACTATGGATTGTGGGAAGGGGAGGACTGGGCGGTCCCGAACAGACCGAACCAGATCAGACCTTGGAGACCGATGTAAACACAGCGCCCACAGCGGACTTTCCCCTGTCTCTGGGGGATGGAGGCCGCGGTTATCCGCCGCACGCAGGAATCCCTGGGGAAAGTGATCAGGAAGTCTCCGCTGACCAATAAACTGCTGGGGAAGCCGCCGTTCCGGTACCTGCACAATATCCTGACGGGGTTCCCTGAAGGATGGCAGGTACCCGCTTTGGGGGGGGGGGGGGGGTCAGCTCCACATGTCTCCTGTATGTGTCAGCCACCCCCGCTGACTGTCTGCCTCCACTGCTCCCACCTCTGTTTGCCAGCCTCATCCATAATAGTATCTCCCTGTCTCTTTCTCTCTTACTCTCTCCCTGATGCCTACCTTCACCAGCCAACCCAGCCCCTGTTCCCTCACTGTCTCTCACACGCCTAAATATGAAAGGTAAATAAAAATAGATTTTAAATATATATATATATGCTTAATGGCTGGCTGTATGGCCAACTATGCATCTGGACATCTATTTTTACAGTATGTGGAGGCCTGGAACTGCACTCCTTTGTCAATCTCCCTCTGTCTCTCTGCTATTTCTCTCCCCCTGCTCTTTCTAACTCCTCTTTTCCCTACTCGCTCTTCCTCCTACCCCCTCTCTCTTAACACTCTATCACTTCCCCTTCATCTCACCTCTCTCTTTATATAGCTCTCTCCTCCCATCCTCTTTCCCCACACTCACTCCCTCTCCGACTCTGATAGTCTGTCACACTCTCTCTCCTTCTCTCCTCCATCTCTCTCTCTCTACCCGACACCTTCTTTCTCACTCTCTGTCTCTGTCCATTGCTTTTCCTTACATGCTCTCTCCCTCCCCGTATAATCCCCTTTCTCCTAGCCCCTTAGTCTCTAATTCACAAATGAAAGTGGCAGTGTGGGGGGGCTTTCAAAATCTTGTTATGGGGCCCACCACCTGGTTATAGTTACGCCCCTGGTGGCATCGCTAGGTGGGCTGCACCCCACGCCCGCTGCTGGACCCGCTGACCTGGTCCCAGCAATTACCTACTACAAATCGGGGGGGAAGGTTGGGGGGGCACGAAACATGCCCTTGCTCCGGGCACTGTGGCACCTAGCTACACCACTGTTTCAGTGTGCCCCAGTGTGTGCCTTTAAGTATTGACCTATTGATTTTCTATCTAGACATTGTCTGTGAGGTAATCCACGCCTGTTCCATTCAGCCAAATGTTGTAATGTCTGAACACTGTACATTCTTTTGTTATTGGAAATTTCCTCTGAAAACTAATAAAGTTTCCAAGCTATTTTACACTGCTTTGTTTATTATGTGAAAATATCACCAACGGTACTATTTTTCTTTTTTCATTACTTGGCTTGGAATGGTGTGTAAAGAAAGCAGGTTATTATATCCGTGTCGTTTCTGTCTTTCCAGTTTATTCCACCAGTACCTGTGGTGCCACACGCCTTACATGCTTTTGGAGCCTGAAAAGTCAGCCAAAGGTAACTTTTATTAGTACCACATCCCTCTCTCACCGCCCAATAATTTTGTGGCCACAGGAAACTGTGGAATTTCCTTTGCCCTGCGGTGAGACTTTACACTGTCCTTTAGAAGACGAAAGTGTTCAGGAAAAATGTATGGCTTTCAGACATGGAAGCAGTGTGATGGAAAACCTCTAAAGGACACACTGTTTTCCTTCCTTACAAACCAATAGCAAAAATGTATAGCTCTTAAGTAACATAAATAAACTTGGGCTATTCATAGAAGTAAGTTAACATTTGTATACATTGAGTACATTGGATTCATACATAATATAATTGCTCTATAAGGAACATTAAAAAAAAGCTCACTCACTTTCTCCATCTCCAATATCTTTTCACAGATATAAGGCCAAATGCACTAAGCTTCAAAAGTGCTAAAATGGAGAGTGATAAACAGCCAGCCAATCAGCTCCTATCTGCCATGTCACAGACTGTGTTTGAAAAATGCTATGATATATATAAGACTCTACCAGTAGTACACAGGGTGGTTTCTAAATACCCTTTTCCCAGGGAAGTGAAGGTGTACTGTATAATAACGCTGGTTCCTTTGCATGTGCACAGCGTTTATTAAGGGAGACAGAGGTGCTGGAGGTATGGCCAGCAGATCACAGAGCACTGGCCATGCCTCTCGCAGTGACAAAATGGGGGGTGGCCATGCCTGAAGCACTGCAATCACACCTATAACCATGAGACCACATCCCCTAATTTCAAGAACACTCCTCCGGTGAGGGCAATGGTCCCTACTTGTCATTTACAAAAGTTGGAAGGTATGTTCGATATTCACACAGATGATCTGATGCTGAGACTTTTGATGCATACACAGATTTTGGCAGTGGGCATCTTTTTTCTTGGTGGACTCGCAAGGCTGCGAAATTCACAGCCTTGCGACTCAACCAGAATAAGGTCCAATGGGGCAGATGTATTAAGCCTTAACAAAATATAAATGCAAGGGTGGTAAAGAGAGATAAACGTCCAGCCAATCAGCTCCTTACTGACTTTTTTTAAACACAGACTGTAAAAGGTCAGTTAGGAGGTGATTGGCTGGGGGTTTATCTCTCTTTATCACCCTTGCATTTATCTCTTGTTAAGGCTTAATACATCTGCCCCATTATGTGCAGAGCTGGCCCTTGCCAAGTTGATGCCCTAGGCCAGTGGTTCCCAACCTTTTTTTCTCTCCTGTACCCCTTGTTTAGGCTTTTCATTTATAAGTACCCCTCCTCTCAATTTGAAATTTCCACAGTACTTATGAGTGGAAGTGAGCAGTATGCGTGTCCTAATATTAAGGAGTAGCCGTGGACTAGTATATGGTCAGGAATCAGGTCCGTCTTTGTCTGGCCCCTGGCTGTGTATTGTCGCCAGAGTTCCCGCTAACGCCTGTAGGATTAATGTTTCTTCCACCCATGTCAGTGCGGGGCAGATGTTCACAGGTAGCTCTCAGTGAATTGCTGGTTGGGCAAAAGCACAAGGAGACGCTGAGGATGCTGCAGATGGAACTGGAAATGACACAACGTGGCTTGTTTCCAGGTCAATGGTAGACTTCTTTTACCATTGGGAGACTTTTTCTTCTTCCGCCATTACCAATATTATTTCCAAGTACCCCCAACTGGTCTGCAGAGTACCCCCAGGGGTACTAGTACCCCAGGTTGGGAACCACTGCCCTAGGCCAAATTTTGTCTGGTGCCCCCTAGCACCGCCCTAGTTCACCATATGCAACAAACCATAATACCCATGATAAATGATGCCACACACTGTAATGCCCGTGATACACTGTGCAACACACTGTAATGCCTGTGATACATTATGTCACACTGTAATGACCATGATATATTATGCGACACATTGTAATGCCCGTGATACATTATGCGACACATCATAATACCCATGATATATTATGCCACACACTGTAATGCCTGTGATAAATTATGCAAAACACCGCAATGCACATGATACATTATGTCACACACTGTAATGCCTGTGATACATTATGCCACACACTGTAATGTCCGTGATACATTATGTACACTGTAATGCCCGTATTACATTATGAAACAGTGTTGGCTGATCACATCCCCACTTTTCATTTCATAAGGTAGAGGAGGAGCTGAGTTCAGCTAAGGGAATATTGGTACTTCTTTACTTTCACGGTGCCAGCATGGCGCCGTGCTACTTCCGGCTTCTACGCTCGCCACAAACTATGTAAAATAAAGGAACTTAACGCCATGCCAACATGGATAGTTCATACCTCCACTATCCATGTTGGCATGGAGTTGATTTTAAATAGCGTGGCGAGCGTAGTGAGCCACCAAGCCCGCAGCGTGTGGACTCAGACGCACGGCGCGATGCTGGCGCCGTGAAAGTTAAGAAGTACCGGAATATTAAATCCGTCATTGGCTGTGTGTGTTGCCGCCATCCAGAGAACAGCACCCAGCTGCAGTGGTGCTGGGGGGAGGGGGGGTGCAGGTGGTGCATACACAGCCATCTGGGGGGAGTGGGCACTGACGGAGGGAGTGTGGGGCCGCACCCCCCGATTGATGCCATTGGTCGTAGCCTGGGAGAGGTCAGGAATGAGACGCTAAAGCTGCTGTCTCTGTTACTGATAGGACTGGGCAGTAGGAGTGGCACAGAGCAGGCACAGGCCTTGAAGGTAACAAGCACCAACAGGGTGCTGCAGCTAGGAAACAAATTTCACAGTGCGACAGTGATCTAACTGCCGCTCACAGACCCAAAGCCAATCAGAGCAATTCGGTTGGTGTTGGCTCCAAATTAAAAATGCGAGTGTCTGGGCCCATAATCGATGTAGTGGCAGTACCCCCTTAAAGTCGGACCTGCGCAGTAGTGCACTCAGGAGGAAGGGAAGAGCTGCTGCGACCTCTGTGGGCTCATTGTACACACACACATCCTGTCCTCCTCAGTCCCTACACAAGTACACACAAATAGTCTGCTCCCCTTAGTCCCTACACAAAACACACAGTGCCATATGTATCATGCTTCAAACATGCTAAAATGGAGAATGATAAACAGCCAGCCAATCAGTTTCTAACTGCCATGTCACAGGCTGGGTTTGAATAATGACAGGTTGGAGCTGATTGACTGTTGTTTATCACTCTCTACTTGATCAATTATTGAAGCTTGATACATCTGGCCCACAAACTGTTCCCCTCAGTCCCTGCACAAATACACATACATGGGCCCCTATTGTAATCCACTTGCAAAGGCAAATTCCTTCCCAAATTGACAAAACCATGTGCACTGCAGGTGGGATAGATGTAACAAATACAGAGAAAATTAGATTTGGGTGAGGTGTGTTCAAACTGAAATCTAAATTACAGTGTAAAAAAACAAAACAGTATTTTCCCTGCACAGAAACAAAATAACTCACCCAAATCTAATTCTCTCTGTACAAGTTACATCTGCCCCCCCCCCCTGAAGTGCACATGGTCTTGCCTATTTTGAGAACAAATTTGAGATCTGAATAAGTGCCATAGTCTGTTCCCTCACACAATATCACACACACCACTATCTCTGTTATCCCTGTACCAAAACAAGCATTACCTTTAGCTCCAGAGACCGCAGGAGTCAGCAATATGAAGGTCCAGAGGCCAGGCTGCCTGGCACTGCACTTAGACTACCCGGACCTAGGTTAAGTTGGGGGCATGACCTAATCAAGGGCACATGGCCACACCCCTTTAAAATACAACAATAAAAACTGTCTGGCTGAAGGAAGAGGCCAGGAGCAGGTTCCCTTAGACAGGGGACTGCATGACCTGACAAATGCAAAATAATCTCATGCTGCTGAGTACTGTCAGAGGTGCGCCTCAGGGAGAGGGGAAGGAGGGAACCAATAGACTCTGCAAGTGCATAGAGCTGGGCCTATGCTAGGTAGGCTTGAATTCCCCTAGGCCAGTGGTTCCCAAAATTTCTTGACCAGGGCACCCTAGAATTTCAGCATTTGTTTAAGGCAGTCCCGGGATCAAAAAGTTTCTTATGGATAAATAAAAAAATAAAGAAAATTGTGTTTAACTGTTACCCTTAGGTTCAGTTTTGTGGTGGGGAACATAGCACTGGTTTTGACTATCACTTTGAGCATAAATAATTTGTTTTGGTCATGGACCACCATTAGCATATGGAAATGCCCACCATGCTAATGGAGCTGTGACAGACATGCGGGGGGTGGGCAGCTGACATCACCGGATGTCAGCTGCCAGCCCACTCCCCCCCCCCCCCCGAGTGTACATGCAAATGTAAGGTTGCTCATAGCAACCTTACATATGCGTGCACATTCCACATCTTTCGATGGTCGCCGATCATCGAAAGATGTGGGAGGGTCCCAGTGGCATGCGAATGGATGTGTATGTAAATCATCCATTCACAGCCAGTGAGAATGTATGCGCCTTGTGAATGGTAGGCTAGCGTACCACCATTCACAAGGCTCAAGGATGCAAATTCGCATCTGAGTGAATGAACTACAATATCCCTCTAGGTGATCATCCTATATAATAAAAAACTAACACTGCTCCTCACCTCTATATGGGGAGATTCAAGTGCTTTGCACGCTATGTGCACCTGATTTATCTTATGTGCAACACATCGGACCTCAGACTCTGAAAACAGGCCCAATCAAACTAGCCTTTTTATGAAGTTTAATTGGCATTAATGGCTAATCTGAGTAGCCATGGACTCTGAGAGCTGTCATGTAACATGCTGCAGTATAGGTAGAAGGCAGGAGAAAGTGCAAAGTGCTGAGGGAGATCCCAAGGTGAGTTCTGCAGTGGTGGGAGTGTGTGGCAGAAAGCTTGATAGGCCACACCATCAACATTCCCTACCCAGGCAAGGGGAAATGCCCTTGATCCATGGACGTTCTCACACCCAAACAGACACAGGTTCCCACTGGAATCTAACCAGCCCAGGGGCCCCTGGGTCTCTGAGGTTTTAAATGCAGACCTACTAAAAATGAGCAAATTATCCCCAGCCATAATGAGCAACAAGGTGCCCTGAATTATTGTGCACAAACTGTATCATTCAGAGGAGCAGACAACGTATTCTTACTCATTTGGACAATTGATTCCTAACAATACTTATATATGGACTTTTATCTTTGCATCCTCAGTGCTGCTTGTTACATTTATCTTGGGACAATTGGATTTATATTGTTGGCTTTGATCCCTTCTGTTTCCGCTTTCCCCGTCCCTCCACCCCATCTGTTAACATGTACAGAATGTGAGCCAATAATCTCAAGTAAAACTGAATTATGACTCAGCTACTGATTGTTGATATTGTTTTATTGTGACCATTTCTGCACATTCCTAGTAAAGTAGATACATTTGTAACCTATTGTTTCTGTTTTTTCACATTGCCTCACCTCATTGTATTGAAACACTAATGGGGCCTACACACGTAGCGATTTTGTGTCACTTAGAAAATTACCCTACATTGCTCTGTGTGTAGGGGCATAGTGATAGTGATACATGGCCCCCCCACTGCGCTATCGCTGGGTGATGTAGATCATGCATGAATGATAAATCTAGTCAGGTTGCCATTGTTCTCACCGGAGAGCACTGGCCCTGACAGATCGCTCAGCACACATCCCTGACACATCGCTGTGCAGCACTGTGTGCTGAGCGATCTTGTTGAATAATCTATCATCGCTCATATTGCTCTGCAACATCGCCACGTGAATATGCATAGGACAGAATGCTCCAATCTCCATCTGCTGTTATTACAGGACACATAGGCCCTTATTCTGGTACACTCGCAAAGGGAATTCCTTCTCAAATGGACAAAACCATGTGCATTGCAGGGGGGGGGGCAGATGTAACATGTGCAGAGAGAGTTAGATTTGGGAGAGTTATTTCGTTTCTATGCAGGGAAAATATTGACTGCTTTATTTTTCACTGCAATATAGATCTCACTTTGAAGTAAAACTCAACCCAAATCTAATTCTCTGCAAAAGTTACATCTGCCCCACCTGCAGTGCACATGGGCCCTTATTCGGATCTGATCACAGTACAAATTTGTTTGGACAATGGGCAAAACCACGTGCACTGCAGGTGGGGCAGATGTAACATGTGCAGAGAGAGTTAGATTTGGGAGAGTTATTTCGTTTCTATGCAGGGAAAATATTGACTGCTTTATTTTTCACTGCAATATAGATCTCACTTTGAAGTAAAACCCAACCCAAATCTAATTCTCTGCAAAAGTTACATCTGCCCCACCTGCAGTGCACATGGGCCCTTATTCGGATCTGATCACAGTACAAATTTGTTTGGACAATGGGCAAAACCACGTGCACTGCAGGTGGGGCAGATGTAACATGTGCAGAGAGAGTTAGATTTGGGAGAGTTATTTTGTTTCTATGCAGGGAAAATAATGACTGCTTTATTTTTACACTGCAATATAGATCTCACTTTGAAGTCTCCAAATCTAATTCTCTGCAAAAGTTACATCTGCCCCACCTGCAGTGCACATGGTTTTATCCATTTGAGAAGGAATTTGCCTTTCCGAGTGAACCAGAATAAGGGCCATAGATCCAAAGGCGAGCACACACTTCTCTCTCCTCTCTACTTTTTTTTTTTTTAACATTAGATTTTTATTGAGAAAATATTTCTTGTTTTGGTTGCACAAAATATCAACATATGACAATTACAGTATTTGAGGGAGTTGAAAGGGGGATTGGGGGGGGGGGGGGAGTACAGAAAAAAGAAAACAGGGCGAAAATTGGGAGGGGGGGTATGGGGAAGGGGGAAATACATCAGGTACACAATGTCTCAATAACAACAAGTTGTAAATAACCTATTTAGCAATCAACGGGTCATTCAGAAGTCAGGGCGGGAGCCCTTGGGCTTAAACTAGGGGATCTGAGGGAAGACAAACCAATCGGGGCGTTTTGCGTGGAGGGGCAGCCCGTTCTCTCCCTATATTTGGACCACTTAAGCCACTTTGTGCGTATGGATGGGGACATTGTGGAAAAACTGTGATCAACTGTCTCGAATATGAAATGTTTGTGTATCTTATTTATAATCACTGATATGTTAGGGATTTCGGGTGATTTCCACAGGTAGGCCAAGGAGGCTTTTGTGGCTATCAGGATATGTCCCAGGAGGTATTTGTCTTCTCCAATCGTATCTTTGGGGAGATAGTGGAATAGCGCCACTAGAGGGTCCCTTGAGACAGTCACCCCCAGTACCTCTGAGATAAGTAGGAAAACCTCGCTCCAGAGTGTGTGAATTGCAGGGCAGCGCCAAAAGATGTGCAAGAGGTCTCCCGTCATTCCACAATTCCTCCAGCAGCTAGCTGAGACATCTGGCCAAATTGTATGTAATCGTACTGGGGTGAAGTACATTCTATGAATCAGTTTATAAAACATTTCTGAGTGGTTTACACACTTAGAGATCTTAAAGCTCGATTTAAAAATAGCTTCCCAAATTTCTTCATTAAAAGTGTTAGGAAGATCCCTCTCCCACTTAACTTGTGCTGGGAACTTCACTTTTTGCTGTACGCTGAGTAAATATTGATACCACCTAGAGATATTCCCTTTCATAGATTTGGAAGTGAGGAGAAATGTTAGGATTTTAGGGAGGCCACTCTGATCTGGGGTTTTTGGCATGTGTTTCTGCAACCAATTCCGTATCTGCAGATATTTGTAAAAATCCTGCTTCGGGATGTTGTATTTAGATTGAAGGTAGGAGAAGGGGGCCACTGTCCCATCAAGAAGGACATCCTGTATGGACTGAAGGCCTAAATCTCGCCAGGTATTTAGCTGTAGGTCCTGAATCGTGAGGGCTATGGAATGGAGGGATAACTGTGGGGTGGGCAGGGCCTTATCCTGAGTACTATGGATCAGACCGTGCCAAGCGGACAAGGTCGCCTGAATCGCTCTACAGTTCCTGGCTTCTCGGGTGGCCAAGGCCCCCGGCATCCAGGGAAGATCTGATAGGGAAAAAGGTAGAACTGCGTTCTGTTCTATGGATACCCACGGTTTGGGAGCATCTCTAGAGAACCAGTCCCTAATCTGGCCAAGCATACACGCCGAGTGGTATTTTTCCAAGTCTGGGTATGCCACCCCCCCTGCACTCCTGGCCAGAGTCAGAGTTGATCTAGCTATCCTCGGCCTTGCCCCGCCCCAGATGTATTTGGATAGTAGGCGGTTAAATTTATTACACAGAGCTTTAGGGAAGGGTCTAGGGATCGTACGAAAAAGGTACATTAGCTTGGGGAGTAAAACCATTTTTGCCGCTGCTACACGGCCGACCCAGGAAACCTCCTGCATCATCCACTCTTTGGTGATCTTTTCAAATGCCCTATATAGTGGGTCAAAGTTACAGTGCATTAGGTCCCCTTCTCTAGAAAGATTAACCCCCAGGTATTTAATAGATTTCGATTGCCATGAGTATTTATATTTTTCTTTTAGTCGACGTAGGACCTCCTCCGGCACATTTATAGGAAGGGCTTCTGTTTTGGTCGTATTTAATTTGTAGAAGGAGATGTCTGTGTAGGAGTCTAGGATACTGTGTAGGTGTGAGAGAGAAGCCTCAGGTTGAAGTAGGCATAATAAAATGTCATCAGCAAAGAGGCTGATTTTATGGGAGAGCCCGCCAATCTCAGGTCCAACGACAGATTGCCTAGATCTAATACATTGCGCTAGGGGTTCAATGGACAAGGCAAACATCAGGGGTGATAGGGGGCATCCTTGACGTGTCCCATTGGAAATATTGAATGGGGTGGAAGAGCAGCCATTAGTGAATACCGAGGCCGATGGGGCGGAGTATAACGCTAACATGGATTGTAATATTCCTCCCTTGAACCCAAACCTAGTGAGAGTGGCCTTCATGTAGTCCCAGTTGAGCCTATCAAAGGCTTTTTCCGCGTCTAGGGAGAGAATTAGCATTGGGAGGCCCTGGAGTTGACAATACTCCATTAGGTTGATGACCCTCCGGGTGTTGTCGGACGCTTGCCTACCCAGCACAAAGCCCACCTGGTCCTGGTGAATGAGTTTGGGGAGTAATGGCGATATTCTGTTGGCTATCATCTTCGCAAATATTTTGATATCTGTGTTTAATAGAGCTATGGGGCGATAGTTTTGTACCGCAGTGGGCGGCTTGCCTGGCTTCGGTATAGTAACTATTCGGGCCTCCAACATCTCCTTAGGAAAGGAGGAGGAGTGTGAGGCTTCGTTAAAGACCGACAGGAGCACAGGGGCAAGTGTAGTCTTAAATGCTTTGAAGAAGTTAGAAGGGTAGCCGTCTGGGCCAGGGGCTTTATCTGAGGGGAATGAATCGATGGCCGCCTCTACTTCACTCAGCGTCCACGGGGAGCCAAGTGCTTCGCAAGCCACTGAGTCAAGAGAGGGGAGGTCTAGCTCATCCAGGAACTTATTTATTTTAGCTAAAGTTGGTTGGGGCGTGTTGGGATCGTCTTTTAGATTGTATAGTTGCGCGTAGTACTCCGCGAAGGTGTCGGCTATGGTAAAAGGGTCAACTACTTTGGTACCCCTGGAGGTGTAAATTGCATGTATGCGTTCTTTGGCTCTACGGCCCCTCAATTTGCGGGCCAACAGGCGGCCTGCCTTGTTGCCCAGCGTATAATATCTTTGGTTAAATTTTTGGATATTACGGTGGACTTCTGTGAGGGAAAATGCATTGACTGTATCCCGGGCGGTCAGGAGTTGTCTAAAAAGGGCTTTATTATGAGGGTCTGCTTTATGGGCTCTCTCTAGTGTGGCTGATTTCCTTTCTGCCGAGGCTAGGCGTTGTTTGTACTGTCGCTTCATTCTAGCTGCCACTTGTATTGCTGAGCCTCGGATCACCGCCTTCAGCGCACACCAATGCGTGAAGACAGACGTATCCGTGGGGGAGTTGGTTTTGAGATATGAGTCCAGCGAATCTGACAGAGTCTGGCGAGCGTCTATTTGTGCTATGAGATGTGTACCCAGCCTCCAGGAGCCCGGGGCGATTGTGCGTCTACTAACCTCCCAGCTAAGCAAAAGTGGGGAATGGTCTGACCAAGATATTGGGAGGATAATAATCTTGCTAATGGATGCTAGAGTCTCTCTATCAACCAGTGCCATGTCAATCCTAGAGTACGACCTGTGTACATGGGAGTAAAAGGTGTAGTCTCGCACTGAGGGGTGTTTGGATCTCCAAGCATCGAATAAGGCATATTCGGCAAGCAGTTGACGAAATTTAGGGGAGGGGTCATTAGATGACCTCTGCTGCCGGATTTGAGTTGGGTGTGAACGATCAATACCAGGATCGAGGACCATATTGAAATCTCCTAGTATCATTAAGGCCCCTTTCAGGTGCTGTTGGAGAGTTCTACAAAAGTTTCTGCAAAATGCTATTTGTTTGGCATTTGGTGCATAGCACGAAACCAAAGTGGTTTCAACATTATTTAAGTGGCCTACAAGAATCAGGAATCTCCCTTCTGGATCCTCATATTTAGATGACAGCTGAAATGTACAGTGTTGAGCTATAAGTATTGCTACACCAGCCCTTTTTGTGGGACCATTGGCCGTAAAACAATGAGGGTATCTGGAATTAGTGAAGAGGGGTGGGTTACGTTTTTGAAAATGAGTCTCTTGGACCGCTACTACTTGTGCTTTTAGTTTGTGAAAATAATTTAAAGCTACCTTTCTTTTATAAGGGGAGTTTAAGCCCTTTGCATTGATAGATACTATGTTAACCATGACGGGCATAAAGGACAGCTGGCGCGGCGTTGAGGGAATCGAGAGTATAAATTACTATACCTGATGTATAAGTAGGGGGTGTACAAGGTGACATAAAGGGGGGACATGGGGGAACTAAAACAGAAAGTAAATAAAAAGACTAAGTTGATCTCTCTTGAGATCCTGGCCAGTCGCCATAACGAGGCGGCTGTGTACATAGAGTAGGGGGGGTAGTGGCATACCCCCCACCTTCTACCATATCTCAGTAAATTGGTATAGCTCTAACGAGTGGGGGAGGCCCCAGCCCCACAGAACATATAACTATAAATACTTAATCCGATCATAGCTGGAGTACAAAGTAACATGCATAGGTAAATAACAGTACCTTAAATTCTTGACTGAGGAAACTGAGAGAGGTCCCATAACATGGTAAGTGCTTCAATATTAAGCAAGACATATAATCACACTATAAGTACTTAAACCAATCATAGCTGGAATACAAAACAACATGTATAGGTAAGTAACAGGACCCTAAATTCTTGACTGAGAAAACTGAGAAGTCCATAATGTGGTAAATGCTTCAGTATTTAAGCAAGACATACAATCAGACATTAATGCACATTTAGATAGTGGGGAAAAGAAGTGTATATCAAACGGGCAACAGTCAGAACAAGCTAACTAGCAGAGCTTACCCCCCCCTCAACCACAGACCAGTCCTGCTGAAGCCTGCGGCTGGGGGAGCCAGTTGAGACGGGGTCGGTAATGTTCCAAGACTGTAGTAGCCTCAGGCCTTCTTCTACAGAGTTGATAGAGACAATGGAGCCTTCACGAGTCACTAACAATTTAGTGGGGAAACCCCATCTGTAGGGAGTACCGGCTTTCTGTAGAGCAACTGTGATAGGCTTTAGTGACCTGCGTTTCAGGAGCGTTGCGGCGGATAAGTCCCCGAAGAGTTGGATATCCCCAAGGGATGTAGCCGTGTCAGAGGTTGGTCTGGCAGCTTTGAGCAGAGCTTCCTTTGTCTGGAAGTAGTGCATCCGTAAAAGGACATCACGAGGGGCATTATCAGGAGCCGCCCTGGCCTTAGGCAAGCGATGTATTCGGTCGATGAGAAGGGTTGCAGTGGAAGACTGCGGTAAGAGCCCCTTAAAGAGGTTGATAGCAAAGTCATGCAGGCTACTATTCGACACCGATTCAGGGATGCCACGCAGCTTTATGTTATTACGCCGCGATCTATCTTCCAAATCCGTTACTTTGTCGCGTAACGCTCGGACCTCCGCCTCAAGTTCATTATGAGAATCTAGTAGGCTGTTGTGCGACCCCACCACCTCCTCCATCTTAGTCTCCAGATGGTTAGTGCGCCCGCCTAAGTCGTCAATCGAATGTTGACAGGCTTGTAGGGTGGCACGGAATTCCGCAGTGACGTCATCTTTAAATTGGGTTAGAAGACACTTCATCGTGCCCACCGTCAGGGCGTCTCCATCTCCCATGGAAACCACCGTGGAGCAAGGAGCTGGCGAGGCGACCGGAGTTGTCATGGGAGACGGGAGATGAGAGGTCGTGGGAGTAGCGGGAGGGATCACGTCTTTAGGTCTAGGTTGTTGAGAGGGCGGTTTGAAGAAGGAGATTTGGGAGTTTGATTTTGGGGTCTTGGAGCGTTTGGCTGGCATGACAATTGTGCTATTCAGCTATGAAGGGTATCCGTTCGTGGAAAGTTACATAACAATGGGTTCCGTTTTCATAGGTGAGACTGAGGTATCCCCCTACTTTTGGCAGAAGGCGGGAGGAGTCATACGTGCTAAATTAGCATAGATAGGAGTTTTAGCACTCTGGGAAGTCCCATATTAGGGACCAAAATGTAGGGCCGTCCTTTCTTTTTCAAGCTGAACCTGCCGCGGCAAGTGCCCCTAGTGGAGAATAAGGTGACCACCGCTGGGGCTCTGAGTCTCTAGGTATTGGTGCGGCAGATCACACAATGATAAACCCCAGGGAGGTCAGTGGTGATGAAATGCAGAGCTGTACCTTTAAATATGTCCCAATATAAAGCAGTCACAGCAGTGGGGACAGGAATGACTGTATCAGGTAGTGAATGATCAGGGCCTGCCACAGGAGAGGAGGGCCGGGTATGAAGCGGCCTGCAGCCCCCCAGGGTCAGGGAATGAGATCCCTTTATCTGCTTGTATGTATGCAGAGCCTAAGAAGCCCTGACTAGGGAGAGTGAGGGGTGTCTGCCCCACTCAATATGGCCGCCCCCACTGCCTCCTGCGCCTGGTATGGAGGATGGAAGGGCGCTTCCCTCTGAGGGTGCCTGGGCAGGTAAGGGCTATTGGGTGCTGCCCTCCGTTGCCCGCTGTCTGGGGTGAGGTGTGTGGCTGGGGGAGCAGTAGGGGAGCGCAGCTGCAGCCGTTCTCGGCTTCCAAGATGGCCGCCGCGTCCCCAGTGAGAGGTCTGAGGCGGCCTCAAAAGCTCTTCCTACCGTCTAGGTGGGGGGGGACTGAGCCCCTGGAGATGCCTGGCAGTCTTGGGGGGCGCCTCCGGATCAATATTCCTGGATCAGCCGCCGAAAACGGGCTTTCCTGACGCGATCGCCGCTGCGGAGCTCCGGCGGCGGATGTAGGTCAAAATCGAGGCCCCGGCTCTTAGGGGTACTAGGCCGCAATCCGCAGAGACCTCTATAAGGGGTCTCCCGATTCCGCGGCTGTTCCCACACTGTCCCCCGCTGGTCTGGGGTATTGCTGAGGAGGGTAGGGACGCTGAGGCTTGTCAGAGAAGTGGGTTTTGAGGCACTTTGCTGGGAGGGCAAGCAGGAGCTCTGGCTTCGTGCTTCCTCCTTCTTCCCCGATCAGGCCACGCCCCCTCTCCTCTCTACTTTTAAAGCCATTCATGAGTTAAATTAACACAGGCTAGAGGGTGACCTATATAACAGTAGTAAGTGTGTATATAAAATGTCCATGCAGAGTACAGTGCGTTCCTTTGATGCACTCTAAGCATTGAGGAATTGTTTCCAGATCTGTAATTTCTCTCCCCAGATTATAGTATGCAATGACTCCCATAACATTATGTACCATGCTGAAAATAAGAAAGGTGGTTAGTTTTCAGAGGATATGATCATAAATGTTCTAGTCCCTGGTATTTTGGAAACTGTTGGAACACAGTAATGGTCTGAGACTCCATCCACAAATACACAGTCCAGAATACCCAGCATTTTTTGGGAATACAGTAGTTAAGACTGAAATCTCAGCTCTCACTTTTCCATGTACCAAAACACTGGCTTTCCTCCAATCAAAACATAGCCCCAGTAGCTATTATTTTCTCTTTGGAATTAGATGTTTTCCGGAGCAGCTGCTAAAGTAAGCCCAAGAATGGAGTCTCGGCACGAGACTGTTCAATCTCTGATGGATCTAGCAGACTTACTTTTTTTTTTACATTGCGCCTAAATATGGCATCACATAGAGCACTATAACCCACATTCTATATAAAGTTTGGTTTATTTATCCTTGCTGCTTTACTCCATATTTACATTATGCACTCTATGTTGCCAAATAGTATAGTACCTTGAGGTTTTGTTTTTCTCCTAAGCCTCCATCAGTAGTTTAAGGATATTGCAAATTCCTAATATACATTTCAAGATTTTAAACCAGGGGGCTGCTGTAGATTTGAATGTAAGTCAGTTTCGTGGACATATCTTTGTGTTTTTGTAAGCTCTGGAGCCAGTGTGGGCAATGCAACATTGTAGGCTTCTTTATAGAAAGTACAGTCCACTGCCAGGCACTGGTATCTGCTTTTTTCAGATGAAGAATGATGAGACCGTACAGTAATACTGATATATGAGAATCCTCCTCATACAATTTGACTCCGCTATTTATGGCAACTTTGTAAAAATATCATCTTACTGACTTCACAAAACACATAAGAGCCAGAGGAAGAGATGATGTTTCAGATCCAAACCTAACCGATTCGAACCACTCAATGCTGTGCTTCTCGATATTTAGCACATCACTGCACTTGTAATAATCACCTACATATCACAGAGGCGTTTGATGTAGGGTACACACCAGAATAACCATGATCGTGCGATGGTCGTACGATCTGTTGGAGCACACAATCTGCTCACGATCTGCACCCAATCTTACCGATCTGACCATAACATTAGAGTATGCAGTTTGCAGTAATACAGTCTGGGTTGCTGAAGAATATTAGGACTTCAGATATTACAATTGTAGGCAGCACAGACGTCCTTAAAACATAAATGGGGAGGGTCAACAAAATGTATACTGTATCTTGAAACAAGTTGTGTATGGGATCCAGAAGGTCAGAACACCAACAGTGGCATTCCAACTGTTGCAGTCCTGACACTTTGAAAGACAAGCTAACCTTGCACTCAAACACACTCCGCATTCTTCTCCTGCAAGCCGCACCCCTAGCAGAACACCCACCATTAACCAGTGACTGTCACAGACTAGCGGGACTCACAGTCTGCCTCATTGTCCCCACTACCCCCCCCCCCTCTCAGACTTGCGAATAGGAGCACTCAGAGACAATGTATACAGCACAATTGGGTTCAATGCACACCCAAACTTTTCTCCCAGTGTTTTCACTCAAAAACTGTCAAATCATCAAGTTATATCGGTATTACTGCCTCACAGCACTGAGGTCACGGGTTCAATACCCACCATGTCCCTGATTGTGCAGAGTTTGTATATTCTCCCCGTGTTTGCGTAGGTTTACTCAGGGTACTCCAGTTTCCTCCCACAATCCAAAAATATACTGGTAGGTCGATTGGCTTTCAACAAAATTAACCCTAGAATGTCTGTGTGTGCGTGTACCTGTGGTAGGGAATATAGATTGTAAGCTCCACTGGGGCAGGGACTAATGTGAATGTTCAACTATTATCTGTAAAGTGCTGCAGAATATGTGTGCGCTATATAAGAAATGGTTAATAAATAATAAATAGTCTCAGTGGTGTAACTACCTACCTCTCCGCCGCAAATTTTTCGCCGCCCCCCTCCCCTCCCTCCTCTCGGTGCACCCCTCCCCTCGGTGTACCTGCAAGCCGCATCTGCGGTCACGGTCCCGTCTCTCCCGGCGCCGGCTCCTGCTGCTTAGCTGCTATAATGAAAACTGACTCTTAGAAAATGGCTGCCCCCATACTGCAGACAAAAAACTGCAGTATGGGGGCAGCCATTTTCTAAGTGTCAGTTTTCATTATAGCAGCAGGAGCCGGCGCTGGGAGAGACGGGACCGTGACGGCAGGGCACCAGACAGCAGCGGGGGTAAATGGTAACTATAGCCCCGCAGACCCCCGGCGCCCACATGTTCTCTGCGCCTCCCCGCCACCGCGGGGGCTGTGGAGCTATAGCTACGCCACTGAATAGTCTGATCACTATGTCTTGTTGCGCAAGTAGCCTCCCTGCACTCTACCCACTCCCTAACTCTCTCTACCCACAGCTCAGGGCTGGATTAAGGCTTGGGGGGTAGAGAAAGTAGGGTGCGTGGCACTTAATATATTGGGGCTCAGGGGAAAAAGGGCGTATATTATTAGATTGTGCTTACTTCCCAACATGACCCATTCCAGAAGACAAAATGCTCTCTATGGATTTATTTCAGAATATATGATTGACATCACCTCTGTTGAACTATGACATTTGTAATTAAGGAATTTCAACACAGATGACGGCAATCATAAATTAAGAGAGAAGTCCAGGTAGAGGGGATTTTGTCCCTCCGGTAATAGGTCATGTTTGGAGGTATGGCTTGTGTATATTATGCTGCTTTTAAACCCCTTTCATGCTGCTTTTCCACTGCAGAAACCAGTAAAGACCCGGTATTGTTAAATGGGACTTTATAATGGGTCTGAGCCTGAAACCAGGGCCGGCGCTACCACTAGGCAGCTTTAGGCAGCTGCCTAGGGTGCCCTGAAGAGGCGCACAGAAGTTTTGCCTAGGGTGCCGCAAACCCTTTCACCCCGGCCCTGCCTGAAACCCTTTCCCACTGCATGTTGTAAACGACATATTACTGGTTAACCACCGTTTTTGTACCTTTCACATTGAACCTGTTTTGAAAGGTACAAAAACGGTAATTTACCAGTAATATACCACCCCTCCCCTGGTACCTGTCCTCCCCCCCCCCCCGTACCAGCTGCAAGGTACCAGGGGAGGGGGGGTACCAGCTGCAAGGTACCAGGGGAGTGGGATGATGGGGGTAGCAGCTGCAAGGTACCAGGGGAGGGGGACAAGGGTACCAACTGCCAGGTACCAGGGGGGGGGGGGGGGCAGGACAGGTACCAGGGGAGGGGGAAGACCAGTGTGGGATCTTAAATACTGTTTAAGACCCTCTCCCACTGCCAATAAAAGGGTCTTAAATGGGTAGGGCACTGATTTTTACCCATTTAACAAATACAGATTTCCCACTGCAGCTCTACCCGTTTTAAAAGGCTTAAAAAACGACAATTTACCATTTAAGAGCTGCAGTGAGAAAGGGGTATTAGATTAAAACTAATAGTTTACAAATGTCTGGGTACTGTTTATAGCTCCACCTACTTGACAGATAATTATTTTATAAAGTTTTCTTGTAGAACAAAAACAACTAAACCAACCTTAAAATACACCTACAAAAATAAAATCTGCTGTATCTTGTCACATGCATGAACAGCAGCAGCCTTTTACTTACATACTTGGACAGGAATCAGTAGGGCTAGTATTGTCAATATGATCAGGCTGGGAGGCCCCTTAGAGCACGGGCCTGGGGTACAGTTTCCCCCTTAATCTGGCTATGCCACAGCTTAATCTGACTTTGCAACATTTAAACTTTAACCCTCACCTCCCACAGCATAACCATAACCTTCAGTGCTGCCATCAGAACTTGTGGGGCCCGGGACTGACAAAATAGGCGGGGCCCCCTTTCCCTTTCTCGGACACATGGAATGCCCGGTGAGACCTGTGTCTTCAGCACTGGCTGCATTACTCAACCCCTACATTGTTTCAAGGGACATTCAAACTTTGTTTATGACAAATTATTCCTTATAATCTCCAGTAATGGGTGTCCCCTTTCTGTCTGGGACTGGGGTCCCTACAGTCAGGGCTGGCGAGAGGACTGCCGGGCCCCTGTAAAATTTGGGGGGGCATGACCTCGCCCCCAAAATGTTTTGAGGGTGATAAAACACTCTAAAGTCGAGGGGGGAGTATTATTGTAAAACAAAAAAGATGGCGTGGGGTGTCAAAGGTACACAAATATCAATAAACATGTATTAAATACACAGACAGACAAAAACAATACATCATAAAATACAATAAACAATCAATATATGCAAATACCGATAATACTTGATTAATTCCGGAGGGTCATTCATTTGACCAAAAGATGGAGTCAATCCATTAAAACTGAGTGACAATAAGCCAATTGGTAGCTCAATATTATAGCTCAGTCTCAGCTGTATTATTTAAATAGAATATTGTCTATTATTCATATTTACATCATTCAGCGATCAGATGTATAGTGCTGCCTATACTGATGGTAACAATGTCTCTATTTGCAAATGTAACAAAGCAATTCAGTTACCTCCAATGATTTATAAGTGTAGTGTCAAGGTAGCGGTGTCCGCTTGTTTTAGAAGTGGGGGAAAGTTCCTGCACACATGAACTCACACGGTTCAATGTTTCCCAGCAGGACGTTGCTGAAGTGCACAACTCTCCCTGGTTGGCGTGACACACCTCCTCCCGGCTTAGTGTCTCGATGTGTCCATGCAGCACCGTTCATATACTGTAATTAAGGCACGGGTGACCGACGGCTGGCCAGAGGCTTTATTGGCTGATTCTAACCCCCACATGCGGGCCCGCAGTGGGTGATTGATTGCCACACTAATTGCTTGCCCAGATCAACCAACACTATACACCCTATTGAGGGAACCGAATATAGGGAATTAGTATATGCCATCAAGTTGATCTAGGGATATCCTGTCAGTGGCATCCTGAGCAATTACATGTGACCCGGCACTCATGTAATTTAAAAATCCTAACGTGAGTCAGTGATATCAGGGAGATACTGTGAAAAACACTACACGTTATACTTTAATATAGCCTAGGTGACACATGCATATATTGCGATACTACAAGTGAATTTGAGAGTGCTATCTGCCTGCCACCTTCATTTTAAAACTTGTATTTACCTACTTTCACTATTGTCTATCTTTGTCGTTTTTTATATTTCACAGTTTTTTACCATTGTCTAATAAAAGTTAATTTTTATATGGAATTATAGGACATTCGTTTCTCTGTGTTTCTGCTATACCCCTTGATGGGTGACCTGCTAACCTTCCCTACCCACAGCGTAACCCAAAATCTCCCTTTAGTGTCTAACTCTTACCTCCCCCATCGCCTAACCCTAACCCTTCCCGGCATTGCATCTGTATTCTGAGTGATGTCAGGATTCTGGAGATTTCTGACCAAAGGCATTGTGAACTTTGGGATGCCAACTGTATCCCCTTGAAACATTTAAATAAAGTAATATGTATTGTTGATGACCAAATATGACCATGTGTTTGCTTCTGCTTTTTATCCCATCTTTAAAACTATAGTAATCCTGAACAACAAATACACTTATGGACCACAAATGTAACAAATTGTTTGCATGTATCCAACTAAGTAAAAAATGTTTCATTATCTGGTAGATACATTTAATAATAGCTGGTGGACAAAGGTTTGGGGGTTGTATTATATGCAATTATATT
The DNA here is from genome assembly GCF_055691185.1 of Crinia signifera. Taxonomy (NCBI): domain Eukaryota; kingdom Metazoa; phylum Chordata; class Amphibia; order Anura; family Myobatrachidae; genus Crinia; species Crinia signifera. Next base: position 44,386,298 of record NC_139228.1, on the reverse strand, counting down.
TAATTAGTTTTTGAAATGGAAATGCATTTTATTTGACTATTTTTGTATAATAGGCAGGGTTGCCTTATACTTATTTATTATTTCAAACAGTACTTGTGTATTTAAACTGATATGGTAGACTTGATTAAAAGCCTAGGTAATACACAATGTCTGCCAGCTCTGAGCTGGTGTAGATTTGCCGTCTGGAGCTGGGAAGGCCTTGCATGACCAAGGATTGCCCCCGAAATAAGGACTTCTCTAAACCCTCATCTCCTTCCAATAATATTGCCCTGCAAAATGATATCTTTATACTGCACAGCTCCACAAATGAGGCACACAACATTTCCAAATCCTACAGTGGCTCTTAGGAAAATAAATGAATAAAGAATTCAAATAGCTAAGTGAAGAATAGAGACAAAGGGATGTTTCTTTGGGTATGGTCTACAAGAGAATTGTCGACAAGCATTAGGTCGACATGGGCAAGGTCGACACGTGGTTTTTCACTGTTTTTTGACCCGAATGTTGACACAGTCGGCATGGACACTGAAACGTAGCACCGCGTCCCCTCGCATGGTTTGCTGTGCTGGTCATGCTTCAGGCAAAGTGCCTCGCTGCACTCGGCAAACTATTATATTCTCCCACCACACCCTTGTGGATTATAGGGCATGAAATACCGCCTAGACCCATGTCGACCTAGACCCATGTCGAACTTTCAGTATGTCGACCTAATGATGTCGACCCAATGCTTGTTGACCTAATGGGCGTATATCCCGTTTCTTTTTCTGTTTGCTTATATCCCATCTACAAAGAAAATGTTAAAATATATTTACCCTAGCTCTAGGTCTGATTCAGAGATGTATGGAAACTACATTTCATATTTATGTATGTGGCTATTATTGCTATTCCCAGCACATGAAAATGTAGATGAAAAATGCTACGAGTGAAAAAGTTAAGCCTTACTTATATCCCTTTCAGTGCTATGACTCTATACTTTGTTTTGTCTTCTGAGTTTTTCTACCCTGGAAGACTAATCACCTTACAGTATGTTCTTTTCCAGCATTGCAGACATTCGTGTCTTGCGCTTGTTTACACTTACAAGTTCAACGATTAAAAGGTGAGTACAGAAATGGCAACTATTGGTAAACTGCAACTGTCCCCTGATTAACATCTGTTAGGATTTGGAAATAAAAGTTTTATAGTCTTGTAGAGATCAGCATAATAACATATTAATACTGTATACTCTATAATTATGTTTTATGAAGGAATGCAGCAGCCAATTTATCCAGTGCAGTATAGAGTTCAGCAATAGTCTCATTAGATCTCACAAAGGTTGATGTTAAAATGAAAACAGAAGGTTGTAATTGTAGAGAAAAAGTGTATCCGAAGGATAAGATTTGTTCCGGATACATTCGCTAATGCCAGAAACAGATCCTGCGGGTTATATTTCAGACAAATGTTATTTTAGGGAATGGGCAAACATTGTGATTGGTGGACCTCACCTTCCGAGAGTCCAACTTTTAGAGGTCAGTCTTTCTTTTAGCCCATAATCTCTCTGTTATCTCTTCTCTGAGCATCCTTAAGGTCCATACACACTGGCCATTTTGCCCAGCTTGTATGGATAATGATTATTGAGAAAATCGCTGGGCTGAAAAACAGTGCATACACACTGATCATACACACTGAGTGAGACACTATGGAAAGCCATCTACTCCCTTGCTCATCTGCTGCTAACACCAGCAGATGAGCAGCTGGGACAGTGATTATTATTTCCAAACTGTGTTTCTCCTCTCCACAACCCAGATACGGATGGATATGCAAAACAAGAATTGAATGATATAGATATTATAATCAACTTTGTTTTAAAAAATTCTTCCTCCACCATGTGTATTGGAGTAGATAGGAAAGGTGCTTCCAGGGTTTCCAAAACGTCCCCAAAGGATCTATTTTAGGGGGTCACCTCACTCGTGCAAATAAGCCATAAGCTTACATGTATGCTTACATATAACGGTAAGGACGACTCCCATAAAGGTATCTTTTCCCAGGTACACACTTCAACAGTATCTCTTTTCCAGATGATAACTTTTAATTCCAATAAAATACAGTGCAAAACTCGCAATCCTCACAGCAATAATATCACACACTAGATGGAACCCGGGTGAGGTGTGGATACTTCAAAACTGTACAGTAGCGATATGGCACTTCTAAAAATAGACACTTAAAATCGACGCGTTTCTGCACACTGCGGTGCCTTTATCAAGATGTGTGTCAAAAAGCTGCTGGTCTTCCCAATAATATTCCTTGTGGGGGGCTGTTCGCACAGCTCCCTCCACGTGTGAAACAGAAAGCCGGCTTCCATGAACTTCAGGTCCTGAGTTTGTAGAGTACCTGAAGCTGGGGCCACAATAATGGGTGCACACAGATCCCTGGGTCCAGGGGGAGCCACAATGCACAATCTGCCCCCATACATTATACTTACCCCTCCAGAGTCCCGTCGTGGCATCTCAGCTCTGGAGATGCAAATAACTAGAAAAATGGCAAATGCTGCCATTTCCAAGTGATTTGCACATGTCCACTAGATATGTGCCCCGAGGAACAAGGTGAGGACTTTATGTTCCCAGAGACATGCACATGTGCAGTAGACTCTGGCATAAGACCTCTTCAGTAATAGCAAACAAGAAGTCCTTAGAGACTTGATAGACTGGCAATGGACAGGAGGCATGCAGCAGTTTCAATAGGGGGCTTATGATTGGATGTAAAAGTCTTGTGTGGGAACTCTGAATGGCTGAATATACTCAGCTAGCATCATGCAAGATGATGGCACTCATGCTGCACTGGACTGCAGCTACAGGAGAATCCTGACACTGCTGGTCAGCAGATATGTGCAGTCAGCAATACAAGCTTGTTTAGAATGTCTACAGTAAGTACTCCATTTGTGACATACAAATTCTAAGCTGGTCACTAGGATGCTATCTGTATTATATGGTGTCACAAGGAACATGTATTTTATGGCCGTCCTTAGAATATTCTCTGCTTTGCCTGATGGGTTCTAGGATGCTGTATGTATTGTATGGCAGTCCCTGGATATTCTGAATGGTGGAATCTAGGACAATCAATCTGTAACACATCTCTGGAAATCTGTCTGAGCCTTTCAAGAATAACACCAGCACAACTGCAGCGTAGGTGAATTATGATGTTTATTTTACACTTGGGGCACAATGCAAGAATAAGATGAAAACCAAACAGGAATGAAGCAGAATGTTTGAATGTCCAGGGAATGACTTGAATTGAAAATCAAAGAATAGTAATAATACCAGACTCATTTGGTGGAATGATGATGATGATGATGATGATGATGATGTAATGATGAGCTGCTTGAAAGCAGCAACATGAGGGACACAGGACATATACAATATCTGAACTATGTAGCTCTTGGCTGTAGAAATTTCCAGAAACAGATGATAAAATTGGCGCTGGTTTTCTGATAGCACTGGAGCTGGGAAGGAATACTATCAGCTTTACTAGATAACACTGGAGGCGAATGATGCTAGCAATGTTGAGCAGGTTTAGGGGATAATGAATGTGTACACATAAGCACAATTCTGCATAGCCAGCAATTCTGCTAGTATGCCCTCTATGATAATCACTTATGTGAGAACTCCCCATTACAGCCCAGATATACATACTCAGCTGCAAGTGGAGGTGTGCTGGAGATGTGTACAACCCAGGGCCGGTGCAAGGTTTCTTGACACCCTAGGCAAAAATAATAGATATATATATAAATATATATACATACACATGTCTAATTATTTAAAGTTTCAATCTTACTTTTTCCTTCTTCAACTTCACTGGCACACAGTGCAGTGGCCGCGGCTTGCTCCTCTGTCCTATCCCGAGTCCCAACTATGCTAACTGCACATTGGCTCTACCAGGATGGGGCCAGTCTTCACTGCAATGCTGCTCTGTCCGGTCACAGCACTGCGGCTACAGATCTGTGGATCAGCTCTGAATACCATCAGCCAAGCGTAGCAGCAGTGGTGGCCGTGCCTGTGTGCTTCACACAATCAACACTGTGCATACAGAGCGTGGCTGCGGGTGGGTGGGCGAGCGTGGCTGTGGACGGGCTTCACACCGGCGTGGTGCGGCTACCACTGCTGCTTCGTATTGCTGATGGAATTCAACACTGATTCACAGATCTGCAGTGCTGTGACAGGACAGAGCAGTTCTGAACTGGCCAGCCTGCCTCCAGACTTGGATGCTAATAAGCTCAACTGAGCTATCGAGGACAGGGAGTAATAAAACTAAAATTAATCTGAAGCATGTGGTGCCACTTTTCAGTGGCCGGCGCCCGTAGGCGATTGCCTAAAGCTGCCTAGTGGTGGTGCCGGTCCTGGTACAACCCTGCATCTCCTGTAGTTGCGTATATTTGGTACTGGGCGCAGTTCCATAATTAGACCTTTTGGATGCTGGTACAGAGAGAATTTTGAATTGAGAAATAAAAATACTGTTTTTCACAGGAACGTGAAAACTAAAGAGACATGACTTTGTGGGGAAGGGGCATGGCCACCAATTCCCATACACTGCACAGTTAGTGTCCCTTATTCACATTAAAATGCACAGGATGTCTATTATTCACATTACACCACTCAATAGTGTCTGTGGCTTTGTGACATTGTGGGGAAGGGGCACAGTAGTGTCCGACTCAAATCAGGGTTAGTATATTTGTTGCAATGGAGCTGGTATAAATTTACAGATAAAGTCCCAGATAAAGCACAACACTATGTTGCACACTGCATGTTGAGGCTAATGGTTCCCACCACTTATGCGTGGTGTCCATTGTGTTTTTTTTCCAGCACCCAGTGTTGCATGCAATCTGCAATACGACATTGGGTGCTGGAAGAGGGCTGGCATCGGAACGGGAACCGGAACGCTGGTGGCGGTGGAGTAGGGACCCGAGCAGTGGAGCGTTAGCAGCGGTGGGGCTCAGCTGTGGCGGCAAAAAAAAAAAACCTATTTAAAACACTGGGCAGCCCTCTGATCTCTCTCAGAGCTCTCTCAGCCAATCAGAGGGCCATCTAGTGTTTTAAATGATTTTTTTCAAATTCTGTCGGCGCTGCTGTGCCCCGCTGCCACCAGTACTCCACCACAGCACTGTTCTCCACTGGACAGGACACACCCAGACAGGCACCCCCTGGACCAGACACTACAAACTCCGGAATGGCAGAAATTGATTAATGGAGCCTGTCTGGTCCGGCGTTCCGGGGTATTGTGTGATTCCGGGTTTTACCCATACCTGTTTATATCTGTCCTAAATCTAACTTTTGCCCAATTAACAAAGACTGGAGGGTATAATTTAGGATTTGTTAGGCAGCATGGATTATCTGTGCCAGCCAAATGCTTCTAATTCCTTCTGTAATACCTGTGCTGACCTGTGCTGCCCAGTGCTTCTCAGAAAGACATGTCTTTCATCCCTGCACGAGATGTGTGCTTCACAGAGTACATGTGACCTGATGCTTTAAACACCTCAGCAGATAGATGTGAGAGGACTGGAAAGCCTCCAGATGTCTGGTCTTCTAGCTGCCAACGCAGAGTCTACTGCAGACATCTAACAAGAGAGTTGCTTGCTCTGTAATCACATTGCGCACACAGAAGTAAATTCCTATCTGTGTATGTCTGCATTACATATGGTGTCTCTTGTCTTAATTATTTTAACACATTTCCAGCAGTTACAGCTTTTACTACATAGCTTCTAAGGAATTCAGAATTCTGAGCAGTAATAAATAATGGGCCCAATTCTGCCTCGCATGCACGGAAGAGGGAGTGGCAGCAAAGACACAGGAGAGATGGGACTATTTTGGGGCATGACTACACCTACAGTTGCACATGCAATAATAATAGCACGTGTCTCAGCTCCTGCAGACATTCTGCAAGACTACAGACTAACTCAGAAAGTCAATGTTTCATGCATCTGTGTCGTTATTGCACTTCTTATACTGCTTTCAGACATAGGTGAAAATCCCAGGTTTTTTCACATGAACGCGCCCAAACCCGGGACTAGCGTATGTCTGAAAGGGTATTCCCGGAATTTCACTCGAGGATACTGAGCACCTGCAATTGACCCAGGTTTTTCCCGGTATCTTACTCCCGGGTATAATACCCGGGCTTATGTCTGAATGGTATTACCCGGGTTTTTCAGTTTTAAACATGTGATGTGGCTTTTTTTTGCTGCCGAGGCATCTTCTGATGAGATCATCAGCTGCAGCCGAGGAAGACGCCTCAGGCACATGTGCGGAGGTGCTTGCAGAGGCAGTGGCTGCATGTTGCTCCTTTGCTCCCTTTGCAGTAACAGAGTGCAGAGTCCTGTGGGAAGTCAGGTGGCATGGCACATCTTTGGAAGGAAGAGGAGGTCAGGGAGCTGTTACATGTGCGTGGAGAACAGGAGATCAAATCTCAAATCACAGGCACTGTGAAGGATGCCATAGAGTATGCAAATATTGCAAAGGTCCTTGCCCATTTTATTGATGAAACACTGAAATGCTTGAAAAGCCTGGCTTATGTGTGAAAGGGGTATACCTGGGTTTTCCCCCGGATCTGAGGTGTAGTGTGAAAGGGGGTCTGTTACTAAAATCCCGGGAGTGAACTGGGTTGAAAATCCAGAGTAAACCTGGCGAAAATCCCGGGTAATGTGTCTAAAAGGGGTATTGGTACTAGTTTCCTAGCACGGCGCCCAATATTTTGATCTTATGGCATCTTATGCGATCACATCGCAAGCCATATAGCCGTATACGATGCATGCGATGCGATGCTATACGATTTTTTATTGTACAACCACCTCGATGAGTCCTTACACCGTTAAATGCCCCTCCATTGTCAACGCCACCCCCAGGATCAACTCCAACCCGAATCGTCCTCCGACCTTTTCATACCCCCACTATCCACGTCGGCGTGGAGTTGATTTTAGACAGTGTGGCGAGCGCAGCGAGGGGACGCATATTACTTTACATGTATTGCGCGTCCCCTCACTGCGCTCGCCACACTATCTCATTTCTGGGCAGATGCTAGTTGCTAGTTTTGCATGAATATATCCTGAAATATCTCAGCTGCAAGAAAAAAAGAGAAAAGAAACTCGGTGGGGTGCACGCTAGATCCCCAAAGTAAAGTTTATTCTATTCTTGTTTAGAATTTTTTATTCTTATTATTTCTATGTTTAGAATTTTTTTATATAAATATATTTTTTAATCTTAAATCGGTACTTATGTAGTAACTGGGCTGCCGATTTCTAAATCGGGTCGGATCGGGAGATCGCATCGCATCGCATGCGACCATGCGATTCGATGCGATGCGATGCGATGCGATGACCCGATTTTTCCATAGGAATCAATGTTAAAATGGACTGAGTCCATTTTAACATGGAATTCAATGGGAAAAATGGGTCCTTTTCATGCCCCTACTATCCAAGTGGGCATGGAGTTGGATATAAACCTGTGGCGAGCGTAGCAAGCCACCGAGCCCGAAGCGTGGCGAGCGAAGCGAGCCCCGCGAGGGGACGAATACCGTCCCCTCGCGGGGCTCGCTTCGCTCGCCACGCTTCGGGCTCGGTGGCTCGCTACGCTCGCCACAGGTTTATATCCAACTCCATGCCCACTTGGATAGTAGGGGTATGAAAAGGACCCATTTTTCCATAGGAATCATTTTAACATTGATTCCTATGGAAAAATCGGGTCATCGCATCCGATATCGCATCCGATATCGGATGCGATGCGATGCGATATCGCATCGCATCGCATCTGATTGTATGCCTTAACTTAAGGCATACAATCAAAAAATCGGCAGCCCAGATACTACATACAGTAAGTACCCTTAAATCTTATATCATTAATTGTGAGGCTTTAATGTCCAAAAAATATTAAATTAAGATGTCTTGATCCCTGCGACTTTTTTTTATTATTTATAGTAATATTAATAAAGTACTGGTATAGTTGATGTTTATTATTTGTATGTTACTTATCTGATTGACCTTCATATATCCTTGTATATGTCGATGCACCATTGATGTTATAGGTGTGTCACTCAATCAATTTGAGATAAAGATTTAATCATAGGTCAAGAAATAATAATTCAAAAGGACAAACAAATAAAGTATGTACATTTTACCATATATACATATATACAGTACAATTATACAGCTCTCTCCTCTTAAGTACTATGCCTTATTTTACCTTAGTTTTTTTTTCAAGGAAAAAGAGATGGTGTATTTCTATATTCATATAGTTTTCCCTCTGTGAGCTCTTTTTCTCCTGCACACACCTAAAGAATACTTAATTGCAACAATGTATTGGAGATAAGTAGCAGTACAACACAAAGGGTGACATTCTATGATTTGCGGGGGGGTTTTTTTGCGATTTTTTTCGCAAAAACGGCCGAAATCGCATGTTTTTCCATTTTTGCATATGTAGTGTGTTTTATTTAACTATTTTTTGTACTGTAGAACTACAAGTGCCAGCGTGCCCTTTAATGCCCCGCATGCTGGGACTTGTGGTTCTCCAAGTCCCAGCATGCGGGGTAGGCTTGCTGGGACTCATAGTTCTACAGTAAAAAACAATAGTTTTTAATCTTTTTTTTTCAATTTGCATCAGCCCGATGCCCACCGCCCAGGGGCATCGGGGACAGCCCCGGACTTTCAGCATGGGCTGGTAAGTCCTGGAGGGGGGGACCCCTTCATTGGGGGGGTCCCCACTTCCCCAGGACCCCTGCCCATGCTGACCAGCCAGGGGGATAATGCTTTGGCCGCGAGACCTTATATAATAAGTGTCCCCCGGCTGTGGCATTACCCTGCTGGCTGGTTGGGTCTGGTGCTAGTTCTTAAAATACGGGGGACCCCTAGTCATTTTGTCCCCCGTATTTCGGGAACCAGCGCTGGACCTTGAGCCTGGTGCTGGTTTCATTAAATCAAGGGGACCCCTATTTGTCGGGGACCCTGATTTCATGTCACCAGCACCGGCTCAATGAGCCCGGGGCTGGTTATGCTCTGGCGGGGGACCCCGCGCTGTTTTTTTTTTTTTAAATTGCGATTTCCTGCAAACGTGCGATTTTCAGACCTGAAAATCGCACATTTTCAGGACTAAAAAAATCGCACCAAATCGCACCTATTCGCACTATTTGGTCCGTTTTTCGCATCTCATTAAATATGCGAAAAACTGGCCAATCTTGCGATTTTCAAAAGTGCGATTTGGTGCGATAAAAAACATGCAGATTTTACCACATAGCATAGAATGTCACCCAATATATCCACTCTGGTTATTACACTTTCATATGTGGCTAATAGATCACAATATCCCCTAATATACACACCAGTATGTAATGAAATAGATTTAGGAGAGGGGTTCACTGCTAATTAATTGCCACATACAGTTGTATCATAAAACATAATTTCCACAGATATATACAAAAGCAAGCGAGGTTTTATAATTAAATACTTCTCAAGTCTAGAGCGGCACATGGGGGCATAATGCCTAGTTTTAAACACAGCATATAACGGCAACTGTTGGAGAGAGGGGAGGAGAGATAGCAATGATAACAATGATAAAAAGGAAGGACCGCTCCCCTGCAAGTATAAGCGGCACTTGAAATTGGATTAGCCACTATGCAGGGAGGGGGTCCGGTTACCGGTCCTGACGCTCGATACACGTGTCTCCTGTTGCCGCTTGGAGAATCCAGAGCAGGACAGAGACCGATCAGCCGGTCACGTGAGTGCTCAAGTGATTGGCACTTCTGTGACATAAATATAGCTTCGGCTTTTATAGATTGCTTGTCCAATCAGCTATTTTTGTTACTGTCCAAAATAAAATAACTAGAATAACATTGATATGTGATATATATCATTTTAGAGATGTCTATGGGTTCTGGGTTAATTATAGCAAGATTAACCTAGAACCCATAGACATCTCTAATGCTGCTTTCAGACCGCAAAACTTGCTTTGACCAGGTATTTTAAAATGTTTCTAAAAACGGGTCTGCCAGCTAAAACCCTTTTCACACCGCATGTCTTTAAACGGTATTTCAGTGCAGTTTTTGTCCTTAAACGGTATTTCATTGCAGTTTTTGTTCCTTCACAACACTGAACCCATTTTAACGCATAGAAAACAGTGGATGAAAAAAAAAACGTGTCTGAAACGGGTAGGACCCTGCTTTATTACCGTTTAGAAATACCAGTTCAATAGAACCGGTAAATTCACTCTGCACCTTTCAGACTGCCCAAATTACCATTTTAAAACCGTAAAAAAACGGCAAAATAACAGGTAAAATGTGCGGTCTGAAAGGGGCATAAAATGATATATATCACATATTGATGTTATTCTGGTTATTTGATTTTTTTATCATTGATTCACCATCTATGAATTATTTATGATTGATTGTTTATTTTCAGTTCTGTATAACCATTTATTTTTATTCTTGTATAATATATTCATTTAATGGACATTTTTCTTAAAGAGATATCACCATACAAAACACATGAAAAACTTTTTTTAAATTTAGTAAAAAAAATTTAAGAAATTGTTATTATCATTCATTCCTAATTAGGTTGACAATTGTTTAACCGTATCACTATTACTAATAACATTATATTATAATTTAAGATGAAACAGCTTGATACTTCTTTTTATTATTAACACCCACATTTGCCTCTTTGGGTTATTTTTGTTATATTAAATATGTATCTTTTTATTGTTATTTTTTGTTATTATTTGATATTATTATATTTTGATTTTTTGTATATTTTTTATCTTATTATTTTTTATACTTTTGTTATTTTAATTTTTATTATTTTTGTATTTTATTATTTTTATTTATTTATTATTAACAGTTCTGTTCTGCTTACCATGAATTAATATCAATTTACTGATATTATTTGGTTTACTACTTTCAAAATGTGTAGATTAGTCCTTTTTAAAATCCAAGGATTTTCTCTGTGTTAGTGTGTCACCTATGAGTGCAAACTAGAAGGGCATTTGTTTGAAATTGCCAGATTATTGTACCTTAACCAATTGTTGGTTAAGAATGAAGATTTCTCTATTCTGGCAATACTTATTAATGAATGCTCCAATATTCTTGATTGCCAGCATCTATGTATTTGGTAATATGGGAGGGATTGAACCAACAGTAATTTTATATATTAAGGGAATGGGGGATGTTTTGTGTGTATTTCTCTCTATTCTGGGAAATGTCAGGGTTCACCATAGGGTTAACATGTTAGGAAGACCCCATAATTGATGTACTCATTTATGCCTTGTGGATTCAGTGTTCCCAACTCAAATGTCCACTGACTTTCCTTCTTGAGTACAGCTTCAGTAAGATCTCATCCTCTGATTCCTAAGCTGATTTTTTTCCAGCCCACAAACTTTGAATCCTTTTAGGGAACTGCCATGTTTTGTCACAAAATGTCTTGCGACTGATGTTATTTTTTTAAAGTTCTTCAAATCTGCTTCTCCATTTCTAATTGTCCCTATGTGTTCCAAATTGTGCTGTTTAAGGGGACGTGTTGTCATCCCAACATACTGTTGACCACATCCACATACCTGTATTATGCAGTATACAATGTCCTCCAATTTGCATTTGTAAAGTGGCTTTTGACCAACTGATCTTTGAGATTTTTGGCCCTACGCCAATTAATTGATACTTTTGGACCTAATTTACTTGATAATGTTGGATCTAATAGGAGTATTGGCCAATGTCTTTGTATAAATTCTTTCACAGTTTTCCATTCTTGGCAGAAATCTCCTACAAAATTTATCGTATTGTCTCTTTCTTTGTCTCTTTTTGTTTGAAGATCAAGGTCTCTCGATCCAGCTTCAGAGCATTTCTCATTGCTTTTTTTGTGGATGTGTGACTATATCTCCTTTGCCGTAAACACAATGTGAGTTCTTGGCTTTGGAACTTGAATTGTCGCTCATCAGAACAATTTCTTACGATTCGTAAGAACTCATCTTTTTGGGCTATTTTCAACTGTGGGTGGAAAGTGGGCACTCGTCTGTTGTAACAGAGTGTTTGTATCAATGTCTTTTCTGTAAAGTTGAGTAGCAATTTTGTTTTCATCTTTATATATTTTTAGATCCAAGAATGCTAGTTCTTCTTGGCTTATGGTGTGGGTAAATCGGAGGTTCAAATTATTGATGTTTAATTGTTTTATGAAGTGAAGAAGTAATGTCTGATCTCCTTCCCAAATAAGAAAAATATTGCCGATGTATCTCAACCACATCGCGACGTGTAATGTATATTTCTCATTTTCTTCGTTGAACACAACTTCCTTTTCCCACTTTCCCAAAAAGATATTATCGTATGTGGGGGCACAAGCGGCCCCCATCGCTGTGCCCCTGACTTGCAAGTAAAATCGATCGTTAAATGTGAAGACATTATGATAGTGAATAGTGGGAGAGCGGGAGAGAGGAGGAATAGTGGGAGAAGGGAGAGAGGTGGCATCTCTAACATATTTTCCCAGCACTCTAACCCCCTTATCAGTGTCCTGGACCTATTGACTCCTGCACTTGCTGATCTGAGAGAGAGAAGGCGAGTGCTGATATGGACCCTGGGGCTGGCAAGGATGTTATGTCATTGAGAGAAAGGTGCGCTGTAGCAGAGATTACATCTATGGTCACTACTCACACACTGCTCTTACACACAGCACACCCTCCACACTGCTTTTACACACACAGCGCACACCTCCCACACACAGCGCACTCCTCCCACACACAACACACTCGTCACTGCACTTACACACAGCGCACCCCCATACACACTGCGCTAACACACAGTGCACCCTCCATACACACTGCGCTAACACACAGTGCACCCTCCATACACTGCTATTACACACAGCACACCCCACACACACTTCTTACACACAGCACATTCTCTACTGCCCTTACTTACAGTACATCCCCCCACAACCACACATTGCTCTTACACACACAGTGCACTCCCTATTGCTCTTACACATAGCACATATACCCCCCACACACTGCTCTTACACATAGCACACTCCACCACTCACTGCTCTCTCACATACAGCACACACACACACACACACTACTCTCTCATACAGCACCGCCCCCCTAGCTACTCTCTCACATTCTGGGCACCCCTGAAACACCACTGCTGGTACACAAAGCCCTCCCTACCACCCACCACTGCTGATACACATGGCTCTCCCCACCACCCACCACTGCTGGTACACATGGCTCTCCCCACCACCCACCATTGCTGGTACACATGGCTCTCCCCACCACCCACCAATGCTGGTACACACAGGACAGAACAGGACATGACAGGCTACTCCTTATGTATAAAAAGAACAGGACACCTCAGGCTGCTCCCCCTGCATAATAAAACGAGGACATCAAAGGCTGCTCCCCCTGAATAATTATGCCAGGACGCCACAGGCTGCTCCCCCCCACACACACACATAACAGGAGGACACCACAAGCTGCTCCCCCTGCCTAATAATACCAGGACACCACAGGCTGCTCCCCCTGCATAATAAAACCAGGACACCACAGGCTGCTCCCCCTGTATAATTATACCAGGAAACAGCAGGCTGCTCCCCCCTTCATAATAACAGGAGGACACCACATCACAGGCTGCTCCCCCTGCATAAAATAAACAGGACACCACAGGCTGCTCCCCCTGTATATAACAGGAGGACAACACAGGCTGCGAATGAGTCATTTAGTAGATAAGGTGTCACCTGCCTGCCTTTGTGTGTCTCTGGCAGACCAGTGCCACTGTCTTTAAAGTTTTGCTGCTCCGGGTCTGTCCATGCTGCACACTGCTGCGGCTCCCATCAATCTTCCCAGCTTTACTGCACCGTGGCCACAGCAGGTACACCCTCTGTCCTGCGAGTCCCCATCCTCCGTCCGCTGGCTCTTTTCCCACATTAGGCGCATGGGTGGGTGGCGTCATGTAGTCACCCATGTGGCGTCCATCACTGGCTGGAGTGGAGGCAGCTGGACATGTCCTCATACAGGAGGCCGGCTGCCATGTTCCTGTAGCCGGGGCCATGTTTTGAAAGTCACCGCCTGCAGGACTGGAGAGGAGGTAAAAAACAGGCGACCTGCTGCAAAAGTACCCAGAGCGGCCCGGGGGGCATATGGCACCCTGAAGTATCCTACAGGTTGATAGCTAGAGGTTATACAGGAAACTATATTTAAAGCAAAAACGAAAATCTCTACTATAGACAGAAGTGAATTATTGAATGAGAAAATCCCCACAAATGAAGTAGATAAATATCAGTGGTTATTTATTAGTCAATTCAGTAATTCTCATCGTAAGATAGAAAGAGTTTTAATAGGAATTGGTACCTTTTGAAAAAGGATCCAGTCTTAGGTGATCTTCTACATCAAAACCGACCTTCAAATATAGAAAAGTGCCATCACTTAAAAATCATCTCGTAAAAAGCACGATTGACACCACATCTAGACAGAGTATGAGAACTAAAGGATTTCACAGATGTGTTGATTGTTTAATGTGTAGATCCGGCAAATCAAAAAATAGAAAAATGTGGAATTTACAGTTAAGAATAAATCTTATAAAATCAATGATTTTATTACATGTCATTCTAAAAACATGATTTATTTGTTAGAATGTTCTTGTTCTTTTTTATGTAGGCAAAACGACACGCCAATTAAAAACTCACCTTTCCAAGCACATCTATAATATACGGAAAGGGATACTGATGCATACAGTGGCCCTTATTCTGATCGGTGCGGCCGGATCCGAATATGCGGCCAGGACCGTGCGTGCGAAACCCCGCCTTCCATACGGATCGCCAACTCCGTCCGTACGCGGTAAGAAGCTGTCCGAACGGACCGCACGTGTATTTTTCATGGAATACGCCTCCTCCATCTCAGGGAACCTCCCCCATCATTCGATGGTCGCAGACCATCGAATGCAGGGCCGAGTGGTCCACCAGCTCCCGCAACCTCAGACCACACGGACATTTTTCCGTGCAAAAGCAGGGATCTGGGCGGGCAGCTGACATCCGGCGATGTCATATGTCCGCCCCCTACACGTGCGTCATGGCCACATTACCATACGTACGCCCAGCGTTTGCATGGGAACGCCCATGAAACGCGGGGCGTATGCATATGGTAATGAGCCCAAATAGCCCTTCACGCCCCTCTCCACCCCCTGTTCGGAGTGTTCACATTTCATGCGGAATGTTGCCGTGCGTCCGCCTCGCACATGCGCAGAGACGCCTCTGCACATGCGCAGACACAAAACATCGGCGGCACGAACGCACGCGGATATTACCGCACCAACCAGAATAAGGGCCAGTGTCGGAACATTTTAAAATCCATCTAAAGAATGTTTTCTAATTAATTTTTGGGGGATACAACTGATTACCCCAAGATGGAGGACGAGAGATTTGGAAAAGAGGCTAGCACAGACTGAAATGCGATGGATTCATTGTTTAAAAGGTGAATTTGAGTTAAAGCCTTTTTTAACATAATTTTACATACTCCATTGTCTCTATACATTTTTTATATGTACTTTTTATATGTATAATTTTCATATATATTTTATATGTATATTATTTGTATCATATTTAAGGTGCTGTTATTTCACTTGTAGTGATAATTAAATTAGTGTATATATATATTTATATATATATATATATATATATATATATATATATATGTTGGTCTCTACCTGTGAGGTAGATGGTAATCAGCACACCATACGTAAACAAAGAAAATATGGCTTTATATCACAAAAGAATTAGCACATGGCAGCATATGTCAAAAAACATGGAATAAGGTACAGGTCCAACTTTTGCAAAGCAGTACAATTCCCACACAACATAAATGTGAATATAAGGGAAACCTGTAACCAGTAGCCAGAGTTTAGAGCCAAGTACCCGACAGCCTGTTTCGGTGGTCACGCCACCTTCATCAAGGGTATAGTGCTGGATAGAGATGCTGCCGTTTAAATAGAGCCCCCAGTGCCGCCAAAATCAATTCAACATACCTCACCTGAAACTGCATAACACCCAGCTGACCGGTGGCCAATAGCTCCGGCGTCTTGGAACGCAGAAGACGGCTGTGGAACGCACATCCGCTTCCGGTCCCCGGCGCCAGGAGTGTGTAACAGATTAAAACAATCGCAGGGACGCTGTCAACGCCGTCCGTGGGAGACAAGCGCGGCGCGCACCAAACAGTGCACACAGCGCCATCATCCCATCACAGCGGCGGACGTTGACGTCACTGATTAATGCTGGAACGCACAGGGTCTGGTCGTGGAACGCACGGCCATGATCCCGGCGTCAGTCAATGTGTAACAGATTCGAAATAAAGGTAAAATACCGGTCCATTCAATGTAGGGTGTAAAATCTAGATACCGCAGGTGTTAATATTTAATAGGTGTGGAATTGAAAACAAGGCACTCACTGGGGACTCCATCAATTGGATACTACACCGTGAAAATGTCACCAAAAATGGAGAACCATACAAAAACAATATAGCAATAAAGTGATATTGCTGAAAATCCAGCCACAAAAATAATCTAATAATGGTACAATAAATTTTAGAATATGCCCCAGTATAATATTATATATATCATGTGCAAAGGAGATGAATGAGCCAATAGTGCCCACAAAGGAGTAAACCACAAAACTATATACAAGCAGGACATAAAGGAATAAGAAAAATAGTCGTCAGAATAATAGAGATAAATGCTACACATCAATAAACGAATAATGTATACAATATAATGTATACAACAGCAGTCCCACTACAAAAACACGTTGAGGTTTAATTCCTCATTTAAACCTGCTGGTGCCAGTGAGCCCAAGTTGTAAATGAACTCGCTTTCTTTTTGTAAGAGTTTCAGATGGCGGTCGCCACCTCTTGGAGTATAGTTTGGGACGTCAGTCCTTTAGGACGTTAGGGGTCTAGTATCTGAAGGGTCTAGTTATAAAGGGTCATCTTAAAATTAATAGCAGCGTTATACCCGCGTTATATTATCTATAACTTCCTTGGATATCGATTGTGAATTGACTCCTCTCTATATTCCATCAACAGGTAAACCTATTTCAGATTTCTACTGCAGAACATCGCAGCTGTTTGCACTGATTTAAACGGGGTAAACCTATTTCAGATTTCTACTGCAGAACATCGCAGCTGTTTGCACTGATTTAAACGGGGTAAACCTATTTCAGATTTCTACTGCAGAACATCGCAGCTGTTTGCACTGATTTAAACGGGGTAAACCTATTTCAGATTTCTACTGCAGAACATCGCTTTAAATCTGTAAAAGCTGCTATTGTGGTTTTATCTGTGCTATGTGAAGAACTTAGAAATATTGGGATAGTGCTACTGCTCTTACATTGGTTTGGTCTGATTAGCACCTTTTGCTGGTGGGGGAGGTGTATTGGGAGGGGCAGCTAATTCAGGATGGACATATGTTTGTTTTAGGCTTATATATTGAGTATAGTTTGGGACGTCAGTCCTTTAGGACGTTAGGGGTCTAGTATCTGAAGGGTCTAGTTATAAAGGGTCATCTTAAAATTAATAGCAGCGTTATACCCGCGTTAACCCGAAGGAAACCAGAAGGCAAAGAACAAACCATCATTACTGCTGAAGGACTGCATTATACCCAAAAAACTCAGGAATATCATGTGGCCTCAACTCACCTTTGCCATGAGTGGACCAGGCCCACCACCCCTACGGCTGAGAACACCTGGACTACCCCCAGCCCTACCCCTCATGGTGAGCATGGAGCTGTGAGGGGAAGCAGCAGGGTCAGCCTATGCACCAACACTTCACCCATCAATCCCTTGTAAAAGTGTCAGTCCACTGCAAATGTGTGTTCATGTCTTTTCTCTCCCCCCCCCCCCCTCCTCTCCTGCAGCACACATCAACCCCACCATGTGCTTTTTCCTGTATTGTGTACCTCCGCAGATTGCACACCCTGCCAGCGCTGACCTATGCAGTGCACCAAGCTGGTTGCCTCAGATGGTATCTCCGCGGACAGGATGTGGATCACGTGGATGTTTCTGTGCAGGGTTTATCATACTACTACAGAAGTATTTGCTTTCCAATATATGCATTGGGTCCTTGTATGGCTCGCCCCTTACAGTGTAACCTTCGTAGTGCGCCCACCATGGCTGCCTCATCTGGTGCACTTGTGAATGGGATGAAAAATACATGGACCTGAGTATACATTGAAATCATCCATTTTGGGTAGTTTCTTTTAGGGGTAATCTATTTCACCCTGGGTAATCCTACGCAGAGCGCCTAAAATGGCTGCCGCACTTGGTACCTTGTCAGGGTGGAGTACACAACCCATGGAAGTTATTATCCAAAATGCTGCACCACTCCTGCATTATGCTTACTGTGTGCTCAGGGGCTTTTGTCTGTGACATGTCTGTTACTGTACCTCCAACATCCTCTGTATTATGTGCATTGTTTTTTTTAATGTCTGTAAGCGCCTTGAGTCCTGCTGGAGAAAGTGCGCTATATAAATCTTACTTACTTACTTACTTACTTTTTAGGGCTTTAACTTGAAACAAGGGCATGAATTTGAAATCCATGATTGTATGTCCTGCTTCGAAGAAATGTCGAGCTACCGGTGGTGTAGTTTGGTCCCTAACCGTCATCACTTTTTTAATAGATGACCTATGCATCGCTATTCGTTCCTTCAACATACGGATCGTTTTCCCCACATAGAGGAAACGACACGGGCAGGTGATAACGTAGACAATAAATTTACTGTCACATGACATGCGCTGGTGTAATTTGATTTTGACTCCAGTTTTGGGATGCGTGAAATGTTCTCCCGTGATCATATGTTGACAATTCACGCAACCACTGCATTTAAAGGCACCATTTTTACCACCCAACCAGGTACTCCTGCTGGGTGTTGGACTAATGTCAGAGAAAGTAATCTGATCTCTGAGATTACTGCTGCGTTTGTACGCAAAAAGTGGCTTTTCATGACAAAAAGTACCCATTACTGGGTCAGTCTCCAATATGTGCCAGTGCTGAAGAACAAGGTCCCGTAGTTTGGTGGAAGCTATCGAATAGGTCGTTGGAAAAATCATACAAGACATAGTTTTATCTTTTTTAGGCTGGGATAGTAGCTCATTTCTGTTCAGTAGTAAACAACGGTCGATGGCTTCCTTGACCTCTTTAATGTCATACCCTCTTGCGATGAAATCGTTGCCCATCTCTTGTAGTGCACTCGGAAGTTCATCCCTTACTGAGGTAATACGAACTACCCTCAGTAATTGGGAGTATGGTAACCCGCGTTTCAGCGGGGCTGGATGAAAACTTTCTGCTCTAAGAACAGAATTGGTGTCCGTTGGTTTTTTGTATATAGAAGTACGGAAACAACCATTTTCAATCCTAACGTCAACGTCCAAAAAACAAACTTTGGTGGGACTGCTGATGTACGAAAATCTGATGGTGCCTGGTATCTCATTTAGTGTCCTCATAAATAAATCCAGCTTTTCAGGGCCTCCCGTCCAAACAAAGAAAATATCATCAATAAATCTAACGTAAGAAGTAATATATGATGAAAAAGACCGGTTGTGTAAAATGTGTGCTGATTCATAATCGTGCATAAATAAATTTGCATATGCGGGTGCCATGTTAGAGCCCATGGCTGTGCCCTGTAACTGCAAAAAAAATGAATTATCAAACAAAAAATAATTTTTATGCAAAATAAAATCAATCAGCAACAAAAAATACTCAACGGGAGGACCCTTGTAAGCTGGATTTTGTGTAAGCATACGTTTAATAGCCTGTAATCCTGCTTCATGGCTGATGTTAGTATAAAGGCTTGTGATATCACACGTCACCAAGATACAATTAGGAGGTACTGGACCTAGTCTGTCAATACGAACTAAAAAGTCTGTAGTGTCTTTTAGTATAATGTCAATGCTCAATACAATTGCCTGGAGAAAAAAATCCACGTACTGTGATAAATTTTGACATAAAGAATTCCTTGATGAAATAATAGGTCTCCCTGGTGGTCTATGGAGGGACTTATGGATTTTGGGCAAAATGTAAATTAAAGGGGTGACAGGAAATGCTTGAGTCAAAAATTCACATGTCACCTCATCTATCCATCCATTAGTGACACCGATAGAAAGTATACCATCGAGCTCTTTGGAATAGGAGGGGGTCGGATCATATCGAAGGGCTTTATAGCAGACCGGGTCTGCCAATTGACGTTTGACTTCTGCTGTGTAGTCACTAAAATTCATAACAACTACGCCACCCCCTTTGTCAGCTGCACGCACTATAATTGTTTTATTGTTTTTAAGCGAATTGATAGCACCCCTTTCCTCCATGGTAATATTGGAGTGTTCACATTTCATGCGGAATGTTGCCGTGCGTCCGCCTCGCACATGCGCAGAGACGCCTCTGCACATGCGCAGACACAAAACATCGGCGGCACGAACGCACGCGGATATTACCGCACCAACCAGAATAAGGGCCAGTGTCGGAACATTTTAAAATCCATCTAAAGAATGTTTTCTAATTAATTTTTGGGGGATACAACTGATTACCCCAAGATGGAGGACGAGAGATTTGGAAAAGAGGCTAGCACAGACTGAAATGCGATGGATTCATTGTTTAAAAGGTGAATTTGAGTTAAAGCCTTTTTTAACATAATTTTACATACTCCATTGTCTCTATACATTTTTTATATGTACTTTTTATATGTATAATTTTCATATATATTTTATATATATATTATTTGTATCATATTTAAGGTGCTGTTATTTCACTTGTAGTGATAATTAAATTAGTGTATATATATATATATATATATATATATATATATATATACAACATGTGGGCCGGCACTCAATGATCTGCAGACCCCCTGTCCTTGGGGGATTAGATAAGTGCCGAGGTGCCTTCCCAAGCAATGAATATAGTGTGGGGTGTTCCCTATCCAGGAACCAGGCGGTCCGTTGAGTGCCGCCTGGTTCCTGGATAGGGAACACCCCACACTATATATATATATATATATATATATTTATATTTACATTTTAAGCTTATTATTAGATATGCATAGAATTTCTAAAGCTTGTATTTTGTGGTTTTAGTTATATGTATCAAACTTTTTTTTGCCTATTTGATTCATTGTAAAATTCATATGCAGTTCCGTTTTTTAATATGGAACGCAATGAAGGAGCAAGGTGGAACGTACGGCCATCTTTTTATAAATTTATGCGCCAAAATAATTTCTCTGTTTTTGATTGTATATGTTTTTGTGTGATGACCATTAACTCAATTGTATCAAGATAGCCCATAGCCACACATTTATTTATTTTAGCCACCTGGTTTGCGCTCCGCAAGAGAGGTGGAATGCATCCACCAATTCTGGGTGGAACGCACAGCCAATATGAATATTCATGACTTATGTGTATAAAGAGATGGAGCTAGCAAGGCAAAGGCACGCTTCTGATGAAGGATTTTAATCCGAAATGTATTAAGCGTGCCTTGCTTTGCTCTAGACATGACCATATTGACACTTATGTTGACACTTATTTACAGCCTCATGTCTCTACCCTCAGATTACACGTCAAAGATACTGTACTATACATTTCTTGCAATTGATAAAAGACCTTTGCTTTCCTTACACTTGATGTCACTAGCTTATATTCAAATGTTCCACACCAGACAAGTATACAAACCATTTCCAAATGATTAATAAGGGACGGTGATCTGGGGGAGAGACACCAGCAATTTATCATGGATTCCATTTCTTATATTTTACGTCACAATTATTTTTTGTTTGAAAACACGTATTATCTTCAGGTGATGGGTACAGCCATGTGGAACAGGTTCACGCCAAGCTACGCCACTTTGTATATGGGTGAAGTAGAAGATCTATTTATTTGGGGAAGTGGTTTTGGTGAGAACCTGGTCCTCTATGGCCGGTACATCGATGATCTTTTTATTATTTGGGAAGGGGATAATTCATCTGCACAATGTTTCATTAACCACCTCAACTCTAATACTTTTAATTTACATTTCACTCACTCCTATTACGAAAATCGGACCTCATTCCTGGATCTCACCCTAGAAGCAATAGGAGACAGGATTGTCACTTCTAACTACACAAAGGAAGTTGGTTCAAATGTATACCTCCATTTCAATAGCTTCCACTATCTCCTGTGGAAAAAAAAAAATTCCGAAGGGGCAGCTGTTACGCCTCTATCGGAATTGTACTGAATTCAATACCTTCGAATTCCAGGCAACAGAGATGATCACATGATTTAAACAAAGGGGTTATCCGAGTTCCCTACTAACTAAAGCATATGAGGAAGTCATAGCAACAGCGTGCAGCGCTGGGGAAGCTGTCCCCAGGTCCTGCAGGAGGAGAGGGGTCCCTGCGGCTGCTGAGGGGAGGGGGGGGGGTTCCTGTCAGCCTGAGGTCGGAGCCAGAGGGGATGATGTGCGCCGCTGCTGCTGTACCTCCCCCTGTGGCGAATGGAACGGCGGCGGCGCACATCATCCCCTACGGCTCCGACCTCAGGCTGACAGGTACCCCCCTCCCCTCAGCAGCTGCAGGGATCCCCCTCCTCCCAGCACCCGGGGACAGCTTCCTCCCTCTACCCCCTCAGAATTTTTATTTAAGTAGTATATATATATATATAATTTATATATAATATGTATATATGTGTGTGTATATACAGTATATATATATATATATATATATATATATATATGATAAAAGAATAGGGGTGCGCTGAATATACCACTTAGGGGCTGTACATACAATGAATCAATAAAAATTTGTAAACATTTATTGGCGGTTCATCCAGCAATAAGAATTCATTTCATATTTTCAGATTTTTCAGACAAGTGCCACAAACAATGTAGATCCGCGGCCCGACGCGTTTCGTCCCTTAGGACTTCATCAGGGGCAATTAATCAATCCAATAAGGAGCTGTCTCCTATACAATTTGTTGGGTGAGTTATGTCCTCTAATCGTTTTTAAAAGCTACCGATTCAGGTGAAAGAGATCTCTCAGGTAAAAATTCATGTATACAGTGACAGTGTTCTTCAATCCACAATGATAGCCTTTTTTAACATTCTTTACATACCAGTTTGGATGAACATGGTCTCTCAGACCAGAATTCAGCAGATAAATTCACACAGATAGTTGTTATGTTCAATATGGTACTCCTCTGTTCCTAGTGGTGTATTTATACAGCCTCCTTGGGGTAAAAAGTGGTCTTTAAAATCAAGCAATGGGCTGAATCAAAGAAAAGAGGCAATATGCAGTGAGGTATCCCTCTGCATATTGGAGACCCTGTGATTCTTGGTTTAGGCTTTATTGAGAGACTGTATAAACTGTGGACAGAGGGGTACCTCATTGCATATTGCCTCTTTTCTGTGATTCAGCCCATTGCTTGATTTTATTGAATTTAATTGCTAATTTATTAGTTTAATTTTTATATTAAATTTTTTTACACTATAATGTAAATATGTCAATGTTTGTTCCATTTCTGACAGACCACCACCATGCTGACATTATTGAGTTATCTCATAGCTATAGCGTCTGGCACGGAGGATGTGCTGCGCAAGTTGTGGCATTGTGTCTGTATTGAGAGACCGTACATTCACCCCGCCCCTGTAATGCGGCGGAGGCGGCGTTGCGGCGTAGCTGATCCATCAGAATGGACCCACTGGGAGTTCTTCTATTTAATGTAACTGCATGGTTGTTTTGACTGTATCCTGATGACGGTTATTAAAATAACCGAAACATTGAAATGATGCTACAGTAGTCGTTGTCTGCTTTCTTCAAATAACGTGAGTGCCACTGCTTCAAAACTTGGATTAACCCCTTTCCGACGCAGCATGTTTTTGCCTTCCTGACAGAGGCCTTTTTTTCAAATCTGACATGTATCACTTAAGTGGGGATAACTTTTTTTTGCTTAAAAACTTTTTTTTTACATTAAAACGCTGTTTTTGGCTGTTCAGGTTTGAACAGCCAATCGCAGCGATCGCCCATGACGGGGGGCATCGCTGCCCCCCCTGGGCAATGAGGGAGGATGTCTGCTGTCAGGGACAGCAGACATCGTCCCTCTGTCACCGCGTCTGTAGACGCGGTGGCACTTTGAAGTCATGACGTACATGTACGTCAAATGTCGGGAAGGGGTTAAAAGTATTTAAATTTGATGAAGTGCTACACATCTGTGGTATATATATATATATATATATATATATATATATATATATATATATGTATCCCCAATATTCCACCTCGCGCTAGAGCCTATTTCACAAATAAATGTTTTGCAGAATGATATATTTTTTATAATTTGTACAAATAAGGCAGCCTCACCACTAAGTTCCCTGAGGGATAGGGAACGAACAAAGCCCAATGTTTTTACCCAATAGTGGCGTGGCGCCTGAAACAGTATTTAGATACAAATTTGCAGAAATCCAATGAAGTAATAAAGGAGATCTTTTCCAATAGTTTGTTTGTTTATTTTCTTCACAGGATAATCGGTAAAAAAACGCTTGTAGACAATCCCGACGCGTTTCGTCTCACAGAGACTTCATCAGGGGAAATACAATAATCTTGTGGTCGTGATATTTGTGAAATCTATAGGATACTCTCTCCGCTTACACAAATATTTTCCAGAATAGATTAATAGTATAAAGTATAATGTCCTTAAGACCTATATTAGAAATATGAATTTATATCCGCTGGAAGGTCTGATTATAGCCAATTAGTGTGGCCCAAAATGAGGTCTTAAAATTCCTGTCTGTCTCCTTTAAATTGGAGTGGGTGAATTTGCCTATAGAGCAGCAGGTATTTGAATTCCTGTTAGCCTCCTTTAGAACATAATTAAAAAGATTTTTTCCTAAAATCATGGATGATGAATCTTCATCCAAAATAAAATAGATATATCTCCTATGAGACTCCTGTGTGCTTCAGAGAGGCTAGCAGAATCAAAGATTCTGCTAGCCTCTCTGAAGCACACAGGAGTCTCATAGGAGATATATCTATTTTATTTTGGATGAAGATTCATCATCCATGATTTTAGGAAAAAATCTTTTTAATTATGTTCTAAAGGAGGCTAACAGGAATTCAAATACCTGCTGCTCTATAGGCAAATTCACCCACTCCAATTTAAAGGAGACAGACAGGAATTTTAAGACCTCATTTTGGGCCACACTAATTGGCTATAATCAGACCTTCCAGCGGATATAAATTCATATTTCTAATATAGGTCTTAAGGACATTATACTTTATACTATTAATCTATTCTGGAAAATATTTGTGTAAGCGGAGAGAGTATCCTATAGATTTCACAAATATCACGACCACAAGATTATTGTATTTCCCCTGATGAAGTCTCTGTGAGACGAAACGCGTCGGGATTGTCTACAAGCGTTTTTTTACCGATTATCCTGTGAAGAAAATAAACAAACAAACTATTGGAAAAGATCTCCTTTATTACTTCATTGGATTTCTGCAAATTTGTATCTAAATACTGTTTCAGGCGCCACGCCACTATTGGGTAAAAAAAAAAAAAAATATATATATATATATATAGCGTTGGTGATCAAATGAATGAAGACCGGAGGCGGCAGCAAACAGTGGAGTGCAGAAAAAAACAAACCTGTTTTTTTCTGCACTCCACTGTTTGCTGCTAAAGCTCTTTTGCACAGTCAGCTGTCCTGAGGAAGAGGCGCAAGCCTCGAAACGGTCGACACACGTTTGCTGACATTGTTGTCACTGTGATGTTTGTTCACATGATTTGAATACAGTTTGATTTTTTTGACCTATTGTGAGTGCCGCCTCCGGTCTTCATTCATTTGATCACCAACGCTATATTAATTCTGTGGAAGGCACCCCCCAGCTACCTATTGATGTGCCAAGTGCCGGTCGTCACCCCCCTATATATATATATATATATATATATATATATATATATACAGCAAGGAGATCCGGCACTCAAATAAATGGAGACTTACTTTAGTCCATAATGCATTCACAAGTGCTGAGGTGCCATCCAATTGTAAGTCCAAACAGGGCAAACAGACATGGAGGAGGAAGGAGGCGGCACTCGACAGGCTTAAATCAATGAAGTCCTTTAATCCTACAGTATCGGGGTTACCCCCCGTCGTCAGGGATGGACAGCATACACACAACATTACACAAAAGAAATGGCTTTATATACCCACCCAAACCCAGAAAAAATCCCGCCCACCAACCCCATTAAAAACAAATCAGGCTCACCTGCCGGACATGGGAGCGTCCTACAAAGTCAGGTAGGACCGGAAATGTCCACCCGACAGTAGGCGTCCCTCCGGCCCAGCTGACCACTCCAATGTCAGTTCCACACCCGGCGTGCACCAGCCGGGGAAACACTCCGCCGCAGACGGGAATGGTCGGCCGGAAGCGCCAGCTTCTACACCTCACTTCCGCCAACCACTGTCCGCCCGGCATAGAGCGCCAGCCACAAGATGGCGCACGGGATTAAGGAACGACAACAAGAGCTGGTCTGAGCCTGATTTGTTGCCTAGGCAACATGTAAATATAAACATAAAAAATGTGTAATATATAAAATTACATCTAGCGAATACTGCATTAGAGACGTTTATCTACTAGTGGCTGTACCAATCACCTAATAGAAGAGAATCTTAGTAGGAATAGAAAAAATGCAGATCACAATAAATAAAGCCCGCAAGGCAAACTTGAATGCACAGGTGTGAACCCAAAATAATTGCAAAACAAAAGACAAATGACAGAAGAACAATAACATAACCTTAGTAGGTAAATCGAGATATCATTTATTCCGGGTAATCCGAATAAAATTCTCAGAAAACCACGGAATAAAAGGCAGATCATTACTATTCATGCCACATATACTGTCTATGAAATAGTACATAAACCTTGTTAAATATGCCAACAATTAGAAAATACCTGGAAAAAGAAGCACAGACAAATTGATGACAAAATATCCAAGGTGGACGATCACAAGAAGCACTGCAGTCCCAAGGTCTCATTCAGACCACCCGGGGCCAAAGTGCCTAGCATGAAGATCCACCTACTCTCACGCTGCAGCAACTGTTTATTCCTGTTGCCCCCCCTGAGGTTTTTAGGAATGTGGTCAATAATAATTGAACGTACCTCATTTACAGAATGGTGGTAGGCTAGACAATGCCGGGCAAGAGGTTGGTCACTATGTCCCGTATGACAAGCCTGATTGATGGCTGTCCTATGTAGGGCCATGCGCTCTTTAAACTGGCGCTGAGTCTTCCCCACATAGAACAGCCCACAAGGGCACGTGAGTAAATAGATAACATAAGTTGTGCTGCATGTGAGAGGGTAATTAATGGTGAATACTTTTTTAGTGTGCGGATGCACAAACTTATCACCAATATCCATAGTTCTACAAGTAATGCATCCCAGGCATCTGAAGCACCCATTTTTTCTAGTGAGAAAATGTGAAGGGACTTTTTTATCCCACCCTGTAATGTCTAATTTAACCAAACAATCCTTTAAATTGGACTGTCTGGAATAACTTGGCATTAGATGAGTATTGTATAAAAGAGGGAGGTCAGGATCTGAAGAGACCATCGGCCACCATTGTTTGGCCCGAGTGGTGGTATGTTTACTGTCCCATGAAAATCGATTGACCCATGGGACCTTGTGACCTAATTGGGTATCACTGGTCAATGATTTAGGCCGTAGGGTAGTGTCCCTGGGTGTCTCCAACACCCGCTTTCTAATTGGTAATAGGGTGGATCGTGGATAACCACGCTGGACAAACTTGTCAATCATGGTATCCAAAGCTTGGGGTACCTGGGACTCGTCCGACGTGATCCGGCGCACCCGCAGAAGCTGCGAGTATGGGAGACCACGCCGTAATGGTAACGGATGAGAACTATTATGTCGTAAAAGGGTATTTCTATCAGTGCTTTTAGTATAGAGGGCAGTTGTCAATTGCCCCTCTCTAAGGCTGATATCGACATCCAGAAATTGGACATTCATGGCATCAATGTGGGAAGTGAATTGAATAACACTGCCACTGTTATTGTGTTAAGTAAGAAGATAATTTAATTCAGAAGGATGCTTGGACCAAAAGATGAGAAGATCGTCAATGTAACGATAGTAGAGTATCACCCCCTCTCTGTGATGGTCACCTTCAAAGAATAACCCTAGTTCTATCCCATGCATATATGTGTTGGCGTAGGCCGGGGCCACTGCTGACCCCATAGCCACGCCCAGCTGCTGGATGAAAAATTTCCCATTGTACAAAAAATAATTCCTGGTCAGTACCAGGGTCAATAGGGTAATAAACAGCTTTATGGGAGGACCATTATATAAAGGGTTATCAGTTAACAGCTGCCTGACTGCCTCCACACCTGCATCATGAGGGATGCAGGTGTAGAGACTGGTCACGTCCGCTGTACAGAGACAAGTGATGTTAGAAAGATCATGCATACAATGTAGGTCTCTCATAATAACCAGCAGAGAGGTAGTGTCCCTTAGGTAGCCAGGGAGGGCCTGGACACAAGGATTCAACCAACAATCCAAGAACACAGATATGGGGTGATATAAGGATCCCCTGGCCAACACAATAGGCCGGCCAGGTGGGTCCTTGAGTCCCTTGTGAATCTTGGGTATACAGTAAAACAGGGGAGTCACTGGGAAATCCACTGTGAGTGCCTGTTTCAATTCTGGAAGAATAACGCCTTCCCGTACAGCTTTATTCAGGATGGAGTCTAATTCAACTTTGAAGCCCCAAGTCGGATCTTTGTCTAGAGGCCCATAGGTTTTAGTGTCACTTAACAGGCGGTCACACTCTCTGCGGTAGTCATCCACGTCAAGTACCACCACACCTCCGCCTTTTTTCAGCCCCACGTATAATTATGTCTTTACGGGCTGAGAGAGCATCCAAGGCCAATTTCTCCGCTCTAGTGAGGTTATGATGTACCGTGGCCAATGGCATTTGCAGATGTTCAACTTGTTGTTCCATCAGGCGTGTAAATGTTTTAATGGTTGGGCTATTAGAAATAGGATCAAATTTCGACTTAGGAGCTAGTTTTCTAAGTTTCGGAGGAAAGTAGAGGTGGATGAAGCTGTATCATTGCTGTGGGGCTGTTTTCCAAAATGATCCTTCAGGCGCAACGACCTATTGAGCCTGAAGGTGTCCACCTTCCACTGAAATGGATCCCCTCGTCGGGTTGGAATGAATGATAACCCTTTTGCAAGTACTTGAGTCTCCACCTCTGTTAGCGTGGCTGATGACAGATTGAAGACTTGGTCTCGTTGCGCATCCGCGCATTGGCGCCTCTCCTGCCTGAGGTTTTGGCCCGCACGTTGAGTCCTCCTTCCAACTCTGCTGTAGGATCCTTTGAGTACATGGCCCGAGTCTGGGTCCCTAAAGGGAGTTTACCCCTGCTGGCACCTGAAGGACCTGAATCGGTTTCGCTCTGGGAGGTACTTGATCCCCCAGGGGTTCTTCCATCGGTTGCCCGGGGTTGACGCTTTTTGTAAGGTCTGGGTCTACCTTGTGGTCGATTTGGATTTAACCACTCATAGACCCTCTTCTGGTCGTAGTCCAACTGAACCTTTCTGAGCTTGTCACGTTTGAAATTAATTAGGTTCGTTCTGTACACATCCATCTGCTCCTGCAATTTATCAATCCATTTGTTGCTAGGGTCTGACGTTAATACAGGAATGTGAATTTTTTCAAATTGTTCATTTTTTTGCTGGAAAACTTGTTGTTCCCGGGTGGATTCCTCCACTACCAGGAGGAGTAAGTCCATTGAACATTTGTTTAACACCCCTATCCAGCGGCGACAGAAAGATGCATTTTGTCGCCCAATGGTGGGCGTGTTTTTCACCCGGAACCCCCGGGGTATTAATTTATTCCTGTAGTAATCTGACAGGCTTATAGAGTGGTATTTAAAATCACATTCCCTCTGCTTAAGACGGAGGAGCTGTTTAAACAGAGCTTCTGGCACCTCAGTTGTGGCATCATCAGCCAAAGTGAGTTTTGACAAAATGGATTCTGCATCACTGTCAGAAAGGCTGACCAACTCTCTGACATCCATCTGAATAAATTCAAGTGCCATGTCTAGCTCCTGGCTTGCAGACGTCATATTAAAGCAGGTAAAAGTTGTAGCAACGTCAGAACAAGGGAAGGTATATTGCAGGTGAATCTGGATGAGAGTGCATATAATCACACACTTCTTAATTCAGTACAAGGTAAGGTGCCTTGATAGGTACTTCAAATAAGCCAAATAGCACAACTAAAGTCCAAACATACAGCAAGGAGATCCGGCACTCAAATAAATGGAGACTTACTTTAGTCCATAATGCATTCACAAGTGCTGAGGTGCCATCCAATTGTAAGTCCAAACAGGGCAAACAGACATGGAGGAGGAAGGAGGCGGCACTCGACAGGCTTAAATCAATGAAGTCCTTTAATCCTACAGTGTCGGGGTTACCCCCCGTCGTCAGGGTATATATATATATATATACACAGGACTTCGGGCGGCACTCACTGGCTTTCTTCAAGAAATAAAACACCTGGACACAGGTCAGTTCTGGTTCAATGTTTGAATCTTGATATGACATAGCACAGGCTGGCAATTCGGGCAGCGGTGTTGAAAGGGTCACGCAAACAGCCTGTTGCTAGGCATTATGCCACAATGGGTCATTCTCCTACTGCCTTCTAGCATAACATCATTGATCATGTCCCCTCTGGCTAGAGGTGGGAATAGATCTAAGGTATTATTACACCATGAGGCTAAGTGGATCTTTGAATTAGAGTCACTTAGCCCACGCGGTTTAAATGAATTCCTGGGTCTTAATTGTTTTCTTTAAATATTTATTTGTTTGGTAATATCTGCCTGATCCTTATATGCTATAGCCTGTTAATGTATATGATTGTTCTTTTTCTCTGTTATTATAAAGTTTTGTGTATTCTACATCATTATGCTAAGAACACCTGAAATGCAATACAGCAATATTATTAACAGGTTTATAATTTATATTTAGTGTGCACCTGCACTCTACTCCTCCTGCTTGTTGCACTACAAGTCTCAGCTAGCAGTACCTTACATTATGTAAATGGTGTGTAGTCTAGGGACCCTCCCCCTATGTATTATATTATGTGTATGTATATACACTGGAAGGAATAGAGAGGCCTTCCACCTTGATTAGCACCCATCCCACCTGCTTTTAACTAGGATGGAGTCCAGCACTCAAGACTGCACAATCAGTTTGACACTATTAGGGTAAGTCCTACTATACATATGCTGAGTGCTAGTCTATGGGACTGGGTTTGTGGCTCGGGGCTCTCTGGGCTGGTGCGGATGGGCTGTTCCATGGCATCATATTGTACACCTTCCATCAGAGGCGGAACTACCATTGGTGCAACAGGTGCATTGCACCGGGGCCTCTGAGGACAAAGGAGCCCATTGCTTCCCAGACAAGCAGCTTATACCCCTGTCACTCACTGGTGCGGGGCCTAAATTCTACTTTTTCACCTGGGCCCACCACTCACAAGTTCCGCCACTGCCTTCCATTACCTCTTTATTTTGTTTTTTATTCATGTAGGACCCTTCACATTTTATCTTTACCTCTTACAGTATGTAAGACTTATCAAATATAATTTCCTTATATCCCTTTTCTATCACTTTAATTTTACACCAATGTGATGCCTGGGGTGGTTCTGCTGGGCTGTCCTGTGCCCTGGACTTGCCCCATAGTAGTATTACCTGATTGAGATCACCCGGCCGTAGTGGGCAGGCCCATAATAATAATGGCCATCATTATGCTAGGAACCTCTGAAATGCAATATAGCAATATTATTAATAGGTTTAGCATTTGTATTTAGAGTGTGCACCTGCACTGTCCTCCTTCTGCTTGCTGCACTACAAGTCTTAGCAAGTAGCACCTCCAGGGCCGGCGCCACCACTAGGCAAGGTTAGGCATTTGCCTAGGGCGCCGGCCACTAGGGGGCGGTAGTGAGCTGCAGCCGGGGAGAAGCAGCAGCCAGCAGGAAGCTATGCCCAGAGAAGCTGCCATGCCTGCAGAGGAAACAAGCAAGCAGCTATTTGTGAGTAACCCCGCCAGAGCCCGCCCGCATACTAGCCAGCTGCTGCGCTGACAGACAGTTCCGAATCCCCAGTTATCAGGCCTGCCTGCTACAGCGGGAAACTTCGTAGCCCCTGTCAGTCAGTCAACTGCCTGTCAGCGTTGATCCCCTGCCCGCCTCCCCACCCTGGATGGTCTGGACCGGACATCGACACACATGATGATGCGGGCGGCAGAGCAATCTACTGACTTTGGCGGGTGGAGGAGCCGCCGCCGCCCGACCGCCCAGCTACATAGTGAGTGTGTTTCACTAAGTAGCTGGGCTGGCGGGCGCTCCTCCACCCGCCGGAGTCAGTACATTGCTCTGCCGCCTGCTCGTGTGTGTCGGTGTCCAGTCCAGACCGTCCAGGGTGGGGAGGCGGCCGGCAGGGGATTAAGTAACGCTGACAGGCAGTTGACTGACTGACAGGGGTGACAAAGTTTCCCGCTGTAGCAGGCAGGCCTGATAACTGGGGATTCAGAACTGTCTGTCAGCGCAGCGGCTAGCTGGTACACGGGCAAGCAGTCCCCTGCACCCTCGGTAGTTTCATTACTTTATTAATTATAGAGCCTGGTGGGGGTAGCGTCTACGGGGGGGGGGGGGCGGTGTCCTGCAGGTTTGCCTAGGGCACCTAGATGCCTTGCACCGGCCCTGAGCACCTCACATTATGTTCAGGGTGTGAAGTCTAGGGCCCCTCCTCCTATGAACTAGCAATGAACTCTAGGCAACATGCATTAAAGCCTGATCATGTAACCCCTGGCAACAAGCAAGAAGCCCCTGTCAACAATACAAAAAAAACCTTGCAATAAGTATAAATCCCCTTGCAAGGGAGGGGGTCCAGATTTTTTATTGTCTGGGGGTGCACAATTTGTACTCTATTGTGTGTAGTGACATATACACAATATATAAAAAATGTATATCTGCAAACAGACATCTATTCAATTCTGCATTATCCCCATGGCTGTTAGTACAAGGTAGGCACAAGGAGAACAAGCTGGAAAACTCTATATTACATATTAAATTTCCTATTGTGTTTTTATATGAGAATAAAAGGTACATTTTAATATACTAGCTGTAAAAATACATAGCATTTTTGCATTTTAAATGTATTTTAAGCTCTGAAGGTAAAAATAACATCAAAAGAGTACAGGAATTTAATTTTTAGTCTCCTCTCCTATTGAGACTTTCACTGAAGCCAGGTCTGGTTCTGAAGAACCAATAATATGAGAAGCCACAGGGTCTAGACTTGGGAGGAGTCTCATACAGAGCTTTTTACTGCTGGAGAGTGGAGACCCAGCCAGCACCAATTCATGGTAGAACCATTTCCTTCGCTCGCAGCAAAATCTATTTTAATCTACTGTTTTTGAATTTTTCATTATATTGCAAGTAACTGCTTTGCAAATGTCAACCTAGGATCACAACCCTGGATGCTTTGAGCCAGCTTTTAAAATAACGCAGGTCGTAATTTACGGGACTACTTAGTACACAATGACATCACTCATTTTGACTGTGACGTCCACATTTTTGAGTACCCCTAAGTTAGAGTGTGTTAAGTGCACGAGCTGTGTCACATGTAGCTACACGTGGACTGGACACTATTAAACATCCATTCAAGAACAAATTATATCCTATTAAATACACCTGTTAAACCTGTTCTACTAAGTTTGTTGTTTATGTAATAGTTTGCCGTGAGGAAAAATCCACTGTCAATTTAAAGTTGGAATGACATAGCACAAGCTGGCCATTCGGGCAGCGGTATTGAAAGGGACACGCAAACAGCCATTTGCTAGGCATTACGCCACAATGGGTCATTCTCCTACTGCCTTCTAGATCATTGATCATGTCCCCCCTCTGGATAGAGGTGGGAATAGATCTAAGGTCTATTACCATTACCTCTTTATTTTGTTTTGTATACATGTAGGACCCTTCACATTTTATGTTTACCTCTTACAGTATGTAAGATTTATCAAATATAATTTCCTTATACAGGGTATCCCTTTTCTATCATTTTAAATTTACACCAATGTGATGCCTGGGGTGGTTCTGCTGGGCTGTCCTGTGCCCTGGACTTGTCCCATAGTAGTATTACCTGATTGAGGTCACCCGGGCGTAGTGGGCAGGCCCATAATGATAATGGCCATCATTATGCTAGGACAGGGTTGCCGACTTTAGAAAGCTCCTCTCCGGGAGAAGCCCGGAGAGGATACTTTCAGCAGGATTTCGGGGGGCGGGGCTTAAATGCGACATCATTAAGCCCTGCCCCATGAAGGTAAGTGCCTCAATTTGACGATCTCCATGGAGGGGGCGGGGCTGAATGACGCGATGATGACACTTTGGCCCCGCCCCCTCTCCAGAGATCGATAGAAAAGGTAATTTAAATGCCGCGGCTGGGGTGTGGGAAGCCGCAATCGGGGGGGGGGGGGGGGGAGCGGGAGTCCCCCAGAAGCTGGGAGGGTTGCCCACCTTTCCGGGGGGCCGGGCAACCCTGTGCTAGGAACCTCTGAAATGCAATATAGAAATATTGTTAATAGGTTTAGCATTTGTATTTAGAGTGTGCAGCTGCACTGTCCTCCTTCTGCTTGCTGCACTACAAGTCTAAGTAAGTAGCACCTCACATTATGTTCAGGGTGTGCAGTCTAGGCCCCCTCCTCCTATGAACTAGCAATAAACTCCAGGCAACATGCATTAAAGCCTGATCATGTAACCCCTGGCAACAAGCAAGAAGCCCCTGTCAACAATAAAAAAAAACCCTTGCAATAAGCCAGTGGCTTAACTCCCGGAGGCAATGGAGTTATTGGCCGCCGGACGTTAGCCGCCAGGGGGGGCACAGAGGAGCCGGCACGAGCTCCTGAAGTTCAGATACATTCATTGAGGCACTCACACACGGGGATTTCCAAGTATGTTGAAACTCCCCTGCGTGTGAATCGATCAGCCCAGTTGGGCAGATGAAAGAGCCCAAGCGCATCAGCTTCCGGCAGCCAGAGCTAGCTGAACCCAGAGGAAGTTGCAGCGTGGTGTGCAACTCCTATTCTCCCTCACAAAAGCCCTGCATAGTGCATCGGAAAACTGCCATCACTTCCTCCTCACTTCCTCTCCTCCTGATAGCCACCCCACGATAGCCCCCCTCCCCCCGCGCCTCCCGATAGCCGGTCATGTCGGACCAGTGTAGATTAAGTTGTGACAACTCCACTGCAAGTGCTCCAGCAGAGCCACTGCCTGGCTGAAGAAATAATGCGGACCCCTACCAGAGGTAACTGCTCTTCCTGACACCTCCGCTAATGATGATGATGATGTACAGTACCTCTCTCGTGCTCCATGTCTCACAATTTGCTGTATATCTCTCCACTTCTCTCCCTCTCTTCTATCTCCCTTGCCTGTGTGTGTGTGAGGCACTCCTTCCCAATGTTGACAATTATGGATTTGTGCCTTTTAACTTTTGTGTGC
This sequence comes from Crinia signifera, assembly GCF_055691185.1. Taxonomy (NCBI): domain Eukaryota; kingdom Metazoa; phylum Chordata; class Amphibia; order Anura; family Myobatrachidae; genus Crinia; species Crinia signifera. Next base: position 44,350,747 of record NC_139228.1, on the reverse strand, counting down.
AAGCCTGCTGAAATGTGGACTTTATTGTGTGATTGACATTTCAGGGCCCACAGAGCACCTTCTTCTGTAGAAGGGGCACTGGGCCCCAAAACACCAATCACACATTAAAGTCCACATTTGAGGATTACTGTGTTTCTGAGTGCCACCTCTATCTTTCTTGGTTCATATGGATATATATATATATATATATATATATATATATATATAAAGGAAAGGATAGTGGCCCCAATAATGCGCTGAAAGGGGCAGCACCTCTATAGTACCCTGCTGTCAGTGAAGGTACAGTGAGAGAAGAGATAGAAAAGAGAATAGGGGTGCGCTGCATATACCACTTTGTGGCTCAACATACAATGAATAAACAATAGTTGTAAAAACAGATAAACATTTATTGGTGGTTCATCCAGCAGTAAAAAGATTTCATGTGTTCAGGTTTTTTTCAGAAATATGCCACATAAATTGTTGATCCGCGGCCCAACGCGTTTCGTCCCTTAGGACTTCATCAGGGGCAAATGTATCAATCTATATGAGTGGTAAAACATGCCGTTACAAATTGATATTTAAAACATATTAAAAAGTTTTTTCTTTTTTTATACAAATATAAAGAAAATTCATACATACAGAAAAAAAAAAAAAAAAAAATTTCATAAAATACAAAAGACATTCCAGAGAGATGATGAGGAGGAAAAAAGGTAGGTCCGAGGAGGCGAGGAGGAGGAGATAAAAATGGAGAAAAATGGGATGGTAAAGAGAATGGCAAAGAGAAGGAGAAATTACCAAGGAGTTCTTCCTACCCAAATGAGGAGAAATCTCCTACACCTTTTGATGGTGGGACTGTATGGTTTAATAGACTTTAATATAGGTTGCCTATAGGGGCAAAAAGGATGAATATATTTTAACATAGTATAGTTTTTACATATGGGGTATTGACCCTATAAGTGATGTGTACATACTAATAGTGATGAGAAAAATCTCTCAGGTAAGTATAGTGTAGTCCGCTGTGAAAAGGCTTGAACTGCCTCTATAGTAGACAGAAAGTTCTTATATTCAGTCTCAATTAGCTCTGGGTGGAATTAATGTTGAAAAATGCAACCGAAGGCTTTTTACATACCAGAATGGGTGCGGTCTTTTAAGACAACGAGATGGACTGGAGAGATCTCCTATACAATTTGTGAGTGGAGCTGTATAGTTTAATGGAAGTTTCAATTGTAGTTGCCTATTAGGGCAAAAAAAATGAATACATTTAATATACTATAATTTTTATAAGTGAGATACCGATCCTGTAGGCAATAGGTACATACCAGTAATGGTAAAAAAAATTCTCAAATTAAAGTAGTGCTGTCCACTATGAAAGGTTTGAACCGTCTCTATAGGACAAAAAACGGGCCTTACGTTAAATCTTAGTTAACAGAGGGTGGAATTAACGTTGAAGAATATAACAGAAAATGGTTTACATACCGGGATGGGTGTGGTCTTTTAAGGCAAAAAGATGGGTTTGCATAAAATCAAGTGTGGTATTCTTCAGGTTCAGTAACTTTGTACAGCCTTTAAGGTGAGATCAAATTGAGATCTTAATGGCAATCCTCGTATTAAAAGGTTTAATCCCATAATAACAAAAATAACATACCCTTGGGGTGGGAAGTAGATCTCCAATACCAATGGTAAATTCACAGAAAACATGAAGTATCTCTCAATACAATTAAAACAGTTGTTGTAGTCTGTTCACAACAAATGAAGTTTCTGTGATGTAATCAGAATACAAAATTACAATGATAAACAGAGTCTCTCAAATACGGAGTCTTAGGGAGTGCAACCTTACCTCAATAGCATGTAAGCCCAGTATCACGGGGTCTCCAAGAGCCAGTGTACTGATGGTTAGAAGTGGCACCTTAATATACCATTATACCAGTGACATCACTTCCTGTGGGAGGGGAAAGAGTCTGAATCCATAATTAACCTAAAAAAGGACTGATAGAGGCCAAATAAATCAGTGGTGTCCATATGTGTCAGTGGGTGTGACGGCGCTGGGTATATATAGTGGATTATATATCCAAACCCTCATGAACAGCCGTGTTAGATAGGAAAAATAGATAAATATGATAGGCACTTCCGGGACGCCAGTGCGTTCCAATGTGCGTTTCAATGACCACTTCCGGTCAGTGTTAATAGAACCATATGTGTCTAGGTGAAAAATAGGTAAAAATGGGTAAGGGGTGGGCTTGTATTAATAAATAGACACCCCTCAGAATATAGAAGTAAAAGATCGTGGGGGTGCAAGTGCAAATTATATTTTCCGCTACACACGTCCGCTTCCGGTGACAACTGACGTACATCCGGTTAAGCGGAATTGTGAGAGTGCAAGCTAGAGGGCGTAGTGCACCCTAAAGGCGTCCCATGGGAACAGAGTAACCACTGTGGGGTTCCTCATGTGATATCCGTCACTCGTGTCACCGGAAGTATCGGTGCAGGGTGTCTGTTTGGAAAAAGTGCGATGTGTAAATAAATAACAAAGTGTGGTGAATAGAAAAAGATCTTAGCGCCCCCGGACCCTACCAGAGGGTTCTAATAAGGGGGTATGGAGTAGTTACAGGAGTGTCCCCGGGATTTAACTTCCGCTGGGACGGAGTGCACAGTGTACAAGTCCCCGGAAACAAGTCTGCTACAGGGAAGTTCCAATATTAGATAAATGCATAAAGTGCTCAAATGGGTGACAGGTCCCTGGAAACAAGTGAACTAATGGAAGGTTCCAATGGAACTAATGGAAGGTTCCAATGGAACTAATGGAAGGTTCCAATAATGGGATAAGACCTAGGGGAGCTAGTAGGTAAACAAGTGAAGTGCTACTACCAGCTATGTACCCGGAATATAGCTAAAAAACACTAATATAAATGGGAAATATTATTTGTATATATATATGAAATGCAAATAAAAATAAAAATAAATAAAAATAAAAATAATGATAATAATAATAAAATTAAAATTAAAAATAAATAATAATAAAATTAAAAAAAGTGAAATAAGAAAAAATAAGAAAAAATAATAAGAATAAATAAAAATGAAAGTAAATAAAAGTAAAAATAAATATAAAATATATATAAAAAATATATATATAAAAAAAAAAAATAAAAAAAAAAGGAGGACAAGCAATAAACGTAAATGTTGCTTAAAGAGACCTATGTGTCTGTGTTTAAATATCCTAATTGAAAAGTTATTTGAGCGCCTCCCCAACCTGTGCTATTAATTGTGGATTTGTTCGAGCACATGATGCATATTGAAGAAAGGTGTCAGTTTGCTGGATAGTATAGCTTTTTATAGGATCTTGGTGTCACAGGTGCTATCTTTAGTATTTGTAGGTCATGGTGCTGTATGTGGTATCCGGGAGTCAATGATGCTGTCTGTGGTGTATGGGAGGGGTAATCTATGCGATCTGTGTTATCTGGTGGTCCCCGATGCCGTGTATATGTGGTTGGGGGCACCTTCATCGATGTCGCCTCCGGGCACCTGGCATGAACTTACGCCACTGCAATAAGCATAAATCCCCTTGCAACGTGCATGACTTTTTTTTGTCTGGGGGTGCAAAATTTGTACTCTACTGTGTGACATATGCACAATATATAAAAAATATATATCTGCAAACAGACATCTATTCAATTCTGCATTATCCCCATGGCTGTTAGTACAAGGTAAGCACAAGGAGAACAAGCTGGAAAACTCTATATTACATATTAAATTTCCTATTGTGTTTTTATATGAGAATAAAAGGTACATTTTAATATACTAGCTGTAAAAATACATAGCATTTTTGCATTTTAAATGTATTTTAAGCTCTGAAGCTAAAAATACAGTAACATCAAAAGAGTACAGGAATTACATTTTTAGTCTCCTCTCCTATTGAGACTTTCACTGAAGCCAGGTCTGGTTCTGAAGAACCAATAATATGAGAAGCCACAGGGTCTAGACTTGGGAGGAGTCTCATACAGAGCTTTTTACTGCTGGAGAGTGGAGACCCAGCCAGCACCAACTCATGGTAGAACCATTTCCTTCGCTCGCAGCAAAATCTATTTTAATCTACTGTTTTTGAATTTTTTTTATTATATTGCAAGTTACTGCTTTGGAAATGTCAACCTAGGATCACAACCCTGGATGCTTTGAGCCAGCTTTTAAAATAACGCAGACTTGTAAATATTTTGTACAGAGAATGTCACTAGTTTAATATAAAATAGTACAAAGCACAGTTACCATTATTAGATTGGCTGAGACTAATCAGAATTTCCCTGCATTTTAAAGTCTTACTAATGATGACGGCATACTTGTCTCCTTTTGAAAACTAGTTTCAGGGAGATTATAGTTGGTAATAGAATTTTGCACCTTCCATGCTCCAACCAAAGGGTGTGTCTAGTTCCATATATGGAGAGATTGTGAAAAGAGATTGTGAACTTTGCACCTAGAAGTGTGGGTGTGTAATTTAAAATGACTTATACCCAAATTTATATGAGCCCCAGTTAGTAAGAGCTACTATACTTGATAAAGTGCTGGGAAATGGTGCTGATGATTCAGTGTAAATGTACAGGTATCTGTCTCGCATTCCTTTTTCCCCCCAAAATGTAACAGTGTAATGTGGGCTAGGTAAAATGAGGGAAATTGGTAGACTAATCAGGGAGAGAGGGAGATTGCTGCTGTTTCAGGGAGTCTCCTGCAGAATGCAGGAAGGTAGGCAGCTATGAGTATAAGTTGCGTGCACAATATACAAATTCCAAGTGACCTGACCATGAATTTGTAGTGATTTCCTGACACATGCCACCTGCCTTCTGTCTTCTTACCAGAGTACATGTTGTCTAGCTCCTGAATCATCCCTCACATATTTTTACGATGCAGACTGTTTACCATTTACTATCTCTTCTTTGCACAATAAATTGCTTGCAGATATATTTGTTAGGTAACACTCCTGTCTTAGTGTTAATATTTCTCACCATCCAACAACCGTTTACTGTAAATCAATCATTCCCTAGGGCTACAAACTAGTTCAAACTCAATGCTCACACGCAATACATGTCTCTGTCCCAAGCCAGCAGACCCACTTCTTATGTGTGTTTATATGTTATATATTTTGTGTTTTCTCTTTGCCGTAATTAAAGTGAGCTTTATTTTGAAAAGTAAATAAATGTACTAATACTTTATTTCTATCTAATTCAAGAGAACATTTACCAAAAAAGACACATACAGATGGAGCGCCTCCCAGCCAGCACTGGGAATCGCCATTCCCTTAACTGGTGATTGCCGGCGGAGATGCGCTCCATCTGATGGGGACATGCAAGCGTCTCATACGCACACATATCCCCGTCAACACAGCGGCGGGGAGCGATTTCCCTGCCCGTCTCTGCTTCAGGGAGATGGGCAGAGATCGGGGGGGAGTTGAGGGCAGCTGCCGGGAGCATCGGGACAGCTGCAGCGGGCAGCGGAGGGTGGCAGAGGGCTCCATCGGAATGGGATGCGCGAGCTTCTTGGTGCGTGCCCAGGGGCGGATCCAGGATAAAATGACAGGGGGGCACCATGATAAAAGAGGGTTTAGGTGGGGGAGGGGCGGTGTTAGTGGTGCCAGTGTACATGCTAAGAGAGCGGCAGAGAGAGGGTGGGAATGGGATTAAAAATAGGCCTTGGCATTTAAAGTACGCAGGCCCACCATGGTGACAAAAGTGAAGGATGTAGTTGTGCGCGCGCCGAAGGCGCGCTCCGGAAAATGGGGTGTGGCCACTCAACAGGGGGCGTGTCCTTGAGTGTAGTGTACAACACCATATACAACTTCTACACATTATGCAACAAAATACTAGACCCCATTATACTTGCCCCTTACACATGATGCCAAATGGAATGAGCCAAAATTCACATAATGCCACATGGATTGAGCCAAAATTCAAATAATGCCACATGGATTGTGTCAAAATTCACATCAAGCCACACTGATTGAGCCAAAATTCACATAATGCCACATGGATTGAGCCAAAATTCAAATAGTGCCACATGGATTGTGTCAAAATTCACATAATGCCGCACGGATTGAGCCAAAATTTACATAATAACACACGGATTGAGCCAAAGTTCACATAATGCCAAATGGATTGAGCCAAAATAAACATAATGCCATATAAATTGTATAAAAATTCACATAACGCCACACGGATTGAGCCAAAATTCACATAATGCCACACGGATTGAGCCAGAATTCACATAATGCCACACAGATTAAGCCAAAATTCACAATACGTTTCATAAACAGGAACATTGTCCACCAAAGGCGCGCATTAAACATTTACACTCATTGTCCGGGATGCAGTTAATTTGCCGGCGGTCGGAATCCCGACACTGGAATCCCGACCGCCGAAATCCCAAAACTTTCTCTCTCTGTGGGTGTCCACGACACCCATAGAGGGAGAATAAAATAGCGTGCCGAGCGTAGCGAGGCACCGGGCCCGCTGCGTGGCGAGCGCAGCGAGCCCGCAAGGGGGGGCGATCCATGTCCCCCCCTTGTCGGGATTTCGTCGGTCGGGATTCCAGTGTCGGGATTCCGACCGCCGGGATCCCGACCGCCGGCAAATCGTATCGGATCCCATTGTCCATTACACGTTAAGTTACACGCCATTATGTCCATTATGTATTATGGCAAACACCATAATGCCTATTAAAAATTATGCTACATAAGTGCTGCTTATCTACATGCTCATTGCCAAGGGTTCCATGCTCATTGCCAGAGGTTCCATGCTCATTGCCATGTGGGATTACATGCTCATTGCCAAGGGGAATACATGCTCGCGGTAAATGGGGGACAGCCGCCAGGCAGAAGTGATAGCCACTGACAGTGGCAGAGCCTGGCTGTATTCAGAGCACTGCAGGTCCCGGCTATTTGAAATAATACCCCTTTCACACCAGAAAATGCATTCCCAGGTTGGCCCCTTTTACACCAGCCGAGTCCCTGCATTTTCTGGTGTGAGGGGGAGAGAAACCCACCCCTCCCCCTCTTTAACCAGATAGCTTATTTAACCGGCTATATCTTCGGAACCAACTGATCCATTTACATAAGAGAAGTATCATATTGAGAACTTTTGAGTGGGCTTTGAATGATTTTGGTCCAGTGAAACTGGAACGTTTGGTTCCAGAGTAATCTGCCCTCAAAGAACATGAACAGTCATGATATTACATTTCAAAAATAAAAAAAATAGTTTACACGTAATATCTCTGGAACCGATTGAGCTCCCCTGACAGAGAGAGGTTGAAATATGTCAGAGAGAGGGGGAAATATGATGGACAAAGAGAGGGGGGAGAGATAAAGGGCAAGGAGAGGGGAACAGATGGTGGGCAAGGAGAGGGGGGTAGATGCTGGACAGGGAGAGGGTGACAGATCCTGGGCAGGGAGAGGGTGATAGATGCTGGGCAGGGAGAGGGTGGTACATATATGGGGAGAGAGAGGTGCATATGTGGGGAGAAGACAGATTCTGGGGAGGTGGGGACAGGTGCTGGACAGAGGGATTGGGGTAGAGATTTTGGACAGGGAGAGGTGAACAGATCCTGGGCAGAGAGGAATGGGGGACAGATAATGGGCAGTGATAAGGGTGCGGCTGGCTCAGCTGGGACTTGAACTCGCTTCCTGATTGGCTGGGCAGCCTAGAGCATGCAACCCCTGGCATAGAGCATGAGAGCCCTCCCCTAAGTTGCCCCCCCCCCAGCCCCTGCTGCCCTCCTACTCAGCCTAGAGCATGCAACCACTGGCATGGAGCATGGAACTCCTGGCATCATGCATGAAACATTGAAACCTCTGCTATCGAGCATGAAACCCATAGCATGTAGGTAAGCAAGATTTATGTGGCATAATATGTAATAAGCATTACGGTGTGTAGTAGGCATTATGTTGTGTGGTATAATTAGTACTGGACATTACGGCAGGTGGCATGATGTGTAATGGCCATTACGGTGGCTGGCGTTATGTGTAATGGGCATTATGGTGGGTGGCATTATGTGTAATGGGCATTATGGTGGGTGGCATTATGTGTAATGGGCATTATGGTGGGTGGCATTATGTGTAATGGGCATTACGTTGGGTGGCGTTATGTGTAATCGGCATTATGGTGTATGGCATTATGTTTAATGGGCATTACGGTGTATGGTAGTATGTGGAATGGGCATTACGGTGTGTGTTAGTATGTGGAATGGGCATTACGGTGTGTGGTAGTATGTGGAATGGGCATTACAGTGCAAAATTTTTTTTTTTTGGGGGGGGGGGGGGGGGGAGCGAAACATACTCTTGCTCCAGGCACCATGGCACCTAGCTGCACCGCTGGGACTAGGTGTATCTCCCTAGAAAGGGGGCAGGAATCATTTTCAGAAAATCACCTGAATTGCAGCAGCAGATGGAGAGGATGGGACTAAATGTCACAATCAAGGGCGTAACTACCATTGGTGCAAGGAGTGCAGCTGCTATGGGGCCCAGAGCTGCAGGGGCCCCATCTTTGCTGTTTAAGTAATATGTTTTATATATATTTATCACCATCAGTTGCTAAATAGGGGGTCCTTACAAACTTTTGCAATGGGGCCTGTGAATATCTAGTTACGCCTCTGGTCACAATGAACACAATTTAGGGCCAAATTATGGGCCACGTTGGCCTGAGGCTGATAATGATCAAGGGTATTTTCTGAGATCTGGAGGAGCTATGACCAGTGCTTTGGGGGGGTGGCTAGTGACATGTGAGCTTGCACACCTCTAATACAATACTACCATTCTCCATTAACACATATTAGAAATACAATTTGAATACTTATGAGTTATGGTTGACCATGTGGCCAGCTGAATGGCTGATCCCCATGATGATGGGCCTATTTATATCTCAAGGCCTGGAGCCTCCATCATCTCCATTGTTTATTCTGGTCTTGCTTTTGTTTGTAGAAAAGGACAAGTACATCAGTAACCGATAGGCTGTACAGTACATAAAGCATACAGTATTGATTCAAATACATACAGTATTTCACATTCATTTTATTAGACAGACACTTTTTAGGAAAAATATAGAAGATATTGGTCTCTAAAAAAAATATTACTTTGAAAGCAAAAAAAGCACACAAAATATTGAGGCAGTTGTAGTAACCGTTTGAGTGCCGAGCAAAGCTGTCAAAATAGGTGTGGAAATTGACAAGCAAACATATTTATTCATCATAACGACCTGCAATGATTACCGGATATAGGAAATATAATCTTTTTTTACACAACATTTTCTATTTTAATTTATAACAAATGTGAGCGACGCCGGCCTATTTGGCGGATATTTTGCACATCTCTCACAGAGATGGTGGCACTCAAAGGGTTAAAGGGTAAACATTTGTATTGCTATTTAATAGAGGTTACACCAGTGGTTCCCAAACTTTTTTGACTCACGGCACCCTAGAGTATCAGTATTTTTTCAGGGCACCCCTATGCCAAAAGTTTCTTATGGAGAAATTCATAAAAATGTAAGTAATTGAAGTATATTGTGTTTATATGTCATCCTTATGGTGAGATATGTGGTGTTTGACTAGATTTGCTTAGGATTATTCAAATATTTTAGCATTGGAAGACACAAACAGTGGTTTTGCCTATTTAAATTGACCATGAATAATTTAAAATTGGTCCTGCAGCACCAATCCAGGGCACCCCTGCAGGTGTCCTGAGGCACCCCAGGGTGCCACGGCACACAGTTTGGGAACCACTGGGTTACACAATAACATCTGTGCCATTGAAACACAATTAAAATGTTTATTTGGTACTTATGTATTATCTGGGCTCCCATGTTAAATGCACCCCATTTTTTCATACCCCTACTATCCAACTACGCATGGAGTTGATTTTATATAGTGTGGCGAGCGCAGCGAGCCACCCTGCCCGAAGCGTGGCGAGGGGACGCGGTCTCATAAGAAAAACGGGAGCCCAGATATTATTTAAGTACCGTTTATTTTATTTCCCCATCCCCATAAAATAGAAAACAAAAGTCAATATAATATATGTCATACGAACGTATAGTTCATTTACCCTGCACAAAAACAATAAAACACCCACATCTAACTCTCTTTGCACTTGTTACATCAGCCCCACCTGCAGTACAGCATGGTTTGTCCATAAGAGAGTGATTGTGTCTTTGCGAGTGAACTAGAATAACCCCCCCATGGTTTTGTCCATCTAACAAGGAATTTGCCAGAAGGAGTGAACCAAAATAACCCCCTGAATTTGTCTCTATCCGATCCATCCATCCGATCAAACCTGAATCAGGCCCTTTTTATCATATGCTGGTGCTATATAAGTAAATGTTAATAAATAAATGCTAAGAAATCTATCATTTCTGTGTGTGATATACAACTGTGACAGTAGGTGTCAGCAACTGCAAGCAAACCGCTTTAGCTCACTGTTATCGGGAATCTTATTCTTCTTATAAGGACATCTGAGTTGACGATGGAATGTTCGGTATCCTATAATGAGATGCCATTGGCCACCTGCTTAACCTGAGCATTAAATCACATCAGTGTTGAGGTTCACTCTTATAGGTCTGTCATGTAATTACCTAAACATGATTATGTAGAATCTAATTCTTTCAGCTATCTGTTACCTAAAACCTGGCTTTTACTCTGCATTTGCTGGGACCGATTAGATTACAGGTAGATAACGTGTACATTAACGTCCTTTGTTCATCGTCATGGACGTATTTTGTTCTGAAAATTTTTTTAAGTGTTTGTATTTGTACTGTGCCGATCGGTAAACGCACCTTGCTGGATTTGCCTGTAAGATGGTCAAAGAAGCAAAAATGTTTATTTTTGCAGTAATTATTTATTTAACAGTCATTTATATAGCGCTTTACAGAGAATATTCAAACATTCATATCACTCCCTGCCCCAGTGGAGCTTACAATGTATATTCCCTACCACATATACATACACACTTATTCATTCTAGGGTTAATTGTTGTTAGGAGCCAATTAACCTGCCAGTTTATATTTGGAATGTGGGAGGAAACCCGCGCAAGTACGGGGAGAATATACAAACTCCGCACAGTTGGGGCCATGGTGGGACTCGAACCCATGACCTCAATGCTGTGAGGCAGTAATGCTAATTATTACACCATCCATTAGCATAGTAATATTAGTAACCCAAACATAAACATGTCTGCAAACATCCCTAATTGTGCATAGTTCAGGATTATTACCAGGAAATAGGAATATTTTCACATTGCTATATTTCTTAGGAGGAGACCTTGGAGAAGTTACCCAAAGCAACCAATCAGCTTTAGAAGGCAATAAATCTAAATAAAGTAGAATCTCATTGGTTGCTATAGGCAATATCCCATCTTCAATAGAACTCCCATCTTAGTAAATTTACCCCAAAATCGTAAGAAAGTTAGCACATATCGCACAGTGTGTATACAGTAGGGATGTGCACCGGCCACTTTTCGGGTTTTGGGTTCTGATTACCTTGAGGTTTTGGGTTCTAATGGGTTTTGCCAAAACACCTCCTAAGTGTTTTGTGTTTGGATTTTGGGGGTTTTGGGTTCTGATTTTTTTGTTAAAAAAGCATAAAAACTGCTAAAATCGCAGTCCAACGTTATATTAACCTCAATAACATTAATTTCCACTCATTTCCAGTTTATTCTGAACACCTCACACCTCACAATATTGTTTTTAGGGCAAAAGGTTGCACCGAGGTAGCTGGATAACTATGCTAATATATAATTAAATTAATTAAATATTAATAATATAGCAGCCTACTAGGTAGAGAAACTAAACTACTAGGTAGGTAGGCAGTATCACTGCCCGTGACCACCACAAAAGGTAGTTACCCAGCACCAGTAGCACACTATTATGCAGTGCACCAGCAGAATTTATAATAATAAATTTTATTATTAGGTACTGCTTGGCAGTGGCACTCAGTGGCACACGTCAGTGCACCAGCAGCATGGAATTATTTTTTACAGTCCCACGCAGCACAAGTATTATTTTTTAATTAAATTAGATATAGCAGCCTACTATGTACTTGTACTACTAGGTAGGTACACTTAGGCAGTAACACTGCCAGTGGCAACAGTGGACTGAGTAAATAATACTGACAACCTCTATTCACAGTATTCAGTGCAGACAGCACCAGTGGACTATGTATAATTCAATTAATTAAGTATTAATAATATAGCAGCCTAGTAGGTAGAGAAAATAAACTACTAGGTAGGTAGGCAGTAGCACTGCCAGTGGTCAACACAAAAGGTAGTTACACATCACCAGTAGCTTTATGCAGTGCACCAGCAGAATTTATAATAATATAATTAATTTTATTATTAGGTACAGGGCCGGTGCTAGTGACCAGAACGCCCCAGGCAGGGGGGGGGGAACGCTCCGACGCTAACCGGCCCCCCACCCGCCGCTCACCCGCCACTCACCGGCTGGGGGGGGGGGTGATGCGTGCACCGCCGCTGCCGGGTCACTCCAGGGGGGGAGATTCTCCTGGGCGGCAATTGACAGCGGGGGCTCAGGAAGCGCTGCTCTGCTATGATGGTGCTTGTGCTGATAGTGAGACAGCGCAAGTTCAGTGTCCCCACGCGCTGTGTGTCCGATGGCACCATCATATCACAGCAGCGCTTCCTGAGCCCCCGCTGTCAATCACCGCCCGGGAGAGTTCCTGTACAAAGCCGCCGGTCATAACCACCGCTCACCTGCTGTACGGTAGGGGTGGGGTAGTGGTGAGGGTGCGGGCGCTGCTGCAGCTCACCTCACCTGGGTCCAGGGTGGGAAGGGGGGTACACTGTGACCTGCTCCATCCCAAGTGCCGCCCTCCAGTGGCCGGCGCCCTAGGCAAATGCCTAGACCTGCCTAGTGGTGGCGCCGGCCCTGATTAGGTATAGAATAGAATAGAATAGAATCAACTTTATTGGCCATGTGTGCTTGCGCACAGTAGGAATTTTTTGCGGATTACAGTGCAGCATCAGCAGGGATGAAGGGGGGGGGGCATTACATACGTTACATTGGACATTACATGCGGGGGGCACATACCCGCCGAGCTGCGCAGCACCTAGGCAGCCATCAGCGGCGCCACTGGTCGTTGCAGAAGCCAGGTGAGTAACATATAAGCAGGGACAGTACAGTTATCACACGGGAACACATACCCGTCGATTTGCTCAGCGCCCAGGCAGCCATCAGCGGCGCCACTGGTCGCCGTAGCATCCAGGCAGGTGACAATATAAGCAGGGACAGTACAGTTATCACACTTGGAACACATACCGGGGACACATACCCACCGAGTCGCACAGCGCCTAGGCAGCCATCCGCGGCGCCACTGGTCGTTGCAGCAGCCGGTGGGTAACAATATAAGCAGGGACAGTACAGTTATCACACAGGGGACACATACCCGCCGAGCTGCACAGCGCCTAGGCAGCCATCAGCGGCGCCAGTGGTCGTTGCAGCAGCCAGGTGGGTAACATTATGAGCACAGTATGAGGTAACAGTGTGGGCAAGACAGCACAGTTGTAGCAGAGACAGTACAGTTATCACATAGGGACAAGGGATACATATGGCTGAGTGCACAGTTCCTAGGCAGCCATTGTGGCGCCCTCTTGAATCTTCCTGTAGGGAGAGCCACGGGCAGCGTGGGTGGTGGCGGCGAGGGGGGTTGGAGAGAGAGTCACTGAGGCCTGGGCAGAGTCAGTGAGGCCTGGGGCTGGAGTTGGTGGGGGAGAGAGAGTCACTGGGGGGCCAGGGCAGAGTCGAGTCGAGTGGGGCCTGGGGCTGGAGACTGGGCCTGCAGGAAAGGGAGCCACCGCTGGTCTCCTGAGGGCAGAGGCTCCCTCTCCTGTGGTCTCTGTCCTGGGGATGAAACTGCAAGCTGGGGGGGGGGGGCTACCGCTGGTGTCCTCACGCAGCATCACCTCACCCTCCGATGGTCGCCGGGAGCCTGGTGGACGGGGGTCCTCATCAGCCATTGCGCTTGTGGCCTCCTCCATACATCCAGGTGGGGCCTCCGCTAGGCCGGACCGCCGCTGCCTGGGGGATCCCTCTCTCCGAGTCCTGCTGTCCTTCTCAGCTTCAAAGGGGCACGATTAATTTCCAGCAGTGGGGGGGCCGGGGGATGGGAGCTCCGTGGATGGAGCGGGAGCTCCACAGTGTGCATCCCCAACTGGGGGAAGTCGCCCGCCCGCAGGCCGATGGTGCTGCGCCTGCCGTCCCGCCGGGGGTGCCGTTAGCAGCGCTTGCCGCCGGGTGTGCACAGCGCTTGCCGCCGGGGGTGCACAGCGCTGCCTCCCCTCTCCCCTCTCCGCCGTCGCGCTGCCCGCCACTCCGGAGGCCGGGGATGGTGGAGCTCCGTGGATGGGGGACCGGAGCTCCACGTGCATGCGACCATCCCCGGCCCCCACCGGAAGTAGTAGTACTGCTTGGTAGTGGCACTCAGTGGCACACGTCAGTGCACCAGCAGCATGGAATTATTTTTTACAGTCCCACACAGCACAAGTATCATTTTTAAATTAAATTAGATATAGCAGCCTAGTATGTACTGGGAAGGTACACTAGGTAGGCAGTAGCACTGCCAGTGGCAACAGTGGACTGAGTAACTAAATAATACTGGCAGATTCAGTTCAGGCAGCACCAGTGTGTTATATATTAATTATTCATATACTGAATAGCTGCCTGTCATGGGGGTGACTTACACGTGTGACTTCCGACAGGAGTCACTGCCAGTCACTGTGACTGGGAGTGTAAGCTCAAGCTCACAGTGACTGGCAGTGCAAGACAAGCAGTGTATGCTCACGGACTGCAACAGGCTTAACAAATGCTGAGGACAGTGGCAGATTTTACTGGGGGGGGGGGGGGGGGGGGGGGGGGTTGGCTAGTTGCAGCCCATAGGTAAAATCCACCACTGGTTTTAGATATAAAGCATGACTTATTTAATAATAATAATAATAATAATAATAATAATAATAATAATAATAATAATAATAAGTATAAATCAGTCCCTGATGAACAGTTGTCTTTTGAAACATTGTTCAAACATTGTTCATGAAAAACTGTTGTAGGATTTACTGAAAAATGTTACTGCAAAAGTGGAAGTAAACTTGGCTGTAATTTATTAAGTAAATAGATGTGCGGGTTGTTTTATTTTGGCTTGAAACTTGTGTTCCCATGGTAACCTTTAATAAAGAAACCTTCAAATGTGTGACCACTACTTGCATTATACATTTGAGTAGTTAACAGAAAGACTCATTCAGAGCTTATGCTTATGTACACAGCTCAGACATGTAAAATGTAATAAAACGGTTTTTACCTTCCAATAATGTGCAGCCTCTTTAAAGTCATAAAATTTTATTCAATACCTTAACGTTCCTATAGGTGTACCATGGAATTACAGATGTTCTAAGGACTAAATAGGAAAAACACGGAAGACTGTGTGATATTACAATTGTATAGAGAGCCTCACATAAACTGGGTGTTATACAATCTTTAAACAGGACACACAAGTGTTTTCTCGCCCCAAAAATGAATTTAAAAATAAATTGATAATTTCATAGTTACACTTGTACTGTATATGTATGTGATTCAGTTTGTAGTATATACTTTGTTTGTGCTTCTGCATACCTCCCAACTATCCCACTTTTCACGGGAACGTCCTGTGTTTTTGGGGCATTCCGGTGTCCTGCCCGGGGCTGGCAATGTCCCACGGCGTATGGGGGAAGGGGGGGGGGCAGTTGGGAGTCCCCACTGTTACTGGTAAATAGACGCTGTACGCTGTGTGCCAGAGGGGCTGGGGGCCTGGCTAGCAGCTCACAGAGCCGCTGGTCAGGCCCCCAAAGCGGTGAAAATGGGGCGTGGCCTTACAGGAGTGCTGCTCGTATAGGTCACGCCCCCTTGTTACTTGGCCACACCCCCAATATTTTGGTCACGCACAGTGTTCCTATTTCCAACCCTCCATTGTTGGGAGGTATGCTTCTGTGACTTCTGCTGTTTTGATATTGTACAGACCAGCATTGGTGTAAAGGCCCGTACACACTACACTGAGCGACCCCATTATAAATCACCTCCTGAACAACCCAGAACGACTTCGTTCAGGGTCGTTTAGGAGGTGAATCTTTTAACATCGTCTACTGTTTATGCTGTGAATGACGGACGACTACCAACGATGCGCGTACCCGTGGGTCGTGAAAGACCATAGCCATCGTCAATGCATGCAGGTCAATTTGGCTATGGTCATTAACATTGTTTGTTTTTTCAATAGAAAAGGTCCTGCATCGTTTGTGGTCGTTTGTCATCCGTCGTGCACCAGTGATCACCTACAATGCGGAGGTCGTTCATTTTCACTTCAAGGGTGAAAATGAAAGATGGTAGTTAACGATGGGTCGTTACTGACACATCTTTGTGTGTGTATGGGCCTTTAGTCGTTGTTGTACAGGGAGAATGGAATGGGATCATTCGGTCGACCATAACAAGGTTGACAGTCAATAGGTCGACACCGTTGGGTCGACATACAGCTAGCTCCATAGGGTTCTAGGTCGACATGGGTGAAGGTCGACAATGGAATAGGTCGACAGGGGTCAAGGTTGACATATGCGTTAGTTCAACATTGGTTAGGTCAAAAGGCCGACATGGGTTTTTCGACTGTTTTTTACCCAAATGTCGAGAAAGTCGACATGGACACAAATTTAAGTGCACCGCGTCACTCGCTGTGCTCGCAGTTTTTCAGGCACACTATGTAATTGTCCCACCATGCCCTAGTGGATGGTAGGGCATGAAATACCGCCTGTCAGCACATGTCGTCTCAAAAAAACATTCAAAAACCCTAGTTGGGGTCGACAACTCGGGATGCGGTCATTTGGTCTACAGCATTATGGTCGACAGTCATTAGGTCGATACCATTTTTGAGCCAACATGTGCCTACAGGTGGTATTTCATGCCCTACCATCGACAAGGGCGTGGTGGGAGATTAAAATAGTGTGCCCGACGTATCGAAAGCGCACAATGTCGACTGTGTTGACATTCAGGTAAAAAAAGTTAAAAACCCCATGTCGACCTTTTGACTATCGACCTAGACATTGTCGAACTAATAACCCGTCTAACTAACGACCGGTGGAGCTAATGACCTTTCAAGCTATAATGATGTCGACCTTTTCCCATGTCGACCTAGACCCATCATGCTGTAGATAAAATGATCCCAACCCGACAACTCGATTGTATCCCGGGAGAATACAGGCAATTTCACTCCTGTTCAATTAAAGCTTAACCATTCATACAGTCTGGTGTGTAAGGCCAGGTACACACCAGAACGATCCTGATTGTTAGTAGATCGTTAGCAGATTGTGTGATTTTCGCACGATCTGTTGGAGCACACAATCTGCTAACAATCTGCTAACGATCTGCATCCAATCTGATCCCAATCCGATCTGAGTCTGTATCCAGTTGAATGGATCTTTTACAGATCCTCACTGCAGCAGGTAGGATCTGTTAAACGACCAAACGACAGCGGGGACGCGCATCGGATTGGAATCGGATCGGAATTGGACCTAAACATGCCCAATCTACATACAATCTGCATCCAATCGGTCGGAATTGGATCCAGATTGATGGAATTGAGCCCTAATCGTTCTGGTGTGTACCCCCCTAAGTCCCCTAGTACTGTACATCACAAGAAAACAATGCTGAAACATCTAGGCAGAGATGCCTAGAGAGGAAAGGAGGAGGCCCACGTGTTTGTTTGGGCACCCTCCTCTTTCCCGGCTGCCGTCATAGCACCGCAGTAGTACAGTAAAGTCTGAGCACTAGAGGGGGTGAAACTCTACTGCACATGCTCAGAACTCTGAAAAAAATGGCACTATGGCCATATTTTCTGAGATTTTTGCAGCGCTGCTATCTTCATCGCGAGACTGCGGAGGGGACTACTGAATACAGATTAATGAGAATTTTTATTGAAGTTACAAATAAAAGACCCAGAACCAGTGGCGCCCCCCCCAAGATGGACTACGTGCACTGCCGGCTGAGCTGACAGGCACCCCAGGCAGCAGTGAACGCTGAGCTGGTCCCACTCTTTGCATATCTAATGAGCGGGGACCCAGCACAGTGCATATTTAATGAGCGGGTCCCTGTCCCGTGCATAAGTAATGAGCGGGACCATTAGTAAACCATTAATAGTGAAATTATTCTGCATGCATGTGAGGAACCCATATATTTTATTAAGGATCTCCAGTGACATTAAAGCATTCCAGAACAATTATTGTGTCTACATCTTCATATCATTATATACATATTGACATCTGCATATAAACTCCATAGTTGGTTAACAACAACCTTTTAGTTCCTAATATAAAGGGTCAATCTCATGTTAGTCCCTAAATTAGTAGGCATGGGTGCGGGAACCATAGCAGAGCCATTTGTCCTAGCAGGATAACTATATCTGACTGAGGGAAGATTAAAAACCACATAAAGGTGAGCCAGGTTACATTTAGTTTGTATGAAAGTGAGCCAGAATTTCATACAGTTTCTGAAATATTTTGGAGTGAAAATTGTGTAACAATTGGGGAAGTTTGATATGCCAATGCATTTTCATTCAATTGCAACAGCAAATTGTCACCAATTGAATCCAACCTTAAAAGTTCTGATTTGCTAATTGTGAGACCAATTCATGAAATTAATAAATTATAAATGTATATCCCAACAGCAAATCACATATTGAGTAGCTCAGGAGTCTTGAGACAGGGGCGGTAATTTAATAGATGAGAGATTCAGAAAGTGAGAGATTTGGTACGAAATTTTTTTTAAAGCGGAAATCATTTACACTGCAAAACCAGTTTGCTTTAAACATGTGATTGCCTCTTTAAAAAAAATGGAGATTTCTTACCAAATCTCTCACTTTCTGAATCTCTCATCCTATTAAATATCACCCAACATTTTTGTTTATATATTATAGATATTATAACCAACTTTTAAATACTGATCGAAAACCCTGAAGAGACTATCTCCTTAGGTGGCTTCTGAACACTATTGGCGGGAATGATGCAGAATCTATGGTTGGTCATGTGTTCAATGATAACTTTATGGGATTGTTTCACTTATTTGAAGTTTGAGTTTGGTATAATAAAGTGGATTTCTACATCTGTCCCAGCACATCCTTATATCTGGTTCACACAAGAGTGTATGTCTAATTTTAGACATACTGCAGTAGAACGTTTTGTTTTACTTTCCTTTTATGAGATACGTTGACCTGATGAATGTGGAAGCGAATTCACTATTCTGTTAAGATCAAATTCTTATGGGTTAAGGATGTATGGACTATTTATTTAAATACTTTTTAAGAACTCATATCAATGCATATCTGTATGTAAATGCTAAAACTGCTGAGTGCATAACCTATATTTTTGGTGGATTTAGAATGTTTAAATACAGATTGGATGAAACTGTAACTTAAGACTCAAAGGGCCAAATGTAGTAGGGTGTGATTTGTTTCGTCTTCTTTTTCGGGATCACCAGTTTCAAATAGGATACAAATAGAAGTGGTACCTAACAGAAAGCCCGGTGCTTGGTAGTACAAACCTGTAAATTCTCACTCTGTAACTGACATCCACAGAGCAGGACACACAATATAAAGGCCTAAGGTCCACTCTTTGTACAGTAATGCTAGATCTATTAGAAACAGGACTTCTACAATTGCTGTCCTTATTGAATCTTCAGCTCTCATCTGTATTACAGAGACTTGGCTAGACAAAAATGTGGCACCTATCCTGGAAGCTGCAGTTCCAACAAATGACTCTGGCATTCACAATCCAGAACTGAACAGCAGGAGAGGTGGGGTGGCCATCTGTTTAAAAAAACAACCCACTTAAGGCCCAAAGTTACTAGGGCGATGTATAGCATACGGTACCTCGCATGCAATACCCCACCAACTCACCCGGCAGCTGCTGGGTGACAGAATCCCATATGATACATTTTATGCGGTCCTTTGCATACAATGTATGCAAGGGCTATGGGCTGCAGTGAATATTCATGGCAGCCCATAGGATCTGCAACTGCAACTGCAATGTGAGGTGCATGGGAATGCACCTTTGGAACGCAATCACAGGAAAATGACATGCGATGTGTCACTTTTCATATGATCCGTGGCAGCATTGCATCGGAATCGCATAAAAAGTGGCCATTTAGTGGATGGTGGCCTTTAAACATAGGGTCCACCCAATACAAATGATTCATTTGAGTGCATAGATGTCCAGCGTTTTATAGAATTATGTTTCAGCCCTCATGGAGATGGAAAGATATTTCAACAAGAATTTGTTGACTCAAATAAGTAATTTCCTTTACTACATATAAAAAGGGGTCACACTTTTGATCTTGTCTTCTAGATCAGATTTGTGGTCTCTGACTTAAAAAAAAACCCAGGCATGTGGTCAGACCACCACTCAATTGGGTTCTCATTTGCAACCCCTCGAAATAGAACTTTGCCTATGGAAATGACCAATCTGATCCAAGGAGCGGATTGGCCCCTTAGGCTCCTGCAGGAACCCTGGACCTCATTGCATTAATTGGAGCCTGTGACATCTGCAATGGATATTATAGCCCCTTTGCGTGTGCAATCCCACAAACACTTAATTCCCTCACAAGATCTGAATAAGTCATGCATACATTTATATCAACATACGTAGACTACTGCAATGCCCTCTACTTTGGTCTCCCAGCAAAATAAAGGTACAAAATGCAGCTGCCAGGATATTAACCAACCAGCCCTGTTCCGGCCACATAACTCCCATTCTCTACTCCCTTCAATGCCTATCTGTAAGATGGAAAATCAATTGTCCATTGCTCCCATCCAATACCATATTTTTATTCTATCCAAGCAACTAGTTGGATGGTTAGAGGAACGTTGGTCTGATGCGTGGCCAGCATTACTCACATTCAAAGCCCGACATGATCAGAGCCCAATATTTCCCTTGAACTCTCCCAGATATCTGATCTGACACTGAATTTTTCACTCTATTCACTTCAGATACATGTGATTAATTCTATGTTAAACCCCTGACAGCTTTAGATCAGATGGATCTTTGGTGCAGCACCAAGGATTTTTTCGTCAGATGGATCTCAGATTCAGCCGCACATCTGATCTGAGGGAGCTCAGATTTGGCCTTTTTTCGTCAGAACGGTCTGTCACATGCATCTGAATTTGACAAAAACAGGCCAAATCTGACTAGTCAATGGGGGCATTTACTTTCCCACTTGATTACCGCGATCTGCAGAGAAAGGACTATTATTAACAGTACTGAAAATCTCCCTCAATTTTCCTGGGGGAGGGGGGGGGGGGGGGGGGTTTCCAAGCTTTCATCTAATGGGGCCTACACATGGGGCAATTTTGGGTCAGTTTCAAGTCCGGGCCCCTCTCCTCCTCCTCACTTGACTACTGTAACCTGGCTACTGGTCCCCCGTCTCCTCTTCCACTGAGCTGCAGCCTGGAGATCCTGGAGCGCAGGCTTCTTCAGCTCACGATGCTGGCGGCCAATTAAAATGCAGCCGGCAGGCACTCTGATTGCCTTAAAAGTCGGTGCAGCATTTTAATTGGCCGCCAGTATCCTGGGTTGAATAAGCCTGCGCTCCAGGACCTGCTTTGTTCAGCAGAGGCAGTCGGGGTGTTGTGGCAGGCAAAATGAGCTGCCTGGGCCCTTCCAGAGGCCGGGGTCCGAAACCCACAGCACCTCCCTATTGGCAGCCCTGCCCTGCCAGGTTGCTCAGCACGCGTTGCTGACACATCACTGGTGCATTGCTGTGTTCTGAGAGATACTGCTGAGCGATCTGGCACGTCACTACTTGTGTAGGCCCATAGTTCTATGTAACTCTCTTCTGCGCACAGTTTGAGATGCCTTCACTCTAGATTCCTTCAAGATTTACCTGTTTACTCAAGCATTTCACTAATATCCACTTGCTATGCATTTTGTGCTAAAAAGGCAAATGTAAAGCACTTATTATTATGTGCATGTGCAGTAGAATAATCCCTGGTGAACTGGCTGCAGCACAATTTACATGGAGACAAGTTCATGTGCACTGGCATCGTGCAGAGCACTAGAGTCCACTAGTGACCCTAGTCTTCAATGTCTGCTACACTGCCAGCTAAAGAAAGAGGGCCCAGACATAGACTGCACACTGACTCCCTCCTCTAATATGCCCCTGGTTACAACTTGTTTTTACCTTAAAGTACATCTCATAAATATTTTTTATTAATAAAAAACTGGCTGCAGTTTTTGCCTGTGAAACTCATAGCCATATAAACATGCAGAATCCATAGCCAGGGACTCATTAAAGGTAATTTGTGAATGCAATAAAATGACAGTCTGCACTCTCTAGCACAAATACCATTTCCATCCAATCATGCAATGTCATGTGTCTATTTTATGCCTGCTTTTACAGGCAAGCACATTGCTTGGCACATCAATCTGGCAGCAATTGTATAAAAATAATGTGCCCGCGGATGGTAAAAGTTGGAAAGATCCAGTACTTGTGCATTGTGATTTCCACCCATGTTATTGTATATAGGAGCAATAACTGCCACTGAACTTTCAATATAGTTTTTTTTTTATTTCAGTTTCACAAGCAATTAATGATGGAGTTTACCCTTTTTTTGCCTCATTGCAGAACAGCCTCAAGTTTCCTGGATTTTGATTTTATACCTAAGAGAGTTCTCATTAAGTACTGGCATACTTACCCCATTTTTGTAGCTGTTTCAATTATTATGGACAAGTCGGACTCGTTTTCCGTTGAGCTCTCATGGCAGCTCCCCAGGATTTATCGCATGTAAAAGTGCCTCCAGGGTGAACTGCCGGGGAAGTTGAATTTTCAAATGAATGGGCGGCCACTGATTGGCTGAGAGAGTTCTCATTCAACTTCCCTGGCAGCTCCCCCTGGGTGCACGTTTTACATCCCCTGCTATTGCAGATCCATTCAAGACATACATTGCCACTATATACACTGTCCCTGTATACACTGCACCCCCATACTCTTTTATATTCTGCACCCCCAGCATACACTACCCCTATATACACACTGTACCCTCATATCCCTTTGAATTGTGCCCCCCTCTATATACTGCTCCCACCACATACCACATACTCTACACCCCCTTCTCCATATACTATGCAATGCAAACCCATATTACTTGCCATCCCGTGACCTGGTAATAAGTAGCAGCACTAACCCCCTGAGGGCCCATGGCTCTAGTGCGGCACACCCTTATATTATATTAATACAGCACTATTTTTTCTCTTTCTCACTAACACTATTTCTTCAATATTTGAATTACATTTCATTTTTTTCTTCTTCTCTCTCACGCTTTCTATACATAGCTTCAGCTTCCTATCACTAACATTTATTAAAACTATAGTATCTCACTGGTGTGTCGCTCTGTGCTTTCTAGCTTATGCTAGCTTTTTGGAGTGCAGCACCCTGCATCTAGATATATCCCTACGGACCCCCAATATACAGAGAAGCCTTGACATGGCTTGGGGGCATATCATACACGGGCACAGGTATATGTAACCAATATCTCTGAATTCTATTATCATGTAGTGTTCAAGATTGGTTACTAATACCATTCATTGAGCTGGGGAAACAATGTATTATTTTTTTTACTTACTCACTATTAACCCTTTCCTCTCATGCACCTGAGCGGTATTACTAAACTAATTGAGCATCTACCACTATCCGTATACCTTTAAGACCAAGCAGATCTCCTTTGGAAACTGAATTGTGGCTTTATATCTTCGGACAACCCCTACAATAACATCCTCAATAGCATCCTCCTAATGACTTCTGGGAAATTTTATTAATACATATTTAAAAAGTAACAAAGTTTGTGAGGTTGAAAAAAGACATTAGACCATCAAGTTCAACCTATCTCCTGCAGTGTACAAGACCCGATTGAGGTTACTGTCATTATAAACATATACTGGGTGAGAAACGTCCTCTCCTCTAACTTTGGGTGACCGCATGGCCTGTGTACAGTCCTTCTTGTCGCCCGCTATCCGCCCTTGAGCTGCCCAGAACCTTCTGCGGTGGTAGGATGTAGCATATTGCTTCTGCAGCCAGAGGGACTCACAAGATCCAGTGTGTTGCTTATGGGATCGCACATCGCATCGGACCTGCCATCAATAATATGCAATTTGGACACTTTTCATATGACTGATCGTGCAATTGCATGAAAAGTGCCCAAATTGCATGTAAATCATCCTAGTATATTGGGGCCTTCAGACGCTAACCATTCCTCATAACCCATTGTCTCTAAATTCATTTTGTTGCTCTTCTCTGAAACTTTTCAAGTTCCAATATGTCCTTTTTATGGAGTAGTGACCAGAACTGTACACTGTATTCTAGATGATTCCCTACCAATGATTTATAAAGTGGCAAAACACTCGGTCGCGTCGGGTGCATACCAAAATGCACACGACGCGACCGGCGCGATGTACCCGATTTCTCCATAGGCTTCAATGTTAAAATAATTTAACATTGAAGCCTATGGAGAAATCGGGTCTCCATAGGCTTCAATGTTCAATTATTTTAACATTGAAACTGAGTACATTTAACATAGAAAAAAAAGGTAAATGGCCCAATATGGGCCATTTCTCATTGGCTATGGCCCCGGCATGTGTGTAAAAAATAATGGCCCCCCATTGTGGCCGCCACCCCCACGATTGACGCAAACCCGAAGCGTGGCGAGCGCAGCGAGCCCGCGAGGGGCGGCGGTGCGCGTCCTCCGACCTTTTCATTCCCCTACTATCCACGTCGGCGTGGAGTTGAGAATATATAGTGTGGCGAGCGTAGCGAGCCACCAAGCCCGAAGCGTGGCGAGCGCAGGTATCCGCAGGCTTGACAGGTATCCGCGTCCCCTCGCGGGCTTGACAAGTATCCGCGTCCCCTCGCGGGGCTCGATGCGCTCGCCACGCTTCAGGCTCGGTGGCTCGCTGCGCTTGCCACGCTTCGGGCTCGGTGGCTCGCTGCGCTCGCCACACTTTATATTCTCAACTCCACGCCGACGTGGATAGTAGGGGAATGAAAAGGTCGGAGAACGCGCACCGCCGCCCCTCGCGGGCTCGCTGCGCTCGCCACGCTTCGGGTTTGCGTCAATCGTGGGGGTGGCGGTCACAATGGGGGGCCATTATTTTTTACACACATATGCCGGGGCCATACCCAATGAGAAATGGCCCATATTCCTATTCCCATTTTTTCCTATGTTAAATGCACTCATTTTCGATGCTAAAATATTTTAACATTGAAGCCTATGGACAAATCGGGTCCATCGCATAGGCTTCAATGTTAAAATATTTTAACATTGAAGCCTATGGAGAAATCGGGGGCATCGCGTCGGAAGGGCATAGGCTTCAATATTAAAATATTTTAACATTGAAGCCTATGGGGAAATCGCGGGCATCGCGGACATCGTGTGCCTTAAAGTTAAGGCACACGATGCCCGCGATTGTGGCCGTGCTAGGAAACAAGTACCAAATACTGTACTGTACCTTAAATAGTTTATTGTCATCTTCAAAAATGAACACTGTGCTCTAAGGGGTATCACCTACGTCAGGGGTTCCCAATCTTTTTTGAATCACGGCACCCTAGAGTACCAGATTTTTTTCACGGCACCCCTATGCCAAAACAAAATTAATTTGATTGGGTTTATATACGATTCCTAGGGTCAGTTATGTGGTAAAGGGCAGGATTTGCTTCTGTTTGTACACATTTTATGATTGGCATCCACCAGCACTGGTTTTGCTCATAAATAATTAACCATTAATAATTTGAGTTGGTCCTGGACCACCAACCCAGGGCACCCCTGCATGTGTCCCGAGGCACCCCAGGGAGCCACGGCACACAGTTTGGGAACCACTGACCTACGGCATTAATAAATAAATAAATAAATAAATAAATAAATAAATAATAAATAAATAAACGACAACTATCTGTTACCTATTCTTCAGCCATTTTTTCACTCAGGTACAAATGATGTTACCCAGTCCCATATCCCATATTTTGTAGATCAACCCTATGTGAGGCACTGTATCAAAGGTCTTAGAAAAATCTAAGTAGACCACATCTACTGTATTGCACTGGTCGTATGCTGGCCATACATTAGAACGATTTGGAAAATTTAAAGTCATCGTATGTGCTTTAAAAGCCTACAACCATAATGAGAGCCGATGGATCAGACTTGCCGCACGTCTGATCTGATGGCCAACCTCGCGATTCGTCACATGACCCATTGTAATTGTGTGGATCATATGCATATTGCTCAGGTGTATGACCAGCTTAAGATTTCAGAAACAATTTCCCTTTAAACTCCTCGACAGCTTCCCAGACACACACGATAGATCTTTTATGTTTGTAGTTTCACATAAGATCTACTGTAAGATCTGTAACTCCAGCATACTGGTCGATAGTAGCATCTTCAAATTTTATGTGCAGCAGGTAAGATCATAGGATTCATCTCACGAGTCCACGCATCGTTCATAATCGTACAAAAACATCTCATTATGTGCACGAAAGCACACACAATGCATCGAACGAGCCACAGTAAATCGTGCAATTGGCCCTTAAATCATTCTATATGTATGGCCAGCCTGATTTCTCACTAACCTCCTCATAGAAGCTACTAAAATGACTTTGGCATGATCTAACCTTCACAAATCAATGCTGGTTCCCACTGATAACTCTACTGCAGATGAAGTACTCCAGAATGCCCCGTTCCAATGTTTTGGGGACTGAGACTGTGCAACTCCCCTTCACCAATTTCTTGCATAGTCGCCGAGCCGTTCACACGGATCAGGGTGGGACGGATGGAGACTGGCGGCGGGGATGGTCAACAGCAGGGCATAAAGTGGTCATGCAGAGGTGAGGGAACTCATTTATCTATGCCGCCTAATTACTCCCCCCCTCTCCTCCCACCATTAGCCAGAGACAGGGCCAGTGGTAGGGTTTTGGGCATCCCCCTGCAAAATAAAATGCTTTTCTGTGAGAATTACTGTGGAGGTTAAAATGCTCCACCTCACCATTAGAGGGAGGGGACATGCGGTATTTCATGCCCTACCATCCGCCTCGCACCTCTCCAATCCATTCTTAACGCTGCTGCTAGGCTCATCTTCCTCTCCCGCCGCTCTACCTCCGCCTCCCCCCTCTGTCTATCTCTTCACTGGCTCCCCATTCCTTTCCGAGTTCTCTTTAAACTCCTCACCACCACCTACAAGGCTCTCTCCTCCTCCACCGCTCCTTACCTCTCTTCACTGATCTCTATCCACACTCCCTCCCGTCCTCTTCGCTCCATCGCTGACCGCCGACTGACCTCTCACCTAATCACCTCCTCCCACTCCCGTGTCCAAGACTTCTCTCGCGCTGCCCCCCTGCACTGGAACAACCTCCCGCCACCCATCAGGCTTTCTGATTCCCTTACCTCCTTCAAGCGCTCCCTCAAAACCCACTTTTTTCGACTAGCCTATCCCTCCTCCTAACCTCTTTTGATCCTCCTATCCTGCCTCCGTTCCCCTCCGTTCCTACTTATCCTGTTGTTTTTCGTTCGTCCACCCACCTATTTTTAGTATGTTAACTCTTATGAGTAGGGTCCTCCTTCCTCACGTACTCACCCTACCTCTTTACCTCACCTGTGCTCCTGTCCTGTTCTTCCCTTCCTCTACCTCATCTTCAGTCTCCTCGACAATTTTGACACCTACTTCTGAACTGATGCTGATTTTAGTTCTACCAGCTATACCCCTATTCATACTGTATTTTTCAACACACCCTGTACGTTACCTTGTAATTTGTTTTTTGTTTGCTATGTACGGCGCTGTGGACACTTTGCTGCGCCTTATAAATAAACGTACTACTACTACTACTAGGGCATGGCGGTAGTATCAAATAGTGTGCTCAAAAAATGGTGAGCGTAGTGAGCCATGCGATAGAACATGGTGCTACATTTCAGTGTCCATGTCGACTTTGTCGGCATTCAGGACAAAAAAGTGAAAAACCCCAATGCTGACCTTCCCCATGCCAACCTAATGCTTGTGTCGACCTAATGACCCTGTTGACCTAACCCCATGTCCTTCAGTCATGTTGACCAAGTGGTGTCGACCTAATGCTTGCTGACCTAGTTGCCGTCTATCCAATGAGCCTACTTGCTATTCTTGACCAAGCTAGTGGAGGCAAAGCCATGACAGATCCCAGCGCTAAAGCACTACAATCTGTGCCAGATTTCCTTTTTTGATCTCAGAAAACGGTCACCAATGATTGGCATAAAGGCTGTCTGAGCGTTGCAATTTACATATGGTAATTAGCTGGAATTGCAGGAGTGTTTTGAGCACTTTCATGTGGCATTGAAATGGATCCAAGTTTGACACAGCAGGGTGGTTTGTGCTATGTGTGAACCAGTCCCAACATTCATGTCAAAAGTGAGGTTATCCTTCGGATTAAATAAACTAGGCTGATGGGATAGAAGATCATTAGGGAAATGGGCTCACTGTTTAACGGCATTGCTCAAGCCTATTAGGTAAACTGAATATAAAATACTGTAATAGCACAATCCTTGTAATGGTATGAGATTTATACTCAAAGTAATTATTCATAAACTGAAAGTTATCTTAATAAAAAGATTACCAAAGAGAGACAAGTTGAATGTAAGAACGTCCCACGTGTATTTTTTTCACATATGGAGTAGGTTTGCTACAGCACAGGTTTTCAAACGCGGTCCTCGGGACCCCACACAGTGCATGTTTTGCAGGTTTCCTCACAGAATCACAAGTGAAATAATTACCTCCACCTGTGGATCTTTTAAAATGTGTCAATGAATAATGAATGCACTTGTGCACCTGCCAGGTGACCTGGAAAACGTGAACTGTGTGGGGTCCCGAGGACCGAGTTTGAGAACCCCTGTGCTGCAGCATCTAAAACAGAAAAGCAGGGGTGTTACCTCAAGCAACCAATCAGATTGTAGTATGCACTACACTATATGATAACTAGATTCTAGTTGCTGTGGGCAACACATGCAATTTTTTTTGTAAATCTGCCCACAGATATTTCTGATGTTCTTTTTGCAGCCCTTATATGTTTAATGTGTTCAGGTTAGTAGAGCTCTTTGAATGGTTAAAGCCTGTTCTTACTTAGGCCATGGTTCATTTGCATAGAAATGTGGAGACATTTATCTACTGCAAAACATTAGAACAGATGTAGCTTTAGTTTGTATTTGAATTGCATTGCCTGAAAGAGTTTCTCTGTATTAGCTAATAATGGCTAGACATGGGCTGCTAAGGTAAGCTATGCAACATGATCACAGGGCCGTAACTAGGGGGATCTTGGTGGTCAGGCGGCCCGGGCGCTGGATGGGGGGGTTGAGGAGGGGGGGGGGGGCGTTAAAATTAATTTGCTGAATTATCCTTGTGGTCATGAGCACAGCTGGCAAAGAGAAGCTCCACACTGAGGACCATTTCTCCTTCCCGTCACAGGTGTGTGGTTGTGCACACGGAGGGTGCCTGGTGTGCACAAGCTCACCCCCTCACACACACACCCATAATGACCACTAGTCCACCTCCCCTATCACAGTGCCTGGTCAAGAGTGGATTACTGGCCAGGATAATCAAGGGTGCATTCCGGCTCTGCCTCTCAGGTTCTTGTAATAAACTGAAGGCACCCACCCATTCATACTCTCCAACATGACCCATTCCATTAGGTACAAAATGCTCTGTTCCAGGACTTCCTTCTTACTTATATGATTGCCGTCACATGTGTTGACACACCTTTCTTATAAAAGAACCAGTTCAACACAGGTGACGGTAATCATAAATTAAGAGGGAAATCCAGGAATAGATCATTTTGTACCTAATGGAGAGGGTCATGTTGGAGGGTATGCCCACTGTCCAATCCCATGTATGCGCCCAGCTCGATGACATCACCCACTGCTCTCCCCCTTGTGCCGGACCACTGACGAGTAGGAGCATTACAACACTCCTCTGAAGATGGTGCAGTTGAAAAATGGTATCATTGCTTCAGGACGCGGCTGTCAGTCTGGTGCCTGTAAGAACAGTGAGTGCGACTTTTTAACATTTTTCTGCCGATGGTACAGCCTACAAGGGAGGGGTAAGTGTGTGTAGGTGTGGGTGTATGTGTGTGTGGGGGGGGATTAAGTATTAATTTAGTACATTTTGAGGACAGATGGAGTGCTCTCAGACAGCCTGTGAAATCGGCAGATCCCTTGAGTATAGCGCAGACTAGCTGTGAGGCACTACATCTGACAGGGACACGCGAGCGTGTCACATGCTCGCGCGTCCCCATCAGCATGGCGGTGGGGAGTGAATTACCTGCCCGTCTCCACTTCAGAGAGATGGGAAGGGTTGGTGGGGGGTGCGGGGGGGGTTTGCGGCGGCTGTGTGCAGCAACGGGGGAGCAGCGGGGAGCTGGCAGAGGGCTCCAATGGAATGGGGTGTGCGTGCGTCTTGTGCGCGCGCACCCCCTTCCGTTGGCTGGTGACAGGTAGCGGGAACTGGCGAATGGGGATAGATTCGCCAGGAGCAGCTCCAATGTGAGCTGCTCCAACCGTATGGTTGTAAAGCATGCATATATTAAATAGATATATGCAGCATATGCTGTTCTAGAGGTCTTTTAGGCCCTGCTTCAGCAAGGCTCTCTAAGCAGCATTAGAACTGAACGATTTGTTGTGCAGTTTTCTTTGGTCAACATATTACTGCCTTGCCCTGCACACCACATATGTAATTGGGAGATAATGGAGAAGGATAAAGTGTAGAGAGTTAAAGTAACAACCAATTAGTGTCTGTCATTTTTCAAACAAATATAAAATGGCATCTGCTTAATCAACCTAGTAATATCAGGTGCATGAAAGAGAGGGGATATTCTAAATCAGCAATAAGATTTAAACACTGCGATGTAAATTTACTAAGGTGGGAGTTCTATTGAAGATGGGATGTTGCCCATAACAACCAATCAGATTCTATTCTTATTGGCAATATCCCATCACCAAGTAAATTTACCCCTACATATAATACAACATCATTTTGGAATAATTTGGATAAACAGAAAAGGGATACTCCCCCTGTATTAGCATATTTATCCCTGAGTTTCAACCTGCTGCTGCGGGTAATAATAATACTACTACTAATAATAATAATAATCATTATTATTCTTATTTTATTTATATACAGATGGAGCAGCTCCGGTGCCAGCTGATGGAAGAGGGCGCACGAGACACTCGCACAACCCATTCCGTTATAGCCCTTCACCGCCAGTCCCTCGCCGCATCCACCATCAGCTCCCCCCACTCCCTGCCCATCTCCTTGAAGTGGAGATGGGCAGGGAAACTGCTCCCCGCCACAGTACTGTGCCATGCTGATCGGGCCGCACGTGCGTGCGAGACGCTTGCGCATACCCCGTCAGATGGAGAGCTCCATATTTACATTATTTTATACACATTTGCCACCGAAAATCTGGGTCGGATCTGGGTTTTTTGAATACGCTTCCAACCTCAGCCAGACCCCATTCACAGACCCGTGTGCAGTGTTTCTGTTCTGCTGGAGGTTTCATCATCTGCAAGTGTCAGAGATCCAGCTTAGATACCTTTATTAGGTTTACCCAGAAACATCTTGGGTTATTGCAACAGTAGAAAAGGTGTAATAGGAAAACCATTGAGCAGGTGAAAGACTTAATACTTTGTATGAATATGGGTGTATATAATTTATCTGAAGTAAGGAATTGCGTGTGTTTGTGCGCACATACATATTTGTGATATTCTTTCTTGTATCCATGTGACATTGGGAGACATCCAAACAATCTTCATGACCCTCCCATGGAAGATGACCCAATAAGTTACACTAAGCAAGCATACCTATAATAACCTACAGTCCTGTGATTCCTTTAGGATTTTTTGTTTATGTTTAACATCACCATGGTAGATTCCATGAGCTCACGGACATCTGAAGTATAATCATGTCTATGTAAAATTTGGAGTTAATCAAGTTTATTAGATAAACTTTAGTAACAACCATACAATCATCATTAAAGTTGAACGAACAGCGTAGTCCTTGATTTGGAATCATAATTTTCATTTGCATTCATTTTGATATTGATGTTTAATTGTCTCACTATGCCTTGGATCAGTGGCGCCGGAACGGGGGGGGGGGGGCGAGGGGGCAGATTGCCCCCCCCAAAATTATTACTGAGGCGCGCTATCGGATTCTTGCTCGGCGGGCGGGCGGCTGATTAATCAGTAATATAGGCGGGCGGGCGGTGGGCTGATTAAGCTTGATTCAGCCTCCCACCCATCCGCCTATATTACTGATTAATCACAGCCTCCCGCCCGCCGAGCAAGAAGAATCATATCAGCCGCCCGCCCACATGGATGGATGGCTGCTGCTGCTGCTGCGGGGAGATGTTGACTACACGCGCCCGCCAATCAGTGGCTGTGGATGTGATGTGTGTCCACAGTGATTGGCAGGCGGTAGGGAGGAAGACTGGTGGATCAGTGCATGGGCGGGACTGGAGCATCCTAAAACAGCCGCAGCAGCAGCCATCACGCTGTGCTGCCGCCCACAACTAAAACTGTGTAAAGGTAAATGCTGCTCCTCTCGCCCTCCCTGCAGTGACTGACAGATCCAGGGGTTGTAATTTACCCCTGGATTCACACCAAAACAGGTTTATGTGATTAGCTCTGATTATCATCATAATATAGTATATGCCGCTGCCCTGTGTATAATGCCCATGTGTATATGCCGCTGCCCTGTGTATAATGCCCATGTGTATATGCCGCTGCCCTGTGTATAATGCCCATGTGTATATGCCGCTGCCCTGTGTATAATGCCCACGAGTATATGCCACTACCCTGTGTATAATGCCCACATGTATATGCCGCTGCCCGTGTGTATAATGCCCACATGTATATGCCGCTGCCCTGTGTATAATGCCCATGTGTATATGCCGCTGCCCTGTGTATAATGCCCATGTGTATATGCCGCTGCCCTGTGTATAATGCCCATGTGTATATGCCATTGCCCTGTCTATAATGACCATGGGTATATGCCGCTGCCCTGTGTATAATGTCCATGGGTATATGCCGCTGCCCTGTGTATAATGCCCATGTGTATATGCCGCTGCCCTGTGTATAATGCCCATGTGTATATGCCGCTGCCCTGTGTATAATGCCCATGTGTATATGCCGCTGCCAGTGTGTATAGTGCCTGGGGGTAACATATAGCAATTTAGGGGGCGCCAAAATGAGATTATATCTTGCCCCCCCCAACCTAAAAACTTTCCAGCGCCCCTGCCTTGGATTAAATATTAATAAAACATCAGATTATTTCAGGTCATACTTAGAACAGCATCAATTATTTTGACATTGTGCTTCCTTGACATTTGTAATTCTTAAGATATATCTCTGTTCAAAGAAATAATTACACATTCTGAGTAAATAGTTTCATCTTCAATCTGCAAAATGTACTTCTGAAAAAAGTTAGAGATTAATTTATGTTGAGGTTTGAGTTCTAGTTATATTAGGGAACATACAGTATGCCCTGGTTACACGTTTTCAACATGAACACATCAACCTAATAAATCATTACAGTATTGTGTAATTGTATTTATTTATTAACAGTTTCTCATACAGCACAGCAGATTCCATTGCACTTTACAATTAGATATAGGCAGGGCTATTTTTCAGTAGGCTCCAGTAGGAACTGAGGCCCTTATGCTAGTTCACTGTTTCTGACAAAATATTTCTTAGATGGACAAAACCATGTGCACTGCAGGTGAGGCAGGTGTTACTTGTGCAGAGATAGTTAGATTTGGGTGGGGTTTTACACCTGCCTCACCTGCAGTGCACATGGTTTTGTCCATCTAAGAAACATTTTGTAAGAAAGAGTAAACTAGAATAAGGGCCTCAGTTCCTGCTGGAGCCTACTGAAAAATAGCCCTGGATATAGGGATAAAACAAACTGAGTAGTTACAAGCTGTCAAATGGTAGGAGGGCCCTGCTGTCATGATTTCAATCTGTAGGAAAATAGGCATTGATACACAAGGATACTGTAGGTATTCTGTATTAAATAATGGTCCACCTGATGTCAAAAGTTCTTGGTGGGATGAATGATATGGTGACCCAGCATAGTAAGCTAGGGGTAAGAAGGAAAATAGGACAGCAAATAAGTGAGCATGTTTGTGCTGTACATTAAGAATGTAATTGGATGGGTAAGGATTATGAAGGTCATGTGGGCAGTTTTGGAATCGTATAAGCTTGCCTGAAGAGGTGAGTTTTCAGGGAACTGGAGGAGAGTCTTTCACAGAATGGATGCAGCCTGAAGAAAGTCCTGCAATCGGGAATAGGAGCAGGCAATGCGTGCGGATAAGAGACATAGATGAATGAAGAGGATGGGTTGGAAGATATTTTGAGATATGCAAATAGATGCATGTTAGTGTAGTTTGGCTTATGGTAGAGGTTCCCAAACGTGGCCCTCAAGGCACTACAACGGTCCAGGTTTTATGTATATCCATGGCTCAGCACAGATGGTTAGATCAGACAGACTAAGTTACTAATTAAGTCACCTGTGGCCAAGCATGGATATACTTAATCCCTGACCGTTGCGGTGCCTTGAGGACAGCGTTTGGGAACCTCTGGCTTATGGCCTTGTGTGTAAGTGAAAGTATTTTATATTGAATACGGTAGAATACAGGTAACCAATGGAGGCATTGACAAAGCAGTTTTGCAGATGATGAACTTCTGGTGAAGAAGATCAGCCTCACAGCTGCATTCATGATAGATTGTAGTGATGAGGGTCTGTATTGGGGAAGACCAATAAGGTGACTATTGCAATAATCAATGCTGGAGATGATGAGAGAATGGGTTAGAGTTTTAGCAGTGTCTTGTGTAAGATATAGGTGTACTTTGGATATGGTTTTTAGATATATGTAACATGATTTAACCATTTGAGTGCCAATATCTCTGTGAAAGATTTGCCAAGTATTCGTTACAAAATGCCAGCATCACTCACATTTGTTATATCAATTCAAATAAAAAATTTTGTTTTAAAAAAAATTATATTACCTATGTAAGGTAAACATTACAGGTCATTATGATGAATAAACATGTTTCCTTGGCAATTTTTTAAACCTATTTTGGCAAATTCCTTTGGCACTGAATGGGTTAATAATCTACGAAACAAATGCGACTTACTGTATTACTTCCATAGCAATTCTTTGGTTTTTAAGAATCCATATACTGTATACACTGTATAGTGTTCACTCTAGAAATTTTTTAGGGCAGGGTGCTGACCACGGGGAGGGCACATTTTTCAATTGTGAGGGCACATTTTTAGTCTGGAAGGCATATTTTAATTTTAAAGGGAAAAATTATGCGATATATGGATGGTCACCTAAAAGGGGGAGTGTTAACCTACAAGGGGGAGTGGTCACCTAAATGGGGAAGTGGTCACCTTAAAGGGTAGTGTGCTATGCCATATACCCCAACACAATAGTAGACCCCCTTATACTTGTCCCATAAACACACGGAATCAGCCAAAATTCATGTTAAGGTGCCCATACATGGAGCGATGTGCTCCATGCATTTCGAACTATATCACATCGCATCTAGTTAAAAATGTATGCGATGTGCTAAAGCAGCATGCATTTTGAACTATATGTAATCTAGTTCAAAATTATGTGCAGCACATACTTGTGCTTTGCGATATGCCATGCGAGGGACTGCCCATCTTCTCGCAAAAAAGGATTGCTCTGTGTATGGGCACCTTTAAGCCAAACTTAAAGTGCCAAAATTCACGTCATGCCACCTGGATTGAGCCAAAATTCACATCCTGGTACCCAAACTGAGCCAAAAATCCCCTTCTTGGTACCTGGACTGAGCCAAAATTCACATCCAGGTACCCGGACTGAGCCAAAATTCACATCCTGGTACCCGGACTGAGCCAGAATGCACATCATGCCACACTGAAAGAGCAAAAATTCACGTTATGCAACATATATTGAGTCAAAATTGACATCATGCCACCCGGATTGAACCAAAATTCACGTCAAGCAACCAGGATTGAACCAAAATTCATGTCAAGCCAACAGGATTGAGCCAAAATTCATGTCATGCCACCCAGATGGTTTAGCCAAACTTTACATACACTCACACAGACTGAGCCAATATTCTAGGACACAGGGAGAGAGGCATGCATGGACACACAGGGACAGGGGCACAGTTGGGTAGGGAGAGAGGCACACATGGGGAGAGACAGAGGCACATATGGGCAGGGGCACACATGGCAGGGACAGAGGCACACATAGATATGGGCTCAGATGGGCAGGTACAGAGGAAATTATGGGCAGGGACAGAGGCTGGGACAGAGGTACACATTGGCAGGTGCACACATGGGCACGCAGGGGCAGAGGCACAAATGGCGAGAGGAGAGGGGCAGAAGGTGGAGCAGGGGTTTGAAATCATAGTGACACTTTGAATGTGTAGTGTACCTTGTTCTGCCCATCTCAGCACAGGGCTTCCTCTTCTCATTGCCAGCAGTGCAGGCTTCCACTCCACCGTGCTGGATACCCTCTCCCACCGCCAGCAGGGGAGGGTTCCTCTCCCTTAAGCTGGGTCTCACTCCCCCCAGGGGCAAACGCAGGATATTCAGAAGGGGGTTTCCAGTGGGGCGGACCTAAGCATGGAGACGGACACTTAGGTGACCCAGTATATGCCGGGTCAGTTAAAGTATTATAGATAGACCAAATGTTTATAAATTATATATATATATATATATATACATACAGGGGCATCAACAGCAGTGATGCCCAATGTATTGGGGCCCCTACCGATCCTCCAGCATTAGGGGTGGGGGAAGCTTTGATGTCCCGCGGGTGGTAGGGGGTATTATATCAACCGTTCAGCATGTAGGGCCTGGATCAGTAATTTCCACTAATTACCCCTTTACTGCACAGATGGTGGAAGATGAGGTGGGAGAAGGGGGCATTGGGATGAATGAAGGACCCCTGATACATAACTTCCAGGGTGGTAGAGGACGTTTAATATGCAGAGGAGGGGTGTATAGTGGAGTGGGCTTATTATTCATAATTTTCTGGTGGGAGGACAGCTTGCTTGACTGCAGATATCTCCAGTTCCCGGAACTAGATTTCTTAGCTTTTAATGGAATTAAAAACTAGAGAATCCCACCTACCAAATGGTATTGGGGACTAGGGGATCAGAGTCCAGCAAGCAGAGCAATCTGCCAATGAGAATATAAAACTACATACCAGGTGTGTGGAGCTGGAGCAGCTGCTGGAAGGCTGATATCTCTGGTTCTGGGAAGAGTAGAGACAAGCTACTAGTGTCCATCAAAGAGGGAGAGTCCCAGCTTTTGTAATATATCCTCAGAAAAACTCTATGTCAGACAGAACCTGAAATATCTGACTGGGAAAAGCAATTAACAGTCTTGGATGGGGACCACTGCTTTGAAGTCAGATATCTCCGGTTCCCAATGGACAATTTTTTAAATTCTTGTACCCATGGAAAGAGGGGACCCTCAGCTTTCAGCCTAGGGCCCTTAGACTCCGAGGGGGGTTTCTAGGTACTCAGAACCCCCCCCCCTGCGTGCACCACTGCAAACAGACCCCTTATACCACCGTCGAGGCGAACTGATAATCACCCACAGCCCCTCTGGGATCAAATAGTGGACAGCCCACTATATTATCCTCCCCCCCCCCCCCCAAAAAAAAATTTTTTTATCCATTGCACACATAATTTGGCATTGTGACCTAGAATTATAGTGTGATCATTAATAAAAATCATTCTGTCACTCATCTATTCTCCATTTCCTTGGAAAAAGGTGTTACACTAATATACATTTGCATATAATATTCCCACGCAGCACCCATTAGGAGCTGAGTGCAGCACTACCAATATATTTGGCCCTTATCCATACCAGGTTGGCCACCTGTCAGTACTGCAGCTAGACATGGGTTTATCATCAAGAGTTGCCATCGATGATGAAATTGCAAGTGTCCATCAATGGTAACGAAATATGCTATGGGATGCCAGCGATAATTTTGGCCATCACTGGCAGTCCCTGTTCTTTCAGTAAATGACCCGTAGGCCAATCACAGCAGGGCTTCATGGGTGTCAGGTGAGGAGCTATGCTTTGTGTCCCAACACCTTTTTAAAAATAAAAATCTATGGCATCAATGGAGGAAAACCATCTGGTTCTCTACCATCGATGGAAAAATCATAAGAACTCGGCCATAAACCATCTATGGCAGATGGCCATCACTACCCCACACCTCAGCGCCCCAGGTGGGGAGGGGGGAGCGGGTGTTGATGTGGCTGCCGATGTAATGCTCCAGGGGTGGGGGGCTTGCAAGCGCCCCACTGTCCTGCTCCACGGGGAGGGGGGGGTTGGATGCATCCACCGCTGTATCAGTCCAGGGGGAGTGGGGGGTGTGCGGCCAACCTGCTTCACACACATGGCGCGGGGGGGAGATGATCCGATGCGGCCGCCGACGTGCCGTTCCACAGGTAAAGGGTGCCCCGCCGCTCACCAGATCCACGGCTGCTCACCTGACTCCACAGGGGGGGGGGGCTGCTCCCAAGTGCCGCCCTCCAGTGGCCGACGCCCACAGGCAAATGCCTAAAGCTGTCTAGTGGTGGTGCCGGCCGGCCCTGCCCATACCCCACTTCCTGACTGTCTCAAATAAAATGTGCAGGAACAGCATGGAGAGACTTGCTGAATTCAGAACATAGACGGCTCATCAGCAGCTAGCAGCACAGACTGCAGTTTATATGCAGAGCAGAACTCAGTAGACAGAAAAATCATGATACTGGTGATCTGGGCTAAACCCAATAGACAACTCCTGAGATACAGGACAGATGGCAGATTCACATAATAATATTAGTCAGGATCACAACACGGTGTATGAAAAATGACAGCCATGAGCTGGTTGGTTCTTTATCTCCATCCTAGGCTTTTAGGCCATACACACAGGGCAAATACAGCCCTATTTCTAAGTGATCTCTGTAGAATCTCAATCACTTAGAAATGAAGCACGGATTCCCCTGTTGTATGGGCGATGGCAATGCGCTGTCCCACATGTCACTATCGCCTGACTACATTTATGCTGCATGCAGTACAAATCTAGTCATCACCAGTGTTCTCTCAATTGAGTGACAGATCGCTCAGCACATCACTGCAGCAGCGCTGTGTGCTGAGCGATCTGTGCTTAACTAAAATGTATGATTATCAAGGATAAATTGGAACAAATCTCAGGCGTTTGATATCCCGTGCACATCGGATCAGAGGGCCTTATTTTGGTTCATTCTTTCTGACAAAATCCTTCTTAGATGGGCAAAACCATGTGCACTGCAGGTGGGGCAGATGTTACTTGTGCAGAGAGAGTTAGATTTTGGGTGGGGTTTTAGTTCAAAGTGAGATCTATATTGCAGTGTAAAAATAAAGCAGTCAGTATTTTCCCTGCACAGAAACAAAATAACTCACCCAAATCTAATTCTCTCTGCACATGTTACATCTGCCCCCCTGCAGTGCACATGGTTTTGTCCATCTTAGAAGGATTTTGTCAGAAAGAATGAACCAAAATAAGGCCCAGAGTCCGGAGGTCGGACGGGCTGCACATCGTGGATACCCATTCATTTCTATGGGTGCTCCCAGCACCCCCTGCCTGCTCCCGGCTCTTGCCGTCCCCCCGCCCTGCTTACCCCACCTGCAGCTCCCCGGGATTTTGCATGTGGTAAAACGCATGTGATTTATCACATGTAAAAAATGTGCCTAATTGTATTTGACCTCTCCCGAGGAGCTGCCGAGGGACCTTAGGGTTGGCCTAAAGTATAGGGGCATTTAGAGGGAAACCCCAATGAATAATAGGGCCTACACATAGCGATATGCAGGCATTTTCTGTGTGATTTTACTTAAGTGCACCGCTCAGAAAACACCCCTACTTCACTACGTGTGAAGTACCTATAAAATTCAGCCAAGGGCTTCTTAATTCGAATTGTAGGTGAGTCATTTACTTGCTGAATGGCAGAAAATGCATAATAAATAGTCTGTCTTTATGGATCACAATTCTAGTAAACAGGGATATAGGAATAGGGTGCTCCGAGAAGAGAAAGCTGCTACAATTACATCACAGGCCAGAACTTGCAACCACACAACAGTGACATTTCCTGTTATACAATGGGCACATTGTACAGGCTCCAGAAAATCAGCTACTATCAATTAACTTTTTGAAGGTGCTAAATAAAAAAGCAGTAGCTTCTGATTGGTTGCCCAAAACAACATTCCATGTGAAGTAGAACTCAGATCTTAGTAAATTTCCTCCTATGACTGTCAAAATTCCGTGCCCAACCCCAGTCAACAAACTTGTTTTATGCTTGTTTCAAGGCTCCCAACCTTGGCCAAGTGGCCTCACACCCTAAGGCCACCACTTTGCTATGCCGGACCACACATGCTCAGTAGAGGCCTTTTGCTTTAGTTCGAAGAAGCTTACATTAGCATCCTTGAGCAACTATTATAATTTGGGGCTTGGCTATAACTATCAGTGGCATAGCAGGGTGGCAGTGCATCCTGTGCCAGCCTCACCCCCTAAGCAGTGACATCATAACATCATGCCTAACGGTTTTGGTCACCTCCTTTGGGAAGTAGAGCATTCTAAGGACAGAACGGTACCTGCCAAGAGAATCCATTGAATGTACTGTTCCAGGCACTCTGCAGGCGTCATAGAGCAGTAATGGTGCCACCACCGGGATCCTGTATGCTTTGTTATAGTTACTGTCCAAAGAACAAAGGTTATTTTGTACAGTCCAGGTGGCCGCTCGACAAAGCTGTTGATTAGAAACACCTCTGGCAGCCGCCCAAGAGGGGCCCACTGATCTGGAGGCCTAAACACGGCTGATGGATCGATGCATGGGGGTTGGGTTTCCAGGTACTCAGTACACCTCCCTATGTGCGCGTATGGTGTCCACTTACATCCAGCATCCCAGCACATTAAACATCCCTTTTATTCACAAAACAATGCAAATATGACACACGCGTAGCTTTTGCCTATCACAATTATATGAGTCATGCCTGCATTCTGTTTGGGACTGAGCTGTATCTGCGTACAAAATGCTACGCTGAAGTGGTTTTCATTTAAAAAAAATAAAAACTATAAATCAATTTTTCTACATATATTTACATGAAAGATTAGGATCCTGGGAATAAACTACAGTCACTGGCACAAGACATCTATCCAAAGTTAATACTAATGACTTCATGTTCTCTCGAAACTTTACAAGAGAGGAAGAAATGTAGCCTTTAGTGTGAAAATGGAATTAGTAACTTGGGACTACAATTTAACAGATGGATGTTTTCTTAGCAATTTTAAAGCCACCATAGAAACCTATTGAATCTAGTCCCTGCTAGCTGGCTCCATGCAGCAGTGATTGTGATGTCATCAGGATTATGATGTCACAAACAATAGAATGTTATAAATTGCAGCTCCTGGGAGGTGAGGCTTTGATAGGTGAAGTAGTGGTTGAGAGGAGAGGAGTCAGAATAGATTTGAGATGAATAATCTACATTTAATGATTTTTGTTCTGGTGACATTGCTCACCATGAGAACCCAAGGCCAGACTACAGGTACACCGGAAGGTAATGGAGAATTATTTCTATGAATTTCTATAAGTAAGGATAGCTAAACTAATTTACATAGGATAACGGGTGTATTTACCTTTGGAGAGCAATACTGCTGTATCACAGTGTTTAGCCTCCCACATTTCATGTCGCTACAATACAAGT
The DNA here is from genome assembly GCF_055691185.1 of Crinia signifera. NCBI lineage: Eukaryota > Metazoa > Chordata > Amphibia > Anura > Myobatrachidae > Crinia > Crinia signifera. The sequence continues at coordinate 44,308,947 of NC_139228.1, read as the reverse complement.
ACCGCCGTAATTCCTGCTCTGGTAACACCATCTATAATGCCATTACCAGGGAAAGAGTACGAACACTCCTTTATTCTGGTCATAGGATGGTTTTTACTGTGTTAGTATTATAATTATGTTTAATTATTAAATAATATAAACACAATGATAATACATAAACAATGCATCCAATATTAATAATAGTGACTTTGTTCTCTTTCTACACCTTCAAGTGAGGAAGAAAAGTGCCCACAATTTTGTAAAAGGAATTAGCAAATTGGAAAAAAAATATTAGTAGATCGATGTGAAACATGTTTTCAGTTTTATTAGCAATTTAAAGCCAACCATATAAACCTACTGGGTCTAATCCCAGGTAGCTGGTACCATGCAGTGGTGTCTGTGATGTCATAGACATGATGTAATTATGATGTCACAGACAATAGAAGGGAATAAATTGCAGCTCCTGGGAGGTGAGGCTTTGATAGGTGAAGTAGTGGTTGAGAGGAGAGGAGTGAGAATAGATTTGAGATGAATAATCTACATTTAATGATTTTTCTTCTGGTGACATTGCTCACCATGAGAACCCAAGGCCAGACTACAGGTACACCGGAAGGTAATGGGGACTGGGGAATAATGCTATTAATTTAGTAGGGAATTTATATAACATAACAGGTATATTTATGGTAGGACATTCCTATTGCTGATGAGACAGCCCTATGTATCACAGCGTTTAATTATTACATATTACATGGTGTTACCTGTTCTGGTAGCAACATCTTATAATGTCATTGCCAGAGTAGGAGGACCAACACTGCTTTATTCCAGGCCTAGGATTTTTTTTTTTATGTGATAGCATTTTAATTATGTCTAATTATTAAAATACTATAAACGCACTGTATACAATAACATGTATGTGTGCATCTTTATTAGGAAAGTAACATTTCTATGTATTTGTTTATTTTTAAAGGCGCTACGGAGACCAGTTCTATGGAGCAAAGTGGCTGGAGATCAGGTACAGAACTTGTTTCATTTTTGGCCTGTAACAAATGTTTTGATGTAAAAGTTGAAAAGAGATTGTTACATTTCTGGCTGGAAATTACATTAATAGTAATATTGGTATATTACACAACAGAATTATCTATAATGCACTACAGATCAGCACAACAGGATATAGATAATATATATATATATATATATATATATATATATACACACACACACACACACACACACACACACACACACACACGCACAGGCCTGTGAATATTGGGCAGGTTGTGCATTACACAAGCGTCAGCCATTCTCAACCTTAGATAACCACACGTAATAGGCTGACAGCAGTCATGTGCACATTGGGGGTTATTCTAGTCCATTCTTTCTGACAAAATCCTTCTTAGATGGACAAAACCATGTGCACTGCGGGTGGGGCAGATGTAACTTGTGCAGAGAGAATTAGATTTGGGTGGGGTTTTTCTTCAAAGTGAGATCTATATTGAAGTGTAAAATCATGCAGACAGTATTTTCCCTGCACAGAAACAAAATAACTCACCCAAATCTAATTCTCTCTGCACATGTTACATCTGCCCCCCTGCAGTACACATGGTTTTGTCCATCTAAGAAGGATTTTGTCAGAAAGAATGAACTAGAATAAACCCCATTGTCTCCTTCCCCACAGCTGTGCTCAGACTACATATGCTGTGATACTGGCAAATGGCTGGATAGCGGCTGCAGTATCACAGCACATGTAAGCTCCGTACAGACATCCCAGCCTTACCCATATGAAATGTTTCTATACATACATGTATCACGTGCTTATCTCATCTGTCTTTCTTTCTTTCCTGAACAGCAACATCAATCCTAGACATAGTATCAACATGTGGATATATCTTTGTATGCATCCTGATCCTGGTGGGACTGTACAAACTGTACAAGAGCATCCATGCATTGTAAGTTACTAACGTTCTCTACACATTACACAGGTCTCTGGCCTGAAATATTTACTACAGTGATGGATACACTGGGGGGGGGGGGGACAGGTCTCTGGGCTGGGCTGTGTGCGCTATTATCAACTAACATCTTCTCATTATTGTTATATTTCAGCTACCAAGAAAGATGCCAACAGCTGGATGACATAGAACAGGAAGTGCCGGAAAAGGTGGCAGGCCCAGAAACAGACATTGAGGCGATGCTGGTGGACTCTCTATTTAAACATCATGACGCAGAATATTATGCGGAAGATAAATATCATGTTGAAGATGAAGTGCAGCATTACCAAAGACAACATGATGTGGCACACCACCATAGAGATTACCAGCATGGAGAACACCACCAAAAAGTGAACCAGCACAGAGAACATGAGGCAGAACATCACACAGAGCGCGGCAAAAAAGAACAAAAGCCAGCTAAAAAAGAAAAAAAGCCTGTGACAAGCCAGATGGTAAAGAAGCCTGCCCAGAAGCAACACATAAAAAAAGCAGCACCAAAGAAACCGACAAAAGCAAAGAAATCCAAAGCCGCCAAAAAATCCAGGCGCTAAACAGAGAGCCAAGAAGTCGGAATAGGCTTGGATTTACCCTGATTCACACAGATCTCAAAACAGGATATTATTGGCTTTCCAGCTGTCACATGTGACAGCATATAGCCAATAAAATCCCGTTTTGAGATCCGTGTAAATCCGAGTAAATCCTAGCCTGCACATCTCTAATCTTAATCCTGGTGCTGCTGTGGCTTCCTAGAGCTGGTATTGGTGGGACTGGTCACCTGCTTCTAACTCCAGCAAGCCGATACCATAGCTCAGATCCTGCAGTTGCTTCAGATGCTGGGACTGCTACTCGTCTGTGATAATACCTGCTCAGATGGAACAGGAATGACAACTGGGGATTAGGGCTACTGGCGACACCCCAAAAACAAAAACGACACCAGGCAGCCACCTCACGGGTGTGTTGGAAGAGCTGCTAAATTGATAATTATTCTTAAGATGATGACAGTGGCATCTAACTCATTAAGTTGAACTCAACTTATTAACTTGAAGATTTAAACCAGGCATGGGGAACCTTTGACCCTCCAGCTGTTGTTGAACTACACATCCCAGCCTGCCCTGCTACAGTTTTGTTATTTAGCCATGCTAAACCTGTTGCAGGGCATGCTTGGATGTGTAGTTTAACAACAGCTGGAATGCCAAAGGTTCCCCATGCCTGGTTTAAAACCAGGCAACGCTGGGTACTTCAGCTAGTCAACAAATCAGCCTAAGCTAATAAACATGATTCTGTTTTGGGGCACTCGTGTATACGTGCAGAATGGATTGTAAATGTAAAACATATACAGTATTTCCCATTTTAAAAATCAGGGCATAAAGACTTTAAATGGTGAGTCTGCTCAAAACACAACTACATAACGCGATGCAAATGTGGCATTGTGGTGCAATTAATCCCAAAGATTAAAAAGCATTACAGCCAGGACACAACCTTGTGTCCTGGCTGTAATCTAAAGGGCAATGAGTGTATCCTAAGCAAGCCGAAGTTCCTTCACAGCAGCGATGCCGAGATCATGACCCCGGGAGACGGTACCCAGAAGGGGATACGGTCATATTGTCTACAGCATTTAGGTCTACAAGCATTAGGTCTACACCACTAGGTTGACCTGCATTAAGGTCGACCTGCATTTAGGTAGACAAGCATTTAGGTCGACATGACTGAAGGTCGACATGACTGAAGGTTGACAGGGTCATTAGGTCGACTTTTATAAGGTCGACAGGGTCATTAGGTCGACTTTTATAAGGTCGACAGGGTCATTAGGTGGACATGGGGAAGGTCGACAGGCAAAAGGTCGACATGGGGTAATTTGACTGTCTTATGAGTCGACATGTGCCGACAGGCGGTATTTCATGCCCTACCATCCACTAGGGTGTGGTGGGAGAATAAAATAGTATGCCGAGCGTTGCGAGGCACTGGGCCCGAAGCATGGAGAGCGCAGCGAGGGGACGTAGTGCTATGTTGACTGTGTCGACGCTTGAAAAAATGTAAAAAATTTTTTTTAAAAGACCCATGTCAACTTTTTCACTGTCGACCTTATACCTGTCGACCTAATGACCATGTCGACCTAACATATGTCGACCTAACACATGATGACCTAACACATGTCGACCTAATGACCCTGTCGACCTAACCCATGTCGACCTAATGACCCTGTCGACCTAACCCATGTCGACCTTCAGTCAGGTCGACCTAAATGCAAGTCGACCTAATGGCGTAGACCTAATGCTTGTAGACCTAATGCAGTCTGACGAATGATCCCATTTCCCCAGAAGTCGTGTCTCGCCGCGCACTGTGGAGCCGAGCTCGCTGTGCAGCTGCCATGCTGACTGAGCCGCGGCTGGAGCGAAGAGGACCATCTAGCACATCGCTGATAGCATCAGGACCCTCCACAGAACTGTAATACTGAGCACAGGTAAGAGGTGCATCGCATTATTATTTATATATATATATATATATATATATATATATATATATATATATATATATATATGTCCAAATCGCAGTCAGCACACTTCTTCCACTCAACCAGAGAAATGCTGTAGCCATATAAATGTGGTATTGCAAAAAATTAGAGGCCAGCATAACAGAATGAAGTAGCAAAAAAGTGAAAATATATTTAATAGTCATTTGGGTGGACACACCAGCATAGAAAAAAAGTCCATATACAAATTACCGAATCCAAACAACAGCATGGCAGATGTAGCATGGTGGTCCACCTAAAGGGTCACTGATGCCCGACGGCCGTTTCGGTGTGCTATCACCGTCCTCAGGAGCATAAGTGACCCTTCTAGAAGACCGGATATAAATAGCGTGCACAAATAACAAAATACCTGACACCTGTGTGCTTGTCTGGTTCAAATCACGGCAGCTACCTGTATCCAAGCAACATTTCAAAGCTTGGAGGTGCGGCCAGGAAGTGACACATCGCTGTTTCCGGCTTTCACCGTATACAGCGTCGTCACCATGGCTACCTCCTAACATGCAGTAGGAGACGTCGACGTCATGCACACGTCGTCGGGCTGGGTGGGAACCAGCCTCGGCGTCCGTGTCCATGGAAACGAGTCTCACTCTGCTTGTCTGCAACACGCCAATGACTTGCGGGCGTCTACAACTAACAGTCAAGGATCACCGCAGTCACGAGCGGTGCAGTAGAAGCCAGGGCATCTGACAGGGCGAGTCAGCAGGCTACGGGCCTGATTCCCCTCCCGTCGATCGCCTAACTGGGGATAAAATGGAAAAACTGCAGGTTTCTAAAGACTTGCACTCAGGGTCACCGGTAAAAATAAAAAATAAAAATAAAAAACTAAATACACACATAATGTAATCCGGATATGGTATCAGATGCATCAGAAGACGCCATATATAGGAATGATCGTCCATAGGAATAAGAACAAATGTTGGTCAAAGGAAACAATGTAACGATTGTTCTTCATTAAGTCCATTGGGTTAAGTACAATTAAGCAGGTTGATCCAATAGCACTCCCTCCGGAGTAACAAATTGCCACGGTCCCCCGCTCTCCTCAAAGGGGGTATGTGGTCCAAGGGTTGGAAACGGAAGTCCTTCAAAGTATGTCCACAATTATGAAAATGTTTAGCGACTGGTGGCGTACTGCTGTCAATGGAGACCATAGCTTTCTTTATAGATGAACGATGCATGGCAATTCTTTCTTTTGCAGTCCTAATGGTTTTGCCGATATATAACATTTTACATGGGCAGATTATCGCATACACCACAAAGCGGCTGTCACAATCAAGATGAAAACGTATGGGGTAAGTCCTGAATGTACTAGGTTCTGTAAAGACAGAGGAAGTTACTGTATCATATGCTGGCAATTCACACATTTAGTACATCTAAAACTGCCATTCACAAGACTAAGCCACTCAAATTTCTTTCTAGGTAACAAGTCTGACTTAGCAACTAGATCTTTAACATTACTGCTTTTTTTATAACAAAACATAGGCAACTTGTCACAGAACTGTCCCATAGTGTCATCGGCCTGTAGAATGTGCCAGTGACTATGGACGACTTCTCTGATCTTTTTAGACGCTATAGAATAGGTACTTACAAACGTTAGTCTATCCTTTGAACTATTTTTAGTAGTAGACACTAAGGACTGTTCCTGTGACAAGTTTTTACAATGTGTAATAGCATCCTGTATCTCATGTTCAGGGTAACCCCTGTTAATAAATCTGTCACCCATTACAGTAAGTGCTGTTGCTAGTGCACTGTCATCCGAAGTAATGCGTCTAACCCTCAGAAGTTGTAATAGCGGCAAACCTCTTTTTAAAGGCATAGGATGGAAACTATCTGCCATTAATAAAGTGTTTTTTATCAGTTGGTTTTCTGTAAATTTGTGTCGACAATAAACCATCAGTCAAGGTCACGCCAACGTCAAGAAAGCTGATGTTGTGATCACTAAAAGACATAGTGAAACGTATAGTGGTCTCCAGAGAATTTAAATAGTCCACAAAAAGAGTCAGGCGATCCAAACCGCCAGTCCACACCATGAAGAGGTCATCAATGTATCTCACATAAAAAAACACAAAAGGTGAAAATTGATCATGTGACATAATGTGCTGGTTCTCATACATGTGCGTGTACAAATTGGCATAGGCTGGGGCCATGTTCGACCCCATAGCCGTGCTCTGTAACTGTAAAAACTTTTTACTTTCAAATAAAAAATAATTTTTAGTCAGCACAATTTCCATGAGTAAAAGTAAAAAGTTTACATTGGGACCTCCATAGTGTGGACTGGCGGTGATCAAGGCCCTAACCGCATCTAAGCCCTCCTTATGTATGATATTAGTGTAAAGGCTGGATACGTCCAGTGTCACTAAAAGTGCATTCGATGGTATACTATTCAATTTCTTTCATTTCAATATGAAATCCGTAGTGTCCCGTAAATAGTACGGGGTATTCTGAACCACTGGCTGAAGCTAAAAGTCAATATACTAGGACAGTGGTTGACATATTGAACCACATGAAGAGACTATGGGGCGGCCGGGAAGTTTAATTAAAGTGTTATGAATCTTCGGTAGTATATAACGGATGGGGATGCGTGGATGGGTTTGGGTCAAGAAGTAGGCAGTGGTCTCGTCTAGCCAGTTGTTACCTAAGCCCATAGAAATTACTGAATCTATCTCTTTTTTATAACTGTAAGTGGGATCATAGGTCAAACATTTGTAACAACTGGAGTCTGCCAACTGTCTCTGTATTTCTGATACATAGTCACACCTATTTAAGATAACCACTCTCCCCCCCTTGTCAGCGGGGCGAATGGTTATCTCACGATTAGAAGCCAGATTTCGAAGCGCTAGATTTTGTTGTCTAGATAAATTGGAATATGAAACTTTCTGATGACTAATGAAGTCAAGGGTATCCCTTTTTACTAGATTAATAAAAATCTCAATGGAGGGATTAGAATAGGGTGGCTCAAATGTGCTTTTGGACTTAAACTGATTAGGTGGTTTATCAGAAGGGGGGGTTTTAGCAAAAAAAGTTTTTTAATTTCAACAATCTGTGAAACCGATATAATTCAACTTCGAAATCAAAGGGTCTCTGTTTAAACGTCCTAACAAATGATAAACCCCTACTGAGCACGTCCAATTCATCAGTACTAGGGGTGTAGTCCGATAAGTTAAAGACTACTGTTTCCCTTTGTTCCGTCCTTGTGATCTTTTTCCTATGCTTAACTCCTCCCCTCCTAGAAGCTCTCCTCCTTGGCCCTTGTATTTGGACCGGGTAACACTGCCCTTTGGAAAAACCCGTTTTTGCTATATATATAGAGAGAGAGAGACCAAGATGCTAGGTACAACCTCCGTGTCACGATTCAGCCTGGGTGCCCGCACAGCAGGGGACGTAGATAGGGCAGGAATATGCAGCACTCCACGGCAGTATAGTAGTAAAAATCTTTTTAATCCAAACAACGTTTCAATATCGTGTAGATATTATCATCAGGTGATGATAATATCTACACGATATTGAAACTTTGTTTGGATTAAAAAGATTTTTACTACTATACTGCCGTGGAGTGCTGCATATTCCTGCCCTATATATATATATATATATATATATATATATATATATATATATATATATATATATATATATATATATATATATATATATATACATATACACAGGGCTATTTTTCAGCAGGCTCCAGCAGGAACTGAGGCGCTTATTCTAGTTCACTCTTTCTGCTGGAGCCTGCTGAAAAATAGCCCTGCATATACATACATACATATATATATACATACAGGGGCATCAACAGCAGTGATTCCCAATGTTTTGGGGCCCCTACCGATCCTCCAGCGTTAGGGGTGGGGGAAGCTTTGATGTCCCGCGGGGGGTAGGGGGTATTATATCAACCGTTCAGCATGTAGGGCTTGGATCAGTAATTTCCACTAAGTACCCCTTTACTGCAAAGATGGTGGGAGAAGGGGGCATTGGGCTGAATGAAGGGGTCCTGATACATAACTTCCAGGGTGGTAGAGGACATTTAATATGCAGAGGAGGGGTGTATAGTGGAGTGGGCTTACTATTCATAATTTTCTGGTGGTAGGACAGCTTGCTTGACTGCAGATATCTCCAGTTCCCGGAAATAGATTTCTTAGCTTTTAATGGAATTAAAAACTAGAGAATCCCACCTACCAAATGGTATTGGGGACTAGGGGATCAGAGTTCAGCAGGGAGAGCAATCTGCCAATGACAATATAAAACTACATACCAGGTGTGTGGAGCTGGAGCAGCTGCTGGAAGGCTGATATATCTGGTTCTGGGAAGAGTAGAGACAAGCTACTAGTGTCCATCAAAGAGGGAGAGTCCCAGCTTTTGTAATATACCCTCAGAAAAACTCTATGTCAGACGGAACCTGAAATATCTGACTGGGAAGAGTAATTAACAGTCTTGAATGGGGACCACTGCTTTGAAGTCAGATATCTCCGGTTCCCAATAGCCGATTTTTAAAATTCTTGTACCCATGGAAAGAGGGGACCCTCAGCTTTCAGCCTAGGGCCCTTAGACTCCTAGGGGGGTTTCTAGGTACTCAGAAACCCCCCCTGCGTGCGCTACTGCCCCCCACCAGTGCAGGGTGGTTTCGCCCCAGCGCACCTGCACTCTGTCCCCAGCAATGCAGGGTTCCTCTTCCCAGCGCAGGGTCTCCCTGTCTCCGCACCCGGTGCCAACTCTTGTTCTCTTTGCCAGTGCAGGGCTTCTCCTTCCCAGCACTGGGTCTCCCTTTCCACCACTAGCAGTTCCTCTGCCTTGCGCTGGGTCTCCTTCGCATCGGAAAAAAAGGGGACGGTTCCGCATCCTCCCGTTCACTGCCAGCCACAGTGATCAGGACTAAGGTTGTGGGAATGGGAAGGGTCCCACTGACAAATTAAGATCTGTGGGTCCCTGGGAGGCAGGTGGCAACCTGGGCAGCGGGGTCCGGGAAGCGCAGGCGGGCAGGAGGTCCCTGCGGCATATGGACAATCAGTGGTGGCGACCCTGTGGTGGATGGGAACTGAACTAGTTCCCATACGCTGCAGCGACCCCAGTGCTGACTGTCCATATGCCACAGGGACCCCGCCGAGATTGTCCATACTCCGCCCCCTACCCGGACTCTGCTGCCCACGTACAACCTGCCTCCTGGGGACCCACAGACTTTATTTTGTCAGCGGCTGCTATTTACTGTACAGGGTGCAGGGCAGCAAATTCCGGGCAGGGCATAATTCGGTGGCTTTCAGAGGGGCATGGCTCAGTGCCCTGTGAAATGAGCCGAGAGGGAACACTATATATACGAGGGTGCATCAATAAGTACCTGTGTAGATGAACATTTTTCACAATTTTTTTATTTATAATCTCCTTTTCTCAACGTCCGTGCCATTTCTTTAAACCCTCTAAAAAATACGATTTGTCAAACTCACATACTGTAGGCTTCTGTCTCAACGATGACCTCCTCATTTAAGCTGAATTGTTTTCCCGTGAGCCACATTTTCAGGTTAGGGAACAGAAAGAAGTCACAGGGAGCCAAGTCGGGCGAGCAGGGCCGTTTCTACAGGCGGACAAGCCGTGCAGCAGCCCGGGGCGCCGCACGGCTTGTCCACCTGTTACACAGCCGGGGCGCCCGGCCGGCAGATGAGCTCACCCCGCCGCCTCCAACCCGCCGCCACCGCCTCCAAGTCCCGCCGCCGCCTCCAAGTCCCCCCGCCGCCAGGTCCCCCGCTCCCCGTCCGCAGACACAGGTGAGCCCCAAGGGAGGGGAGGGGAGCTCATCGCGCGGCTCTCCTTCCCCTCACTCTGGCAGCCAATCAGAGGACCTCGCGGGCTGGCAGCCAATCAGGAGCCAGCCCGCGAGGTATGAATGGCTGACAGGCTCAGGGACAGTGGACACAGAAAGCAGCAGCATGCAGCGCCGGGGGACTGGAGGGGGAGACAGTGAGTTGTGCTGCTGGCACTGTGGGGGCATATTTGGCACTGTGGGGGCATATTTGGCACTGTGGGGGCATATATGTGGCACTTTGGGGGCATATATGTGGCACTGTGGGGGGGCATATGTGTGGCATATTTGGCACTGTGGGGGCATATCTGGCACTGCATGGGCATATGTGTGTCACTGGGGACATATGTGGCACTAGGGGCATATGTGGCACTATGGGGGCATATGTATGTGGCACTGTGGGGGCATATGTATGTGGCACTGTGGGGGCATGCATGTGTGGCACTGTGGGGTCAAATGTGTGGCACTGTGGGGGCATATTAGTAAACGGCATGAGTTGTGCGGCAGCGGCGTGTGGGGCATAATGTGTAATAGGCATTACGGTGTGTAGAGTATTGTGTAATTGTCATCATGGTGTGTGACAATGTGTAATTGTCATCACGGTGTGCGATAATGTGTAATTGTCATCACGGTGTGCGATAATGTGTAATTGTCATCACGGTGTGCGACATAATGTGTAATTGTCATCACGGTGTGTGGCGTCATGTGTAATTGTCATCACGGTGTGTGGCGTCATGTGTAATTGTCATCACGGTGTGTGACATAATGTGTAATTGTCATCACGGTGTGCGGCGTATTGTGTAATTGGCATCACGGATAAATAGTGTATAATGATTCAAGTAGCCTGTCATTGTTTGGCCTTGATCCGTGAGGCGTACTAGGTCACTGTGTGGGCCTTTATATTTTTATGTCACTGTGTGGCCTTCAGCCGGCCAACTAAAGTGCGGGAGGACAATGACTATTCCTGCGGTAACCAATGTCTGGTCATGCAGGCTGCAAACGTGAGATGTAAGGTAATTGTTTTCCTGCTCGACCACGCCCTTATATTAATCCACACCACATTTAAAAAGAAACTACGCCCCCTATTTCGGCGCGCGCGCCTTCGACGCGCGCAATTTCTTCTATGACGTGTTAACTTTTTTTTTGGGGGGGGGGGGGGGGGGCGCATTTTTATTCCTTTGCCCTGGGAGCTAAATTATCTAGAAACGGCCCTGCGGGCGAGTACAGTGGATGCGGCAACAATTCATATCTCAATTCATGCAATTTGGCTGCAACAATTCCGGATGAGGGAGTGGAAAAAAAAACTAACTGTGAATCAATCTGAAATTTGGTATGGCGTTGTTTGAAAGATGGTAATACACGATAGTAATGCCAACTTTCCTCAGCAACGCCACCAGTCTTCAAACACTTATTGATCCACCCTTGTGTGTATATACAGGGGTGCCGAGAGGGGGTGGTGGGGGCAGGTACAGTTTACCCAGGCCCAGGCCTGTCAGAGTGCACTGGGTCTGAGTGTGCTGTAGTCAACTTTTGAGCGGCGGCATTGGGAGTGCGGTTGTGGGCAGACGTGGGCTGGCATGGGGGCAGCAGCATCACAGGGGTCCTTCCACTCTCTGACTCCAGGTCCTGCTAAGAGCCCGCCACGTGATTTGGGAGTTTACTCCTGGCAGAGCATGTTAACCCCTGGCAGAAAATGTAACTTTGGGCAGAGCATGTAACCCGATGTAGAGCATGTAACCCCTGGCAGAGCATGTAACCCCTGGCAGAGCAGGTTAATCCCATGGCAAAGAGCATGTTAACCCCTGGCAGAGCATGTAACTCCTGGCAGAGCATGTTACTCCGGGCAGAGCATGTTACTCCGGGCAGAGCATGTAACCCCTGGCAGAGCATGTAACTCCGGGCAGAGCAAGTTACTCCGGGCAGAGCATGTAACCCCTGGCAGAGCATGTAACTCCGGGCAGAGCAAGTTAATCCCATGGCAAAGAGCATGTTAACCCCTGGCAGAAAATGTTAACCCCTGGCAGAGCATGTAACTCTGGGCAGAGCATGTAACCCCTGGCAGAGCAGGTTAATCCCATGGCAAAGAGTATGTTAACCCCTGGCAAAGCATGTAACTCCAGGCAGAGAATGTTAACCCCTGGCAGAGCATGTTAACCCCTGGCAGAGCATGTAACCTCTGGCAGAGCAGGTTAATCCCATGTCAAAGAGCATGTTAACCCCTGGTAGAGAATGTTAACCCCTGGCAGAGCATGAAACTCAAGGCAGAGCATGTAAACCCATGGCAACGAGCATGTTAACCCCTGGCATCAAGCATGAAGCCCATATCAATGAGCATTTAGGTAAGTGGAACTTACAAGGGTCAACAGAGTGTGCGGGGAGCTCCGTCCATGGGGGCCCCAGGAAGTTGTTGTACCGGGGCCCAGGATTTCTCTTGGTGGCCCTGTATGTATATATATATATATATATATATTCGATGCAAATGAGCCGGCACTCCAACTAATGAACAACTGCCCCGGGTGCCTACAGTGGATAATGGATACTGTAGAAATAACTGAGTCACTCCAGGGGTCTTTGGATAATAAACGAAGAGGTACTTTATGTAGTACAAGCACGCATATGCATAGATGTCGACGTTTCAATACATTAAGTATTTTCTTCAAGACAGCATATGGGTAATGACCCGCACGGCGGCGGGAGTACAATACAATATATATATATGGCAAAGCGATGCTCCGGCACTCCTTGTTTCCCCAAGGACTTCCTTGCTCTGGTGCCCTCTTGATCGCTCCCTCGGGAGCGTGGTATACTGTAGTCTGTAGGTAACTTGCGGCACTCGGAGGCTGTAGCGTGGTGAAATCAAGTGAAAAACTTTATTGCCAAATCAACGTTTCGGGTCAAGTTCACCCCTTCTTCAGGATAAAAAGCAAGTTTACAGCCTGTGTATTTATAGTAAAATAAACTCTTACCTCCTCCCTCCGTCCGTCCCCTGGCCCGCCGGCGCCTGCACAGGGTCTCCGGTCCGCTTCCGGTATCGTCTTTGCACATCTGGCGGAAGTGACGTCCCGGACCCTTGTGTGGCGTCTGCCGCAGCCTAGCAACGGAACGGTGTCTAGTAGACAGAAGCAAAACAAATCACTGGCTGTATTTGTTATGTTATCACTGATCACTGATATGTTGTTGTTTTGCTTCTGTCTCCTAGACACCATTCCGTTGCTAGGCTGGACGGAGGGAGGAGGTAAGAGTTTATTTTACTATAAATACACAGGCTGTACACTTGCTTTTTATCCTGAAGAAGGGGTGACCTCGACCCCGAAACGTTGATTTGGCAATAAAGTTTTTCGCTTGATTTCACCACGCTAAAGCTTCCGAGTGCCGCATGTTACCTACAGACTACAGTATATATATATATATATATATATATATATGTGTGTGTGTGTGTGTGTGTGTGTGTGTGTTCAAACATCCCTATAGATGATAGCAACCTATTAAATTTTTTTATCTATTTATCTAATTTTTCTTGAAAGTATTCCTGGTTTGTAATCAATCATACGCCCTTGAATCAACATTTAATTTTTTTTTATTATGATTTTTTTTATCTGTACATATATTTTTTTTTATTGAAGCATATGAATCAGTACACAACATTTCAATAAAAAAGCAGCAATTTAAGAAGCAAACTATACTATATGCTGTATGATATAAAGTACAATGGCATTTATAAGTACTGAATGTTATACAAATCAAAAACCACCTTAAGAATCGTAAATAACTGCCATCTATGATACAATGGGTTGTATTAAGCCTGGTAAAGCCATGATAAAGTGTAAGATGATAACACACCAGCCAATCAACTCCTAACTGTACACACCCAGAAATGCGCATTTGGAAAACATAGAGCTTGCATACGAATTCACATGCAAGCGAACAGACCTGAATATGTTCTTTTGTGTATTTGTGTATTTGTGTGGGACAGCGGATGCATTGTGTGTGGGACAGTGGGTGCCTGATGTGCATGGGACGTTGGGTGCATGCTGTGCCTGGGACTGCGGGTGCATGTGTTTCGGCAGGTGCATGATGTGTGTGGGACAATGGGTGCATGCTGTGTGTGGAATGGCGGGTGCATGCTGCGTTTGGGATGGCTGGTGCGTACTACGCGTGGGATGGCGGGTGTGTGCTGCATGTGGAACTCACTCACTCTCTACCTGTGTCTCTCTCTTTCTCTCCCTGACACTCTCTTGCAACCCATTTCTTTCTCCCTCCCTCCCTGACACACTCTCTAACTGCATTGTAGTGACAATGGCAAAGGGGAGGCGGGCCATCTAGATTTTGCCACTGGACATAGAATGTTCTAATGGTCATAACTAGTAATAGTGTCTCTCACCCTTGCTCCTTGATTCTGTATATACACAGAGGAAAAGGAAGTATTTAACATCAGTTACTAACTGCCTCATTTACATCAATGTATATAAAAGGCCAACTACGCCTCACCTCTATGAGGTGAAGTACCACCAGTGACCACTAGAGGCCACTTAACAGACCACATTACTCCTTTGTGTACTAAAAGATGTCATAATAGAAAGTGAAAGAAACTTTTGCAGGGACACTGATCTATTTCAAACTTGCTGGATATGGAGAAGACAGAGATTAGAGGTAGAGCAGATAGGGACTGGTGGTGGGGTGGAGAGTTCGTGGGCTAAAAACTGTCACAGCTGAAAGTGGAAGTACATTGTTGACACCGTCATTTTGACAGGTTTTTAACTAGTTGTACTTATAATTAACCTAAAGTCTATTTGAGATTAGTCCTGCTCTATAGGAACCTGCTTTTCATTTTCTATTTTGCCCAATATGATTTGCATTTCTTGTTACATTCTTTGAAGTTCACAAATAAGTTTCTGTTCCTTCTGAGTTTACATTTTTTAGATGCCCTCTGCTTTGAATTTAACTTTATACCTTTTGAAGTAAGCCACATTTGTTTTGATTTTATTCTTTTGTGCTTCTTCACCGTAGAAATAGTCTGGGAAGTATATTATTTATTTGAAATTGTTTGAAAATGTTTCCATTTACAGTCTGTCTTTTCTCAAGAAATTGTCATTCTGAACTATGAGGGATATTAGTTTTCTTAAATGTAAGTGATTTTGTCAGACCAACATGTACTCCTTATAGCTAAAATTAAAGGACCAGGCATAGGCATGCATAGCACATTTTATTAGGTGGTACACTGTCAGAAGGGTGCGCTATCACCTTATTGGCTAAGCGCGCTGTCACTCACTATGTGACATTGTGAAGGCATGCAAAGGCACGCACCCCCTACCTTATCGTGGAGAGCTACGGCACAATCAGCCTGCGGGCTGTAGAGATAGTAGCAGAGGGCACCTCACTAACACTATCTGGGTCATTTCTTAGCCCCCACCATCATCTCCAATCTGCATCATCTCTTAGCCCACACCATCTCCTATCTTGATTGTCTCTCAACCACACCATCATCTGCTACATGCAACCCTTGCCACCATTCTCCATCTCATGCCCTTCACTGTCTCTCAACTGCCCCCTCATTCTGTGTCTTTCAACAACCCTCCTCCCTCGCTCTATGTCTCTAGCATCTCGTCCCCCCTCGCTCTGTGTGTCTCAACAACCCATCCCTGCTCTGTGTCTCTCAGCAACCCACCCCCTCGCTCTATGTCTCTAGCATCTCGAGCTTCCTCGCTCTGTGTGTCTCAACAGCCCCCCTTCCCCAGCTTTCTTCTCCCCAAAATTACCCTGAGGAGTGACTGTAAAATACCATACAAGTAAACTTTAGCAAGATTCGTCTTCTACATGCAATGTCGGACTGGTAGAGTAAAGGCCCACCGGAGGGTCCAGAGTTTGATGTCATGACATGGTGGACATCATGACTGCAAAAAGGGGAGGGGTGGTTGGAACTGAGTTACACCACCTGTAATGGTGAGGTTGAACTAGTTCAAGCTCCACCTTGGCATGGCACCGTACAGTAGTTCCAACAGAAAAGCATAATAGTTTGCAGGGGGTGCCCAAAACCCTACCATTGGCCCTGGATCTGCTTAATGGGGGGGGGGGGGGATTGGCAGTCTTAAATGAGTTCCACCACCTATCCAGGACCGCTCTAAGCCCTGATCATGGCCGAACTGATTTTGCTAAATTAAACCAACAGACACCTAATAGGATCATGAAATGCTCTTTACTCACTGTGCATATCGATGCTAAGAAGGATGATTGCTGCAAGTTAATATGAACCATCATAGTTAAAAACCATCAACGGGTAGCTGAGCTGTCGATGGTCACCACTAGTTACAAATGAGTTAGGCAGGAGGTCCTGAACTATAAAGCAATGTGCCAAAGTATTGGTAGCTGCACTGAGCTGGAGATGTCTAGTCTACTCTATGAGGTTCCTCTAGTCACTTATAGTCAAAGCACTAGAAACCGCACTAATTGGCCAGTAGCAGCTATGTATCCACAAATACATAAATATACAGTATAAATACAATATTGTAAATTGATACTGTACATGTACCTCCTGTACCAACTTGTCTTAGACAAGGTTTCGCAGTGTGGCTGAGGGAGGTAGGAATCGAGGATAGAGCAGCAGGGGATGTAGGGTCACGGTATGTTGGCCAGCGTACTGTAATAGCATGGAGGGTGAGGGATTTGGAAATAGATACAAGTTTGAAACACATCTCGAATTCCAGAGTGAAGCAAAGACAGAGGAACGGAAAGGATGTGTATATGTTTAGAAGGATTAGATGTACTGTATTAGGTGGATGGATAGGTCTGAGGTGGTTAGAGTAGAGAGAGCAGATAATATAGATTGTATGGGGTCTTATGTTGGATGGAATATGAGAATCGAAGAAGGGGTTTGCACCTGCAGGTTGAATTGACTATAGATATTAATGACTTTCTAAATTACACTCTGGAAGGAAGGTTTACACTTATGAGCAGATGCATTAACTTTAAAGGCTTTTAAGGCCATGAGAGAGGCAGGAAAAGTATGTCATGGGTCTGCAGAGGTTTCGGTAAGGGAGTCCTCAGACAATATTGGATTACTGGGTGTAAGGGATACCTTGCAAGTTCACTCTCCTATTCCCATAATGACTTACGCAGGTAAAGGAAGGAACATTTGTTGACTATTGATTTAATAAGGGAATGAGTACAGGTGAAGAATATGTGAAATAGCCATGAAGCAATACAGATTTCAATATGACTAAATAGGATACCTTGAAGATTGAGAGTGTATTTCAGACATGGGAAACAGTGGAGGCTAGGGTAGGGGTGATGGGGATGCTCTCTTAAGGTAAAGAAACCAGTACAATAGGGCTGGTGCCAGGACACAATGATGACTACAACTATAAAATCAATAATATGGAATGGGTCAGTGTATTCAAAAAGCTTGCAGGACAATATCATCATTTTTACCTGTGCTGGGAAAGCCAGAGCAGTTCAGTCTGCAAATAACATTTTGTCCCACAAAATTAAATGTATTTTCAAAACATCTTTTTTTATTTGAGAGTTTACTTAATTTATTATCCCATATGGGTGCCCCCTTCCTGCTGCATGGGCTGAATCACTCTCCTGGTATTTTCTCTGTCGCACAGAGGTAGAGCTCCGGTAAAATGGTGCCAGCTCCCGTTTGCTGGTCATTTCTGCAGCGTTTGGTGGTTGTTGGGTGCATGGTCTGGAAACCCCTCTGAACCCTTTTAGATAACTGAAATAAACACAAAAGTTACAACCTGACCCAACTGGCCAATCAAAAGTAACCTGTAGTATGTTCTCCACAAGAATGCTATCTTTATGGTAATATGCATGATATTAGTATGCCAAGGCAAGTGTGACAGCAAATGAGAAAAAGCGATTGAACAGGTGACGTGTCACATTTACGTAAAATATTTCCTCCATCTAATTTGTCATAGGAAGTATAAGCATGTGAGATTTTATGTTCAGTTCTTAAACATTTTATTTCTTCTGTGCCTCTGCCCAGCGGTGTGTCTTATTCTCATTGACTGAGGTATGAGCCTGTGAGCTTCAGCATTCCACATGTGGACAGAAATACAAAGCCCCACTGTTTTCTGTATAAAGACAGTTACATGATACCCTCTGCATACCTTGCCCTACCACATGACATCCGTCTCCAAGTTGCCCATTACTTTCTGACTGTTTGACATTCCATTCATTACCAAACAAGTTTTCTCCTCTATTTTCGAACCTATTTTTGTTCTTTTGGAAAGAACAAAATGACAAATTCTTTCCTCGGTCGGAAAACAACGAGATGTATAAATGGAAGCCTAGCAAGCATAATATTTTGCACATTGCTAATAATGTTTGCTTTGATACACGTGGAGGATTATTTATGATCCAGAATAAATGTGGAGATGCAGAACATTCTATTTTGAGCAAGTGGGCCAGTGTGTTTGACAGGTGTGTACATAGGTGCTTGTCCGTATACTCTGTTTGATGTTCCTGGACACAGACACTTTGTACAGTATGTATAAAAAATTAGGATTAATAAAGTGCACAATTGCAACAGTAAATAGTACTGTATCACCTCAGATTGCCATGCACTGTCATTGTCAGACAACTACGTGTACTATGAACTAAGGCTCGGAGAGAGAGAAAGTGGAGGGCAAGAGTATCAGCCAATCAGGTGACAGCTGACATGTTACAGGCTATGTTTGCAAAATGACTGGAGGGATCTAATTGGTTGGTACTTTAGTCTGAATATAGTTGGACAGGGCCGGTGCAAGTCACCGGAGCGCCCCAGGCGAGGGGGGGTGGGGCGCCCTGGTGCCTACGGGGGGGGGTACCTGCGGCACTGTGTGATCTGGCGGCGGGGTCCCTGCAGTGATGCACGCTATCCGGCAGCCAGGCGGCGCTGCGGGAAGCGCTGATGGGTTTGAAAACTCGCCGCACGCTGATTGGCTGAATCTCAGCCAATCAGCATGCGGAATGTTTTCAAACCCAGCAGCGCTTCCCGCGCCGCCGCCTGGCTGCCGGATAGCGCGCATCACTGCAGGGACCTCGCCGCCAGATCACACAGCGCCGCAGGTACCCGGCACGGACACCCCTGCAGCCTCCATGCGAGAGGCGAGGGTCGAAGGGCCCGCCCTCCAGTGGCTGGCGCCCTTGGCAAATGCCTAGATTTGCCTAGTGGTGGCGCCAGCCCTGTAGTCGGTATTGTGAATGCCAGCAGACTCACTGATGGGATGCAGAACACATCCCCTGCATTTCTCCACAATGCTAGGAAGTGGGTAAAATAGAGCAGGTATAAAATAAGGGCAAACAAGGCACATAAAATAAAGATGAGGAATGAATGAGGTACATTGGTAACCCAGCTGGGAAGGGTTTGGGGCAGAGTTGGAATTAGATCTCATGGGGCCCTAGGCAATATACTAGTTTGGGGCCCTCCTCAAACAATCCATAGCACTATATTTTGGCTGTTTTGGTGTGTGCATAGTCTCCTGATAAATGCTCAGCTGCGTTAACATCAGCACTGCGTACATCTCTGAATCAAGCTCTAGGTCTTTTGGAAGTAGGCTTAATTTGTGTGTCGCATTTAAAGTAACCTGACTACCCACATACAGTGGATTAAATCATTTTGTGTGTCCATTTTTTTCTCTTTTAATAAACATCAAAGGGACTTTGGGAGTGCATTGTGAAAAATCCACAAACCATCAACCAATCAGCTCCTGCCTGTCATTTTTCAGCCTGTGACATGACAGTTAGGAGGTGATTTGGTGATTGGCTGGTGGTTTATCACTCTCCATTTTATCACTTTTCAAGCTTAGTACATCTGGCCCTAACTGATTTATTGGTGAAGTCCACAATCTCCTTTATCTAAACTATCAATATCAATACATATTAAGCCCTTCTTATACTCAACCCACACACTCACTACAAAAATGGTAAGACTTATATAACAATTAGTTCACAGTTGGTAGGCTATTCCAATTTGTAGTGGGCAAGCGGAATAGCCTCCTAACAGGGGTAGTAGAGGCTATGACAGTAGAACAATTGAAACATGCATGGGATAGGCTATCCTTACAAAGAAATCAAATAGGGTTTGAGGTAACAACATGGTTAAAAAAGGGGCAGACTAGGGGCCTTATTCTAATCCACTCTTTCTGACAAAATCCTTCTTAGATGGACAAAACCATGTGCACTGCAGGGGGGCAGATGTTACTTGTGCAGAGAGAATTAGATTTGGGTGAGTTATTTTGTTTCTGTGCAGGGTAAATACTGACTGCTTTATTTTTACACTGCAATATAGATCTCACTTTGAAGTAAAACCCCACCCAAATCTAATTATCTCTGCACAAGTAACATCTGCCCCACCTGCAGTGCACATGGTTTTGCCCATCTAAGAAGGATTTTGTCAGAAAGAGTGGATTAGAATAACCCCCTAGATGAGCTGAATGTAATAATAATAATAATAATAATATTTATATAGCACTTTTCTCCCAATAGGACTCAAAGTGCTTAAAGAATGTACTGACTAATAGCAATTAATATGTTGGTACACTTGTGATGGAATATGAGGACCTTTATGCAGAATATATTGGTAATGTTTATTAAGTTTGGTACTTGTGTAATATCTGGGCGCCCGATTTTTTCATTGTATTGCATCGCATCACATCGCATGCAATATAGTGGCATACAATTCATGCGATGCGATTTTTCATTGTAAAGACCCGATTTTTTATTGTATAGTCACCCATGGGTGATTTCATACCCCCACTATCCAACTACGCATGGAGCTGATTTTATATAGTGTGGCGAGCGCAGCGAGCCACCGTGCCCGAAGCGATGCGAGCGCAGCGAGCCCCGCGAGGGGACGCAGAATACATGTAAAGTAATCCGCATCCCATCACGGGGCTCGCCACGCTTCGGACTCGGTGGCTCGCCACGCTTCGGACTCGGTGGCTCGCCACACTTCGGACTCGGTGGCTCGCTGCGCTCGCCAGACTATATAAAATCAACTCCATCTGTAGTTGGATAGTGGTAGTATGAAATCACCCATGGGTGACTATACAATTAAAAATCAGGTCTTTACAATGAAAAATCGCATCGCATGCCTTAAGTAGTGGCATGCGATGAAAAAAATTGGGCGCCCAGATAATACACAAGTACCTTAAGTTTTAATACATTATGGGGGTGATTCACATTGGTTCACTAAGCAGCGGTCTTTCGCTGCTTAGCGAGCGGGCTAACGCCTCCCGCTAGGTGAACGAACGCCCATCCCACTGAGCTCCGCTATGTAATCGATGTGTACACTCACACATCCATTCGCATGTGATTGTATCGCCGACCATCAAATGATTTTTTTAGGCCTCCGCAAATAAAAGTCAGTCTGGATTTCTTTGCTTCGAGGGGCAGGTGCAGTTCACATGGGGTTGCCCAGAGATTTTCTGGGTGCACCAACCGTTTTTGAGGGCAGGCCCAGGAAACACTGGGCATCCCCATGCACCAGTCTCCTGTCTGCCCACTGCCCGCACCGATGTCTGCGAATGCCTTGGTGACTGTGATAGTCGCCATAGGCATGCGCACAGCAGCTCTGTACATGCGTATATTTGCTGAATCGCAGAGCCGCACCAAAATCAGCTCTTGGTGAGCTGACATGAATCGCCCCCAATATTTTCTCTGTTTCTGAGACTCATAAGGTGCATACACACTATGCAATGTTTTAAACAATAACACTCATCCGCAGGTCATTGACCACCTCAGTTATATCATTAGCAATATCTTTCAGTGTGTATGCACTATATACTTTGCCTCAGAGACCTGCTGATATTGCTAACAATATTGCTCAGCGAGTGAATCGTATAGTGTATGTTGCACCATTAGACATCAGGATTAAACAGTAAAGAAAGGTGGTATGAACAATGCTGGGTATCACTGAGTAATGTACAGTGTCGGACTGGGGCATGAAGGGAAATGCACTCACAGGAGACCAGTCGTGGTCATTTGCTGAAAGGGGTGTGGCCAGCCAATATAGGGGCCATCTAGCAGAAAAAAGGTACTTGTGTATTATTATGGCGCCCGTTTTTATCTAAATCGCATACAATAACGACAGATTTGATCCGCAATGCGATTTCGAGGCCGATTTTTGGCCGATTTTTCGTGATTTCCTGACGATTTGCATGCTATTCCATCCTTGCACACCCCCACTATCCAAGTCAGCCGGAAGCGTGGCAAGCGGACGCATTACGCGCCCTCCTGACCTGTTCATACCCCCACTATCCACATCGGCGTGGAGTTGATTTTATAAAGCGTGGCGAGCGCAGCGGAAAACGATCCTGAAGCGTGGCTTCGGGCTCGGTGGCTCACTGCGCTCACCACGCCTTGTAAAATCAACTCCACGCCGACATGGATATTGCAAGGAATATTGCAATATTTGCAGAAGACATGAAATTGAGTAAGGAAATTAACTCAGGAGAGGTTTTGGATACACTACAAAGTGACTTAATTAAACTAGAAAGGTGGGTGGAAAGGTGGAAAATGCAGTTCAACGTTGCTAAATGTTAAATAATTCATTATGGCAGGGGTTCCCAATCTTTTTTGATTCACGGCACCCTAGAGTATAAAAAAAAATTCACGGCACCCCTAGGCCAAATTTTTTTTTATTAGATTGGGTTTATATGCGATTCTTAGGATCAGTTGTGTGGTAAAGGGCAGGATTTGCTTCTGTTTATACACATTTTATAATTGCCAGCCACCAGCACTTGTTTTGCTCATAAATAATTAGCCATTAATAATTTTAATTGGTCCTGGACCACCAACCCAGGGCACCCCTGCAAGTGTCCCGAGGCACCCCAGGGAGCCACGGCACACAGTTTGGGAACCACTGCATTATGGGAACAAAAATGAACAAGCTACTTATAGGCTAAATTTAGGTATTATAGGGAATTCTGCTGTAGAGAAGGACTTGTGGGTCATCATAGATAAAAATTGGGTAATAGTCCACACTGCTCAAGTGCAGCAGCAAAAGCAAACAGGACAATTGGGTGATGGATTCAAGGGATACCAATGTGATAGTGCCTCTTTACAGGGCATTGGTGAGACCACACTTGGAATACTGTGTTTAGTTCTGGGACCGCACCTTAAAAAGGATATAAATTAATTGGAACAGGTACCGGGAAGGACGATTAAGCTAGTAAAAGGTCTCAATTCACTAGAATACAAAGATAGGTTAACCAGGCTGTATATGCTTTCACTGGTGAAATGGAGGTTGAAAGGTGATATGATTAGTACATTATGTTCGAACACAGGATTGGCAATCATATGGAACTGGGAGATGATTTGCTCACTAACAGGCCTATACTTAGGACACACGGGCATGTACTGAGGCTTGAGGAAAATAAATTCCATACTGAATTAAGAAGAGGATTCTTCACCATTAGAGCAGTAAAATTCTGGAACTCATTGCCGGTGAGGGTGGTTACAGCAATTACTGTTAATTAATTTAAATCAAACCTGGATAATTTTTTTGGCCACTTAGGGAATCCTATAGATATGACTTACTGAAGTCAGCAGTTACAAGTGAAATAGGTTGAACTCGATGGACTAACGTCTTTTTTCAACCTCAATTACTATGTTACTATGTTACTATGTATTTATAGTGCCACGCAGTTAGTACACTGTATAAAATAGGACTAACTGAAGGCTGGATTCATTCTCTTCTATTTGTTTTTCAAAATACTGTCTACTATCTGTGTAATTGCTGTATATGAATTCTATTTAAGGCATTTTTGTGTAGCTTTCAAACCAGGCTTTGCTGAATGTCCATCTCCATGATTGTGCAGAGCAAAAAAGATTAACTGCATTTTATTGTTAATTAAGGCATAATGATATTAGGTGCAACTTTCAATGTTTAAATGTTTAGATAAAAAACTACGGTACTCTTTACCTAGAAGGGCGCCCATCGTGGCCATCTCGGGCATTGAATGCACTAAAAAATCGGGTGCGATTCAACCGACGAGATGCCCGAGATTTCCCATAGGGAACAATGTTAAATGTCTCAATTGACCCAATTTTCCTGTTCAATGCCTCAATTGACCCGATTTTTCCATAGGAAACAATGTTAAATGGGCCACAGAGGCCAAATAGGCACCCTGAAGTGTGAAATGGCCACCCCAATTGTTAACGCCACCCCACGATCAACGTCAACCCGAAGCGTGGCAAGCGCAGCGATACGCGTCCTACGACCTTTTTTTACCCCCACTATCCACGTCGGCGTGGAGTTGAGAATAGAAAGTGTGGCGAGCGCAGCGAGCCACCGAGCCCGAAGCGTGGCGAGCGCAGCGGGCCCCGCGAGGGGACGCGGATACCTTCACAGGTATCAGCGTCCCCTCGTGGGCTTCACAGCTGTCCGCGTCCCCTCGCGGGGCTCGCTGCGCTCGCCACGCTTCGGGCTCGGTGGCTCGCTGCGCTCGCCACACTTTCTATTCTCAACTCCACGCCGACGTGGATAGTGGGGGTATGAAAAGGTCGTAGGACGCGTACCGCCGCCCCTTGCGGGCTCGCTGCGCTCGCCACGCTTCGAGTTCACGTTGATCGTGGGGTGGCGTTAACAATTGTGGGGGCCATTTCACACTTCAGGGTGCCTATTTGGCCTCTGTGGGCCATTTAACATTGTTTCCTATGGAAAAATCGGGTCAATTGAGGCATTGAACAGGAAAATTGGGTCAATTGAGACATTTAACATTGTTCCCTATGGGGAAATCTCGGGCATCTCGTCGGTTGAATCGCACCCGATTTTTTAGTGCATTCAATGCCCGAGATGGCCACGATTTTTTACTAACGATGCCCACGATCAAAATCGTGGGCGCCCTTCTAAGTAAAGAGTACCAAAACTACTACTGCAAACTTTAATTTTATTAGATAAATATATACAGTATATATTAATGTTTATGTGACACCATTATATTCCGTTCCGATTTATAAGTTGAATCCACAGCCCTCATTTTTGAAAATGAAATACAGAAAACTAGATAATAATGTGGATTAATGAGAGAATTAATTGTGTTTGTTAAATTATCAAATACCAATTTTTTCAGGTACAGATGTTCTTTTTTTAATTCTTTAGTTTTTTTATTGTTTTTTTTTTAACAAAACTTTTTTATTGAGACATTGCATGTGTTCACATAATACATTGTTTTTTTATATTCAATCGCATTGCAGAAATGCTATACATTTGTAATACTATGGTAGCCCCATTTTTAAGCTTGCAACAGCTGAAAATGGTCAGACGCATCTGCATTGTCGGGACCGCGCTCACCCAATGTCGCATCCCCACCATATCAAGCCACCTTCCTGTCACTCTACGTACGCATTTTTCCAGGATGCAACCACAGTTTGAGAATTTGCAACTTGCGCACCAATAAGCAATATTTACACAGTAGTGGGACTTACTAAATCAGGACCATTATTACTTAGGCCCTTATTCTGATTGAGTTGGACAGCTACACTTTCGTTTGGATTGCATATTCCTGCAGAGTGCGCACGCGAAGCCTACGCATTGCGCATGTGCAACGGCGGCACTCCGCACTTGGTCGGATCGCTACGCAAAAAAAAAGTCCACTGAACACTCTCGGACAATATGGGCGTAATGTAGGTGTATCTATGATCGCGGTTTGAAAGTGGGCAAAACTGGGCGTAAATCGGGGTGTCAACATGGGTGTGGTCAATAAATGGTAGGCGTGCCCTCGGACCGTTCACTGAGCGGCCGCGACCCTACACACCCAAAACCTTTGGTGCAAACAAGTAGCTTTCATGTCTCGGAGAGCATTAGTTCATCTGTACCGCATTCGGTCAGACAATCAGTACACCCCACAGCTAAAATAAAGGGGGAGATTCTCTAAGCAAAAAAATGCGGTAAAAACCCCGTTATCTGGGTTTTTACTGCATTTTGGCATGGCATGGCCCCCACCGTCCGGCATCAACCCCCACCTTACCTGTGTCCGGGCAGCACAGAGCTGTGCTGCCCGGACCTGTGACCTCCTCCTCCCTGCACTAAAATCCTCTTACGGGTGCAGGGAGGAGGAGAGCCTGGCACAGCAGCAGCAAGCCGGGTAAGGGAGGGAGGGGGGAGCCACCGGGACCCGATGGGACCCGGCGACTCTCACCGCAAAGGACAGCTCTTTACACAAGAGCTGTCCTTTGCAATAATTACCGCATATGTTAGAACATATGCGATAATTATGTATGCGATGGACGGCGAAGGGGGCGGAGCTGAGCCGCGATTTTTAGAGAATCTCCCCTTAGTCATTGAAGGCCGCACATGGAAGGCAAACATTTGTTTGAAAAGTGTCATGAAAGAAATTTCTATTATTGATGCCATGTGAGTTATTTTGCCCCATTACTACATGTACACCCTTAAAACATAAGTGTGTTTATCCTGTTAACACAGTACTGGTCACAATTAATGACATGTGTCAACTCTCATCGACGACATGTGTCAACTCATCGACATGTGTCAACTCTCATACTTGTATGCAAAAATAATCATTATGTGATTATGCATCTATACGATCATGTACTCTAAGCTCACTGATGTGTTAACAAACATGATTGATGCCCTTGTTTTGGATATCTTTAGTTTGGCCTGTCCTGCACATTTCTCCCTTATCATCCATCAATGCTGTTTAGGGCCATTGGCCCAAAATTCTTAAGATGTGTCTTGTACTTCACATGTGATGTTGCTATGTCCAATCACACCCTCTCTACTATCTTCTACAGCAGTGGTCAGGGAACTCGGTCCTCATTACCCCACACAGTGCATGTTTTGCTGGTAACCCAGCAGGTGCACAGGTGTACTAATTACTCACAGACACATTGTATAAGGTCTGCAGGTGGAGTTAATTATTTCACTTGTGATTCTGTGAGGAGACCTGCAAAACATGCACTGCGTGGGGTAATGAGGACCGAGGGGTAGATTTATTAATAATGCAGTACCGATCCTTAAGGGCGCAGGTTCTCTTCACCACTTTATCGTGGTGAAGAGAACCTGGCTTTCACCCGAATCTATTATTGTTTGGCCACACGTTATGGGAGTGCGTTATCCCCTCCTGCTGGGGATACGATTCCTCCCATAACGAATGCTGCATAGGTGTCCGGCGGTGTCTTCTGCGCATGCGCCGGATACCTTGTCTTGCGATGTGTACCCGGCGCATGCGCAGATACACCGTCACCCATCGGCCAGCGGGGATGTGCTGGCGCCGAGGAGGGAAGCCGTTAGTGTAGCATTCATGCCTTGTCAGGACTCAGGAGCCTTTCTCCTCTGTCATCCCCGGCGGCCTGCCCCTTCAGCTGCACTGCTCCCCCCATTTCGTGCGGCCAGGCACCCTGTGGCTGCACGTCATCGGCGGGTGTCAGCCAGGAAGAGACACAATAACGTGTTTTTTTAAATGAACAAAAAAAAAAAAGTGACTTCAGGCTACACAGCGCCAGAAAAATCTGGCGCTATGCCCTGGACGTTAGAGGAGGAGCGCGTGGACACCCGACACCTTCATAAATAAGGTATGAGCCGGGCGCCCACATTCAAATAACGTATACACGTTATCCCTCCTGCACCATACCGCGGCACGCTAATCAGCCGTATCGCGGGTTTGATAGATATGGGGAAGTGCTATCCCCTGCTTTAGCGCAGGCGGATAGCGCGTATACCCCATAGCGCAGTGTGATAAATCTACCCCCGAGTTCCCTGACCACTGTTCTACAGGGTGCTAAATCAATAGGAAGAAGACTCAGATTGGTTGGCCATAGCAACCTCACATGTGAAATACAACTCCCATCTTAGTAAATTTCCCCCAATGCACACGTGTCCATTCCTGAAACAAAAATACTGTAATATGACTTCATCACTCTACAAACGTAAGACAATATGGGTGTGGGGACCCACATTGCACCAAAATCAAGCTGCAAATCTGCAGATATATCATTTCACAAACAAAACAAAGGTCACTTTAAATCAGTATTTTATTTGTTATTTTTTTCTGTTCAGTTTTACAGGAAAAATCATAATGTCAAAGTAAAACATAACTCAAATCAAAACACAGGCAGGACAAAATATAGCATCAGAAGAATCATCTCTCACACAACAGGTGTTTGCTCAAGTGATACACCACACCAGCACTGACTGGGCATCAGCCAAGAATCCTGGCAGCCATGGTCAACATGAACAAAGATGGAGTGCCTGGGGATGGTGGAGGCCCATCTTGGTCTAAAAATATAGGGGGAAAAAAACATTTTACACACATGCTATAATACACTGGAAGCAAACAAGAAAAGGCCACGATCAACATTTACCTCCAAGTTCTGCCGCAAACACCTCCACCGGGAGCTCGCCGTCCATATTGTCCACTCCTCAGATCTCCTCGATTGTGACACAATTATGTGCCAGGAGATCCAGGGAGGTCAGCGCAAGATGTTTGGGCATTCTGCCAGCTTCGGTGGTCTGGCTGTGCCTCCACCGCCCTGACAGCTTCTTCTTTAGGTTGCATTTGACATAAAAAAGAGAAATGACCACTGAATACATAGGGCAGTATTCAAAGAGGCCAATTCGCCATGTTTCATGGCGAATTTGTGCTATTTACACTTTGGAAGATGATTTTTTGTGTCAGAAAGTGAATCACCCTATTCAACGTGCACTTTTCGTCGATGGTGAATAGTGAATGAGGGACAATTCACCGTCTGATACTCTCCGCAACTCGCTGTGGTTTTTCAATGGGTTTTTCAATGTGATTCGCCGTGAGTGTATTCAATGAGAAGATGGCAAATTGCTTTCTAAGTGATTTTCGCCGTGTGTCACCGTGTAGCAATCGCCATCTTTTCATAGTGAAGTGGAATGTGAACTTTTAAAATAATGTTGTTTGGTGTAAAAAAAAATCAGCAATTTTATTCTGTGAAGGGGCATGCAATTTTTATTCATGTGCATACAGCACATGAATATATATTTAATAAAAAAAAATATATATGTTTTTTTACACATAACAGCCAGCAGGGGGCCGGGAGCAGAGAGCCGCTCATTACATATTCATATATTCACTGCTCCCGATCATTACATATGCACGATCGGGAGCAGTGCATATTTGGTCCCCTGCTGGCTCTCCCGGGGGGCAGCTTTTGCTGCCTGGCTCCCGGGGAGCCCACCTCCCCCCCACATACGTTCTGGGGCAGGCAGGGAGACTTCCATCTCCCCGTCTGCCATCGTCCACCGGCTCCTCAGGGGTTCACATTCGCCGTCAGGGGCAGCGAGCCCCTGCCTCATTGAATACTGTGTCAGTGAGGGCTGGCAGCGAGGGCTCAAGCCCTCCGGAACACGGCGAATGTGCAGTGAATCCTAAACAGGATTAGCTGCACATCGCGATTAGGTTCATTGAATACGGCCATAATATATAATTGTTTTCATTTAGTCAACATCATTTGCATTCACTTTAAAGCATGCACATTGCACTTACAGCAATGTACAAATTTTACATGCTGTGTTCATGGCGCCTACTTATCACACCAATCCAAATAGACATAATTGTTGAAGTGCATAAGGCCCAAACTTATTTATGTTTCCTCCCATACTTAAATTCATAGGACAGTAAGGTGTCATACACCCCGTGGGGTCTTATTTTGTAAGATGTGAAAGACACTTGCTATGGGCAACAAATCATATACTGTCTACTATCTTGTAGAGGGTGCTACATAAATAAGAAGTACACTCAGATTGGTTGCCCATAGCAACATCATATGTGAAGTGTATTTCGCATCTAAGTCTATTTCAACCAGGGGCTGGCTGGCAACTTTCAGCCTGGGGGGCTACACAAGCAAGTGGCCCACCACCATCGCCATCATTTCACCACCCTACCCTCTGACTTCAAGTATGCAGCAAGGATTACCATGGGTCCTCAAACTGCGGCCCTCCAGATGTTGTGAAACTACAAATCCCAGCATGCCTTGCCACAGTTTTGCTATAAGGGAGTGTTAAAACTGTGGCAAGGCATGCTGGGATTTGTAGTTCCACAACATCTGGAGGGCTGCAGTTTGAGGACCCATGGATTAAACAATCATTTTCCCACACACACATATACACCAGAAATGGGGACAGTGAGCTCAGATGGCGTGGTGCAAAAATTTACAATGTAATGCCCATTACACATAATGCCAACAACGTAATGCCTATTAAACATAATTCTACACACTATAATGTAAATTAAATATAATGCCACACACCATAATGCCCATTCCACATAATGCCAACACCGTAATGTCCATTACACAAAATGCCACACACTTTAATGCCAATTAGATATAATGCCAGACACCGTAATGCCCATTCCACATAATGCCAACATCGTAATGCCCATTCCACATAATGCCAACACCGTAATGCCCATTACACATAATGCCACACACCTTAATGCCAATTAAATATAATGCCACACCGTATTGCCCATTACACATAATGCCAACACCGTAATGCCCAATACACATAATACCAACAATGTAATGCCCATAAAAAATAATGACACTCGCCGTACTGCCCATTACACATAATGCCAACACCGTGATAACCATTAAACATAATAATGCCTATTACATGTTATACCATTTAACTGCTGCTTACCTGCATGCTCATTATTAGATTAATATTGCTCATTGCCAGGGGCTCGTTGCCAGGGTTTTCATTTGTTGCCATGGGGGATTTTCTTCCTCATTGCTAGTGGAAATGACATGCTGTTGCTATGGAGTGCTACATGCTCTTTGCTGGAGGAAGGGGCATGTAACACTCTATTTGTGAGTGCTGTTGCCATGGGAGTGATATTTTTTGTCAGGTGGTAGACAGGGTAGGGTACTTGCTCGTTGTCAAGGGGTTCCATGCTTCCATCTAGTCTCTCTACCTTTAAATAGCGCACCAGCGCTACCCGAATCCGCACTTCCGGGTAACGCTGGCCGCGCTGTTCTCATCAATACCTCTAGTGTCTGGGAAGCACAGTGCGGCAGTGGACATGGAGCCTGGAGGCGGCGGCTGCGGCAGCAGGGGACAGAGAACCGGCCCGGGTCCAGCCAGTACATACCGGCCTGGGGGGCATGTGGCACCCTGCCCCCCGGCCCAGCCCGCCCCTGATTTCAACCCATACTTCAGACACATATAACCATCATTGACCAACCTATTTGTGGGTGTTATCTAAACATAAAAAATGGTTTATTTATCCTGTATTGCTTACTAAACATTCCTTATCCAGAATGTTGCAATGAACACTTCAATGCTCACTACAGTAGCAGCATTCATCTGCACCATCACACCCCTCTGTTCAGAGTTGCACACAACTCAACAGTTACCTATTCTATAGCGCCAGATACACATTTGTCAGGTACACCTGACATACAGCTGTTTGGACTGTTTACACAAACAAATACATAAGTACAAACACACACACTTGCCTTCGCCTCACACAATCCACATCACGATGCTGTGGTGCCACCTTATTGATCTCCTCCGTTATTTCGTCCCATATTTTTTCCTTCACTGTGGGCATCAGCCTCTTGCTTGTAATTTTTATCCACTCCCATGCTCAGGGTACAAATATCGCAAGTTCCTCATTTGAAATGCTTTAATTTTTTTTCTTTGTGCCTGTCGACCTCTGACTGCCAGGATTAGTTTCTGATGCACTGGCAGTGCTGGCCTTGCTTCTCTCTTGGGAAAGCACCTGCTGTGATCGTGATGATTCTGCTGATGCCATATGTTGTCCTGCCTGTGAGGTGCTGCCTTGCTCCTCATTCCTCCGCTCTTGATTGGCCCACTGCCACACATTGGAGGTGATGGACAGCAAAGAGACCTTATGTTTGGCCCTCTATAAATACCCCTGAAACAACCCTCCGCCCTCCCTTCCATGCAGCGTTCCGTACTCACACGAAGAACATTCGGCGTTCACACCATGAAAAACACGCCGAAAATCTGTTGGGAATTGAATAATTACACACAGGCCAAGTTGAAATGTAGTAAATGGAGTTATTTGTTGGTGACAGATCTTACTGTGTACTTCTGTATATGTATTTGTGCGTCTTGGTGCTATATTGCAGTACTATAAAGAAATCCATGGCAGATTTTGAAACAACCAACATCAGAGCACCTCAAATTAGCTGATGTCATGGCAAACACATGTAAGGGGCCTATATATATATGGGATGCCTGCAATGTAGTTGTGTCCCAGTGTCTTCAGTAGCAAGGTAAGTTTGGATATGATGTCTGTTTTAAAGTTACTAATTCTTACTTCATGCTTCCGTATGTGTTTAAAAGGCGTTTTCTCACAATCCCAACATAATTTTTACATATATTGCTTGGCTAAATAGTGCATGTTACATGTGCACACTTTTGCCTCTTGAATGGTGGCTAGAATACAGTATCTCAGGTACATTTTTGTTGGCATAATGCTGCTACTGTCACATTTTTGCAAGCACTGGTCTAACTGGTGGCAATGTTGTCCACGGTAATTACATATATGTTTAATTGTGGTATGTGTCAACTTAAATGTCCATTGTTTCAGAAAACATTTGCCATCCATACAGAACAATGGAGAATATTGCCCATCCGTCACCTGTATGTATGGTAGAATTAAATAGGTTTTTGATTGTGAGTATTTTCTGTTAATTTAGTTAGCAGAAGCTGCAATGGTGTATGCTGTATGCTGTGTACGAGGAGGGGCAACGTGTGGCTCCACACACTCGGCGCCAAAGGAGGCATGGTCATGCTAGAATCTACCACTCATGGGTGACCCTCTTTGGGATGCCCGATGATGAGGTACTTACTAGGTACAGGTTTCCCCCACATGTTATTCTAGAGACTCTCTCTTTAATTGAGAGTGACCTGGAAGCTCATCATCGGCTCAAAACAGCAATACCGCCACTCACCCAGGTGTAGGCGGTGTTGCATTTCTGCGCCTCAGGATCCTTCCAGCAAGTAGTGGCAGTACTTGCTGGGATATCCCAGCCTGCTTTCAGCAGGATCCTGAGGCGTGTGATGTCTGCCATGTTTAGGTACAAGGGGCTCATGGCCATGTATTTTGCCCAAGATACCCTTGATAGGAATAAGCTTGCATTTCAACAACTGGCTGGCTTCCCTAATGTGATAGGGGCTGTGGATGGGACCCATGTACCATTTGTACCACCATCACGGAGCGATCGGATCTACCATAACAGGAAGATGTTCCACTTGCTCAATGTGATGGTGGTATGTGGCCCATCCATGGAAATACTTGCCTTCAATTCCAACTTTCCCGGAAGTGCCCATGACTCTCATGTCATCTGACAAACTGGGACCTGGCAAAGACTCCAAGAGATGGAAGGCCGTGATGCGTGGATTCTGGGTGACTCCGGTTACCCCTGCACGTCCTGGCTGCTTACTCCTTACAGTTCCCCAACACCGGGCCCACAGGAGTCATACAATGAGGCGCATGTCACCAACAGGCAAGTGGTGGAGCGCACATTTGGCCTGTTAAAGGGCCGTTTTTGTGTGCTCCACCGCACTGGTGGTGACCTGCAATATTCCTCAGAAATGGTGGCAAGGATTGTGGGGGTGTGTTGCTTCGCGCAACATCGCTGTGAGGCGTAATGTTCCCTTTCCTGAGTCAGAAGTAACAACAGCTGAGCCGCAAGATATTGCCCTGCGCCCATCCTGCACCCATGAGAGCATCCGGGGATACCATCTGCAGGACTGTATGGTAGCACGCTACTTCAGGTATCTGTCTGAATGGACAACATACTATATAATATCTTAAAGTGATCGATTACATTAGAAATACACACACACTTTAAGATGTGTTAAAAAGGTCACATCACGGTTTATTTGAAATTCATCAACATTATACCTGTAGGCTACATACTGATTTTGGTGTAATGGGTTGAGGGTCCAGTCATGTGTGAACTGGATGATGTTTTGCATGTTTTGACAATTTTCTAACATATTGCATTTGTCATTTTTCTATATAGCTGATTATTGAGGCCATATAAGGTGAGTTGATTTGTATGTCTATCCTACTTTAACAGATATGTTTGTATTTGTATTTTGTGTTTGTTATACGTAGGTATTATATGGTGCTTAAGAATTTACTAATATTTCAGTGGCTATAGAGAGTCAGGC
Source organism: Crinia signifera (assembly GCF_055691185.1). Classification (NCBI taxonomy): domain Eukaryota; kingdom Metazoa; phylum Chordata; class Amphibia; order Anura; family Myobatrachidae; genus Crinia; species Crinia signifera. The sequence goes on along the minus strand of NC_139228.1, from coordinate 44,274,538 downwards.
AGGTATGGTCAGGAGTCTAAATAAGGTTTAATAAAAACATGTAGGCAGGAGACATGCACATACAGATGTAGCCGGCCTTAGTGTTGCTGGCGAAGCGCCACGCTCCGCCAGCAACACGGCACTCCATCTGACTGAGACGCGCGTGCGTTCCCCACGCACGCGCGTCTCAGTATCCGGGTGGCGGGGCGGCGAATGCAATACTGTCCGCCTCCTGCTCGAGGGGGCTGGGGGGGACCCGAGGGCACTGCGGGGGTGTGGTCGCCCGGTGTGGGCACCGGGCGACCGAGAGCAGTACCGTCGGAAGGGGACGCGCGCGCACCTCGTGCGCGCGCGTCCCCTTCCGGCATACAGATGGCGCGGGGCAGGGGATGGTGGCTGGCGTCGCCATCGCCATCCCCTGCAAAGATGAATCCCGCTACATCTGTATGTGTATGGCTATATTTAAGTAAAATATGAGCATATACATACATGCATAGAGTAAGTTATGCGATCCGATCCAATCAAGAAAATTTTCGCATACATACTGTTAATTGAACTATTATCAATAAAGTTAATACCAAATAAGAATGTTAACAACCAATCAGAGAACACCATTATTAATATATGTCCCTGCATTTGTTTACTGCGCCATTGCCAATATGTCTTCCTACAGGGCAGCACCCTTTACCCACAGGGAACTTCTGGCCCTTGTGGGTGTCATGGAACTCAGGCTGGGGTATGCAGCCCCCTATATTTCCAATCAAGATAAGCGCCGGGCATATCTACCGGCACCGCATCTACGCCCGCAAAGGCGTACATCGGACCATCACCAAATTGGAGCGGCGATGGTCCGACGTGTGAAGGCGCCAGCCGGACCTCCTAGAATAGCTGAGGAGCTGATTAAGACGCTGTGATTATTTTATCATCCAACACATAATCACTGTTTTTTGCAAATGTTTGCATGTGTTTGTTCATATTTGCCCATGTTAGGCCAATTGTTTGTATTAGTGTGAGATTTGTAAAATCTGTGTGTGTGTGAGTGTGTGTGTGAGAGTGTGTTTTTGTTTTTTAAATTTCACCTAACCTCAGTTTTATTGTTTGTAAAGAGTCCTGTCTATTGCTTTCTAACTTCAGTAGTAAAACTATAATGTGTGTTTTTTTCCCCCAATCTCCATGGATACCACCTACAACACATAATCTACAATTGAACAAAATATACACAGCACAACAAAGATCAAGACAGCAACGGCTGCAGGCGGAGGAGGCAGCCCATGAAGAGAATGGCAACACCCAATCCCCTACCCACACCCAATTCCCTACCCACTCCCAATACCTTACCCATTCCCAATCCCCTACACACTCCCAATCCCCTACCCACTCCCAATACCTTCCCCACCCCAATCCCCTACCCTCTCCCAACACCCACCTACCCTCCCCTAGTCAATCCCCTCTCCAGCACCCACCTACCCTCCCCCAGCCAATCCCCTCTCCCAACAACCACCTACACTCCCACCGCCACCCAGCATGCAGGAATGCCCTCACAAGATGGAGAGAGTGGTAAGTACACAATATGCCTCATGTACTTGAACTCATGTATTTGCTATGTAGTGCACATGCCACATGTCAGCTACTATGGTGCCCATTTATCACACTATATTTGTGGCTAAAACCCAGAAAACACCAGTTTTTGGGGTTTAGCAACAAATATTAAGTCACCTCATAATGTATCAATGTGGGTCGGCAGCAGGAATCTCAAATCCCTGCTGCAAACCCACTTCACCGCTGGAGGCCGCATCCCCAATGCAATGCAATCTGGGTGGTAATACTCCACCCAGATTGCATTGTAAATGCAAACATTATATATGTGCCGAACATTCCACAACCATTATCTTGCACACACAAAACTCCAGTTAAAACACTATTGGTATTTCGTGTGGGCCGCCCCACACACACCAATGACTATTGTATGTCCACCACAACCAACACTCGTCCCCTTGTTGAAGCTTGGAATTGTGTCCATGCAGTAACCCTTCAAGAAAAGCCACACCTTACCCCCATTACATTGCCATATAGTTGGTGATGGTTCAAAATGGCAAGGAGCACCAATTTTAGGACCTTATCAGTACATTGGTTACTGCAGAGGGTTGTCCAGTTTGACACAGCCACAAGCCTAATCAAGCTTTGCCAACATACATTGGTATATGATGGCACAAGCCATACAATTAATATACTAGACTAGTGTGTCTCTCAATCATCATGTTACGAGGCCCGCCTGGGCTCCGGGTGGGCAGCAGGATACAGGAGTCAGACGTGAGCCCGTAGCCGGGACCGCCGGTCAGGACGGCCACAGCGAACCCTACTCTGACTCTGTTGAGTCCCCCGGGCAGATGACAAACCCCTGCAGGAACTAGGCTTCACCTGTGGCCACCGCGTTCGAAGGAGCCGGTTAAGCCAGCTCCAACCTCGATGCAGCCAGGTTTTAGGATGGGACAAGGGGTGAGCAATCGTCAGGGGGTACTTCAAGAGGAAGGACTAACTACAGGGCCTAGCTGGAAATAACCCCTAGCTACCAGCACCTGGCCAAAGACGGGGACGTGACCCAGTCACAGATACAAGTGACAGATGGGGGAATCACCAAATAAAAGGTAACCACAAGTACCAATCCCCAAAACAAACACAATAACCGAACTGGGGGGGCTCCACCTGAAAAGGAATCAGGAATGACTGGGCAAAAGAAAACTAAAGTATGTACTGGAATCTTCCAGTGAATGAGACAGGTGAGACACCCGCGGCGGGTCATCCACTAGAACTCAGAAAATAACTGCCAAACTGCAAAAGGCAGAAAACGAAACCTGGCTCCAGCGGAGCACTTACGTGACCCAGGCTGGGGGTACTGAACAGGGCAGGGAAAGACACCAAGGAAGCAGGACCCGGAAAGCTGGAACAGAGACTAGGAGCAGAATCCAAACCGGCAGGTGCTTCAAGAGAAACTATAACCGGCGCCATGTTGAGTGGGTTCATCCCTTAAGAGGGATAGATCCGCCAATCCAAGGCTGCCGTGCCACCAGCCCCCAGCCTGAATTGCGTTCAGGTGGCTGAAGGCGCGCTACGTGCCTCGGCGTCCCCTGTTGCTCGGCAGGGGAACGCCGAGCACTGAATGACGCGCTCCCCCGCCGGGCGGAAGTGACGTTCCGCCGTCGGGTGGAAGCGCTATATGGGCGCTCGGCTGAGCCGGGCGAAAGTGCCCGGTGCTCCTTCCGTGCACCGTCCCCCTGCCACCGGGCGTCCGGCGTCCTAACACATCGTAGTTAGTAACATGTTGACAGCAGCTCTTTAATCCTGTATAGAAATGATTGTAGGATTTCTAGCTCAATTCAAATAACTTGAGACAAAAACTTTTAACGTGTAAATCATTAACAGCACTAATGTGAAACCCCATTTCCCATGCCAACAGATCACCTGACCCAAGTTCATCAGGCAGTTCAAGGGACGCTGGCGGGACTGTGCTATTATTTGCTGGCGGCAGCGCAGGAGGTTGCCAACCTATCAGACCTGCTGAATTAAATTTTTGTTTTTGTTTTGTATGTTAAAATAAAAGTTTATTATAAGTTAGAAGTTGTCTGTGAAATATGTTTGTGTATTGTGTTATGGTAAGGGAAATAGGAACATACTGTATACACATGTATGATTGCATTTTTATTTGTGGTAAAAAGTGAAGGGTAATGAATACATGTTGCTGAATGTGTGGTGGGGTGTGTGTGTGTTTTCAGAATAAAGGGTTAGGTTAGTGTGTGATAACCATAAATATGACCATAATAATTAATGCATGAATGTAAACACTGGTAACAGCAGACACTGGTTTTCCAAACACATGTACACATAAGCACACATTTGAGTTGAATCCAGAAATTGTGTTTTGCAATGCTATCATAGATAAGTGATGAAGTACACACACGTACTGGGCCACATAGGTATGGGAATGTAGTATATGGAAGTGACAGCATTGCATGACACAATATTAGAAAAATCAAAAATGGCATTTATTTATTGTGTGTAATGTTTATGAGAAATATTAGATGCAGATTACATAATGGGTACACAACTGTGGCAGTTATACAAATTGAAGGGGTGTTGATTAAACATTAGATTGTAGTGGTGCAAAGGTCATTGTAGTATGTTAAATTGTGGGACACATAAACGCAGGTAGTTTGGAAAATGCCATATTCAAAATAATACATAGAAACCTTAAGCAAGGGTTAATGTAAAGTGCAATTTGGGTAGAAAAGCATTTAATTGAAAGTAATAAAGACCATAGAGTTTGGATAATTGTTTAATGGGTTAGAAGCATAAGTTCCGTGCGGATTCTTGCTGTGCTGTGAAAATCTCCAACAGAGGTTGTTTGGTCGGCTGTCCGGCCGCTTGGACGCTAAAAGAGTTCTGTCTTCATGCAGAACCACGCAACTCCCTCTTATATGGTAGCCCATCTGAACGGATGCGGTGGCCTTGTAGGCGTGTCTTCGCTCATCGTGTGGTTGTGAGGTGCATTTGGTCCGATACGACCGAACGCACATCCGACCGAGTGAAACAGAATAAGGCCCTTAATGTGCACCTCTGTCAAACATATTTTATAGCTGGTTTAAACTTGAAAAAAGTTCATCTGTTTTACAGAATAAAAGTTATAAAACTAAAAGAATAAAACTTCTGTATGATGACAGTATACACTAAAAAAAAATTATTCTGTGGGTTCATTTTTAGTAACAGTACTCACAGTACTTTGTATCACATGGCAAACTGCAAGTATAAATTAGGCATACTAAGCACAAATACATACAATAAAAATACATACAAATATTTTACTTTCAAAATATATAAATAAACTTATTAACATAGTCAATTTCAAGCTATTCTTCTGAGAAAAATAAATAGCATAACAAATGCACACAACTGGAAATACCTTTTAAAATATGCTTAACTTGATTTATACGATAGGTCAATACAGTAGTGATTTATTTAATGACTACATCCTTATATTTAATATTATAATGTTATAGCCATCTAAATTTACAATTTTAGCTTGCTTGAAATTCTATAGTTTCCCACAAAACCCACTATGGTAATATTACTGCATACTACTGCCATTGCATAACGAAAATGTATTTGGTCAAATAGCTCTCTGGGCTTGGCTTGGTAATTCCGAAGCTATATGAATGCTGGCTTTCTAGCAATGAGAGGGTGCCAGCTGCAGGAGAACCAGGAGTCCTTGTGGGGGGTCTGACAACGGGACTTGCGGAGCGGTGAGCGTTATAGACAGAAAGTAGTTCCCTGTTAAATCAAATTATCTGACTCTAGCTATTTTTCTCCAAGCCAGAAGCAGTTACTCATTACTGCCAGATCTGTGGTAATTAATAAAACACATTAATGAATGAGTACAGAGCTCTGTGTCTTTGGTGACATTTTAAAGAGAGCAGACAGCTCTATCCTGCTGCCAGAGTACACAACAATTCAATGAACACATTCACTGGTAATATTTCAGGCTGCTGTGAGCCTGCACACCGATTTCAGGAGAAAGCATGTGGCATCTTAATAGTGTCTACAACATTAATCTTACCCACATGACATTGGCTCTGTCTGCAGGACAAATCAAACCACAGCAGTGCCAATCTGGCCAATTAAAATGGGGATCGGTGGTAGTGCTGACTACTTGCACAATCACTCACTCTTATTCACAGTTTCTTTTACATTTAAGTATATCCTGCAAAAGCTTTTATACACAATGTCCATGTGTATGGTATGTAGAATTTAGTAGCCCCTCCAGCGGTACAAACTCATTTTTAATTTTGCTTTCAAACATTTTCAAAAATAGGGTTTGAATGGCTTAGCTGGTACAAATATAGTAGGACTCATTGTCAGTTCATTCATAGAGCATATTCATATTGCCTGTGCTCATAATTGTTTCCAATGTAAGTTCTTTTTAACCTTACATACTGTATAAGTAGTGACAGAAAGCTGGATAGTGAGGAAAGAGATGACAGGCTGCCACCACAGCACAGCCTCTCTCCCCAGCTCAGCAAATGCTGCTCAGTGCTGTGTGCTGAGCTGGGTAAAGAGACAGCTGCAGCAGCCTGTCCTCTCTCTCCCTCTCGTTTCCCACGGGGGATGGCGACACCCACACCACGGATGCCCCACCCGGTGGCCCCCTTCTTTTTTTTTTCCCGGCTGAAGTGTCGGCACCCCTGCATGTAAGATATACTCTGAGAGGTTGGAAACATAGGAGCAAGAGTGGTAAGCACATATAAAGTGGTAGCTTGTCTACACAGACACACTGAGGCATCAAGTGAGATCATGTACCCAGTAGGGGGAAGCAGGAAAAGCCAGCAAAAGTGATTTTTAAATATAATAATAATAATAAAAAGAATAAGAATAATAACAGTAACGATAGTATATAATATTTTATCCCTTGATTTTTTATGGACAGCAACATTTTAGGGATGTGATTTGTTGACAGTTACGTATGTCGATGGGAGAACACCGCCAGTTCTAATATTTTATGCAGCTTTTAGGTGGCCTTTGAGAGTGATAAAGAGAAGAGAGATAAATTACCAACCAATCAGTTCCTGTCATTCAGGGCTGCAGTAACCATAAAACTGGAACTAGGGATTATTATTTATACTTTTTAAAAAGAACATATGGCATCCAAGCACAAGAATTGTTTGGCTGGGCTTATGGCGCTGCCTTTCTCTTGTGATCCCTTATACTGGCAATTGTAAATTTTAACTGTGTGCTCTGTCTTTGATTTTGGTGTGGAGTTGGGAAATAAAGAGATGAAAAGAGAGGTAATGGCATTGACAGTAATGGTGTTTGTTGGGTATACAGATGTGGATTTGTATTTTAGTGTTATTAGTTTTTTAGTGTTTCAAATCCACATCTGTATACCCAACAAACACCATTTCTGTCAATGCCATTACCTCAACCCATACAGACAACTCACACCCACAAAAGATAATAGATTCAGCACAGCAATTACACAGACACAAAATTGATGACTTTATCTCTCCACACTTTATGCACTCGAGTGGATCCTAATCCACACCAGCAACCACAAGCAAGTTAGACCAACAAACACTAGGAACATTAATTTATATATCAACCAAAATCTTTCCAATACTTTATCTCTCTACACTCTACCACTCCTCTCTATAACTCTAATTTTCCTTATAAACCTACTACTTTGAACAACCCATCCCTTATTTAACAACCCTCAATTATACCCCATCATCTAAACAAACCTAAGTGTAAATATGACAGAAAACCCTGGAACATGACCAGGACAGGTGACACTCAGCATATGTAATGCAAATCAATGGAACGACGCAGCCTACAATTCACTATCAACCCCATTCAACAGACCCCCTAAGTGTGAGGGAAACCTGGCACTCCCCTACACAGCAGCATCACAACGTATGAACCAATAGGAAGTGCCCCACAGCAGCCAATCGTATGCAGGCGGCACGCACAAATACTACACCGATTATCCCCATTAAACCATCCTTGAAAAAGGCTTTGACAAGCCGAAACGCGTAGGAGACCACGCACACCACTAGATCTCTCCTGCACCCACAGGGAGAAGATCTCCGACACCAACAGCCGGACACGGAGCTCCCAGACGAGGCTCCGGCAACCGAGGGACAGCTTTATCAAGGTGACTAATGTTGGCACATTGCCTGGTATATATACCATAATCATAATAATTTTTCTTTTTGGTCTAATCTTGTTTTATATAGTCAAAATCATTTTGTTTTACATTATGTGTATGGTCCTATTAATGAAAGTCTGTCTCCGAGTTTCTTGTCTAACAATATGTTATCATATGAGTGTAATCTTTTACCATGACCTGTAACACTGTGATGTCATGAGGTCAAGCCTCACTAATTGATTATGGTATATATACCAGGCAATGTGCCAACATTAGTCACCTTGATAAAGCTGTCCCTAGTGACAGCGAAACGCGTCGGTGACCAAGTGGGACCACCTGTGGACATTTCACTTTACCTGCTAAATCCTTCTGGGACTCTAAAAACCACCTCTTCATTTCGTTTGGAGCATTCCTTACTCCCAAGCATAGAGCACCTTACTACGGCAGCCTCCCCATACTCATCCGGATTGGGGCAAAAAGATCACGGCTTGCTTGCTTCAATTGGAGTACCATACCCATTCCCCAACTGCATTATATCCGCACTTTAGAGAGGATCCCTACAAGCAATATTCTTCGCCCCATTGGGCCAGGGACACCTCCAGCGACCTTTGGGATTACAAATTGGGGCTCAAATTGGACTCCAGCACCCGTATCCAGTGGTTATTTACCAGAGCAGGTTATATTTTCCACACAATGACCCTTATTCTGATCGGTGCGGCCGGATCCGATTATGCGGCCAGGACCGTGCGTGCGAAACCCCGCCTTCCATACGTACGCGGTAAGAAGCTGGCCGAACGGACCGCACGTGTATTTTTCACGGAATACGCCTCCTCCATCTCAGGGAACCTCCCCCACCATTCGATGGTCGCAGACCATCGAATGCAGGACCGAGTGCTCCACCAGCTCCCGCAACCTCAGACCACACAGACATTTTTCCGTGCAAAAGCAGGGATCTGGGCGGGCAGCTGACATCCGGCGATGTCATATGTCCGCCCCCTACACGTGCGTCACGGCCGCATTACCATACGTACGCCCAGCGTTTGCATGGGAACGCCCATGAAACGCGGGGCGTATGCATATGGTAATGAGCCCAAATAGCCCTTCACGCCCCTCTCCACCCCCTGTTCGGAGTGTTCACATTTCATGCGGGATTTGGCCGTACGCCCCTCTCGCACATGCGCAGAGACGCCTCTGCACATGCGCAGACACAAAACATCGGCGGCACGAATGCACACGGATATTACCGCACCGATAAGGGCCAATAATTGGTCCACTTGTTGCTTTTAACCAATACATTGTTTTATTCAATTTTTTTTATTTTTCATATGTACTGTATGTTTATTAGGTACTCTTTACCTAGAACGGCGCCCGCGATTGGAATCGCGGGCGTCGGGGGTAAAAAATCGCGGCCATCGCGGGCATTGCGGGTAAATCGCGGGTACATAAAAAACGGGTGCGACGCGATGCCCGCGATTTTCCCATAGGGATCAATGTAAAAACGGTGATTGACCGCGATTTTACTGTTAAATGCCTCAATGCCCGCGATTTGGCCATAGGAAACAATGTTAAATGGGCCACAGAGCCCTAATAGTGCCCTTGAACTCTGAAATGGCCCCCACAATTGTTAATGCCACCCCACGATCAACGTCAACCCGAAGCGTGGCGAGCGCAGCGAGCCCGCGAGGGGCGGCGGTACGCGTCCTCCGACCTTTTCATGCCCCACTATCCACGTCGGCGTGGAGTTGAGAATAGAATAGTGTGGCGAGCGCAGCGAGCCACCGAGCCCGAAGCGTGGCGAGCGGACGCGGATACCTTCACAGGTAAACGCGTCCCTTCGCGGGCTTCACAGGTGTCCGCGTCGCCACGGACACCTGTGAAGCCCGCGAGGGGACGCGTATAACTGTGAAGGTATCCGCGTCCCCTCGCCACGCTTCGGGCTCGGTGGCTCGCTGCGCTCGCCACACTATTCTATTCTCAACTCCACGCCGACGTGGATAGTGGGGCATGAAAAGGTCGGAGGACGCGTACCGCCGCCCCTCGCGGGCTCACTGCGCTCGCCACGCTTCGGGTTGACGTTGATCGTGGGGTGGCGTTAACAATTGTGGGGGCCATTTCAGACTTCACGGTGACTATTTGGGCTCTGTGGCCCATTTAACATTGTTTCCTATGTAAAAATCGCGGGCATTGAGGCATTGAACACTAAAATCGGGTCCAATCTCATTTTTAACATTGGTCCCTAAGGGAAATCGCGGCCATCGCGGCCATCGCATCGCACCCGATTTTTAGTGCATTCGATGGTCGCGATGGTCGCCGTTCTAGGTAAAGAGTACCGTTTATTATTCATTTTATTATTGAGATCCTACTCACTCATTAAAATTTTAGAGCGCTGCAACTATCCCTCTTTTTGTTCTTTCTTAATCGTTACCAGGGATCTGACTAATCCCTAGTTGCAGCAGCTCACCCTGAGCCAAACAACCATGACCAGCGCTCTAAACAGCTATTGCTGTTTTTTTCTTTTTTAAGGCTCTCTCCTACCCACTGTGACAGAGCACACCCACTAACTCCTACCACTATTAAGTGGAGAGACACACACCAGACAATTAAAATCCTCCATCACGGAGAAGGGAAAGGACATAGGCTGAAGCCTATGGGATTGTAAAGGAGTTCTCTGAAACTGCCTTAAGCCCTCACAGGCTCATTTCCACACCCCAGTACTTCACATCTACTTTTTTTCAGGCCAGGCAGGTCATTCACATCACGCCCGGCAGCACCACGCTGCTCGCCCGCCAACTAGCCGGCCAGCAGGAGCATACTGCGCAGCGTGACCTCTCAGCGTGACAAGGTCACGCTGCGCAGGCAGGTCACTCACGTCATGGCCGGCAGCATGAAGAAGCCACACCGTGCCGCTCGCCCGCCCAACTAGCCAGCCAGCAGCAGCATTAACCACCCGTCCCCCAACCCGGCTTCTGGCTCCTTAAGATGACCGCCAATTCACCCACCCGGCAACCCAGCTGCCCCTGCATGTAAGTAATTGTGGGGCAGCCAGGGCTTTTTTCTATTAGGAAAGCCAATCCCGGGATCCCGGGAATCCCGGGATTGAGCATTTTTCAATCCCGAATCCCGGGATTGAAAAAATGCCCCGGGATTGGCTTCCCTAGTGCGGAGGCTGGTGTCTCCATTGCCTCTGGGTGTTGGGTCCCTGAGGGGGCAGTAGGTTGATGTTTTGCCTAGGGTGCCCAGAAACCTTACATCGGCCCTGAGGGAGTCTAATGGTCTTTATTGGGTCCTGTTGTTCCGGATTTGACACATTTCACATTTGTTTATTTTATAGCTGATTTAGAGAACTGGGATTAAATAGATCTCTAATAAATATATTGCTGAATCTTTATCTGTCTCCTGTTTGCATAACCTGACTTGACCCAGAAGTCCCAGGTTACACTCTGTTAGTTCAGATTCTGATACTTCGGGTCTTCACACTTGCATCTGTTCTTCTCACTGCCAAGAGGAAGTTCCAAAAAAAGACCAAATTCTGATTACTGGAAGTATGCACCATTTTGCTGTATAATCAGACACTAGAACTTGTGGGCACCTTCCACCAGCACCTCAAATGGGTAAATAGGATGGCCTGGACTAAGGAGGTTATTATGGTTCACTCGCAATGGCAAATCCCTTCTCAAATGGACAAAACCATATGCACTGCAGGTGGGGCAGATGTAACTTGTGCAGAGAGAATTAGTAATGGGTGGGGTTTCAAAGTGAGATCTATATTGCAGTGTAAAAATAAAGTACAGTAGTCAGTATTTTCCCTGCACAGAAACAAAATAACTCACCTAAATCTAACTACTCTGCACATGTTACATCTGCCCCACCTGCAGTGCATATGGTTTTGTCCATTTGAGAAGGAATTTGCCTTTGCGAGTGAACTAGAATAAGGGCCTAGGTTTGCTACTGTTTGGTAGCAGTTGCAGAGCTTACTTTCTGCACTGGAGAAACTAGCACTTTCAGAGATGAAAGGGACACCTTTGATAAAGCTGCAGGACGCAGTGAAACACATTAGATGACTGCCCCTCACCTCTGGACTTAGCTGTGACACCTCCAGTTTCATTTGGATATTATCTCCATTCATTTTCCAACTTGGACATTTGGTTCTTTTGGCGGACACCGTGCATACCACTACTGGTTATCACCATCTATACCAGTGTGGATTGCTATCAGGCACGGAAGCCACATCTCCATTCCATCGTTGGGATCAATCATCTGGGATCGCTACAGACAAATTCTGGTCTCCCGAGTCTATATTCATCAGTCTCGCACCAATATATGGTCTGATTCACACCAAGCGATAGTTACCACCTCCAGCGGCTACCAATCCAGCCGCAAACATCGTGAGGACTCCCAGTACATCCCTTACCTATAAGGATCTACCATTCATCATTGGTAAAGTGTACTTACCTGTTTTTCTCCATATCAGTGTCGACACCGCTCACTGTGACTGTCCTTTGAGGCGGGGCCTATTTTTATCATTTACATTTTGACATTTATTCCAGTTTACTTTTATTCCCCCCCCGTACCACCTTATACCATTATTGTAATTTATTATTGATGTCATTGTTTTATTGATGTAATTTTAATATTTTCATTAAAATTGTTATACCTTTTTACTCCTGGTATTCTTCATTGATTTAAGCGCTGCTACACCCACCTTGTGTGAGTTCTTTTTCTGTGATTTCTTTCAGAGATGATGGCACTATTAGCAGCACTACAAGCAAACGCTTCAGAGATTGTAAAAAAATGATATGAGAAGTGGAAATTTATGATGTAAATGTGGAAGGTATTGTGCTGTAAGATTTAGGAAATCAAGGGAAAGCAAGGCACTTGGACTGTGCAACCTAATTTTAAACATAATCAGATGTACAGACTTACAGGAATATGCAGGGGGGGGGGGGATACAGATGCACACTTTAAGCACAAAGAATACTAATAGTTATTTAGGTACTTACTGTATGTAGTATCTGGGCTGCCGATTTTTTGATTGTATGCCTTAAGTTAAGGCATACAATCAGATGCGATGCGATGCGATATCGCATCGCATATGACCATATCGCATGCGATGCGATGCGATGCCCCGATTTTTCCAGAGGATTCAATGTTAAAATGGACTGAGTCCATTTTAACATGGAATTCAATGGGAAAATCGGGTCCTTTTCATACCCCTACTATCCAAGTGGGCATGGAGTGGCGAGCGTAGCGAGCCACCATGCCCGAAGCGTGGCGAGCGAACGGTATTCTGTGTCCCCTCGCGGGGCTCGCTACGCTCGCCACGCTTCGGGCTCGGTGGCTCGCTACGCTCGCCACAGGTTTATATCCGACTCCATGCCCACTTGGATAGTAGGGGTATGAAAAGGACCCCTTTTCCCATTGAATTCCATGTTAAAATGGACTCAGTCCATTTTAACATTGAATCCTATGGAAAAATCGGGTCCATCGCATCGCATCGCATCGCATGCGATATGGTCGGGTGCGATGCAATGCGATGGACCCGATTTCAAAATCGGCAGCCCAGTTACTACATAAGTACCGTTATTTATTTATAAACTCTACTATTAACATGGAGAATAAATTAGTTTCTTAATGTATGTTTGCCCAAAAATGTGAGTCCATCTATAATGTCAAGCTGAACTGCATTAGATGTGCTCCTAACATCCTTAAAAATGACATTTTATATAAGAAATGTGTGTTGTTGTTTTTTTTTTTTTAAATCAAGATGCCCTCACACAACTGCATATCCAAAAACTCTTCAAATCTTCCAATTGGTTCTTAATGGGACAACTTGGATTACCACCGTAAGAATCATGAATGGGTTTCCTGTGCTCCGATTTCTCCTCCAAAGTATTATTGAGTATTGTATTCCTCTTTTAGGGGGTTATTCTAGTTCATTCTTTCTGACAAAATCCTTCTTAGATGGACAAAACCATGTGCACTGTGGGTGGGGCAGATGTAACTTGTGCAGAGAGAATTAGATTTGGGTGGGGTTTTTCTTCAAAGTGAGATCTATATTGCAGTGTAAAATAAAGCAGCAAGTATTTTCCCTGCACATAAACAAAATAACTCACCCAAAGCTAAATCTCTCTGCACATGTTTTATCTGCCCCCCTGCAGTGCACATGGTTTTGTCCATCTAAGAAGGATTTTGTCAGAAAGAATGAACTAGAATAAACCCCTTAATCTCCCCCTGTTAATCATACCTCCCTACAATTTTTTTCCTCACCCTCCCTCAACCCACTCCTATCCCTTCATTTTTTATTATGCTAGGATATTAAAGGATGTTTTACAGTCATTTTATATTAAATTATTATTGATTGTTGACTAACAATTTTGCTATAGTTAATTTTTGCTCTGTATTTGTAAAACTGCTTCTTTATTCTATATTCAAGGAATTTCATGCTCCAAACAGTTTAGTAATATACAAAGGTATTTTATTGCTTCCAATATCCAATCAATACCTGTTTTATTTCAAGTTTCAAATGATTGTAAAATATTTCTATGAAAATTAATAAAATTGTATTCTAAAAAAACAACAACAGCTAAGAGCAGGAGGGTGGGGTGGTAATCCTGATACAGAGGGAGTCTAATGGTCTTTATTGGGTCCTGTTGTTCCGGATTTGACACATTTCACATTTGTTTATTTTATAGCTGATTTAGAGAACTGGGATTAAATAGATCTCTAATAAATATATTGCTGAATCTTTATCTGTCTCCTGTTTGCATAACCTGACTTGACCCAGAAGTCCCAGGTTACACTCTGTTAGTTCAGATTCTGATACTTCGGGTCTTCACACTTGCATCTGTTCTTCTCACTGCCAAGAGGAAGTTCCAAAAAAAGACCAAATTCTGATTACTGGAAGTATGCACCATTTTGCTGTATAATCAGACACTAGAACTTGTGGGCACCTTCCACCAGCACCTCAAATGGGTAAATAGGATGGCCTGGACTAAGGAGGTTATTATGGTTCACTCGCAATGGCAAATCCCTTCTCAAATGGACAAAACCATATGCACTGCAGGTGGGGCAGATGTAACTTGTGCAGAGAGAATTAGTAATGGGTGGGGTTTCAAAGTGAGATCTATATTGCAGTGTAAAAATAAAGTACAGTAGTCAGTATTTTCCCTGCACAGAAACAAAATAACTCACCTAAATCTAACTACTCTGCACATGTTACATCTGCCCCACCTGCAGTGCATATGGTTTTGTCCATTTGAGAAGGAATTTGCCTTTGCGAGTGAACTAGAATAAGGGCCTAGGTTTGCTACTGTTTGGTAGCAGTTGCAGAGCTTACTTTCTGCACTGGAGAAACTAGCACTTTCAGAGATGAAAGGGACACCTTTGATAAAGCTGCAGGACGCAGTGAAACACATTAGATGACTGCCCCTCACCTCTGGACTTAGCTGTGACACCTCCAGTTTCATTTGGATATTATCTCCATTCATTTTCCAACTTGGACATTTGGTTCTTTTGGCGGACACCGTGCATACCACTACTGGTTATCACCATCTATACCAGTGTGGATTGCTATCAGGCACGGAAGCCACATCTCCATTCCATCGTTGGGATCAATCATCTGGGATCGCTACAGACAAATTCTGGTCTCCCGAGTCTATATTCATCAGTCTCGCACCAATATATGGTCTGATTCACACCAAGCGATAGTTACCACCTCCAGCGGCTACCAATCCAGCCGCAAACATCGTGAGGACTCCCAGTACATCCCTTACCTATAAGGATCTACCATTCATCATTGGTAAAGTGTACTTACCTGTTTTTCTCCATATCAGTGTCGACACCGCTCACTGTGACTGTCCTTTGAGGCGGGGCCTATTTTTATCATTTACATTTTGACATTTATTCCAGTTTACTTTTATTCCCCCCCCGTACCACCTTATACCATTATTGTAATTTATTATTGATGTCATTGTTTTATTGATGTAATTTTAATATTTTCATTAAAATTGTTATACCTTTTTACTCCTGGTATTCTTCATTGATTTAAGCGCTGCTACACCCACCTTGTGTGAGTTCTTTTTCTGTGATTTCTTTCAGAGATGATGGCACTATTAGCAGCACTACAAGCAAACGCTTCAGAGATTGTAAAAAAATGATATGAGAAGTGGAAATTTATGATGTAAATGTGGAAGGTATTGTGCTGTAAGATTTAGGAAATCAAGGGAAAGCAAGGCACTTGGACTGTGCAACCTAATTTTAAACATAATCAGATGTACAGACTTACAGGAATATGCAGGGGGGGGGGATACAGATGCACACTTTAAGCACAAAGAATACTAATAGTTATTTAGGTACTTACTGTATGTAGTATCTGGGCTGCCGATTTTTTGATTGTATGCCTTAAGTTAAGGCATACAATCAGATGCGATGCGATGCGATATCGCATCGCATATGACCATATCGCATGCGATGCGATGCGATGCCCCGATTTTTCCAGAGGATTCAATGTTAAAATGGACTGAGTCCATTTTAACATGGAATTCAATGGGAAAATCGGGTCCTTTTCATACCCCTACTATCCAAGTGGGCATGGAGTGGCGAGCGTAGCGAGCCACCATGCCCGAAGCGTGGCGAGCGAACGGTATTCTGTGTCCCCTCGCGGGGCTCGCTACGCTCGCCTCGCTACGCTCGCCACAGGTTTATATCCGACTCCATGCCCACTTGGATAGTAGGGGTATGAAAAGGACCCCTTTTCCCATTGAATTCCATGTTAAAATGGACTCAGTCCATTTTAACATTGAATCCTATGGAAAAATCGGGTCCATCGCATCGCATCGCATCGCATGCGATATGGTCGGGTGCGATGCAATGCGATGGACCCGATTTCAAAATCGGCAGCCCAGTTACTACATAAGTACCGTTATTTATTTATAAACTCTACTATTAACATGGAGAATAAATTAGTTTCTTAATGTATGTTTGCCCAAAAATGTGAGTCCATCTATAATGTCAAGCTGAACTGCATTAGATGTGCTCCTAACATCCTTAAAAATGACATTTTATATAAGAAATGTGTGTTGTTGTTTTTTTTTTTTTAAATCAAGATGCCCATACACAACTGCATATCCAAAAACTCTTCAAATCTTCCAATTGGTTCTTAATGGGACAACTTGGATTACCACCGTAAGAATCATGAATGGGTTTCCTGTGCTCCGATTTCTCCTCCAAAGTATTATTGAGTATTGTATTCCTCTTTTAGGGGGTTATTCTAGTTCATTCTTTCTGACAAAATCCTTCTTAGATGGACAAAACCATGTGCACTGTGGGTGGGGCAGATGTAACTTGTTCAGAGAGAATTAGATTTGGGTGGGGTTTTTCTTCAAAGTGAGATCTATATTGCAGTGTAAAATAAAGCAGCAAGTATTTTCCCTGCACATAAACAAAATAACTCACCCAAAGCTAAATCTCTCTGCACATGTTTTATCTGCCCCCCTGCAGTGCACATGGTTTTGTCCATCTAAGAAGGATTTTGTCAGAAAGAATGAACTAGAATAAACCCCTAATCTCCCCCTGTTAATCATACCTCCCTACAATTTTTTTCCTCACCCTCCCTCAACCCACTCCTATCCCTTCATTTTTTATTATGCTAGGATATTAAAGGATGTTTTACAGTCATTTTATATTAAATTATTATTGATTGTTGACTAACAATTTTGCTATAGTTAATTTTTGCTCTGTATTTGTAAAACTGCTTCTTTATTCTATATTCAAGGAATTTCATGCTCCAAACAGTTTAGTAATATACAAAGGTATTTTATTGCTTCCAATATCCAATCAATACCTGTTTATTTTCAAGTTTCAAATGATTGTAAAATATTTCTATGAAAATTAATAAAATTGTATTCTAAAAAAACAACAACAGCTAAGAGCAGGAGGGTGGGGTGGTAATCCTGATACAGAAGAAGGAGTATCCACATCCACAATTGCAAACTAAAGGAAAGGGGGGCTGGATGGCACACCCTAATTTTAAACATAACAAAAGATGCTTTAATGCTGAGACTTGTAGGACCATGGCATGCCGAGAAAAATAAAATGCAAACACAGACTCTAATGCTGTGTACACACGGGGGCGATAGGGGCTATAATCGCTGGGAATATGGTCGCAGGCGACCATATTGCCAGTGATTGGAGTGCGCACCAGTGATAAATCGCCGGGTGCGCGCTCCCGTTTTCTGCCCCATTGTAATCGCTTGCTCCTGCGACCAGCTAATTACCTCTGCGGCTCCCCCAGCAGAGGTTCCTTTTCATCAGCGACCATCTCTGGTCGCTGATGCAAAGGAGACACTGGGCAATATATTGCTCAGCAATATATTGCTAGCAATATATTGCTGAGCAATATATCTCCCCCCGTGTGTATGGGGCTTAAGGACTAATAATATTGAAGTCAAATCCTTTTTTTTTTAGAAAACTGCATAACTCCCAACTCTAGATTTCTTAAGTCCCGTACACACGGGGGAGATATATTGCTCAGCCATATATTGCCGCAGAGGTAATCAGCTGGTCCTGCGACCAGCGATTAGAACGGAGCTGAAAATGGGAGCGCGCACCCGGTGATGCCCCGGTGATGCCACACTCCCATCACTGGCAATAAGGTCGCCTGCGACTATATTTTCAGCGATTTCATTATATATATATATTTATGCAGGGGTCACAGGTGGGCACTCCACAAAGTAAAACACAGTCCCGGTGCCAGGCACATAAAGGTTGATAATAAAAGCACTTACCCCTCACGACGTGAGGAATTGGAGCCGGCACACGGAGTTGAAGAATCGGTGATTTAATGTATCAGCAACATGTAGACAGAAACAGATGTATTATCCGACAGCCGTTTCAACTGTTCACATCCCCTGATGAAAACTGCCTGTGAGCAGTTGAAACGGCTGTCGGGTAATACAGCTGTTACTGTCTACATGTTGCTGATACATTAAATCATCACCTATTCTTCAACTCCGTGTGCCGGCTCCAATTCCTCACGTGGTGGTGGTGGTGGGGGGGGGGTAAGTGCTTTTATATATATAGGTACTTGTTTCCTAGCACAGCCACAACGATCATAATCGCGGTCATCGGAGGTAAAATCGGGGCCATCGCAGGCATCGCATGGGGGTATGAAAAGGTCGGAGGACGCGTACCGCCGCACCTCGCGGGCTCGCTGCGCTCGCCACGCTTCAGGTTCACATTGATCGCGGGGTGGCGTAAACTACTTTTGGGGGTACATTTCACTGGTCAGGGTTTTTTTGGGGGGTTTCTGGCCCATTTACCATTCTTCCCTATGATGATTTGGGTAAATTGACCCATTTAACATTGTTTCCTATGGGAAATCGGGGTCATCGCGGGTAAATTGAGGCATTTAACATTGTTCCCTATGGGGAAATCGCGGCCATCGCGGGTGGACCATTTAAGCATTTTTAGGCGCACACGACGCGACCGACCCGATTTTTCACTGTTTTCAATGCATTTCAATGGAAAAATCGGGGGCATCGCGTCGGTCGCGTCGCAGGCCACTAAAATTACCCCCGATGGCCAAGATTTGTGGCCGTGCTAGGAAACAAGTACCTATATATATATATATATATATATATATATATATATATATATTTTTTTTTTTTTTTTTTTTTTATAGCTAAAGGTTTTGTGCATGGGAGTGGGGTAGTGCTGCAGCTTCACCTATCTGCCAATGTGACAATGATTAATGGTGCTGAGCATTGGGAGCCAATGCACACTGATTGCACAAGTACAGTATGCAGTGTTTTACTGGGAGTTGACTAAGTCCCATGAGATTTTGCACAAGAGGTCAGAGGCTGAGAGGTTTGTGCTGAGACTGATAAAATGGGTCATAAGGTTGACCTGAAGAGAACAAAAGGCTTTTTGGGGCACACTTTATCAATAATGGATAAATTGGTTAATTAAAACATAACTTTTATTTGAGATACTAAGTTAATAAATAAGCACGTAGGTATGACAAAATATACCACATGAAACATATACAACATCATAAATGTAGAATAATCAGTAAATAATATTTGTATTAACACTGCAGTCACAAAATTATTATAATGAACATGTAATAGTTTTGAAGGCGAATACATAAGACTCCTTTGATTGAAGTGAGTACTGTTCAATATGTTAGCAACAATTGCAATTCTAAAGTGAACAGATTACCGTCAAAGAGAGTAAAAAATGGAGACGCATGACACAAAACATCCTCCATGGTTCTTAATAAATAAATACATTATTTGATATAATTTAATTAAGATTAAGGCAGTTATCCCCACTGTCATATAATAACCTTATCAGGTACTTTTTAATTTGAAAGAAGTGAAAGAAAAGCAGGAGGAGAGGAAGGCTCCTCTACACAGACTGTGGTATTTTTACTTTCCAGGTATATCCAATCACATCTTAGCTTCTGAGGGCGGATGGAGTAAGGTGGCCCAGTGATGTGTGGTATTAATGTGTGGATGAGAGGGCACCACTTGGTCCTTTTCAAGGGCTAAAGCGTGCGTCTGCTTTCTAGCATGCATGCACTGAGCTCCCTTGTTACCAATAGGAATCATCCTGATGAGTGTGGTGCCACGATCCGGACTGTGGGGGAGCCGCTGCGGGAGCCACTGCCTTCGGAACTGGAGGGAGGGATGTGCCAAACAAGCGGGAGGGGGCCCTCCTGTCTAAAGTGACCGGGCCCCAAAGGTTTAAACTGGCCCTGTGTGCATGTCCTATTTATGCAACATAAGGGTGGGTGGAAAGGCCCAAGGACTTTTCCAGCTTGCACCTCTTTATTTTTGCATTTTGTTCTCTTTGGGGCCTACTGTTTACAACTGCCATCCTGTCTGTCACTGCAGTGCCACTGCTAGATGTGCCAGGTGTTTGTGCCGCCCACTTTTGTCACATTGCATAGTCATCCAGCTACCTCGGTGCAACCTATTGGCCTTAAAACAATATTGTGAGGTGTGAGGTATTCAGGATAGACTGGAAATCAGTGGAAATTAATGTTGTTGAGGTTAATAATAGTGTAGGAACAAAAAACACCCACATTCTCTGTGTTTTTCTTTAAAATACAGATCTAAAACCAAAACCCGAAAGGGTGGTTTTTCCAAAACAGATTCAAAACATGACAGGAGATCCAGATCCAAAACCAAAACACAAACGTTGCCTGGTGCACACCCCTAGTTCAAACTAGAATCTAAAGTGCAGTGTAAAAATAAAGCAGCCAGTATTCACCCTGCACAAAAACTAAATAACTCACCCAAATTTAACTCTTTCTGTTACATTTGCCTCGCCAGCAATGTAAAATTGTTTTCCCATTTCCTAAAAAAGCCTTGCTAGCAAGTCTGAATAAGGAACATAAGTCCACTTTGTATTTTCTAGCTGACCTTTTATTAATCAGAGCATAACCAGGAACAATGATGTCCTAGTCATGGCTATCAGCGAACCATAGTTTGGTAATCACTATGAAATCTAAACAATCCCATCACATGATTAAATCAGTTCAGGGAGCTTACACACTAAACCAGAGGCATTTGCACATGTGGTAAAAATACTTAGGCTCATATAACCTAAACAGATTGTGTTAGAGATGCCAGGTTGATTTCAGCTACTTGTGTCTAAGCAATGTGACAGGAACACCAATACAATTTACTGTACATTTAACAAAGTGGGCCAGATGCACTAAGCTTGAAAAGTGATAAAAAACCAACCAATCAGCTCCTGACTGACATTTTTCAAGCACAGTCTGTGACATAGCAGGTAGGAGCTGATTGGCTGGTTGTGTATCACTCTCCATTTCATCACTTTTGAAGCTTAGTGCATCTGGCCGTATGCTTTATAACTTAACATTCACCTCATAGGACTACGTATAACTTGTAAGCCTACAGTAACCTTCTGCCTTTGGTTCAACTTTCCCAAATACTTAGCCTGATGTTCTTCACCTCATCCAATCCCAGCCCAACATGAGCAGCAGGCACACCAAGGGACTGATTCAGGATTGCACGTAGCGATCCAAATTTAGCCCCAGCTCAGATGGTTGGAGTTTGCACATGCGCATGTACATTTCTGCACCTGTGCAAACCCGTACAGCAAACGGCTTAGGCGACTTACATACTCGCCGGGCCGTTCGCTGAGGGGAGGGCCGAGGGCGAAAACGGGGCATGCCCATGGAAATGCCCAGCGTTTTATGGTCGTCCCATGAAAACTCTGGGTGTTCACATGGGTTCCTGGATGGGCTGATGCCTGCTAGGGGTGGGTGGCTGATGTTACAGGGAGTCAGCCGCCTGTCCCATCTTCGTCCTGGGCTTGGAAATAAAAGGCAGTTGATACTTTAAGGAGGGCGAATCCTTCGATGGTCAACGACAATCAAATGATTTCTCCAGCTAGAGGAGACATGCGCTGGGGTGGGTTCTCGTACACATCCCCTCGCATGGTACCGAGGGTATTCAGTGACCGGGCGGCATCTCAGGTTGCTCGGTAAGCAGTGGTGTTCTTAGCTTACCGAGCCAACCTGAAGTGTGGAGTCGCGGTGTACGTTGAACCTCCATTGAGACGGACGGCAGGTGACAGATAAATCCTCGCCTCTGCCTTGCTGATGAGCTGACCAAAATGTTGGAATAGCTCACAACCCTTGGTCGGCTCCTTCTTCCTGTCCTGGTACAATAAATGGCAGGATACTTGCTGGGTATAATCCTGGGCCTCCATGTACAAAAAACAGCGTTCCATTCTATACCACTGGACATAATCTAAATTATATACAAATATACATTTCTGGAACAATTGACAAAGACACCCCCCTCCTTTCTTTTTCAAAACAAACTTCATCTAATTAAGATCTCTTTCATTGCTGGTATCAATAGCATATAATGCTCTTAGTAATATTTTCCATAGATGGCCACTTGTTTTTTATTTATTACTGTATTTTACTTTTCATATGTGTCTATTTTCTCATATGTTTTTTATAGCTCGTATACTCATACATGTTGAAAAAGAGAAGTAGGAAAAAAACAAATATGTAGGATCATTCAAATTTACATAAATTGATTATATAGATTGTGAGGACCACAAATGAACATATACCACATATAAGTGTGGGGATAAACACATAAAGGTATCTTTATAACTCATCGTCTGCTAATCCGCTCTGCCAGTCCCTCCATTGGTTACCTGTATCTTAGTGTATTCAATATAAAACCCTTCTGCTAGCATATAAAGCTATTAACCATACTGCACCAGCTTATATCTCTCTACTTATCACAAAATATCTCCCATCTCGACCACTCCGCTCTGCACAAGATTTGCGTCTCTCTTCTGAATGGATCACTAGCTCCCATTCACTATTACAGGACTTTCATCGGGCTGCTCCCATCCTATGGAATGCCCTTCCATGCACAATTAGACTCTCCGCTAGCCTCCAAACTTTCAAGTGTTCCCTGAAAACTCACCTCTTCAGGCAAGCCTATCATATTTAAGTTCTACACGCATAACCCTTGGAGGCACTTATGTACTATATAGCTTCCCTTCTGGACTTGTAACTTGGTGGGACTGCTATGCTATTACTGATGCCTGTCCTTGTGTTCCCCCCCTATATCCCTATAGATTGTAAGCTTGCAGCAGGGCCCTCTAACCCCCAAGTCTGTATGTTACCCAGTTTGTTTTATCACTGTCTACTATTGTAAAGCACAACGGAATCTGCTGCGCTATATAAGAAACTGTAAATAAATAAATAAATAAATAATAAATAATAGTGTATTCCGACCTTCACCAAATTCACCCAGTAGTAGAAGGTGGAAATGTACTTTCTCACTCACATGTACTAGTATATATATATGTATATGTCAGTGAGAAAGTACATTTCTACCTTCTCCTACCACTGGGTGAATTTGGCGAGGGTCCAAATAAAGATTTATTTGGCCCTCACACTCGACATAATAATTTTACGTAAATTTGAACAATCATACACATTTTTTTTTCCTTCTCTTTTTATCAACATGTCTGAATATATGAGAGTTTGTGAAGAGGAAGCCGAAAACCAGCAATAGAATCACGGACGTTGTACTATTTATAGCCTTAATATTTTGTCTAATATTATACATTCTAATGTCTCCCTATGTTCATAAAAGTACAACAATTGCATAAATGTGTAAGATAAGAATGCAGTTGTAATATTTATGATTTATAGCCAACCATGTGGCCATGTAGTGTCTGGTGATCACAATGCTGTCATGATGATGGGCCTGTTTTTATGTGTAGCCCTGGGGCTGCAGCTTCATCTGTTATCTTGTTAATCTGGTGCTGTGTTATTTACAGGAGTAATTAGTAAAGTGCAGCTGGTCCTGTTTCCAGCTCCCCTCAGTTTCTGCAGAAATTAGCAACAAAGTGACTATGAGTGACAGCTTCAGAGATGAACCCTTTCTGTGAATGATGTACAGAAGATCTCATACCCTTTATTCATAGATAGGACCTGGGCCAGTCTAAGGGCTACATGGGCCTGGAGCTGAAAATGTTCAAGGGCCTATTATGAGAAGTGGAGGAGGGAAGACCAATGCCATGTAGACATGCAGAAACATAGAAACATAGAATTTGACTGCAGATAAGAACCATTTGGCCCATCTAGTCTGCCCCTTTTTTACCCTTCAGGTAAACTCAACCCTTTTTAATCCTTATTTCTTTGTAAGGATATTCATATGCCTATCCCAAGCATGTTTAAATTGTTCTACTGTCTTAGCCTCTACCACCTCTGATGGGAGGCTATTCCACTTATCCACTACCCTTTCTGTGAAGTAATTCTTTCTAACATTTCCCCTGAACCTACCTCCCTCCAGTTTCAGTGCATGTCCTCGTGTTTTATTACTTGTTTTCCTTTGAAGAAAATTTCCCACCTGTACTATGTTAAAACCCTTGATATATTTGAAGATTTCTATCATGTCCCCCCTTTCCCTTCTCTGCTCCAAACTATATATGTTAAGATCTTTTAGTCTATCCAGGTAAGTTTTGTGATGTAGGCCATGAACCATTTTAGTTGCCCTTCTTTGTACACTCTCCAATGTATTTATATCCTTCTGAAGATATGGCCTCCAGAACTGGACACAGTATTCCAGATGAGGTCGTACCAATGACCTATAAAGTGGCATTATTACGTCTTTTTTTCTGCTACTGATTCCTCTCCCTATGCAACCAAGCATCTGACTAGCCTTCCTCATTGCTTTGTTACATTGCCTCCCTGCCTTTAAGTCACTTGAAATAGTGACTCCTAGATCTCTTTCCTCCTCAGTAGTTTCCATTATAGTACCCTTAATACTATATTGAGCCTTTGGGTTTTTGAGTCCCAAGTGCATAATTTAGCATTTTTTAGCATTAAACTGTAGTTGCCATTCTCTTGACCAATTATCAAGTTTACTTAGATCATCAGTCATTTGATTTACCCCTCCTGGTGTGTCTACTCTGTTGTATATCTTTGTATCATCTGCAAAAAGGCATACTTTCCCTTCAATACCATTTGCAATGTCACTAACAAAGATATCAAAGAGCACTGGTCCAAGTACAGATCCCTGGGGTACTCCACTGGTAACATGTCCCTCCATAGAATGCACTCCATTTACGACAACTGTCTGTTTCCTATCCTGCAACCAGGTTCTTATCCATTTAATTGTTTTATAATCCAATCCCACACTTTCAAGTTTATTTAGCAGCCTGCGATGTGGGACAGTGTCAAATGCCTTACTAAAGTCTAGATATGCCACATCTACAGCCCCCCCTTCATCTAGTATTTTGGTCACGGAGTCAAAAAAGTCAATGAGACTTGTTTGGCATGATCTCCCTGCAGTAAAACCATGCTGTTTTTGGATCCTGTAAGTTGTTTAATTTAAGATATTCCACTATTCTTTCTTTTAATAGTGTTTCCATTATTTTCCCTACTACTGATGTAAGGCTCACTGGTCTATAGTTACTTGCTTCTTCTTTGCTTCCGCTTTTGTGCAGTGGAACTACATTTGCTTTTCTCCAGTCCTCTGGAACTGCACCTGTATCTAGTGACTGGTTGAATAAATCTGTTAATGGCGCTACCAACACATCTTTTAGTATCCTTGGATGCACTCCATCTGGCCCCATTGATTTATCCACTTTCAGTCTTGAAAGTTCTGTTAGGACTTTCTCCCTAGTAAATGTACCTCCATCTACCTTATTTTTATGAATGTCCTTGCAACTTAACTGTGGTCCCTTCCCTTCTCCTTCTATAGTGAATACAGAGCAAAAGTAATTATTTAGATGATCTGCAATTGCCTTGTCTCCCTCCACCAAATTCTCAGTGTCTGTCCGCAGTCTTATTATTCCTCCATTTGATTTTCTCCTTTCATTTATATACTTAAAAAAAGTTTTGTTTCCATTATCTACCGACTGAGCCATTTTCTCCTCAGCTTGTGCCTTGGCACGCCTGATCACTTTCTTAGCCTCTTTGCGTCTGGCAAGATACACTTTGTCATTATTATTTTGAGTCTGCTTGTATGTCCTAAAGGCCATCTTTTTTGCTTTTACACTAGTTGATACCTCTTTTGTAAACCACACTGGCTTCCTTTTCCTGGTACTTTTCTTAACCCTTTTGATACAAAGGTCCGTTGCCTTTAGTATTGCACTTTTTAATTTTCTCCACCTCTCCTGCACTCCTTTCAAGTTCGTCCAATCCGCTAATGAGTCGCTTAAACATCTCCCCATATTTGCAAAGTCAGCCTTCCTAAAATCCAACACCTTAGTTTTTGTGTGACTGGAGTTGGACCCTGCCTTGATACTAAACCATACTGCTTGATGATCACTGGATCCCAGGTTCTCACCCACATATATGTCTGATATCCTGTCACCATTTGTGAGTATTAAATCTAATATTGAGTCTTTGCGAGTAGGCTCCCTCACCAATTGCTTGAGAGAGGCTCCCTGTAGGGAATTTAGAAATTTGCCACTTGTAGATGATCTTGCAAAAGACTCCTCCCAATTCACATCAGGTAGATTAAAGTCTCCCATGATTATTACTTCTCCCTTTAAAGCCATTTTAGTGACATCAAGCAATAGGCTCCTGTCCAAATCCTGCCCCTGGCCTGGTGGCCTATAGATGACCCCAGTACGAATAATGTCCTTCTCCCCCATTTCTATGGTCACCCAAAGGGCCTCAGTTTTTTCTTCAATGTTTTGTATTAAAGTAGCATTTATGTTTTTCTTTACATACATTGCTACCCCTCCTCCGATTCTTCCCATTCTGTCCTTCCTAAATAAATTGTATCCTGGTATAGCTACGTCCCAGCCATGGTTCTCATTCCACCATGTCTCTGTGATAGCCACAATGTCTAGGTCATCCCTTGTCATTATTGCGATTAGATCAGGAATTTTGTCTCCTAGGCTTCTAGCATTTGCACACATAGTTTTAAAAATCTTGTCTGTGCATCTGTTATTCCTAGCCATGTTCATACAGTACAAAATTGAAATCTAAAGTTGAAATTACCTGTTTGATGATGTTGTTCAATGTCTGTTTATATTTTTTTACTGTTCAGAAAAGCTGCAGGTCACTAATTCAAAGAATATAGTGAGTCTGTTCAGGTCAGGCTACACCTGAACACTAATGGCCAAATGGTCAAAGGAGATAATTTGCACTGTGTTTGAGTAGACATCAGGCAGAATGCAACACTAAACTATACTTCACTGAACAACTTCACCAAACAAGTAATAACAATTACAAACAATTCATTAAATCAGAACTTTTCAAATCATACAAGAGTTTGCATAACACAGAAATAAAGAGAGCATATTGGAGATGAATTACATACTCTTGAGGTATCAATGCAGTCCATGTGTGTTTTTGTTGATTTGTAGGTTGTTTGCCTTCAGTTTTCCTTCGGTGTAACGCAGGTATAACGCTCGTAGTTATGACTCTGTTTTCCCACTTTAAAACGGTCCACTTCAATACAGGGCCACAGCTAAACTATGGCCACAGCCGTATGCAATGAGAACTAATATACTCTAACAATGCCTTCTTCCCAATTTCCAATAATTGGAATCTACACCCTCAGTCCCCACCCCCTGCTATACAGAGCAATAAAAGTGGCTTACAAAAACAGTTCTGGCATTCCAGGATACTATATCTCTTTTAGAATAAAAAATACATGCCTCACTACACACAGGCAAGGTACTGTTGTTATTTACACAGATCAGATATTTGGTTGAATTTACCTATAAGACAATCCCACACACAAGGGATGCAATGTTCTGCAGTGAAGACACTTGCTTGCAAATGTACCCAATAGAGTTCAAAAGCATGTGGATGTTACAGCAGAGAGAGATAGTCTGCACGTATGCCTGTGACAAAGTTGAATTTACCTATAAGACAATCCCACACACAAGGGATGCAATGTTCTGCAGTGAAGACACTTGCTTGCAAATGTACCCAATAGAGTTCAAAAGCATGTGGATGTTACAGCAGAGAGAGATAGTCTGCACGTATGCCTGTGACAAAGTTGAATTTACCTATAAGACAATCCCACACACAAGGGATGCAATGTTCTGCAGTGAAGACACTTGCTTGCAAATGTACCCAATAGAGTTCAAAAGCATGTGGATGTTACAGCAGAGAGAGATAGTCTGCACGTATGCCTGTGACAAAGTTGAATTTACCTATAAGACAATCCCACACACAAGGGATGCAATGTTCTGCAGTGAAGACACTTGCTTGCAAATGTACCCAATAGAGTTCAAAAGCATGTGGATGTTACAGCAGAGAGAGATAGTCTGCACGTATGCCTGTGACAAAGTTGAATTTACCTATAAGACAATCCCACACACAAGGGATGCAATGTTCTGCAGTGAAGACACTTGCTTGCAAATGTACCCAATAGAGTTCAAAAGCATGTGGATGTTACAGCAGAGAGAGATAGTCTGCACGTATGCCTGTGACAAAGTTGAATTTACCTATAAGACAATCCCACACACAAGGGATGCAATGTTCTGCAGTGAAGACACTTGCTTGCAAATGTACCCAATAGAGTTCAAAAGCATGTGGATGTTACAGCAGAGAGAGATAGTCTGCACGTATGCCTGTGACAAAGTTGAATTTACCTATAAGACAATCCCACACACAAGGGATGCAATGTTCTGCAGTGAAGACACTTGCTTGCAAATGTACCCAATAGAGTTCAAAAGCATGTGGATGTTACAGCAGAGAGAGATAGTCTGCACGTATGCCTGTGACAAAGTTGAATTTACCTATAAGACAATCCCACACACAAGGGATGCAATGTTCTGCAGTGAAGACACTTGCTTGCAAATGTACCCAATAGAGTTCAAAAGCATGTGGATGTTACAGCAGAGAGAGATAGTCTGCACGTATGCCTGTGACAAAGTTGAATTTACCTATAAGACAATCCCACACACAAGGGATGCAATGTTCTGCAGTGAAGACACTTGCTTGCAAATGTACCCAATAGAGTTCAAAAGCATGTGGATGTTACAGCAGAGAGAGATAGTCTGCACGTATGCCTGTGACAAAGTTGAATTTACCTGTTGGAGACAAGGATAGAGGAGGGGTCAGATGAATCAACGCAGGTATAACGCTCGTAGTTATGACTCTGTTTTCCCACTTTAAAACCCATACACTATAAACCCCAATGTCTCCCTAAATACATAAAAGTACAATAATTGCAAAATTGGCATGATGATGGGCCTATTTTTATGTGAAGGCCTGGAGCTGCAGTTCCATCTGCCCCATTTTTAATCTGGCCCTGGATGGAGTGGCTTCATTGGGAGAGCAATGGTCACACTTGGAACATAGGGGGCAATTCAGACCTAATTGCTCAAGTCCGAATTGTAGGGTTATCACCTTTGTGTTGAGAGATTCACGGACAGTGGCCCACCCCCTTGACACACCCACACCCCACCCATTGACCCACCCCTTGACCCATGTTATCATGTTTTCTTAGGTACTTGTGTAGTTTCACGGCCACACCTTACGCTACGCTGGCAGCATAGCCCAACGGCAGCCTAGCGCAGTCATCGTAGTGTCCCCATGGCAGCCCTGCATAGTGAACGTAGTGTCCCCATCAGGGAGTGTAGTCACTGTACTGTCCCCGCGAGCTGCAGCTCTGTCCCCGGCATCCCTGGCAAGCCTAGTGAGCGCCTCTTACACAGCGCCGGTAACCCTGTGCTGGTGGACACTGGCGGAGAGGCAATCATGCGGGTGCCGGCAGAGAGGCGCTCCATCTGCCTGAGACGCACGAGCCTCTCATACGCTTGTGCATCTCAATAATTCTTGCGGCAGGGTACGACAACCCTGCCAGTGTCTGCTTCAGGGAGATGGACAGGGTTAGGGGTTCGGTCGGGTGTGCGGTGCACAAATGCATCTCATGCACAATAAAGGATGCATTTGCCAGTGCTCCATGTTACATACTGGCAAATGCCCCCAGCCTGAAGCGTGGCGAGCACACGCGGTACACGTCCTCCCGACTTGTTCATACCCCACTATCCACATCGGCATGGAGTTGATCTTATAAAGTATGAGCGCAGCGAGCCCCTGCGAGGGGATGCGGAATACACGTCAAGTAATAAATGGGCACTCGCCACGCTTTGGGCTCGTTCTACGTGGCCGCTCACCACGCTTTGGGCTCAGTGGTTTGCTGTGCTCGCCACACTTTATAAGATCAACTCCACGCCGACATGTATAGTGGGGGTATGAACAGGTTTGGAGGACATGCACCGCGTAGGGCACGCTGTACTCATCACGATTCGGTCATGTCATCCATCTGAAACAATAATAATGACACGTTTTACCTGCCAAATGAATTTTACTGACATAAAGAATAAATAAGAAAAACAATGGCGTACTGACTACGCTGACTACACGCTAACTGCGTATCGCTGACTGACTTTGCTAACTACGTAAGCATGTGTTCGGTGAGGGAGCATTTACCTGCTCACTACGCAGCGAATATACGCTGCCTAGCAAGCAGGTCTGAATCAGGCCCATACTGTGAACCACATTGGTGCTGCTGTACATGTTGGTGCCCCTTCAGAGCATGGAGCCTGGAGGCAAGCGACTCCATTGCTTCTGGTACTTACACCCCTGTCAATGGCATGTGGAGGAATCTGATGGTGTATAAAGAAGACACTTTACTGCAAAAAATATAAATAATCCTTTCCAACCTGCTTGCGTGCTTATTTGCTGTGTAATGTTAAACCCATGAGCATGTACTGAGTTGTGTTTTAAGAAACAGGCCTTTGACCTATGGCTAAGTGTCAGAAGATTACCTAAAATTTGACATAAAAATGTGTAACTTTAAAGAGACTTGATAAAGCGCTGACAGCTCATCGCAGCCTAAAGCATGACCAGACTATCTGTGCTCCTCAGTGCTGTCTATCTGACTCTTCTACTGCAGAATCATGGGCCTGATTCAGTGATGATTATGTTGCCGCTGTTCCATAGAACTGACCTATTATCGCCGGACTGATCATGTGCTTCATTTGCATTGTTTATGTGTAAGAGGCATGAGAAGGAAGCCTGCGCCAATTCTCGCTGCGTTTTCTCACCTCGCTGTCCTCCATCTCTCATCTTCGGGACAACACTGGTCCTGGTACTTTCCTCCTGCTCAGCCAGGCTCTGACATGACATTACCTGTAGGAGGAATGGCGGTGCAGAATCTCACTAAGGGGGGAGGGGCTGGTCATCATAGGCACTTATGGCCACAGACACAAAAAAGTTTTATATCAGCGCTAAACATAAAAAAAAAAAACACTAGTAATTATATAGATATTTTGGGTATGGACCATATATATATAAATGTATATACTCTTTAAATATGTATACAAAATTCGTAGCAGGTTCCAGCAGCATCTATAAAGGAAATGTCTAATTCCCAAGGATGAGAATACACAAAACAAAAAAACACATAAAAATGTGCTAGAAACAATATATGAAATTAAATAGATATATTTATTATACTATAACTCACTGGCCAGTGATAAAAGATATATATATATACACAATATTATAGCAAATATATTAAGAATTAAGACTTTAAAGGAAATGTAATTAAATCCACACGAAGATAATATTATTTAGAGCGTCTCTGTAAAGTTGTTGTTAGGTTAACCCTTGGTGCTCCAGGAAAAACAAAACCAACGAACAAACTGATGCAGGGGAATGCGGGGTGTTTTATTGAAAAACCTAAGAACACAGGAACTGATGCAGAAAACAGGAACAAACTTTATGAAACAAAAATACGAAGTGGCTGGATAGCAGAATAAACACAGAGGTACCGGGTACAGATGCAGGCGGTCCGGCAGTTGGCTGAGGCTTAGGCTGAGGCACAAGACATGAGACACAGGACACGAGGCACAGGACACGAGGCACAGGACACGAGGCACAGGACACGAGGCACAGGACACGAGGCACAGGCTGTAGGAAGCTGAGTCACAATACACGAGGCACAGGACACAAGGCAACGGCTGTAGGAGGCTGAGGCACAAGAGACGAGGCACAGGACACGAGGCAACGGCTGTAGAAGGCTGAGGCTGAGGCACAATACACGAGGCACAGGATACAAGGCACAGGACACAAGGTAATGGCTGTAAAAGGCTGAGGCTGAGGCACAATACACGAGGCACAGGATACAAGGCACAGGGAAACACTCCTTTCCACAACAGGAACATAGAACAATGACCAGCCCTGAGTGCTGGTCTGGGGAGGACTAAATAGACTGCTCACAGGTGTCCAATTGAGCAGATTGCCTCCAATCATCAGGCACCTGATCCCTCAGAGTCTGGAGACAGAGAGATAAGTCCACAGGTGCCTGATGCCCCTAGTGGTGATATACATGGAAAGAGAAACAGACATAACATAATGCCCCCCAGAAGAAGGCGGATTCCAGATGCCTTAAGAGTCATCTTTTCCTCCTGTTCTTCTTGTTTCTCTTAGTACCCGACGGGGCAGCCTTACAGAGCCCAGCGGCCTGGAGGGAGTCTTTTAGAATGTCCCAAACCTCCGGTGGACCGAACCTTTTGGTAATTGCTTCAGTGAAGGCAGCCAAATCGTGCAATGCTGGATCTTTAGACTCCACCAAAAAATTCGCCCATGCCAGTGCCTCCCCTCTAAACCTCATCAACATATGGCCAATCAATTCCTCCATATTTGTACCTTCCCAAGGCTGGCAGAAAAAGGCATTAAGCGTGGAAATATTCCCATCAAAAAAGATAGTTATATACCCCGTGTCATCGAAGACTATGCCTGGGGTTGTGGTACTGGTGTCCCCTTCTCGGACCCCTGGCACATCAGGCGGAACCCCTCGGATCTCTGGCACATCAGGCGGAACCCCTCGGACCTCTGGCACGTCAGGCAGAACCTCTCGGACCTCTGGCACATCAGGCAGAACCTCTCGGACCTCTGGCACGTCAGGCAGAACCTCTCGGTCCTCTGGCACGTCAGGCAGAACCTCTCGGACCTCTGGCACGTCAGGCAGAACCTCTCGGACCTCTGGCACGTCAGGCAGAACCTCTCGGACCTCTGGCACGTCAGGCAGAACCTCTCGGACCTCTGGCACGTCAGGCAGAACCCCTCGGACCTCTGGCACGTCAGGCAGAACCTCTCGGACCTCTGGCACGTCAGGCAGAACCTCTCGGACCTCTGGCACGTCAGGCAGAACCTCTCGGATCACTGGCGCGTCGGGCGGACCCTCTCGGATCACTGGCGCATCGGGCGGACCCTCACGGATCACTGGCGCATCGGGCGGACCCTCACGGACCTCTGGCGCATTGGGCGGACCCTCACAGACCTCTGGCGCATCGGGTGGACCCTCACGGACCTCTGGCACATCGGGTGGACCCTCACGGACCTCTGGCACATCGGGTGGACCCTCACGAACCTCTGGCACATCGGGTGGACCCTCATGGACCTCTGGCACATCGGGTGGACCCTCACAGACCTCTGGCACATCGGATGGAAATGCTCTAAAAGAAAAAACATTGCAACTGACGGCCGTCACGGCGGCCCTCAATTTATGCCCAACGGATTCAGCAGGAGCGGACTCAAGACCGGGGGGTGCAGGAGTCACAGAGGCAACAGGCCCGGAGGCCACGGCAGAAGCGTCCTCAGGCCCGGAGGCCAGGGCAGTAGCGTCCTCAGGCCCGGAGGCCAGGGCAGTAGCGTCCTCAGGCCCGGAGGCCAGGGCAGTAGCGTCCTCAGGCCCGGAGGCCAGGGCAGTAGCGTCCTCAGGCCCGGAGGCCAGGGCAGTAGCGTCCTCAGGCCCGGAGGCCAGGGCAGTAGCGTCCTCAGGCCCGGAGGCCAGGGCAGTAGCGTCCTCAGGCCCGGAGGCCAGGGCAGTAGCGTCCTCAGGCCCGGAGGCCAGGGCAGTAGCCTCCTCTGACCCGGAGGCCAGGGCAGTAGCGTCCTCTGACCCGGAGGCCAGGGCAGTAGCCTCCTCTGACCCGGAGGCCAGGGCAGTAGCGTCCTCTGACCCGGAGGCCAGGGCAGTAGCGTCCTCTGACCCGGAGGCCAGGGCAGTAGCGTCCTCTGACCCGGAGGCCAGGGCAGTAGCGTCCTCTGACCCGGAGGCCAGGGCAGTAGCGTCCTCTGACCCGGAGGCCAGGGCAATAGCGTCCTCTGACCCGGAGGCCAGGGCAATAGCGTCCTCTGACCCGGAGGCCAGGGCAATAGTAACCCCCTCCTGGGGCTGGATAGGACCCCCTCCTGGGGCTAGACAGACGGAACCCCCTCCTGGGGCTAGACAGACGGAACCCCCTCCTGGGGCTAGACAGACGTAACCCCCCCCTGGGGCTAGACAGACGGAACCCCCTCCTGGGGCTAGACAGACGGAACCCTTGGCGGGGACCGGATCATCGGGCTCCTTGGCGGGGACCGGATCATCGGGCTCCTTGGCGGGGACCGGATCATCGGGCTCCTTGGCGGGGACCGGATCATCGGGCTCCTTGGCGGGGACCGGATCATCGGGCTCCTTGGCGGGGACCGGATCATCGGACTCCTTGGCGGGGACCGGGACATCGGGACCCTCTGGCGGAGACCGGGACATCGGGACCCTCTGGCGGAGACCGGGACATCGGACCCTCTGGCGGAGACCAGGACATCTGGCTGGGCAGCTCTGGGTAGAGACTCTGGCTGGGCAGCTCTGGGTAGAGACTCTGGCTGGGCAGCTCTGGGTAGAGACTCTGGCTGGGCAGCTCTGGGTAGAGACTCTGGCTGGGCAGCTCTGGGTAGAGACTCTGGCTGGGCAGCTCTGGGTAGAGACTCTGGCTGGGCAGCTCTGGGTAGAGACTCTGGCTGGGCAGCTCTGGGTAGAGACTCTGGCTGGGCAGCTCTGGGTAGAGACTCTGGCTGGGCAGCTCTGGGTAGAAACTCTGGCTGGGCAGCTCTGGGTAGAGATTTTGGCTGGGCAGCTCTGGGTAGAGACTCTGGCTGAGGATTGGCCAGAAGTTCCCCAATTTTAGGCCTGCGATGAGGACAGGAGTTCAAGAAGTGTTCAGGGCTGGCACAATATAAACACAAAAAGTTATTCCTGCGAAATGCACGTTCTGTAACCGATAGCGGAGCACGAGGACCACCAGTTAGTGTATGGACTATATTAGGAGCCATATCGACAGATGGTAAAAGAGTATCTTGAGGACAGGAATAACTGGTAGGCCCTTCTTGCGGTATGGAGGATTGTTTTGCTGTCACATGTCCAGGAATACCAGAAGCAGAATAAACTTGTAACAATGCAGACATTTTCTTCAGAAAGTCAGGAAAAAAGACACAGACTTGAGTCAATTGAATACGCAATAAAATTATGTCTGCATGCAAAGGGTTGCAGTTTTTTCACAGGAGTCATCAGCAACCCTGCAAACACCTGGAACTCTGCACACAAGGTTTTAATTAGAGAATCCAGACTGACATGATCCTTAGTATTCTCTTGTCTGTTTTGGCTGGCCATTCTGCTAGGTTAACCCTTGGTGCTCCAGGAAAAACAAAACCAACGAACAAACTGATTCAGGGGAATGCGGGGTGTTTTATTGAAAAACCGAAGAACACAGGAACTGATGCAGAAAACAGGAACAAACTTTATGAAACAAAAATACGAAGTGGCTGGATAGCAGAATAAACACAGAGGTACCGGGTACAGATGCAGGCGGTCCGGCAGTTGGCTGAGGCCTAGGCTGAGGCACAAGACATGAGACACAGGACACGAGGCACAGGACACGAGGCACAGGCTGTAGGAAGCTGAGGCACAATACACGAGGCACAGGACACAAGGCATCGGCTGTAGGAGGCTGAGGCACAAGAGACGAGGCACAGGACACGAGGCAACGGCTGTAGAAGGCTGAGGCTGACGCACAATACACGAGGCACAGGATACAAGGCACAGGACACAAGGTAATGGCTGTAAAAGGCTGAGGCTGAGGCACAATACACGAGGCACAGGATACAAGGCACAGGGAAACACTCCTTTCCACAACAGGAACATAGAACAATGACCAGCCCTGAGTGCTGGTCTGGGGAGGACAAAATAGACTGCTCACAGGTGTCCAATTGAGCAGATTGCCTCCAATCATCAGGCACCTGATCCCTCAGAGTCTGGAGACAGAGAGATAAGTCCACAGGTGCCTGATGCCCCTAGTGGTGATATACATGGAAAGAGAAACAGACATAACAGTTGTAATACAACTACATGTAAATGCCAGTCCCAGCCAGTGGCAGAACTCTGGGAGGCAATGGAGTCATTTGCCGCCGGGCTCCTGCTCCAAAGGGGGCACCTCTCCTCCCCTTCAAGTTTGAATCAGTTAATTGAAAGCAGTTGATATTGCTAATGTGGCAGACTCCCCCTTCTAACAGCATTTTTGCAAGTGTCACACCCTGTATTAGGTTTCCATGACCTTACTGGAGACAGGCACTTTACTGATTGAGCTATTTGGGGGGGCATCAATACTTATCTTGCCTCTGGGCTACTGGGATGAACTTTTGCCACTGGTCCCAGCGGTTATATCCAGTATACGGATTGTTGTTGTGCTCAGTTATATTTTGTCCTTCTGGGAGGTGGATATAAAGATGTTAGAGTCCACTATATGAGAGGCATGTGCCCTCTAAAATTTAATCTGGCCAGACATGATATAAAAACAAAAGGATGGGAGCGTCCTACCTGTACCTGCAATAATAAGCCGGATTTGGCTTTCCTTGTAGCTGTGATCAGTAAACAGTTCTGCTCTGTAGGTTTTTTTAGAAGCCCGGATTTCTAGTTCTTACGAAACCATCAGTGGTCTCGGGGTCAATAGGATCAAATAGCTGGGTGCAGGTAACAGAGGATCGACCCTCCTGTACTCTGGAGATCAATAAAGAAGTGAAAAAATGCTTAACGACACATTTCCCCGCCTCCGTGGGAGGTGGCAGGTGCAACCCGGGCAGGGAAATGCTCCAGGGGAGGGGAAAGAGCACGAACAACACAACAAACAGACGCAATACCGATTATACTCACCGGATGTCTACCTGTCCCCTGACTCACCGAGGATCCGGTTTCCGGCACATGGAAATAAGCACAAATATCCTCCTGCCTCCTAGGGCATTGCAATACTTGAACTCACCTGCAGCTAAACACCTGCGAAACCTGTGGCCAGAAACCGTTTTACTCAACCTGCGACCTAGTGCCAGATCCTTAGATGCCACGGCCTAGCGTTGCGCAAACTGGAGCCTAACGCCTGCGCAACCTGCGACCTAGCGCTGGATCCTTAGATGCCATGGTCTAGCATTGCGCAACCTGGGAGGTGAGCACCTGTGCAACCTGGGGCCTTGCGCCCATGCAAACTGGGGCCTAGCGCCCACGCAACCTGTACGGACACACTCTGGAAAAGAACACGATGGCATGGGTTAAAACACAGTGTAATATACAAAAAGAAATACACAGCAAATACTCAGTAAAATGTAAGCAAGGCAATCACTGCACCAAACACTAGGGAGGGCTTACCTCCCTCTGGCTGCTCCCAGCCACACCACTGTAGCCACCGTGGCAGTCCCTGTGCCCACGGCCCACCTGGCTGCCTACTGCTTTGGGCCTGCGACCTGTTTGACTAGGCCTCAAGCCTGGAGGCCCTGGGCCTAGGGCCCACGGGCCAGGGGGACCCGACTCACAATGGCCCTGGGCCAAGAGGGCCTGACTATGGCCCCTGCAGGTCGGAAGGGCCTGAACCTGCTGACCCGGCCTGATGCCCGGAACCTTGTGGCCCTGTGCTGGCTCCAGACCTCCTGCCCACGGGCCAGGAGGGCCCGGCTGTACTTGGCCATGGGCCAAGGGGGCCGACTACTGTCCTCACAGGCCAGAAGGGGACTAGTGCCCAAACCCTGGTGGTCTAGGGGGACTGCAGGGGTTGGTGACCACTGGCCACTTACTGTAGTTGGGAGAGCCTGTGCATCATCGTCTTCCCCGCCGACTATGCTCCGTCGTGGTGGGCGCTTTCCCTTTGAATCCCCGCCAGTGTCTGACGTCAGATGCCGGGGGCAGGGTGGAGGGCAGCGGGGTGGGTGCCAATTGGCCCGCCGTGGATGCCTCCTATTGGCCACCCCTTCAGGAGCCAGGATTGGGAGTACAGGGAGCCACGCCGCCCGGTGCACTGCCTCCAGTACAGGGGTCGGACAACCAGTCCAAGCGCCAGCCGGGGCTGGGACCAGATGGGGGCATAGCTCTTCCTGCTCCAGTGCTGGGGGAGCCACCAGTACCACCAGTATCTGTGCTTATTCTGCTAAAGTCAGTGGGCCAGATGCACTAGGCTTTAAAAGTGATAAACTGGACAGTGATAACAAACCAACCAATCAACTCCTGCCTGACATTTTTCAAACATAGTCTATGACATGTCAGGTAGGAGCTGATTGGCTGGCTGTTTATCACTCTCCATTTTATCACTCTTGAAGCTTTGTGCATCAGTCTACAGTCTTTTGCTACACATGTGATCCCCTCCATGGTGCATTGGAAATTGATACAATTTATTGTTTATACATTAGCGCAATCTTCCCATTTTCCTTCTGGGTAATCTACGTTTTGCTGTACAAGTTTGTGGTCCAGGCCATAGACTTGGTACATATTTTGCACTGACACTAGTGCAATTTTTGAAGATTGCTGCTTATTTTTCATAGAAAAACTTTTTTCCTTTCAAGTGTCCATTCATTTTTAAAGGATATTAGCGCCCAAGTCCACCTCCGTTTTTACGGTGGTAATACTTTTGAAGCTTTGTGCATCTAGCCCTGTATTTGTTCCCCTGAAAAGGATGATAGAAAGTTGTTAGGAAATGTTAGAGGTTATTGCTAAAGAAAACAAAACCAAATCAAACAAATAATAGAAAGAACAATATACAGAAAAAAACAAACAGCACATATAGGGAGAAATTTACTAATGATGAATTTGTAGAGAAATATTTGGCTTTAGCCGAGAAATTCGGTTCCTGATTGTATTGTATTCGTATTCTAAGTAAATTTCCCCCATTGTGTCCCCATAGACTAAATACATTACTCTAAATCTAGTATTCCTTGCTTCACTAGTGTATTGCCCTGCTTGAGGCACGACCCTAGACAGTGCTTCTTTCACAGGTGGCCTGTCACAGGACAAACCTTTGAAGATGTGAGTGATTGGCAAGCAGTGTCTGTAAACAGTGAGCCTCTCAGAGAGGGATGGAGTTTACAGACAGATTTGGAGGATTTCAGAGCTATGGCCAGGAAACCCGAGACTCCAAAAAAGAGTGAAAAAATAGGCAAAGTGTTTGGAGTTTTAGAATAACTCAGTGTGCTAAAAAGCTGAGCTGACATCTGGGAATTATCAGAGTGTTTTGATAAAGTGATGCATTTGTCCATCTCCTGCAATCCATCTCAGCCACAGCACTGGATCTTTTCAATAGATTGTCTGCCTGCTGAAAATGAAGTGTGTCCAATCCAGAGAGGAACAGACTTTCTCATTTGAAAAACAAAAACAAAACTTTTTGCATCAATGGCCCTATTGTTCCATTTTTAGTCAAACCTTTTATTTGGGTTACAAAGTTATTTTGTTTATGAACAGGGGCATTAAGTTGGGTTGGATCGACTACTCAGTGGCAAACACAGGATTTCTAGAGAGGGGTTTCCAAATGCAGTACACAAATTAGCACTCGGTGGAACATTGTAAGAAGAGCTGGAGTCTGGGGGAGCGCTAATAAGAACCTAATGCCGACCCTGGACATTAATGTACACACTGGTCTTTTTATATACTGGATACCAGTGGCGGAACTTTGGGAGGCAATGGAGGCTCCCGCCGCCGGGGCACTAAGCCCTGAAGGGGCACTTCTGTTCCTTCACAATGCTGGCTCAGGGAGCAAGTATCCTTGGCCCCAGGGGCCCCTCACCAGCCATGATTTTCTTTACACTCCCACCGTGGGTCCAGGCTGAAGGAAGCGGTAGCGCAAACCAAGGAAGAAACCGTCCCGACCAGCAGCATCGCGGTGCCTGCCGACGGCACTATACCACCAGCCACAGTGACAGCCCCCCCTTGGCAAGCAGCAGCATTGCGTCTTCCACTGTTCTCCTGACGGCAGTTACAAGACCCCCCACCACCACCACCAAGCAGCAGCAGGTGGTGATACCTAACAGCGGCAGTAACAGGAGAGGAGACACAGCATTGACAGGGCCTCCCGAACGGCAGCAGCTCCAACCACCCGGCCAACTGCATCGGGAGCCGGGAGCTGTCAGCAGCACTAGCATTAAGCCAGCCGTCGGTAATCTGACTTTTGTTGTTCATTTTGCCGCTGGGAGTAGTGGTTCCCTGGAATCACTCTCCATAGAGGAAGAGGGGGTACCACATTTTTTCTTGCCTCCGGGCAACACTGATGAACTTACGCCATTGCTGGGTACTGTATGGAATACAGTAATAATATTTATCACTATATATGTCTAACTATATTCTATATTATAGGCTATATTATAGGCTTTGTAAAACTTTTAAATAATATAAATAATTTGTCAGGAAAAAGGTTAAACATACCATAATTAATAAATACACAAACATAATAGAACCAGTATTACACATTCAAAGCAAACATTCTCCCACCTCATGGTAAGGCTCCTGTCTCTTCTTCCTGGTAGCTGTTCTTTGTTCATGCACTGATTGAGGACACACACACAGCAAACTTTAGTAGAAGAAGCTGCTACCACTGGGCATGTGCAGCAGCTCTGCTCTGTACAGTACAGTACCTTACACTGCATGATGTTGTAAAAGAGGTTCCACGTCAGCTCAGTCAGAACAAACCCTGTGATAAGTTTATGTACCGTTCTGGTCAGGGGCGAATTTAGGGGTCAGGCCGCCCCTAGGCACAACATTTTTGTGCCCCCCCACCCTATTTTAATGTAATCATATATGTATATACATTGTTATTAATATATTTCATTAAAATTTAACTGTAGCCCACCTTAATATTTTTTTAAGCACTCTGGACTGCTCACTGTACGGAGGACCCGGAGGGAGGGAGGCACTTTTTTCGTACAGTGATTAGCACAGTGTCTCCCTCAGTCTCTCTCCGGCTCACACACTGTGACTAACAACTGAGCGCAGGGGGGATCTGCGCGCCGCTCAGCTCAGCTGCTGGATACACAGCAGCCAATAGACTGTGTGTGTGTAGAGTAGCCAATGGGCAGGAGCTGGCAGCAGTGAGCCTGAGCCATTTCTGGACACGCAGGGGGACCGTTGGACCCAACCACTAAGCGGTGATGTAATGTGCATGACAGAGTGGGTGGGCAGTGGCGGGTGACGAGCGGCGCTGCCGCGACATATGATAATTCATGTCTGCGGCAGCGGCGCTCGTCACTCACCGATGCCCACCCGCTTTGCCATGCTGCTATTTAACAGAATGTCAGCCTGCCTGCCGCCCTTAATTGGTGCCGCCCTGAGGCTGGTGCCTCACGG
Source organism: Crinia signifera (assembly GCF_055691185.1). Classification (NCBI taxonomy): domain Eukaryota; kingdom Metazoa; phylum Chordata; class Amphibia; order Anura; family Myobatrachidae; genus Crinia; species Crinia signifera. The sequence goes on along the minus strand of NC_139228.1, from coordinate 44,232,904 downwards.
GCCTAGGCACAAATCCGGCCCTGGTTCTGGTACTCGAAGTGTTAAGACTGATGTCCTATCTCGCTCCATGGAGGAAGACTACCCCATTCCTGATCCCATTGCATTTTCTCCTACGCAAGTATTTTCTTCTTGTAAGACATTTGTGCCCCCTGAGCTCCGCCCAAGACAGTTGTCAGGGGTTCACAAATATTTGTTCTCCGGGCGTCCCGGTGCCCAAAACACCCTCGAGATTCAGCAACGCTCCGATGGGTGGCCACAGATCAGAGAAGACATCAAAGAATGTGTGGCATCTTGTCCAGAGTGTATACAGCATAAAATTCCTTTCCAGGGAGGTCCTATTCTCCATGACCATGTTTTTCTCCAGGAAGATGCCCCAATACATTCAGTTTCCAGCATTGATGGATGGTCCACCTGTTCCGAAGATGGAGACTGAGAAGGTCTGTGAAAAACTCACTTGGGAGTTCTTAGCTCTCCTACCAAATTCATTGGGGTGTTCGGAGTCCACCCCTAAAAGGGGGGGTACTGTCATGAACCTGACTTGGTTCACAGTTATTTCCTGAGGTTTCCATGCCTGTTTGTTTCCTAGCTGCTACTGTTGCAGCTGCTCTGCATTTTTAGTGATTAGAACTCCAGTGAAGCTTCCTGAGTTCAGCACCAGTCACATGATTCCAGGTAACTCAAGGCATACTTCCTGGTTCTGTCTGCTGCTGCAAGCTGCAGACAATCAAGCAATCACCTGGAGGAATATAAGCCAGCTTCCCAGAGTCCTCCTTGCCTTGAACAACTGTTTTTTTTTTTAAATTCAATAGTTTTTTATTACTTTTTGCATAGTACAGTAATAACCCACAACCAAAGGGGTAGGCACTACAACATATAAATGGCGTATAACAATTGAGCGAGAGGATATATCGTAAGGCAATAATATGATTATTCATTACATGTTTGTAACAGGATGTACAGAGCACTAACTGCATATAATAAGTCAGGAATACCCGAAGGCGCCAATCAGGTATACTTGTAATATAGTAAAACAGGAGTGCACATGCTGTATAGAAGAAAAAAAAACTTTACATGTCGAAGCATAGAGAGATGCCAACAAACCATTTATATTAAAGTATCAATAACCTGTAGTGCCCAAGGAAATAGAAATAGATAAATAAAAAGTAAACCCCTAATACCCTTAAGCCCTATCCCAAAGCAAACCACCACCCTAACGACCAAATCAACCCTCCCCTATAACCCCCCACCCTGTACTACCCAACCCCAACTGAGGTGTACCTGGAGCCCATAACTTAACTATAACCCCCCCCCCCGCTAACTCTACTTCTAACTACCATCTAGTCCTACTCCCCAACCCCCCCCCCCACCCCCCACCATTATGAACAGAATAATTAATCGGAGGAGTACTCAGGGCAAAAAAGAGGTATCAAGCTAGGATCATAGGAAAGCCATCAAACACACAGGAAACATGTATATTTACATGCAATATCCAAGGGTATAGCATACACATGATTCCTTCGACATAAAGAAGACAAAGCAGGATGTACATATAACAGTATTCTGAAACGTAGTGAGGTAGAAAAAAACATGAAGTGGGCATCCCAGGGTGCCATATTATAGGATTTAGTCCGGCCAGTTTTCGGTGCCGTGAATGGGCCGCGGTATAGTGGAAGACCCATATCTCAACCCTTGATTCCCTTGGGAAAGCTGAGGATTGCGTCCAGAATAGTCAGGTACCAATATGAAATATTGTAAAGTTGTCAGCAGGAACGGGGTGGGGAATTTTTGTTGAGACATGGTCAGGTCAACACGAATTTGTATAAGGTGCCAAATATTTTCACAACCATTGCGAACCAACTTCAAGGAAACTTCTGGGGTGCGGTCAAATAAAGGAGTCATATGGGTTATATATGCAGGATGTTGATGTAGAATTTCTTCAACCATTTGTGGATATTTGTCAGGGACATGCGAAGTGGAAGGGGTTAACTCCCGAACATCATCCAGTCTGGCAGCAAGTCTGTCAGCCGAGGCCGTTATAGCCTGAAGGATTTGTTGTAGATAGGCTTCCATATCTGCGCCAGGAATGCACACAGCCAATTTCACGATGAGTAGGTAGACTGCTGGGAAGGTATCTTAGTGTATTACAATACGGTGGTGGCTAGCACACCACCTAACAATCCAAATATATTAGCAGCAGCAGAGTATCTGGCTGTACCTTCTCCCAGAAAAGAGCTGGTGATGTGTATTACATAGTGTACTGTCCCTATAGTCTCCAGTAAGCTTATACTACTCGTATCTGCTGATGATGGTCAAGTCTGTATAGTTACCGCAGACCAGGGGACCAGCAGACTCACCCAGGCCGCGGCAATCAAGCAGCCGGATTACAGAGACCGCGGGTCTGGGGACTCCCCCGTTCAGCCGCAGCAGCCAGGAGATCCAAGATGGCGCCCGCCGCTATAGAGGATGCACGAGGCCCAGCAAGCCAGGCCAGTCAGCACTCTCCGAGTAGACCAGGATGGTCACGGGCAGCTCAGGAGGTACAGGAGCAGTTCTGGAGGCAGTTGAATTGCAGATAAATCTTCTGCAGGTCCGGGGACAGGATTTTTTATCAGGATAATTACGGAGCTCAAGGTCTCCACACCCGCTCTCAGTGCCGGCTAGGCCACGCCCCCTTGAACAACTGTTTTACCTGTTCCAGAGTTCTCCTGTGTTCAGAGGAAGTTCCCAAGGCTCTAGGATATCCAGGTTTACCTGTGTCCTTGTCTCCAGCCTTTCTCCAGCTATTGTTATTGTTTTACCTGGTTCATTCCATCTCCAGAAGACTCCTGCGATACCATCCCTGCAGTCGAGTATCAGGTGTTTTGCCGAGCACCTCTCTGGCTCTTAAGCCGGCTATCACCATCAGAGACTTACACCATCTTGTCCTGATCTGTCGACAGATACTGTCTACACCACAGTCGACACTCAGCTTCTGTCGTCCTCCATTGACTAACAACATCCGTGTCATCCCGGACATCCATCAGTTGCTGCTTCTAAGTATTGTCGCAGGATCATCTGTTGTCAACATCCCGTGTCAACTGTTTACCACAAGTGCCCCCAGAGACTTTGTTATTCTCTCCTGGTCATCGACATCGTATACCAACGACTCCCAGGTCGTCACCTCTGGCTTCCAGGCCATCCTGCAGCTCCCAGGCTGCCAACTGTCATCACCGGCTCTCAAGCCATCTCAAAAGACATTCTCTCATACCTCCTGTGTCCTCACTCCCAGCCTGCGTCCAGAGGACCAGGGCAGGGGGCCGCGACCTGCCTGTCAGACGCAGCTAAGCCCAAAGTTCCTTGCGGGACTCCCTGGTGAACACCGCTGGCAGGTTAGACTCCGCGCCCCTGTTCCTGGTCTCCGCGAACACTCTGGTTCGCTGTGCTCCTGTCCCTTGGTGCATGTCAATCGTCAAACCCCCTGTATTCCGCTACACAGCGCCCTCCACTGGTCCACCACGGTCACAGCTGGGAACACAACAAACCCCCGAGTTGCTGACAGATTGTTCAAGGCCGATGGACTCGGCTCAAGACCCAAGCGTGGGACCAGCGGTTCTCCAAAATGTTACCGCCCGAATTGAGACCCAAGAAACCATTCAACAACAGGTGATAAAATATCTTCAAGAGGTATCCGGTCGATTGGATACAATGCAGCAGTCTTTGTCAACTCATGTGTCGACTGTCCAAAATGTTTTATCACCCGCTCCTCATTCCAGTCTCCAATTGCCGGTACCTAGCAAGTACTATGGTGATTCCAAGACCTGTAGGGGATTCATTAATCAGTGTCAAATTCAATTTGAACTGTTACCCCACAACTTCCCAACAGCTAGAATCAAGATTGCATATATTGTCTCATTGCTTTCCGGATCTGCCCTCGAGTGGGTATCACCGCTGTGGGAGAAGTCTGATTCTATCCTTGCAGACTATGACAAGTTTATCCAGACTTTTCGCCGTATTTTTGATAGACCAGGTCGCTCAGCCTCTGCTTCCACAGATATCCTTCGGGTCAAACAGGGATCACGACCCATGGGGCAATATGTGGTCAACTTTCAGACTTTGGCATCCGAGTTGCTGTGGAACAATGAAGCCTTGACAGCTGCGTTCTGGTTAGGAGTATCGGATCGCATCAAGGATGAGCTGGCAACCCGGGATCTTCCAGATCGGTTGGAAGACCTTATCTCCCAATGTGTCAAGATTGATTTACGCCTCCGTGAGAGGGGTCTTGAAAAACAAAAGAAGTTAATTCCCAGAGATATTCCTGAATCACGTTCTGTGTCTCCAGACCGTGAAGAACCCATGCAAATGGGTAGATCACGCCTGACTCCGGAGGAACGTACCCGCAGGCAGCGCAATAGATTGTGTATATATTGTGCTGCTTCCAATCATTTCATTGATGCTTGTCCTAAGCGTTCGGGAAAACGCCAAGGCCTGACCTACAATGAAGAAGTTAGGTTAGGTCAACTTGTGAAATCTCCTCGTGATAAAGACTTTGTCCTTTCAGTGTCCCTCGAGACTCCAGCCGGACCCATACCCAGTTCTGCCCTAGCAGATTCCGGGTCAGCTGGAAACTTCATATCTTATGACCTTGTCTCCAAGTTAAAAATCCCTCTGGTACCCATATCTCCGCATATCTCTGTTACAGCGATGGATGGCAGCAAGATTCCTGGCAGTGAGGTTCATTTCCGTACTCACCCTGTCCTTTTAAAAGTTGGTACTTTGCATCAAGAGTTAATAAAATTCCTTGTGATTCCCAAAGCATCCTATGACATCGTGCTGGGGCTTCCATGGCTTCGACTCCATAACCCCAGTATCAACTGGTCCACTTTACAGTTGGAACATTGGAGTTCATATTGTCATCAGCATTGTACTGTTCCGGCGCTGCCAACCGGTTCCACAAATGTCGCACTATTTCCTGGTCGGCCTGACACATACAGAGACTTTATAGACGCGCAGGCTGTTGATACCCTGCCACCACATCAGGAGTGGGATCGCTCCATCAATTTGCTCCCAAAGAAAACTCCTCCTAAAGGCCGTACCTACCCGGTATCTGTCCCTAAGAATCAGGCCATACCATCTTGTCATAGAAAGAATCTTCAAAAGAGATTCGTCCGACCTTCTAATCCTCCTGCTGGTATAGGTGTTTGCCCTGCGAAGAAAAAAGGTGGTCTCCGACTTTGTATGGATTCCAGAGACGTAGAATCCCATCGCTCTCCTGTAAAAGAGGTTCCACGTCAGCTCAGTCAGAACAAACCCTGTGATAAGTTTATGTACCGTTCTGGTACTCGAAGTGTTAAGACTGATGTCCTATCTCGCTCCATGGAGGAAGACTACCCCATTCCTGATCCCATTGCATTTGCTCCTACGCAAGTATCTCCTTCTTGTAAGACATTTGTGCCCCCTGAGCTCCGCCCAAGACAGTTGTCAGGGGTTCACAAATCTTTGTTCTCCGGGCGTCCCGGTGCCCAAAACACCCTCGAGATTCAGCAACGCTCCGATGGGTGGCCACAGATCAGAGAAGACATCAAAGAATGTGTGGCATCTTGTCCAGAGTGTATACAGCATAAAATTCCTTTCCAGGGAGGTCCTATTCTCCACGACCATGTTTTTCTCCAGGAAGATGCCCCAATACATTCAGTTTCCAGCATTGATGGATGGTCCACCTGTTCCGAAGATGGAGACTGAGAAGGTCTGTGAAAAACTCACTTGGGAGTTCTTAGCTCTCCTACCAAATTCATTGGGGTGTTCGGAGTCCACCCCTAAAAGGGGGGGTACTGTCATGAACCTGACTTGGTTCACAGTTATTTCCTGAGGTTTCCATGCCTGTTTGTTTCCTAGCTGCTACTGTTGCAGCTGCTCTGCATTTTCAGTGATTAGAACTCCAGTGAAGCTTCCTGAGTTCAGCACCAGTCACATGATCCCAGGTAACTCAAGGCATACTTCCTGGTTCTGTCTGCTGCTGCAAGCTGCAGACAATCAAGCAATCACCTGGAGGAATATAAGCCAGCTTCCTAGAGTCCTCCTTGCCTTGAACAACTGTTTTACCTGTTCCAGAGTTCTCCTGTGTTCAGAGGAAGTTCCCAAGGCTCTAGGATATCCAGGTTTACCTGTGTCCTTGTCTCCAGCCTTTCTCCAGCTATTGTTATTGTTTTACCTGGTTCATTCCATCTCCAGAAGACTCCTGCGATACCATCCCTGCAGTCGAGTATCAGGTGTTTTGCCGAGCACCTCTCTGGCTCTTAAGCCGGCTATCACCATCAGAGACTTACACCATCTTGTCCTGATCTGTCGACAGATACTGTCTACACCACAGCCGACACTCAGCTTCTGTCGTCCTCCATTGACTAACAACATCCGTGTCATCCCGGACATCCATCAGTTGCTGCTTCTAAGTATTGTCGCAGGATCATCTGTTGTCAACATCCCGTGTCAACTGTTTACCACAAGTGCCCCCAGAGACTTTGTTATTCTCTCCTGGTCATCGACATCATATACCAACGACTCCCAGGCCGTCACCTCTGGCTTCCAGGCCATCCTGCAGCTCCCAGGCTGCCAACTGTCATCACCGGCTCTCAAGCCATCTCAAAAGACATTCTCTCATACCTCCTGTGTCCTCACTCCCAGCCTGCGTCCAGAGGACCAGGGCAGGGGGCCGCGACCTGCCTGTCAGACGCAGCTAAGCCCAAAGTTCCTTGCGGGACTCCCTGGTGAACACCGCTGGCAGGTTAGACTCCGCGCCCCTGTTCCTGGTCTCCGCCAACACTCTGGTTCGCTGTGCTCCTGTCCCTTGGTGCATGTCAATCGTCAAACCCCCTGTATTCCGCTACACAGCGCCATCCACTGGTCCACCACGGTCACAGCTGGGAACACAACAAACCCCCGAGTTGCTGACATACAGTAAGTGATTGGTTTTAAAAAACAAAGGTTGGAGTGTACCACTTTTCAATAGTATGTATTATGGACTCTGTCAACAGGTATAAAGAGGCCACTGACTGACGCTAGGCCAGCCCTCCGATGAAGTTGATTATGAAATGCGTAGGGCCGTGGCCTATCATCAAGATTATCAAAAATATGTGAAAGCAGTTGTTGCAGAGAGATTGAAAGTTCTTGAAGATTTATGGCATTAATATTTCTGTCAGTCTGGGATGGATTGTAAGACTTCAGTGACAGAGTTAGAGGTAATGAAGGAGAACATGCAGATGATAAGCTTGTGATGTGAGAGTGGGAAAGGGGTAATCCAAAAACAGCATTGTCTGTTAAATTCTAGATCAAGGCAGTGGCCCTCCTGATGCGTAGAGGATTCAGTCAATTGCAGTGTTGCGAGTAAGGGGTGCGGCGTGGTACGAAGTACCTGTAAGAAATATGTTGCAGGTACGCAGTACCACTTACCCCCTGACCCACTGTCAATTCTATTTTTATTTTAATTCTAAATATAATACCCAGCGTTATGATTGGTGCTACTGCTGATTTAGCCTGTCACACTGACAGGCATCAGCGGCGCCAACAGCATGAAGAGTAGGCTCCACATTTGTAAGCACAAGCCTCTTGGCTCTCCCCAAAGCAAGAGCCAACCCACCCCCAGTCATTCCCTGTTTCTCATTCCCTGTCTCCTGATGCCACACCGCTATTGTCATTTAGTCACTCCTCTAGCTTAGTGTGACCACACCCCCTCATGACACATGGCCACGCCCATTTTTGGTGAAGGCTATCAGTACCACCAAGAAAAAAATTCTACTTGCACCACTGGTCAATTGGGAGAGGCCAAGAGAGAAGGTTAAAGAGAGTAGTTTGGGGGCATGAGCAGAAGATTTTGGATCATCAATAACAATATTGAAATATCCCATGATGATGGTGGAGATGATACAGGATAGAAAGTGAGGGAGCCAGGCAGACAAATCTAGACATTTTTTGGGTTCACAGTGATAGATAGCGGCAGCACGCCGAGACAAGAAGGAGTGTCAATTCTAATAGAATGTACAGTACTTCAAATTATGTCAATGTGAGTGATGGAACCTGTTGTAGAACTGTGTATGCAAAAAAGACGGAAAGTAATAATCCAACCCCACCACCTTTACTGTTATAAAGCCTTCGGGTGGAGACCACCTTGTGACAGTGCTGCAGGGGAGCCATGTTTCTGTAATAGCCAGCAGGTTGAAGTTGTTAGATTTGAAGATGTCATGGACTGACACATTTTAGTGATTTGGAGGGTGAAGGGAGACACGTAGGGCCAGATGTAATTTGGGGACTGGCGGCGAGGCAGCGAGCACCTCCGCTAGAAGGGGATGTGCATGCGTCTCATGTGCACATGTCCCCTTCTGGCGGCTGGTGGGGGCTGGCGGTTGGCGATCCGACCGCCAGACCCCTGGTAGAAGAGGTCGACTCCATCTGTACAACAATTTGATGTACATGGTGTGTTTGAGAAAGAAGGTGTGTATGTGCACGTTTTAACTTAAACATTCCAATACTTGATTACTGGTTTTGTTCAGCTGTTCAATATAAACACAATGTTATGAACAATTTGTTTATGCAAAGGCACTTGGACAGCACAGTTAACCCTAGATTGCATGTAATAAATTATATGGCGAATTAATACAGACTACAGTACTTTGATTAAGATGTTACGCTGATGTAGGGTGATAGATTACACTGTATTTGAGTAATAAACAACTTACTCATACATCATAAACTGTATTAATGGGTTAAATATAAAAAAGGAAAACTAAGCAAATAGCTTAACTAACATATAAGTACCAAAAGTATTTGCAAAGTGTACTGACAGGCTTTATATTGTGGATGAAACCATTTTGTGTGTCCAAACAGTTTTTATCCTATAAACAAATGACTTCGCAAGGTAGCCACCCAATGCTCCTCTGGAAATGTTTTGAAAGGCCAGGATATCTTTATGGGGCACCCTCGTGACCGGCTGAGCCCTAGACAGGCACCTAGGTTGCCTTGTGGAAAAACCACCTTTAACCTTAATAGGCCTGATACAGAAGTGGATGCAGTGGTTATGTCAGACACAAGCGGCTTATGTTTTACAGATGGAGCGCCTCTCGCTATTGCTCCGCCAGCGCCAGAATCTGGCCGCTGGCGATCGCCGGCGGAGAGGCGCCCCATCTGACTGAGATGCGCGTGCGTCCCACACGCACGCGCGTCTCAGTTTCCCGTCGGCGGGGGGATGGGAACCCTGTCCGTCTCCGCTTCAGGGAGATGGACAGGGTTTGGGCGGGGGTGGCAAGGCAGCGGGGACCCGGGGCAACCCTCGGCGAGGTGGCAGGGACCCGGGGGGAGCCCCATTGTAAGGCAACACGCGCGCATCGCATGCGCGCACGTCCCCTTACGGCGGCTGGCGGAGGATGGTGGCTGGCGAATCTTCCGCCATCCCCTGCAATAGCGAGAGGCGCTCCATCTGTATTTCTGCACATAAATCCAATACCACTTGGAGACACAAAACAAATTTGGACACATAGAAGATGTACTAAGCATTGTGGGTGATCAAATGTGGGTTTAAAATAAAGTTGTCTGTTGTGATATTGAGTGCATTGGTATGTCTTATTAATGTATGTTTAACTTTTGTTAATGTCTAACTAATGCTTGTCTAACTTTTGTCAATGTCTAACTAATGCTTGTCTAACTTTTGTTAATGTCTAACTAATGAATGTCTAACTTTTGTTAATGTCGGTACTTATGTAGTATCTGGGCTGCCGATTTCTAAATCGGGTCGGATCGGGAGATCGCATCGCATCGCATGCGACCATGCGATTCGATGCGATGCGATGCGATGCGATGACCCGATTTTTCCATAGGAATCAATGTTAAAATGGACTGAGTCCATTTTAACATGGAATTTAATGGGAAAAATGGGTCCTTTTCATACCCCTACTATCCAAGTGGGCATGGAGTTGGATATAAACCTGTGGCGAGCGTAGCGAGCCACCGAGCCCGAAGCGTGGCGAGCGAAGCGAGCCCCGCGAGGGGACGAATACCGTCCCCTCGCGGGGCTCGCTTCGCTCGCCACGCTTCGGGCTCGGTGGCTCGCTACGCTCGCCACAGGTTTATATCCAACTCCATGCCCACTTGGATAGTAGGGGTATGAAAAGGACCCATTTTTCCATAGGAATCATTTTAACATTGATTCCTATGGAAAAATCGGGTCATCGCATCCGATATCGGATGCGATGCGATGCGATGCGATATCGCATCGCATCGCATCTGATTGTATGCCTTAACTTAAGGCATACAATCAAAAAATCGGCAGCCCAGATACTACATAAGTACCTTAATGTCTAACTAATGCTTGTCTAACTTTTGTCAATGTCTAACTAATGCTTGTCTAACTTTTGTTAATGTCTAACTAATGAATGTCTAACTTTTGTTAATGTCTAACTAATGCATGTCTAACTTTTGTCAATGTCTAACTCATGCATGTCTAACTTTTGTCAATGTCTAACTAATGCTTGTCTAAGTTTTGGTGTCAACCTATTGATTGCCTGGCTAGAAATTGTCTGTCAGCCATCTGGAACCCACCAGCGTTTGATGGTAGTAACCGTCCACTATCTGGGAGTGTCAGAAAAAACACAGTTGTTTTCAAGTAGGGTGTGTGATGTCAGCTCCAGTCTCAATCAGTCTGTTTCTATTGCATCAGCTGAGTAAGTCCTAAGCTACGTGCTGATTAAACACACTGGAAAAATCATTTGATGGTAAGTGGGTTGCAGCCATACACATCTGTGTGGGGGGACCAGGCATCTGATTCGCCTCTGGGTACAATATGTAATAGGCATTACGACGCGATCATACTGAGGAAGCCAGTTCCTAGTGAAACTAGTAGACGCCGACTGGACCCGCCGTACGCCACTCAGTACACAGACGATGCCGACGGGAGTCTGCTGGCAGACACCTCCCTCTCTCCGTCTTGGAGAAGGTACCGGGCTATACTCCCTACAGATTGTTAACAAAAACTGGGACTAAGATCTTTAATACAAAAGGACAATTTGGATCCAGCCCATACTGTCAGTCTATGTTTGTGATCCCTCCTTCTTAATACCCACCCATATGTGTGCGTATACCGGTATTAGTTATTGTGCCTAATAGATGAAAATCGAACATTCTTATATCAATATAATACCGGCATTGTTTTTCACTATATGTGTTCTACTCCCCTTTTTTATTTGAATCAAATAAGCTGTTATATCCCTATATACGGATATATATGTTTTATATATTTAATTTGCTTTTATGATGTGTCATTGCCACATACTGTATAATCAAAGTCTTTATATTAAATATTTTTCTTTTTTTTATCAATCTTTTAATACTAATCTTTTCCCTTGTTTATTTAAATCTCTGTACAAAGATAAATAATTGAATTTTGTGAATAAAAATCCTATCTAATCATTGAAAAATGTTGTAGTAAGGTAATCATTTCTACTGAAAGCGAGTTTGAGTGCGAGGTGACACCACATGCTGTAATCCTTCATATGTTACCTGTGGCAGGAAGCATGTAACCCCCAAGAGATTTAACCACTGGAAATCCGCATGTAACCCCTGGCAACAAGTATGTTCCTCCTGGCAATGTGTATGTAACTCCTGGCAACGAGCATGTAACTCTTGAAAATGAGCATGTAAGTTGCAGTTATGTGGCAAAATATGTAATAGGTATTACGGGAGAACTCAGAGAATCATGCAGCTACCCTGTGGACAATATTGTACTAGCAGGTTCTGTGTGCAGGGATTTTTCTTACATACAGTACTGTACCCCTGAGAGAGCATGTACTGGCTGCAGATGTCAAGTGTAATAAGCAAGCTGGTTTCCTGTTGGTTGTTGAGACTGTACTGGCTGTATACATTAGTCACTTTCTTATTCCGACATAGCAAATAAAATGTACGGTCAAAAAAACACACCAAGGGTGACATTTAATAGGCACTTTTGAAAATCGCACATTATCGCACTTTTGAAAATAAAATTTTTGGCCACAAATTCGCATATTTAATAAGATTCAAATTTGTGGAAAAAATGTGCAATTAAGTGTGATAAAGAGCAATTTTTTGTCATGAAAATGTGCGATTTTTAGTCGTGAAAATGTGTGAATTTGAGCATATGTGCGATATTCTGTTAAAAAAAAATAAATGTCTTGGGGTCCCCCGTCCAGAGCATAACATGCCCCGGGCTCACAAATATCTGAAACCAGCCCCGGACTCTTGGCCCGGTCCTGGTTCCAAAAATACGGGGGACAAAAAAACTGGGTACCAGCACCAGGCTCCAACAGCCCACGGTTTCATGCCACAGCCGGGGGACACTTTTTACATAAGGTTCCCAGCCGTATCATGCTCACCGTGGCTGGTCAATAAAGGGGTGCCCCCCGACTTCCCCCATCCAGGGCTGAAGCCCGTGGCTATCAACGGCATCCGTGGGCTATGGACGCCGGCTTGATAAGGTAAAATCACTCCCCAATTTTTTTTTATAGGTGAGCTATAAAGTCCCAGCAGGCCTCCCCTGCATGCTGGCATTTGGAGAACCACAAGTCCCAGCACGCGGAGCATTAAGTCCAGCTGCCATCGGATTTTGCGTAATACTCAAGAGTTTAGGTCACTTTTCAAAAAACACTTGCGCTTGAAATCTAAAATGTATTTTTTTTCAGACACAGTGATGGCTGCCGTCAACAAATGTAACTAGTGATTAGGGCAAGGGGAGGGCACTTTTTAGGTCAGGGCATTTTTACAGAGATGGTCTGTTAGAGGAGCCAGGCCAGCTGTATTTTTAATAAAATACATTGTGTGTGTGTGTAGGGGGATAGGGACAGGACACAGTAGGCATGGCCATACTCCCAATGCCCAAGCCAAGTTACAGCCCTGCTTGTAATGACCTCCACAAGCTGCAGGGCTCAATAAATAGGCAGAAGCCCATTTTTGCACAATTAGAACACTAAAATTACTTGTTCCTACTAATGACATGCAAAGCACAATGGTCACAAAGCCCTTATTAAAAAGTTTGAGGCATTACATTATACATTTTGTTGCTTGCTTTTTTTTATGTAACACACTTTTGTTGGTAAGCTGCTCAATCAGAGGTGTGTCACTCAGGTGCCAAAAGGGAGGGGTAATTCTGTCTAGGAAAAAAACATGTTGTATCCCAATTGCACACTGAGTGAGAAAATAACTACATAATAATCAGATAATACAGAGATCTTGGTTGCATATTTATTTATTTATTTATTAACAGTTTTTTATATAGCGCAGCATATTCCATTGCGCTTTACAATAGCAGACAGTGATACAACAAAACAGGGTATTTACAGACAGTCAAAATGTAGGAGGGCCCTGCTCGCAAGCTTACAATCTATAGGGAAATAGGCATTGATACATAAGGATAGATGCTGTATTCTTTATTTCATCGATTCCACCAGAACGCAAGGTTCTATGACTGGTTCTGGAATTTGATAAGCTTGCCTGAAGAGATGAGTTTTAAGGGAACGCTTATAGGTTTGGAGACTGGAGGAGAGTCTTATTGTGCTTGGGAGGGCATTCCACAGAGTGGGTGCAGCCCGAAGAAAGTCCTGCAGTCGGGAATGGGAGCGAGTAATGAGTGTGGATGAGAGACGCAGATCTTGGGAGGAGCGTAGAGGTCGTGTTGGATGATATTTTGAGATAAGAGAAGATATGTATGTTGGTGTAGTTTGGTTTATGGCTTTGTGTGTAAGTAAAAGAATTTTGTATTGAACACGGTAGAATACAGGTAACCAATGAAGTGACTGACAGAGTAGCTTTGCAGACGATGAACGTCTGGCTAGGAAGATCAGCCTTGCAGCTGCATTCATAATGGACTGTAGTGGTGAGAGTCTGTATTGGGGAAGGCCACATAGGCGAATCTAGGGGGTGGTCTGGGGGTGCACAGGACCACCCATTAGCCTATTTTGTAGCTGAGGGATGGGGCTTTCCAACGAGCCCAGCACCGTGTCTCTAGCCCCCTGGGAACCGGAGATACGGCCAGGCAAAGCTGGAACGTTTTCCCTATAGGATAACATGGGACCCGCTAATTCCGACCCTCACCCAGTTCAACGGCTGCCAGTTCTCCCTTCGGCATCACTGAAGTTCGGGATTAATCTCAGTCGAACCCAAATCTCTGGGCCTTCAATCTGATACCAGGCTGGATCCATATGGGTTAATTGGTTCCAGGGATATTGAGGTTAAACCGTTTTTTTTTTTTTTTTTTCATTTCTTAAATATAATTTCTTGACTGTTTATGTTATTTGAGGGCAGATTTCTCTGGAACCAAACAGCGCAGTTTCATGGGACCAAAATCATTCAAAGCCAACTCAAAAGTTCTTCAATATAATACTGGTCTCATGTAAATGGGTCAGTTGGTTCCGAAGATATATCTGGTTGGTTAAAGACTGGAGGGAATAGGGGAGTGGTTGTCTCTCCCCCTCACACCGAAAATGCAGGGACTAGGCTGGTGTATAAGGGGTCAGCCTGGGAATGTCCCTGCATGATCCTGGGACCATATTCCCGGGTAAATCCCTGCATTTTCTGTTGTGAAAGGGGTATTATTTCAAACAGCCGTGACCTGCAGTGCTCTGAATACAGCCAGGCAGCCCCCTGCTCTCTGCCCAGCTGTCAATGACTGTCACCCCTGCAGCTTCCGCTCCAATTCTTCTGCCCGATTTCACCTCAGCCTGCCCCCCCTTTAATCATGTGGTGCCGGAGCCTGGTGTGCTCCCCTGATGTCACGCACAACAACAGCGCGCACAATATTTAAAATGTCCACTCGGCTAGAGGGGACACCAGGAGGGGAAAGAGAGCGTGCTCTGCTCTGCGCTGCGCTCTGCTCCTCTCTGCATAGAAGCAGCTGCACCGCTCTCCATCTCTCCCTGCAGCAGCAGCGAAGGCTCATATAAAATTTTACAGTAAGTGGCACTTTTGGGGGCATTGCTTAAGGGACGCTACAAGTGGCAGTATGTGGGGGCATTACGCATAATGTGTGGCTTAATGTGTAAGGGGCATTACGGTGTGCAGCATCATGTGTAAGGGGCATTATGTGTGCAGCATCATGTGTAAGGGGCATTATGGTGTGCAGCATCATATGTAAGGGACATTATGTGTGCAGCATCATGTGTAAGGGACATTATGTTTGCAGCATCATGTGTAATGGGTACTACGGTGCGCGTCATCATGTGTAATGGGTACTATGGTGTGCGGCATCATGTGTAATGGGTACTATGGTGTGCGGCATCATGTGTAATGGGTACTATGGTGTGCGGCATCATGTGTAATGGGTACCCCCTAGCAATGAGCACGTAGGTAAGCAGCACTTATGTGGCAAATATGTAATGGGCATTACGGTTTGTTATATAGTATGTAATGGGCATCATGATGAGTGGCACAATGTGTAATGGGCATTATGGTGTGTGGCCTTATGTGTAATTGGCATTACGGTGTGTGGCTTTATGTGTAATGGGCATTACTGAGTTTGCTAAAATGTGTAATGGGCATTACTGGGTATGGTCTAAAGTGTAAGACCACACCCCTTTTTGTGATGCCATGCCTCCTTCACATGAGGCCACGCCCCTTTTTGCCACGCGGCGACGCCGCGCAAAGGTCCCCCTGCTGTTGTCTCTAGATCTGGGACCACCCATTACCATAATTCTAGATTCGCCTATGGAAGGCCAATAAGGAGACTATTGCAATAATCAATGCGTGAGATAATGAGAGCATGGATTAGAGTTTTTGCAGTGTCTTGTGTAAGGTAAGGGCGAATTTTAAATATGTTTTTTAGGTGCATGTGGCATGATTTTGAGACAGATTGAATGTGGGGTACAAAGGAAAGTTCTGAGTCAATGATAACACCTAGGCAGCGAGCTTGAGAGGTAGGAGTGATTGTCATCTTCTCAACAGCGATAGAGATATCAGGTTGGTAACTACTATTTATTGGCGGAAATATAATTAATTCTGTTTTTGAGATATTAAGTTTGAGGTGGCGAGATGACATCCAGGATGAAACAGCAGAAAGGCATTCAGAGACACGGCTCAATACAGATGGGGACAGGTCCGGGGAGGATAGGTAGAGCTGAGTATCATCCGCATACAGATGATACTGAAATCCAAAGGAGCTGATTAGTTTGCCAAGAGATGAGGTATAGATTGAGAAAAGCAGGGGACCTAAAACTGAACCCTGAGGTACTCCAACTGAAAGAGGTAGCGAAGAGGAGGTAGAATCAGAGAAACGAACACTAAAGGAGCGGTTAGAGAGGTAAGATGAGAACCAAGAGAGGGCTGTGTCTTTAAGACCTATGGATTGTAGTGTTTGTATGAGAAGTGTGTGGTCAACAGTGTCAAAAGCAGCAGAGAGATCTAGAAGAATTAGTAGTGAGTAGTGGCCTTTAGACTTAGCAGTGACCAGATCATTCACAACTTTAGTCAGTGCTGTCTCTGTGGAGTGTTGGGCACGAAAGCCTGACTGATGCGGGTCCATTAAGTTGTGCGAGTTAAGAAAGTGTGTGAGGTGAGTATAAGCAAGTCTTTCAAGTAGTTTGGAGGTGCATGGAAGTTGAGAAATGGGACGGTAGTTTGAGAGAGAGCTTGGATCAGAATTCTGTTTTTTCAGAATCGGAGTAATAACTGCTTGTTTGAACAATGAAGGAAAGACACCAGTAGAGAAAGAGAGGTTACAGATTTTAGTTAAGATTGGAATGAGCACAGGAGACAGAGATTTACTTATTTGCGAGGGTATAGGGTCAAGAGGAGAGGTAGTAGAGTGGGAGGCAGAGAAAAGTGCAGATACTTCATCTTCATTTGTGGGGTCAAATGAAGCAAATGCTTCAGAGGGCTCAGGTATGGAATTGAGCATATCACCAACTGAGTTGGAGCATACCAATTCATCTCTGATCTTGTCAATCTTATCCCTGAAGTAGTAAGCAAGATCTTGTGCATGGATAGTGGTTGGTGGCTTGCATATATCTGCAGATATAGGGCTAAGCCCCCAGGCCATACGTCAAGGCATCTTTGTCACTGGGGGTCCCTAATACTGGGTATGGGTCTGGGGTGTGGGCCCCCAACATGCCGACACAGGCTGAGTAATCCAGGGCAGCACACAAATGAAAATTAGTGGGGATTAATAAGAAGCACATAAGTGCTATGTAGGGAAGTGAAGGTGTGATTAAAATACAAAATATATACAATGTGAAAAAATAAGTATTAATAAAGTGTTAGGGTGTGCTAACCCATCCCATTAACAGTAACATATATGTCTGGGCTTAATAGCCCAGTGTAAGGCCACATGATAATGGCATATAACATCTGAGAGCCAGCTTACCTGGAGATACCCCTGGCTTCTCCAATGGCACTCAGGTGTCAGCAATCCCTCCTAATGCTGACCCATCTATGCCTCTCAACTGCACCACACATTTGTTGGTAAACTGCTCAATCAGAGGTGTGTCACTCAGGTGCCAAAAGGGAGGGGTAATTCTGTCTAGGAAAAAAACATGTTGTATCCCAATGGCATTTTTTTTATGTAACAAAGGCAAATGTAAGCAAACGTTTATCCGCAACTATGACACAAACACAAAACTATTGTATGTGGGAATTGTGAGGTAAAAATGTCTATGATATACAGAACTACTTTACATTATGTACTAAATGATATCATGTACAGATGGACTGTTAAGTGGAAAATCAAATGTTCAGTTAATCCTTTTTGTTTGTCCCATCATTTTGGAGTGTCCAGTATATAAGGCCTGGACATTCTTTAATGGCCTAGTCATTGACAGTGAGGAGTATAAATAGCCATCAAGTAGGAAGAAAACAACATCACTGGCTTAATTTTATATCACTAAATGTAAACCGGTTCCTCTGAGGATTGAGAGTCTAAAACAGACTGAAAGACATAAACAAAATCAAGATTAAAATTAAGATTAACGAAAGATCCTTTAAAGATAAATATTATCAAAAACAGCATATGCAGGATGTTCACTGCAAATACAAGGCTGTATGAGTATAAAGGATTATGTCAAATATACATTCCTGGTGGAAGGCACTACCAGATGTTTTGTACACTTTTCAATAGTGTTTAGCTGCCTATGGGGGTGATTCTGGTTAACCATCAAAGCTGTGAAATTCGCAGCTTTGCGGGTCATTTAAATGTTGCCCGCACGAACGCCCCCCCCCCCTCACGCCAATTACGTGTGGGGACGAAATCATTCAATTGTCGCCGACCAAAGAATGATTTCTACAGTGCTCACAGACCTCTCTGGTGTCTTAGATCTGCAGCGTCCCTGTGTGTGAAGCGAGCGGGCAGCTGACATCTGCTGACATCAGCTACCCACCCCCGGCACCAGCATCACGGGCATATTCCCATGAGGATGCCCATGAAATGCTGGGCATTCCCATGGGTGCGATCCCTCGCTGCCGCCCCACGATCCCCGTCCGCACTGCTAGGTGCGAATGGGCCGGCGAATAAGCAATTCACCGCTCCCACCAAGAGGCTGCACATGCACATACATGTGTATATGTGCACAGTCCCAAATCATCGCTCCCCTGTGCGAATGTGCAGGGTAGCGTATGGATTAGAATCAGGGCCTATGTGTGTATCCCAACTTGGTTTAAACTCATGATCATCCCCTAGAGCAGGGATAGGGAACCTTCGGCCCTCCAGATGTTGTTAAACTACACATCCCAGAATGCCCTGCAACAGTTTTAGCATGGCTAAATAGCAAAACTGTACCATGGCATGCTGGGATATGTAGTTCAACAACAGCTGGTGGGCCGAAGGTTCCCCATCCCTGCCCTAGAGAGTTTCAGAGCCGGCCCTAGCCTTAATAACGCCCTTGGCAAGATTTTGGCTGGTGCCCCCTAAAAAATCTAAAAATAAGAATTCAGAATAGGTTACATGCACAGTATAACTGCGGCCCCCACCCACGTAAAATGCGACTGGAGTATTACTGGTGACAAGGTTTTAGTGTGAATTCTCAAAATGCTAAAATTTGTTGTACATAATCCATACATACATACTACAGTTAAAGGCCAAATATTGCAGATAATATGCACCGCACAGGCTTGGAGCAATTGACATTTGAAGCAAACCCGTCGCATATGTAACTTTTTTTTAAGACAACATATTCGTATTTGTAGAGCTATGGACATATTACAAATTCTGTTTTTCTTTGAATATATACAAGTATAATTGAATGATGTTTGTGTGTGTGTGAGTGTTTGTACAGTATGTTTGTATGTATGGATGTTCCACAATAACTCTCCAACGCTTTAACTAATTGTCTTCAAACTTTGCACACTACCATAACATCTTAAGGGACAATCTTAGGAGGTCATTCTAATTCATCCACACTATTGGCAATTCGTAAAGGTGAGCAATGGTGATGGACTCCGCATGAGCATATTCGTGTATGTGCAGGCCATCTGTACGAGCGGACGTGGCAACTTGTATAGTTGCCGGCCCGTTCACGCGTAGCAGTGGGGGCGGGGGTCCGCAGACATGAGGCGCGCTCAAGGGAATGCCCAGCTTTTCATGGGCATCCCTATGAAAATGCTGGGTGTTCCCATGGTAGTTTGCCCATGGCGGTCTGCGCGTACCCAAAGGCGCTAATATGCTTGTGCAAATCCCCACAGCAAGCGCCTTCTACAAATTTTTCATTCAATAGCAGGCTTGCTGCCTGATTGCGTTCCCCTGCCTGCTCAGTGTGGGTAGATGACATCACATGGCGTTACATGACATCACATGACATCACATGACATCAGCACAAGCCAAAATTCGCAGAAGACTGTTCATCTGAAAAGTTAGTCCTAGTTTACTTTCAGCTGCGAACAGAGGAAAAATCATTTGAAGGTGAGTAACCATAGAATGACTTCTCCTCTGTGCGGGGGCATGTGTAAGTGTACACAATCGCTTGCAGCATAGCAAGGGGATTCAGGTGGTGCAGGGGGCGTGAATTTGACAGGCGGCATTGACCTGCTCGTTGGCTCCAAATATACGCAGCCTAGCAGGCAGGACTAAATCGGGCCAATAGTTTATTATAATATTGTATACACACTTTACATAGAAAAAAAGGTCAGGTAAACAGCTGCTGTGTGTCTTTCAACGGCCCGTTCCAGTGGCTTTAGAACTGCATCATGTTTTTACAAGTGCACTTTGAAATATTAATCTGTGAGCACAATCTTTCCCTGTGCAGTGATGTGGCTTGGAAATAATTCACTTTTCAGGTTCCACAATTTGACATCAGTTTGGTGCATTTTATACATTTTTGTGATCATGGGCACAAGGGCTCATTCATAGAGAAAGGTCAACAGAGACCAAGAACAGAGGTCCACTGAAAAAAACGTATTGGAACGGCAAATGAAATGTTTAGACTAAATATTCTGTGTTTGGTTTCCTAGCAATGTCAGCTACGTATGATAGAATGACTACTAATAATTTCCCCACACCTAGCAAGGATTTTTCATAGGAAATGAACACAGCGGATATCCTGCTATTCCTCTACCTTGAAAACGCAACGGTCAAATAAAATTTATTCCGAATAGGCGCTTATGTGCGTACTTTTACCTCACAACAAACGTTGTTTAATGTTTATTTATTTTTATTTGTTGGTGTAATCATGAGACTACAGATTCACATGTTCGAGAATGGAAACTTGTTGGCTAATTATAACACCATAATTATTAGGTAGGGCAGGGGCTGCACAGATGAAGGAAACCTACTGTATGTATTTGCAGAGTGTACTAGAATAATTTACGATGATGACATCTGGGCCATGAGGCTCCCAGGCCTATGCTTCCCTAGTAGCATAACCAAGGGCATAACTACAACAGGTGCAGGGGGTGCAGTGGCTATGGGGCCCAGAGCTGAGAGGGGCCCACTTAGCCTGTCAAAGTATCATGTTCTGGTAACTTTTTCCAGAATTAGGTGATAAATAGGGGCCCTTACAAGCTTTTGATATGGGGCCCACATGTATCTAGTTACGCCACTGCAAACACTGTAAAACAAGGCAGATGAAGTGATGTAATAAATAACTAAAATTGGCTACCTTATGTATGACACTATAGGTAGCTTAATTTCATAATACAACTATGCACTTACAG
The DNA here is from genome assembly GCF_055691185.1 of Crinia signifera. Lineage (NCBI taxonomy): Eukaryota > Metazoa > Chordata > Amphibia > Anura > Myobatrachidae > Crinia > Crinia signifera. The sequence continues at coordinate 44,211,787 of NC_139228.1, read as the reverse complement.
ATGGAGCCACTCTCATTGCAGCTGCTTCTGGCGATAGAATCGGTAAACACTGCTGTGCGCCATCTGACAGAAGCTCGCGCTCTCTGTTCTGTCAGAGCCTGCCGCCGCCCTCAGCCGGCTCCCCATAGCCCCCGGTAGTCCCCAATTGCCCTGCCCTTCTCTCCGTGCTGTCGGGGACACCCACGCGTCCCCTTCAGATGGAGCTCTTGTCTGCCAGCCTCCATCAGTCCAGGACATATGGTGATCCTGCAGGCTGGCTGACAGGCGCTCTATGTATGTTACACAAAGAAGGGGGTTGTGGGGCACTGGGTGTCCCGAGAGGGCACCAAAAAATGGGTGGCTATGCAGTAAGCTGCGGTTCCGTGTGTTGGGGGGTCAACCCAAACAAACAGAAATATTGGTAGAAAGGGGGATGTGGAACCGCGCTTTACCTAATGATATGCAACAGGTGAACAATTTTAAAAATTAAAAAAGCACATTTATTAACATACACATTTTAAAAAGATAGGTACTGGTTTTCATAAGAATGGAGCAAAGATAGTCACCCAATTATACAATGGGATAGTGTCCATGTGTCCGTTCCCAGGTGCGCTTCCTATAGGTGTCCCATATAGATTTGCTGATGGTTGTTAGAGGGACTGTTTAGGAGTGATGGTATCCTCCAGCCCAGCGAGCCCCTGTTGGTATAGGGCTCGACATGTTTGTTTGGCAGAAAAGAGTCCTGGTTAATACGGCTGCAGGGAAATACTTGGGAAGCTGGTCCGGTCACAGTAGGAAACTGGGTGGTAGGTCCAAAGGTGGGTGTGTAAGCTCCAGTGCACCGACGCGTTTCGCTCTTAGGGCTTTATCAAGGTGATGTCTAGTGTACCTTGCACCTGTAATTTATACCCCTAGTAATGGGGTGAATGGATGACACCTGTTGCATGTAATGATCACTTACTTAACTAGTTAATAGAAGTAGATATCGGCTTATATTGCATAAAATAGGAGACAGAACTGATAGTAATAGGGCCGTTTTCATCAAAAAACGAGCGTTAGAAATAGTTGAAAAACACATTTCATTATACAATACACTGAAAGTCCGTTTCTGGACTTCCGGTTAGGTCATTTCCGGCTTTGTTGAGGTGCACATGTGTTCCACTGCACTTCCTAATCAGACACTATATTCAGCCTGTCCTGTGCCTTTATTAAAGATGGCGGTTCCCGTACTTCCGGTTTCCGGGAGCCGGCGCTTTCTTGTTCTCCCCATAATAGGGGAGTGGGTGTTACATTGTAAGGATCCGTTCCTTACATCGGAACTTATATATAGGTTCCGTATTCTGATACAAATATCGATGTCCTACAATATACTTATTGCAAGTGGTGCGCATGTCTGGCTCTGACCTTTATTCTAGCACATAATTCATGCATCATTTATTCATATATCCTTATAATAATAAGAGTGAAAGTTTTCATAATACACTTTAAAAAAGAGATATATAGTGTATGACACAGAACAATCTCATTATACAGGTTTATGCCTACAGTCGTAATAGCATAATTAATATATCGGCAGAGAGTTTATGATATGTATAACATAGCCTCACTATGCAGGCTTGGAAAGATGACATAATGAATACATAGGCAGAGTGTAAACAAATAATTATAATACTAAATAGTTATAGAAGGTGTTTTCATGGTAAGGAATACTTCTAATTCTAGCTCAACATATGACACCATACAAAATATAAGAATAACTCAGTCAGTAATACGGACATGACCTAGTTGGCTTTCTTAGATGATATGATTGTTCACCTGTTGCATATCATTAGGTAAAGCGTGGTTCCACATCCCCCTTTCTACCAATAGCTCCATGTATGTTACACTTCCAAACTAAGAAACAATATCCTAATATGTCTTTGGGGAAGCTTTTAAGGAGTAGGAGACTTTTCTGTGGTCACAGAATGCACGGAATGTGTAGCCACTGATACCCGGCAGAGCTTTTGACAACTCTGTGTACACAGTTTTTCTTTTACCATTGGGACTTCCTCACAACAGGGCCTAATGGGCCTGGAGCAGAAAATGTTCAATGGCCTATTATGAAAAGTGGAGGAGGCCGGCGGGGACCCGGGGGAAGCGCTGTCGAAAGGCATCTCATGCGCGCGCATCCCCTTTCGCAGAGCAGATGGCGGCTGGCGGGGGATGGCGGCTGGCGATTCTGCTGCCATCCCCTGCAAAGACAAGGCCGGCTCCATCTGTACATATGCAATTCACGAACCATTGAATGTGCACATGTGAGTATCTGACCCTTCCACAGCTCTGCGACATATACAGGCTGATCGAGGCTGGTTCTGATGTCACACACTCTCCCTTAACGCAGACTTCCTGTCAGCGAAATAGTGAGAGCGTTGTGATTAGATATTTTCATCATTTTTGTCACTATTTTGGCTTGAGCATTGCCTGCTACAATCCATACGCATGCACAGTCATTCAATAATTGAACGGATTGTGAATTCACAAATCAGAGATCAACACTGAATAATCCCCTGAGTACTCTGTATTTAAAGCCTTACCAATGGAAAGTTATGTATGTCTGTATAATCACAAGGGGGCTTTAACTTTGAATCTCAGATCCATGATTCAACATTTCAAGGTAAACTGTGTCCAAAAGCTGTAGAAAGTGGAAATCTGCCAAGCTGAACAAATCAAGTGACCCTGTTCTATGTTCATTTTTGGGATTCCAGACTCTTACCATCATACGTTTTAATAACTTTCCATTACTCGGAATCCCTTACTACTTTCACTTATGTGTCTAAGCCCGCATACCCCCTTTGTGCACGAGACGCACATACTACCAAACCCCCTAACCAGTCTCCCTGAAGCGGACACGGGCAGGGTTGCCACACCAGACAAATCAAATCAGACAAATGGAGCGCCTCTCCGCCGGCACCCACATGATCCCCTCTCCATTGGCGTCTGCCAGCACAGGGGATCTGGCAGTTACCGGCGCTGTGTGAGAGGCGCTCACTAGGTTTGCCATGGACACTGGGGACTGAGCCATGGATGCCGGGGACAGAGCCGGGCTGCCGTGGAGTCACTCCGCTAACTACGCTAGGCAGCCATTGGGCTGTCCCCTACAATAAATACGCTGGGCTGCCGTGGAGTTACTACGCTAACGACACTAGGCAGCCATTGGGCTACGCTGACAGCACAGCTTAGCCTATGCTGAAAACGTAGTGTAGCCGGGCGCCATGCTATTACACAAGTACCAAATTATCAAACCCCACTTACTCCCTTCATGATCATTAGTACTAGGCACAATCTTCCAAGTTTTGAAACATACGTTCAACTTCTTGCTACACTGTCCTCCTGAAGCCACACTGAAGATGTTGGATTCAAAGGTTCAAAATATTTCTAGTACATGCCACCCTCGTAAATGGTATCACCAGCTTGCACATGTTGCTCATGAGTCTGTTGACTTGTATTGCAATTACTCATTCCATGGTTTTGAGTGAATTGTTAGGTCTCATGAAAGTTTTATTTAGATGATCTGTCTCAATGCAAGTGGAACGAGAGCCTTTTTTTTACCTGCAGCTACCATAGCCAACATTCACTGGGTGGCTTTTTATACAGAAACAATTACACAGATTAACATTATGTGGTTGAGACTTTGATGAAGTGCTTTATATTAACCACTTTTAACTCATTTAGGCCACTGAAAAGCAATAGTTTTCACTCGTAGCCACTGAGGGGCTTTAATACAATGAATACAGATAAATGAGTGCTGGTATAACCAGTGGCGTAACTAAGCCTCCGCAGCCCCCGCCGTCGCGGGGAGGCGCAGAGTAACTATGGGCGCCGGGGGGGGCTGCGGTGCTATAGTTACCCACTGCGCTGCTGCCCGGCCGCATCTGCGGTCACTGTCCTGTCACTCGCTCCCGGCGCCGGCTCCTGCTGATAATGAAAAGTGACACTTAGAAAATGGCTGCCCCCGTATTGCAGACAGTTTTGGCAGCCATTTTCTAAGAGTCACTTTTCATTATCAGCAGGAGCCGGCGCCGGGAGCGAGTGACGGGACAGTGACCGCAGATGCGGCCGGGCAGCAGCGCAGCGAAGACTGGAGCAGCGCAGCGGTGACTGAGGGAGTCTGGACGGGACAGTGACCGCAGATGCGGCTGTCAGGTATGGGTATGGGGGGGGGGCGCCGAAAAAGTTTGTCGGGGGGGCGCAAGATATATAGTTACGCCACTGGGTATAACTAAGGGTTCCCTTCCGCAAAACCTAGTCTTGATGCCGGTCTCCCTTCTGCATGCCTCATGCCTTGGTCATTCCATCCTTGCTTGCTTCTGGCCATCAGGCCACCTTGCTTGCACCTCATGTCACCTGTCTGTCTTCCCCTCTTGGAGTAGGGCCCTCTTCCCTCCTGTTCTCACGGCCCTCTTCTCTTACAATTTAAATACAGCACTCCAATTCAGTAACAGTTTATAATTCTCACTCACAATAATTAATTTCTTCCAATGACAGCTGACTCTGTTTACAGTCTTCTTTTGAAAACTAAGGCTTGAGCCACACACACACTAGAGCAGGCATTCCCAACCACGGTCCTCAAGGCACACCAACAGTGCAGATTTTGTAGCTATCCAGGCTTGAGCAAAGGGGACTTAATTTGTATCTGAGGGATTCTGATTAAACCATCTGTGCTGAAGCCTGGATATCACTAAAACCTGCACTGCTGGTGTGCCTTGAGGACAGTGGTTGGGAATGCCTGCACTAGAGGATATTGATGTGTAAAATATTGTCTAGTGTGTACACTGAATATTGTTAATGATGCACGCTCCCATACTGTTTTTGGAGCCGATATGTGCCGACAGGCAGTATTTTATGCCCTACCATCCACCACGGTGTGGTGGGAAAATAAAATAGTGTGCCGAGTGCAGCGAACCATGCGAGGGGACGCGGTGCACTTTATCCTGTGTCAGTTTCGATTTGTGTCAACATTCGGGTAAAAAAACATTGAAAAACCCCATGTTGACCTTTTGATTGTTGACCTTGCCCATGTCCACCTAATGCTTGTGTCAACCTAATGACCCATGTTGACCTAGACCCATATCGACCTTGCAGCATGTTGAACTAATGGTGTTGACCCAATGCTTGTCGACCATCATCTTGTAGACCTAATGATCCATACCCAGCAGTACAGTGTCAGTTAACTCACAGCTCTTAGCTATAGCCCAACACATGCAATCCCCATCTCCAACACCTTCATCATCAATCTCCTCATTAATGATCAGAGGTAATGCTTCATGCTTCAGTGAAAGGAAAGACATCAACAAGCCATCTAAACCAATGTGCGATGTGGCAGCGGGTCCCCGGCGGCTCCCCAGAGGATCCCTCTCCTGCCGTAGCCAGTAATTCCGCCTCCTCCCCCTGCACCCAGATGTGTAAGTATGGGACTAGGAGGTCAATGGAGGTCACTGGAGGTCACTGGACTGGCATTTCATTTTTTATTATTCAAATTATCTAGAGAGGGCTGTACAGAATAGATCACTAGAATCTGTTACTTTACACCTCTCAAAGGCAACTCATTTTTTCGGGTGTTCTTTTTGGCGGGATTGGAATTTGGTACAGTTTGGAGTATTGTGATTTTGAGCTTAATAAATCATTGAGATGTCACACATATGCATGTGCGCGCGCACACACACATACTGTACACACACACACACTTGGGAAAGCATAAGATTTCCTAGAATATTCTGCCACTACTCATGTGTGCTCCTGTTTGCCTCTGTGCTGTACAATACAGTAAGTGTGCATATATTGGATCAGTAGTAGTAGGCTGCTATATTTACTGCCTATGTATATACTTTGCTAGTCTTCTCTGTACAAAAAGACCTTAGTCGCAGAGCAGGCTGAGAGAAAACAAACCTCTGAAACTTCGAAATAACTATTTTTGGCTGGGGAATGACATTTCCTTTGCTTTATTGCCAGCAATGGTTTGATGAGCCCTTTCCTTGCTCCGTTCTGAATATAAAGAGCTCTCTGATGCTCCCCTACTGCATGCAGCTGAATAAACGACACGATATGAAGAAGATTGCTGAAGTACGCCCAGCACACTCTGTTACATGTTCCGTGGCTTGAACTCATCCCAAACAGACACATTTCTAGCATTTATAATATTCAATGGCTTATGGCTTTACTCTTATATATGATTGCATTTCTGTAAACAATATGCAAACAATTAGTAGCTTTGTGACTGTATTATAATAAAATATGCACTAAAGAATGTTGGGAGTTGTCCGAAAACTGACTCTAGAAAGGTCTTGTTATTGAAGAGGTCTATTCAAAATGTGCTTTCGACTCTGCCACAGGTATCTGTCCACTGGTTTGAGGCTTGGCATGTCTACTTTTTTTTTCGTGATGAGTGTAGTGTCACGTAAATGGGCAGACATGACTTAGTAAATAGGTTCTTCAGAGCTGTAATGGTTGTGAGATGTGGGGCATATGATATTTATCCACTCTGTCTGGGAGATCCACAGATTCACTAGTGAAGTGGTTAGTTTGAGGATTCCATAAAGTGATTTGTGACATTGAGCGTGATGGGTGGTACTGCGATGACCACAGCTCCTCACCTCTCACCTGCGCCTGCTCTTTGGTAACTGAAGAGAGCATTTTAAAAAGTCAGAAAAAATGATATGTGTCTTTCAGGTCAAAATAGATTTCTAATGCAGGTTTTCCCAAATACACAACTTAAGGCACCTTTAAGATGGCTATACACTACTGCAACTCTTCGCAGAAATGTATGGCCATTCAATACCCCTTGAGCCCCCTGGAAACCTTTCATGGGTGGCAGGATTGCATGCACTCCTTTCACTTTTGATTACCCCGCCGGGAGGGGGTCTGATGATGAGGTCGTGCAGCAGGTCCCACCGCCGACTCCGATGTGATTACGCTGCCGGGAGGGGGTCTGATGATGAGGTCGTGCAGCAGGTCCCACCGCCAACTCCGATGTGCACAGGACCACGCATTAAACCTGATGAGATCCCATCCAATTTGGGAAGATGACTTCATTGCCTCCCAGAGTTCTGCCTCTGCTGTGTGTGTACCCAGCGTAACAGTCCAGGTTTGTGGTGCTTGGTTTGTGAAAATTGCCAGAGAAGTACTGGGGCAGAGCCTTTGCAGAGGAGGCAATGGGGCTACTAGGCAACTGGAGATGAAGGGAGGCAATGGCATAGTGACAATACCTTTGAAGTGATGAGTCCATCTCCTGGGACCAACAGGAAGCAGAAGGAGCTGTGCATTACCCCTTTCACACCAGAAAATTCAGGAGCTTACCCGGGAATACAGTCCAGGGCTCAAGCAGCGACATTCCGGGTTGGCCCCTTTCACACTGGTCTAGTCCCTGCATTTTCTGGTGAGAGGGGGGCAGCAGTGTCCAGACAGTGGGGTACGAGCAGCGGGTGTCGGGCAGCAGGGTCCAGACTGCAGGGATCCGTGCAGTGGCGGCTGGGTGCTTGTAGTGCTATTTGCCAGGCAGCGGGGCGGGAAGTGCTGCTGAATTTGAAAACATTTTGAAAAGACTGGCCGGACGCTGATTGGCTGAGAGCGCCTGGCCAGTCTTTTCAATATGTTTTCAAATCCAGCAGTGCTTTCTGCCCCGCTGCATGGCAAATAGCGCTGCAAACACCCAGCCGCAGCTGCCCGGATCCCCGCAGTCTGGACCCCGCCATCTGCTGCCCGGCCCTGCCACCTGCACCCCGCTGCCCGCAAACTGGACCCCGTTGCCTGCCTCCTGGACCATGCTTCCCACACCCCACTGTCCAGGCCCTGCTGCCCAAGTAAGTTCCTCTCACACCAGCCAGTAACCCGTGCTGGTCGCAGGAGCAACCCTGCTAGCTAGCAGGGTTTAAATCCTGGCAAATTTTCACAGGAATTTGGCCCGGGAACCTTTCACACCAGCGCAAGTCGCAGGTTGGGTACGCTTTACTTAGTTGGGCGCCCACGATCTCCATCGCGGGCGTCGCGGGTAAAGAAATCGTGGGGATCGCGGGCATCGCGGTCAGTACATTAACGGCCGCGACGCGATGCCCGCGATCCCCGCGATTCCCCATAGGGTTCAATGTTAAATTTAGTGCTGCCCGCGATTTCACATTCAATGCTTCAATGGCCGCGATTTGGCCATAGGAATCAATGTTAAATGGGCCACAGAGCCCAAATAGGCACAATTAACACTTAAATGTCCCCCAAAATTTGTAACGCCACCCCACGATCCACGCCCAAATAGGCACAATTAACACTTAAATGTCCCCCCAAATTTGTAACGCCACCCCACGATCCACGCCAACCCGAAGCATGGCGAGCGCAGCGAGCCCGCGAGAGGCGGCGGTACGCGTCCTCCGACCTTTTCATACCCCCACTATCCACGTCGGCGTGGAGTTGAGAATAGAATAGTGTGGCGAGCGCAGCGAGCCACCGAGCCCCGCGAGGGGACGCGGATACCTTCACAGGTAAACGTGGCCCTACGCGGGCTTCACAGGTATCCGCGTCCCCTCGCGGGGCTCGCTGCGCTCGCCACGCTTCGGGCTCGGTGGCTCGCTGCGCTCGCCACACTATTCTATTCTCAACTCCACGCCGACGTGGATAGTGGGGGTATGAAAAGGTCGGAGGACGCGTACCGCCGCCCCTCGCGGGCTCGCTGCGCTCGCCACGCTTCGGGTTGGCGTGGATCGTAGGGTGGCGTTACAAATTTGGGGGGACATTTAAGTGTTAATTGTGCCTATTTGGGCACAATTTAACTATTTGGGCATTTAACATTGATTCCTATGGCCAAATCGCGGCCATTGAAGCATTGAATGTAAAATCGCGGCCAGCACTACATTTAACATTAAACCCTATGTGAAATCGTGGGGATCGCGGGCATCGCGTCGCGGCCGTTAATGTACTGGCCGCGATGCCCGCGATCCCCACGATGGGCGCCCAACTAAGTAAAGAGTACCGCAGGTTGTTCCCGGGGCCAACCCGGAAATTTTGGCTGGTATGAAAGGGGTATTATAGGAATAGGCTCCTGCTGAATACCCTGCACTGCTGCTGCTTCAGAGGAAGTGTGAAGTGCAGCAATGGTAGTTCACCTGGCCACAGTGGAAAAACTAGTGGACCCAGGTGTAACAATATGCTTTGGGGCCTCCCAACCCCTAACTCTAACCACATACTAGGATCTCTTTGTGTCCTGAAGGTGCTTGCCCTAAAATGCATATGGCCTATGTCACAGGTGAAGGATTGGATGGTATCGGGTGGTGCGCAGGAATAGATGATTGACCAGAAGATGTAAGTTTAAAACGAGCAGGTTTAATGAAGGGACTCATAAATAAATGACATGAACTGGAATCAAATACTTCTTTGAAGGACAGTCATAGAAAACATAAATGTATTTGCATAAATACTGGAATCAGAATCAGAATCAGCTTTATTGGCCAGGTATACTTGCGTATACTAGGAATTTGTTTTCGGTTTGTTGTGCAGCAGCCAGGTGGGTAATAAGTAAACAGCATACAGTCAGTGGCGCACACAGTAGCCAGAAACCCCCCCAGGAGTCTAAGGGCCATGTGCTGAAAGCAGAAGGTCCCCTCGTTCCATGGGTACAAGAATTTTAAAAATCAGCCCTTGGGAACCGGAGATATCTGACTTCAAAGCAGTGGTCCCCATCCAAGCCTGTTAGTTGCTCTTCCCTGTCAGATATTTCAGGTTCTTTCTGACTTAGAGTTTTTCTGAGGGTATATTCCAAAATCTGGGACTCTCCCCCTTTGTTGGACACTAGGAGCTTGTCTTTACTGTTCCCAGAACCAGAGATATCAGCCTTCCAGCAGCTGGTTACTGCCACAGCTCCACACACCTGGTATGTAGTTTCATATTCTCATTGGCAGATTGCTCTGCCTCCTGAACTCTGATCCCCTAGCCCCCAATACCATTTGGTAGGTGGGATTCTCTAGTTTTTAATTCCATTAAAATATAAGAAATTTATTTCCGAGAACTGGAGATATCTGGAGTCAAGCAAGCTGTCCTCCCACCAGAAAATTAAGAATAATAAGCCCACTCCACTATACACCCCTCCTCTGCGTATTAAACATCCTCTACCACCCTGGAAGTTATGTATCAGGGTAACCTTCATTCAGCCCAATGCCCCCTTCTCCCACCCCATCTCCCACCATCTTTGCAGTAAAGGGGTAATTAGTGGAAATTACTGATCCAGGCCCTACATGCTGAGCGGTTGATATAATACCCCCGACCACCCGCGGGACATCAAAGCTTCCCCCACCCTACCGCTGAGGATCGGTAGGGGCCCCAATACATTGCTATGCCCAGGGGTCTACACTGCTGTTGAGGCCCCTGTATGTATATACAGTATATGTATGTATATATATATATATATATATATATATATATATATATATATATATATATGTGTATATATATATATATGTATATATATATATATATATATATATATATATATATATATGTATATATATATATATATATATTTTTTTTTTATTATTATTATTATTATTTATACATTTATACATTTGATCTATCTATAATACTTTAAATGACCCGGCATATACTGGGTCACCATCTCCGTGCTTTGCACCGCCCCTCTGGAAACCCCCTTCTGAAAATCCTGCGTTTGCCCCTGTCAGTATAAAAAATTTATAATATAAACAGGTGGGGGAACATGTACAGTCATACAGAAAGTTATTCCGAGGGGACACCGTGTTAGATTATGTGCAAAGGGTTATGGCGCGACTAGACAGTGAGGAGTTCATGAGTTCACGTGTCAACAGGTGAACCGCTTGAGGGAAGAAACTTTTTAGGCTTCTGGTGGACCTGGTGGGAATAGCCCTTTATTGGAGCTGATAAGCAAGTCTTTGCATAAATAAAGGAATAAACTGAGAAGCAAGTCTTTGCATAAATATTGGAATATACTCAGGATGGTCGTTGAAGATTGTATCCGGAAAGAGGTTTGAAGCTAATGAGAGGACGATTGGATCCTAGGTGGTGATGGGAAGAATTTGGAATAATGGAGCTGGTAACTGAAAGACTGGATCTGGATCAGGAAGTGGAACCGGAGGGTACTGTCAAGGTCCAGTGACTCCCTGGGAATGGAGGCGGATCAATGGACCGGACGGGTGAGTACTGTGCCCACCGTGTCACCGCGCGGCGGCATGTGACAGCCTAATTGAGAAAGGGACCCCAAAGCCATCTCTCCCGGGTGCAGCTAGCCTTTTTGCCACTCAAGGCAAATACTTTTCTTATATGACCACCATCAACCATATAATACTGACAGGATTAGTGGCCTATATATATATACCACACACAGCATTTAAGAAGACTAACATATACTACACATAGCATTAGTGACGTACATATACTATACACAGCATTAGTAACCTACATACAAGAATGGGCTGCATGAGCATGTCTGACATGTACGCAGGGCCCGTGCTAGGCACCAGAGCGCCCCAGGCGGGAGGGGTGCCCCGGCGCTCAACTGCTGGGGGGTGTGTGTGTGTGTGTGTGTGTGCGCGCTGTCTCTGCTCTGCCGCCGGGGAGGGGGTGTTTTGCAGTGTCTCTGCCCAGCCGCTGGGAGGGTGCGTGCTGTCTCTGCCCGGCCGCCGGGGGGGGGGGGTGTGCATGCTGTCTCTGCCGGCCGTCGGGGGGGTTTGCGGTGTCTCTGCCCGGCCGCCGGGGGGATGCGCGGTGTGTCTGCTTGGCCAAGGGGGGTGTGTGTGTGTGCGCGGTGTGTCTTCCCGGCCGCCGGGGGGAAGGGGGAGTGGGTGGATGGGTGCTATGATATGGCCGCTGTATTGCTAGGGGAGGGGGAAGTGTTTACTCACTGAACACTTGCTCCTTCCTCCGGCTTTCCTGCTCCGCTGCTCCTGCGGTAGTAGAGCTTTCCAGCTCACTACCGCCCTCCAGTGGCCGGCGCCCTAGGCAAATGCCTAGACCTGCCTAGTGGTGGCGCCGGCCCTGCATGTACCCACGGCATTCGTCGGCATGGGCTGGCAATCGGTACAACGAAAACCACTCATGCAAGAGAATCTCCATCTGTAAATATACTACACATAGTATTAGTGATCTACATATACTACCATAGTAATAGTAATCTACATATACTACACACAGCATTAGTGACCTACATATACTAAACACAGCATAAGTGACCTGCATATACTACACATAGTATTAGTAACCTACATACAGTATACTACACACAGCATTAGTGACTGCCATATACTAAAGACATTATTAGTGACCGTCATATACTACAGACAGCATTAGTGACCACCATATACTACAGACAGCACCAGTGACATATCTATATATAAAAGGCTAACTACTCTTCCCCTCTATGAGGTGAAGTAACTGTGGGCCTTATTCTAGTTCACTCTTTCTGACAAAATCTTTCTTAGATGGACAAAACCATGTGCACTGCAGGGGGGGGGGGGGGGAAGGGGCAGATGTTACTTGTGCAGAGAGAATTCGATTTGGATGGGGTTTTACTTCAAAGTGAGATCTATATTGCAGTGTAAAAATAAAGCAGCCAGTATTTATCCTGCACAGAAACAAAATAACTCACCCAAATCTAATTCTCTCTGCACATTTTACATCTGCCCCCCTGCAATGCACATGGGGCCTTATTCTGGTCGATGCGTAATTTTCCGAATTCTTTCGGATGGCGTTATTTAGCCGTCTGCGCATGCGTAGGCAACACTATGCGCATGTGCCACGCAAAGTCTCCGTACTCGTTCTCACTAATACCGTACAGAAAAGTGCACCGCATTCACTCGGGAAATATGGGCGTAATATGGGCGTCATTCGGAAGTACACAGGGGCGTAGTTTCAAAGTGGGCTAAACTGGGCGTAAACATGGGCGTACTCGAGGGAGTGCACTAATTCTGGTAGGCGTGCATTTGGACAGAACACCGACTGCAAATGAACCAAAAGGCAGAAAATATGCGGTCTCCATAAGCAAGTATTGCTTTGCGGACACCACTCGGTCATGCGCTAGGCATTCGGAACGCCCAATTAGTACGGCCGCACCTGAACCGATGTCAGCTGAACACAATACAATCCACTCCTCTACTCATTACTCATTAATTACACTCTTGTCATTGCTTCAATTGGAACCATTGCAGCTTAAATGGACCATTACAAAACACACAAATATATGCTGAAAGCACGGCTGCATTTTGTACACACATTTACACTGCAAGCAATGGACAGAACTTGCTATCACTAATATAAATATCCATGTCACTTTTTCATTCACCAATAACAGCACACATTTGGGGATCAAATGAAAAATTTATTACAGTTAGGGAAAACATAAAATTTTAAGAGCATGTTATTTGGCACATGCCAAACATTAAAGGTACCATAACAGGAATTTTACAAACAAACAAAAATGTACAAAAATGTATTATTTTCATACATAGCCACAGCAGAATCATTTGAACACATCAGGTGGCTTCACAACAAAAGTATAGCACCAACACTTCAAGTACAGCAGACAGTAATGGTAGCCGAAAGAGGGCAACAGGGGAACCAAACAAAACATTCGAACCGAGGGCAAATGTGGGTACCCTGTGCACGGGATTGGGTTGCACACATGAAGCTGACACACACAGCTAAATTAAAGATTTGGGAAGACATAAGGGTGGAGATTAATGCAGAGACAAGTTAATTTTCTGGCCTGTTTGGCCCTGGTAGGGTCCTTGCCATGTGCAGCAGCTCCACGGCCACGGCCACGTTGGGATGGTGGGGCAGGTGGAGCAGATGCTGTGGAAGGGGGGGATGGTATTCCCCTTCTGCCAGCAGGGAGTGCTGGTGTAGGGAATGCACCAGAAACGGCTGACAATAGGGCCCTATTGGTGGTAAGTAGCTCCGCCACAAGCTCGTTATGGCGGAGGAGGAGGACATTTTGGTGCAGGGCTTGCTCTGCCAACACCTGCAGGCTGCCAGCTATGGACTGCTGGGTGGCAGCCATGGCCTGCTGGGTGGCAGAGATGGTCTGCTGGGTGCTGGCAATAGCCTGCATGACCTCCTCGGTCCTACGCAGCCGCTCTGATGCTAAGTCTCCCTGCTGGCGAATCTGCCCAAGCATCTGCACCCACCTGTCCAAATCCTGTGTGGCCGTTGGCTCCTGCGGCTGCACATGGCTGGCACGTGTGGCAGGTGGCACTGACTCCTCCGCCTCCTCAAGAGTTTCACTGCCGCACGGTGGGGATGATGCTGAAAGAGAAACTTACAATTACAACACATTCCGATAAAATTAGTACAAACTACTTATGCCATGCAAACAAATTACCTTCTAAATCAGCCGCAAACACTTCCACTGGGGCCTCACTATCCATGTTGCTCACCCCCCGGTCCTCCTCAATTGCAATGCAGCCCTCAGCCATCTCCTCCAGGGGGGTGAGCTTCAGGCGGCCTGGCATGGGGCCAGCCCCAGAGGTGTGGCTGTGTTCCCACCGTTTGGTCAGTTTCTTCTTGAGGTTGGTTTTGAAGTCATGCCACCTGCAACCAAAGTTTACATATTATTACATGTCACCCCTGACGTTTGATGTAGCACGCATTGTAATCTGCTACAGATTTCAACGTGTGCTTCATTCAACATAACTTACATTATGTTATACTGTACTATAAAACCAACACTTAGAAGATACATTCACACTCACCCTACAATAAATATAGAATAAGTGACATGGCAATCATGTCTGTTGCTCCTAGCAACGTGACCGACCATTTACCAACTCCATCTAACATCTAATAAAAACATTACTGGTCTTGTTCTGCACAAATGTAACACACTTGAACTTGCCTCTTTTTCACGTGCTCCGTCTCACGAACTTGTGGAGCTACCGCATTAATCTCCACAGTTATGTCCTCCCAAATCTTCCATCTCCTTGTGTGTGTCAACCTCTCCTGTGGACACTCTATCCAATCCCGTGCACGGGGTACCAGTATGGCAAGCTCCTGCGGTTCGAATGCCATGTTCCTGCTGGTTGGTTCCTCTGTTGGCCTCTTTCGGCCACGCCCACGGCCACGGCCACCAGTCGCTGTACTTGAAGTGCTGGCCAGGCTACTCTCTTGGGAAGCCACCTGCTGTGTTCCCAATGATTCTGCTGAGGCAGAAGATGGCCCAGCTGTAGGTTGGGCAGCTGTAGATTGGCCAGCTGCCTGCTCACCTCCCAATGTCTGGTCTCTGGTGAGAGCCACATTGGAGGTGATAGAGTCCAGGCGAGCTAGGAGGCGCTGATGATCCTGTTCTCCCTCTGATTGAGAAGCCGACATGTTTGCAGCACAAAGTTGTATTTTGTGCACACCTATATATACACATTGATGTAATAGGCGTACATCAGCCCCACCCTGTATTCTGTGCGGCAGCGTTCCGTATGGCTACGTACACTGTGCGGCACTTAGGCCACGCCCATACCAGCGGACAAACAAATGTACAAAACCAGGCATACTTTCCAAGTCTGATTTTGTACTCATTGTCAGATTTGAACACCAATAAACACCTACAACTTTGGCCAGACATAAAATCTATATATGAATGTTCATTTGTACTGTGCACTTGTTTGGTATGTACAACAAATGACACTAGCCCATTCCATATGTTAATCCAGTCCACAACTCATGCATTAGTAATCACTGCTTGCATCCAAATCACATGTGATATGCCTATAAATACTGCCTTGATGCTAGGTACATAAATGGCACCATGGGAATGGGAAAAGGTATAGCACTATTTTGTATGTTAGTGGTGTATTGCTTTCTGACCAATAAGGCTGACTAATGTAGTACCTTGTACAGATATGTGTAACTGTATATTGTGGCACACTATTTCACCTGTTGTTTTCTGCCATGTTTAGTGATTATATTGGTTTTCAAACTTCTTTCACCCTGTCTGTTTTGAATATACTAAGTACTGCCAAGGTTAGCTCAGCGATGCCAACCTACAGCAAGTGTTGTTTTGCCATGCAATGTTTTAGCCGTTTGTTGTGGCGCATACACGCTGTTAATGTAAAAATGATCAATAAAGTTATTAACAAATTTCACTGTGAACAACCAATTACAGGACATAATTGCTTGTATTGCGTCATTGCTAAGATGGCGGCCTATGGGAGAGCAGCCCCATTCTCGCCTGTGGAGTTTAGGGCACTGGTCTCCGTTATGGAGAGTAGGCTGGGCCGTGCGGGGCCTTTTATAAGTAATAGGCAGAAGCGCAGTGCTTATGCTGCAGCCCGCCGCCGAATATTCGCCCGCACCCAGGTGCGGAGGACCATCGCCCAGCTGGAGAGGGGATGGTCAGACCTCCGGAGGCGACAGCCAGAATTGCTCCAGCAAATAAGGGGCAGGATAGCTCAATGTGAGTGTTTACACAATAAATGCACATTTTTAAATGATTGCTTAAATTAACTTTTTAAAGTCAATAAGGTAAACTGGCTGATCATGAGTTTAAAATGGCATACACTATATGTATGCTACTTCCTGTTTGACATGCAATCATGTGGATATAATATGTAATTCTATAGGATTATTGATTGTGATGCATACAATGGGGTAGATGTATTAAGCTTTAACAAGAGATAAATCCAAGGGTGATAAGGAGAGATAAACGTCCATCCAATCACATCATAACGGCCATGTTACAGGCTGTGTTTGAAAAAAGTCAGTAAGGAGCTGATTGTCTGGACATTTATCTCTCCTTATCACCCTTGCATTTATCTCTTGTTAAGGCTTAATACATCTGCCCCAATGACCCTTAATTGGCACTAATCGTTCTTTTCTCCAACACAGCACGGGATCGAGCACGACAGGCCCGGGAGGAGGCAGAGGCGGGGCAGGCCTGGGTGGAGGTGCCGGAGGAGATGGAGGAGGAGGAGGTGGTGCCGGAGGAGGTGGCGGAGGAGGTGGTGGCGGAGGATGAGGAGGAGGAGGTGGTGGCGGAGGAGGTGGAGGAGGAGGTGGTGGCGGTGGAGGAGACCAGGGATGAAGTGGAGGAGGTCGAGCCGGAGGAGGAGGAGGCCTGTGAGGTGGTTCAGGTGGATGAAATTGGTATGTATACATACAGATGGGTCTGGTCCCATCTTGGCAGGGGATGGCGCTGGCGTCGCCAACCGCCATCCCCCGCCAGCGCCATGGCGATGGTGAGAAGGGGACGCGCTCGCACGAGAGGCGCGCGCGTCCCCTTCCGACGGCGTTTCCATCCCTTCCCCCGGGTCCCCGCCGGCTTGCCGGCGGTAACCCGGGGTCCCCGCCGCCTGCCCGCACCCCCCCTAACCCCCCCCTAACCCTGTCCGTCTCCCTGAGGCGGAGACGGACAGGGTTTCCGTCGCGCTGGCGACGGAGACTGAGACGCGCGTGCGCGTGAGACGCACGCGCGTCTCAGTGTATTCGCTGGCGTGGCTGCTGGCGGGTCGCCAGCGCGGACGTTCTGGCGACCCGCCAGCAAGGATGGGACCTGACCCATCTGTAATGCATCATTACTCATTTTTTGGACTACTATTTGTTATGTAGCACTGGTGAATCAATTGTGTTTTACAATAGTATAAAGTAATAAAACAAAGTGGGTAGCAACAGATACACTTAGGGGTTAGATAGGGTGACCAAGTCATCCCTTTCATCCGGGACACATCTTAATTACACAGGTTCTGGGGATGGCTTTCAGCTCGATTTTAACTGCCACAGAACCTGTGTTGTTAATCTGGATCCGGGATTAAAGGGATGACTTGCTCCCCTTAGGGTTACATGCCCCTGCTGCAAGCGTACAATCTATAGCCTCATATAGGTGAATAGAGTTTATAGTTGATTGATATTTCTAAACTAGATTAAGTATGGCATAAATGGAGTATGGACAGGCGTGGCTTAGAATGGAGTCACAAGTGGTCAGTGCCCCTGGGCCCTCCTCTAGCTAGCCACCCCCTGTGGTTGGCATGTATTTTTGCAAACATAATTGTTGGTTGATTTTGTCTTACTGTAATAATGATTTTGTGCATGGGAGTGGGCTAGTGCTGCAGCTTCACCTAACTGGCAATATGACAATGATTTATGGAGCAGACCATCAGCAGCCAAGCCATCCATGATTGCACAAGTGTACTGTGCATTCCTGAGAGTTGACTAAGTCCCATGCCACGTTGCATCAGAGAACAGACACAGGCCCTTATTCTGAACTGAGCGGTACGGCTCGCGTGCGGCCGTACCGCCGATGTTTTCACTCTGCACATGCGCAGAGGTCAATCTGCGCATGTGCAGGCGAAATCGCCGCACATAAAGTTTCTACGCCGCAAAGGGGGCGTATAGGGGCGTGAGGGGCTTTATACCCTCATTTCCCTATGCATACGCCCCGCGTTTCATGGGCGTTCCCATGCAAACGCGGGGCGTATGCATGGTAATGAGGCTATGACGCCAGTGATGGGGGCGGAAAGCTGACATCGCCGGATGTCAGTTCTCCGCCCCCATACAAGCTTTCACACGGACGATTGTCCGTGTGGTCTCAGCTTGCGGGAGCTGGTGGGGCGTGCGGCCCTGCCTTCGATGGTCGCAGACCATCGAATGCAGGGGGCAGCTCCCACCATGGTGGAGGCGTACGCCCCACCATTTTCATGCGGATCGCCAGCCGTCCGTGTACGGACGGCCGTGGCGATCCGTATTGTGGGCGGGGATTGGTTTGTGCGGCCGGAGCACCGTATGCGGCTCCGGCCGCACAGATCTGAATAAGGGCCACTGAGCGGTTTTTGATGAGTTGTTATTGGTGGAGCTCATTACATGCTTCTCATACTGTAGCTTAGTCATGGGTGGGTTGGGATTCAGAAGGAGCACTATGACTGTGAGGTCTTCTACAGAGTAAAGGGTAGAGGGACAAAAACAGGCTTTACATTTAGTATGTATGCATGTACGTATGTATATATGTATGTGTCATATATATTTATATATGTCTCTATATACATATATATATATATATATATATATATATATATATATATATATACATGTCACCTTGCATTTATTAGATTTATGTATGACTATGTTAAATGTATTCATGAATATAATTACTAATTTTACCCCCTTTAACATGCCCACAGATGAGCCTACCTAAGCAGATGAGGGTGTCCGTGGGGCCCTCCTGCGACTGAGGGACCACCTGCACCTAGTCCTGGCAGACCTGCAGGGCTTAACAGACCTGCTGCTGTAAAGTTTTTTTTTACATTTTTTACTTTTCAATATTTTGTTTAAAAAATAAATAGTTGTTCACAGTTAGAAGTTGTCTGTGTGTGTTTTTGACAGTAAACAGTATATGTCTAAATTGTTTAGAATATTTTTCAGTAGCAAAAGGTACATACTGTATATAGATGTATGTTATTGTAGTGTGCACATCCTTGCAATACACAAATGTACTATAATTGTAGAGCAATTAACATTATCCAAACAACAAAATACACACACACTGTGTTTATAACTGTTGTTAAGTTTCCTTTAGTATGTGTTAGTAATAATTAGCACATTGTAGAATATTGCATTTCACGTGCAATTATGATATAATATGCATACATAAAACCTAGATAAAGGGGTGACAATGAATAAATAGCACTTCACATGATGTAAGGGTTAATGTCTGTAATGAATGTGGTAGTAATGTGTTTAAGTATCTATTAGGATTTAATTGATTCCAATTCCAAACAAACACTTTTTAATGAGGTTGCCTAATTGCATAAGTGGGTCATGTGACCAATTTGTGAGTTCAGATAATAGTGGTTAGTTTTGCGATAATACACAGCATCTGTGCGTATGGGCAGGTTCCCGTCCGTTCTGACACGGTAAGACCGTGCAGACGCTGTAAGACCGTGCAGAATATGTGTGTGTCCACCGCACACGCAAGGTTTGGATGCAGGGGCGGATTGGGAATTAAAACCAGCCCGGGAAATATTTTGAAGCAGCCCCAATGGGGCGTGGAGTGTTGTTGCGCGCCGGAGGCGCGCCCGATTTTTTTGGGGGGTGTGGCCTACCAATATGGGGGTGTGGCCTATTCCAACAAGGCCACGCCCGATTTTTGCCGCTGTGAGGGCATGGCTAGTGGCTCTCTGAGCTGCTGGCTATGTCCCCAGCCCCTCAGGCTACAGAA
The DNA here is from genome assembly GCF_055691185.1 of Crinia signifera. Classification (NCBI taxonomy): domain Eukaryota; kingdom Metazoa; phylum Chordata; class Amphibia; order Anura; family Myobatrachidae; genus Crinia; species Crinia signifera. Next base: position 44,191,629 of record NC_139228.1, on the reverse strand, counting down.
AAGGTGCATGCGTACAGCGTTTATTCTGCAGCCTGTGGGGCTGGGGAGATAGAAGGGGGGGGTGACAGGGGGTCTCCCAACACAGTAGAGTGGCAGGGTGGAAGAGGATGTTGGGAGGGGGGGGGGGGGTGTAGAATGCTGGGAGGGGAGATGCAGAGTGGCTGAGAATGAATGGAGTGAGGATTTACACAGGTTGGCACAGGACGCAGAGTGTGAGGGGGGGCATGGTGGCACAGGATGCAGGGTAGGAGGGGGAATGCAGAGTGGCAGAGGATGCAGGGAGGGTAGTCACAAAGTGGTGGAGGATGCAGGGAGGGGAGACAGTGATGCCCATTATACATATGCCACACACCGTGATGCCCATTACACATATGCCACACACCGTGATGCCCATTATACATATGCCACACACCGTGATGCCCTTTATACATATGCCACACACCGTGATGCCCATTATACATATGGCACACACCGTGATGCCCATTATACATATGGCACACACCGTGATGCCCATTATACATATGGCACACACCGTGATGCCCATTATACATATGGCACACACCGTGATGCCCATTATACATATGGCACACACCGTGATGCCCATTATACATATGGCACACACCGTGATGCCCATTATACATATGGCACACACCGTGATGCCCATTATACATATGGCCCACACCGTGATGCCCATTATACATATGGCCCACTCCGTGATGCCCTTTATACATATGCAACACACCGTGATGCCCGTTATACATATGCCACACACAGTGATGCCCGTTATACATATGCCACACAACGTGATGCCCGTTATACATATGCCACACACCGTGATGCCCTTTATACATATGCAACACACCGTGATGCCCTTTATACATATGCAACACACCGTGATGCCCGTTATACATATGCCACACACCGTGATGCCCGTTATACATATGCCACACACCGTGATGCCCGTTATACATATGCCACACACCGTGATGCCCTTTATACATATGCCACACACCGTGATGACCGTTATACATATGCCACACACCGTGATGCCCGTTATACATATGCCACACACCGTGATGCCCGTTATACATATGCCACACACCGTGATGCCCGTTATACATATGCCACACACCGTGATGCCCATTATACATATGCCACACACAGAGATGCCCATTATACATATGCCACACACCGTGATGCCATTATACATATGCCACACACCGTGATGCCCATTATACATATGCCGCACACCGTGATGCCCATTATACATATGCCACACACCGTGATGCCATTATACATATGCCACACACCGTGATGCCCATTACACATATGCCCCACACCGTGATGCCCTTTATACATATGCCACACACCGTGATGCCCATTATACATATGCCACACACCATAATGCCCATTATACATATGCCACACACCGTGAAAGGTAAATGCATAAAAAAGTGACATACATTTACTTGTGCAATATATATAGATATATATATATAAACATATAAATTCTGCAAGTGTGCGCCCTTAGGTGCTAGTTTAACCTGGGTGCTGCTGTGCTGGGTGGGTGGGTAGTGCTGCTGCTCTGCTCAGTCCTGGCTGCCGCTGCCGCCCATTGGTTTCAGGCTCCGCCGCTCCAGCCCAGCAGTAATCCTGCGGATTGCTGTATCACGTGGGTGGGCAGAGAGCCAGTGCAGGAAGCATGTCTGGACCACGGGAGCGGCTGCGTGCGCGCGCGCGCATGCGCACCAGCCCTCCCGCGGCCATTTTTACTATGGCAGAGTTTGAGGCCGGCCGCGGCCATTGTTCTTCAGGGCAAAATGCATGATGTAGATGCCGCGGCCGGCCCTGTAAAGGTGCGAGGGCGGGCTGTTTTGAGCAGGACCCCGGGAGCGGCTGCGTGCGCGCGCGCGCATGCGCACCAGCCCTCCCGCGGCCATTTTTATTGTGGCAGCAGTCGAGGCCGGCCGCGGCCATCTTTGATAAGGGGAAAATGCACGTAGATGCCGCGGCCGGCCCTGTAAAGGAAGTAAACGGCCTGTTACATTTAAAAACATGCCGGCCCACCGGGAAACAGCCCGGTTTCCCGGTAGGCCAATCCGCCCCTGTTTGGATGTTGTCCGTAAACACTCCCTCTTCTTAAAGTGTGAGTCAGTCCGAATGCAGAGGACCGGTGGGCGTTTCTTCATACGATGTCCGCACAGCGTGGAGTGCGGTCCGCTACGAAAGAATTTGGAAATTTACGCACCAACCAGAATAACCTCCATGGTTTTGTCCATCTAAGAAGGATTTTGTCAGAAAGAGTGAACTAGAATAAGGCCCTTAGTAACATAGTAATTAAGGTTGAAAAAAGACGTTAGTCCATCGAGTTCAACCTATTTGACTTGAAACTACTGACTTGAGTAAGTCATATCTATAGGTTTCCCTTAGTGGCCAAAAATGTATTCAGTTTTGATTTAAAAACATAACTGGATACATTTTTGTCCACTAAGGGAATCCTTAGTACCGCCACTTGACTGACCAAATTACTTCTTTATGTGCTAAAAGATGTAAAATTGAAGGCGAAAGCAATTTTTTGCAGGGAAATTGATCTATTTCAAACTTGCTGGATATGTAGAGAGGGAGCTATGAAGACAGAGATTGAAGGTAGGAGCAGATGGGGACTGGGGATTGTGGGCTCCAAACTGTCACAGCTTAAAGTGAAAGTAAAAACAGTCACAGCTCAAAGTGAAAGTACATTTCAGAAGCCATTATTTTGATTGGCTTTTTTGACTAGTACAGTATAATACACAGCATAAATGATTTCATATAAGACAGGCAGATTAATCAACAGTAAAATAATATAGAATCATATTATGCACTCCTAAAAGGATAAAAAGAGGTAAAATATTCCATCCAGCAAACCTTTGCCTGGTTGAAATAAGGCACACCAGCTAGTGTTTATAATAATAGTAATAATAATAATAATAATAATAATAATAATAATAATCATAATAATAATAAAAAAATTAGAATCTCAGTACTGTACTACTGTACACTCACATGGTGAGCTTTCCATTTTAAATTAATTTGGCTTATTTTTTGTTCTGTAAAGTTTGTTAATTAATGTTTGATGTACTACTGTATGTTGGAAATTTGAATTATGTTATACTGTAATACTCGCTTCAGGTGTCGCAGCTACTTTTGTTTTTTAAAGTTTACCCTGTCGCACCTGAACTGTGCAGCTGAGACATCCATTTTGTCCGATTTGTCTCTTTGTATACCAAAACAATGTTAGCGGATTACTTGCTGTTTTTCATTTTGTAATATGTCAGATACTTGGATAAATATCAGAGAATATTTAGAGAGCGCATGTGTGACACTAATACCTTTTGTGTAGCAATTTGTTGAGCTAAACACAACTTACAATAAGCGCACATGTGAAGCATTTAATTGGTACAAACCAATAATGATTTATTTATAAATTCTCATAAAAATTATGCATATAATAACACAGTAAAATAATTAATAATAATATCATCTAAAAGACATTAAGGTGGTGGGAAGGGGTGGCCACCCTTCAATTTTTAATTCAGCTGATTAGGAAAAACTTCCTCTGTACAAAACTCCGTTTGGGGATTAGTGCAACAGCTCTTTTTGTTATTCAGCGACAGTTAATCCGGATATTAAAGTCACAATATACAGGATAAATTCAATTGAATAATTGCTTTGCTTGAGTATTTGTATAATACCTTTTATCTTGCGGTATAAGGTCCGTATCAAGCCTCACGGTGCAAATGTCGGCACAGTCTTGCTGCGTGTAGCGAGGGAGCAGCGTGTGGAGAAGACAGCGGCTGCTGATTAGATAGACAGACCGCAGTGTGAGACCCGCTCACTTTCACTGCGTCTGTAGGTGGTCCGCTCACTCTCGACTGGGGGCGGACACCCGTTCAGGCAGTCTTGATGCCGCTGTCTGTGCTCACCTCCTCACAGCAGATGGAATAGATAGATAGCCGCAGTGCTGTATATCGGAAAACTGTCGGTGGACTTGGCAGTTTAAAGGTTTGGAAATACCGGTGATCTGTCGCTGTGGGGCTCCTTACTCATCACCATAAGATATGTCAATTAGGAAAGTATCAAGGAGGTCTCTTGACGCGTTTCTCCGGCTTTAGAACCTGCCGGTTTCCTCAGAAGATACCCTCCCTCTCTCTAGGAGTCATTTTTATAAGACGAATGTCCAATCAGAAATCAGTATTCATTAAAGACACTTAAGTTTCACATGTGCGCTCATGTTTAGTTAGGTGGTCAATCAATTTATATAAAGAACCTGTTAGATGATGCGGCAATGGCAAGATTTAGCTTAAAATATTCTACCTTTGACAGATTTAAGAAAACATCAGGATAAATGCGGACATAACCACCCAAAGACAGATATATACCTTTTTACATTTAGTTTATATATTTTATATCTTATCTATTTGGATTATCCTCTCCCACTAGGGGAGATCATATAATTAAATGATTAAATAGCGGCTCTTCATCTTCTATGTCTGAGATAGCTCAGCACAAGAAGTGAAGGAACTATAGCGCTGAGAACCCAGGTTCAATACCCATATAAACCTGTAAATACAGTTGTCGTTTTTTATATATAAAATATATATCCTTATAATATTTATTGTTTAAATGTAAATACATTCCTATCATGATATATATTTCTCTCCTTAAAAATACAGAAAAATAAACATAATATATCGGTCTTTTAATCATGTCCGCATCCACCTGTCAGTCTACTCTTATAATATCATACAAACAATTTATAGACATTGAATAAATAAAAAGAGAGAGAAGCTCATATAGAACACACATTCTTGCTACTCTTCCGATCCATGGAACATATATATATGAAAGAGCTTTCTATTTGTGTTGCTACTGACCAATCGTTTGGTCATCTAGCCATATTTAATTATACAGACAGTTTATTATACTAAAAAACAATCTAACTGAAACAATAGATGTTGTTTGACATAACCATAACTGTGTTTAGTAATACAATTCTATTATTATTATTCAACCACGAATATCACAGTGGTTTCATTATAACATTCTTATAGCTCAACCCATAAGGTCAAAGACACCAAGACTCAGCCCAACAAGTTCAAATCCCAGCCAAAAAACTCCATATACATTTATTTTCCATTTTTATTTATTTTTTATTTTTTATTTTTTATTAATTTTTTATTTATTATTTTTTATTTTATTTTTAATGTTATCTCAATAGAAAATCAAGCATATATGGATTCAGTTCCCTATACCATTGAGCTCAATAGATTCATTTAAACCCAATGGTGTTAGGGAACCCAAAGCGAAAATCCAGAAGGCCTCTCTTTTACACAATGTAGAAAAACGGTCTCCTCCCCTTTTTGAAAAAGGGATCCCCTCAATAGCTTGTATTTTCAATACTTCGACATTACCCTGATGTTGCTCCTTCACGTGTCTCGAAATACTATGTGTCCTGATTTGATTCAGGACATTCCTCCTATGTTCCAAAAATCTTATATTTAGAGAACGAGTCGTACGGCCAACATATTGCAGCCCACATACACAGGTGATAAGATAAATTATATATGTTGAATTGCAGTTTAGGAAGCTAGTTATTTTGTGTGTTGATCGATTTGAGGAGGAGGTAAATTGTACACTTTTGTCTAGTAAAAAGTTGCAGGTAATGCATCTTTTCCTTCCACACTTATGACACCCTACTATCTTTTGGACATTATTTCTTGAAACTTCCATGGGTTGTCTAAAATGGCTTGGGGCAAGTGTGTTTTTTAGGTTTAGATTTTTCTTGAAAATTACTTTTGGTTTATCTTCCAAAACCGAAGCTAATTGTTTGTCTGTCTTCAAAATTTTGAAGTTTTTGTTCAGGATTTTCTTAATCTCTTTAGAATGGGAGTTATATTTTGAAATAAATAAGGGTTTACAAACAAATTCATCATCTGCCTCGCTCATATCTATAACACTAGCTGTCTCTATGTTAGAAGCACTTTTGTTTTTACTTTTAATTTGTTTATTCTTCTTAGGGGATCTCATCAAAAGGGTTTCTCTTTCCATTAATTTGACCTCTTCAAATGCAGACATAAGGATATCAATGGGGTAACCTTGATCAAAGAAGGACAAAATTAAATTGTCAGCTTGTTTTTCGAAACTTGAGGTGATCCTCAAGGTGAACAATTTCTTTTTATTCTCATTAATTGGCTTTTTGGTATGTTGTTAACCCAGGGGCGATGATGGCAGCTCTTGTAATTCAGAAAGTTGCTACAATCAACTTCTTTAACAAAGGTGGAGGTAACGATCTTGTTGTTTTCGATACATAGAGCAATATCAAGAAAAGTAATATAATTGTGACTAAGGGTGTGGGTGAATTTTAAACCATATGTGTTATTGTTTAAAAATTCAACAAATTTCAGTGCTTCTAAAGGACCCCCTTGCCAAATAAAAAACATATCGTCAATGTATCTGCCATATGACACCAGGCTCGCCCCGAATGGGCCGCCCCAGATGTACTGCTCCTCGAATTGTCCCATATAAAGATTTGCAAAGCTCGGGGCGAACCTGGTGCCCATGGCAGTACCCAAAATCTGTAAAAAAAAGGCACCATCAAATGTGAAATAATTGTGAGATAAAATAAATGCAACCGAGTCTAAAATAAAATTCCTTCTACTGTCACTCAGATCTACATCTCCAATTAAGAATTTCTCAAGGGCTTTTATACCTTGGATATGTGGAATGTTTGTATAAAGTGACTCAACGTCACAAGTCAGAAACAGAAAATCTTCCTGCCAACAACAATTTTGTATGTCCAACAAAAAATGTGTGGTATCTTTTATGTAAGATCTGAGTGACTGTACGTGAATCTGTAAAAACGTGTCAACAAAGGCTGAAAGTGATGTGGTAAGTGACCCAATACCAGAAATAATGGGGCGCCCAGGAGGTGAAGAAAGTGATTTGTGAATTTTGGGCAAATGATAATATGTGGGGATAATGGGGTGTGCATTAAACAAAAAAGAATATTCCTTCTTAGATATTGCTCCATCATCGATACCTTTTAAAAGGAATTCTTTGAATTGACAATTGTAGTCATTGGTGGGATCTTTTGACAATCTTTTGTAGAATTTAGGGTTGTCAAGTTGGCGATAGGCCTCCTTGACATAGTCGGTTATGTTTTGTATGACCGTACCTCCACCCTTGTCAGCCCCCTTAATTATAATGGACCGATCCCTCTGCAAGTCTCTTAATGCACGTCTCTCATTGGTATGTAAATTATCTGATTTTTTATTTTTGTTTTTTGCCTGTCTTGTATCATTTGTTTTTTTACACATGGATGAGAAATCATCAAGGGTAAGGGAATAGAATGCCTCAATGCAACCACTCTTGTACTGGATCGGATAAAACTCCGATTTTTTCTTTAGTGTAGATTTATTTTTCTTTTCTAGTTCATAGATTGGAAGTAGGGGATCTAATGTAGAATCACCCTCTCTTTGTAAATCCTGTAAAGTCTGAATCGCTATTAAATCATGTTGATCCAGTACAATTGGGGCACCATTGATATCTTTTTGTTTTAAATTTTTACTTTGAAAATATCTTTGTCTACATAGGTCTCTTGTGTAGCGATTAAGTTCCACAAAGAGATCGAAAAGATCTGGACCCTTTGTGGGGGCAAAATTTAACCCCTTAGAAATGACTGACTTCTCACTCTCCGTCAATATTCGGTCAGAAAGGTTGTATAAACCATTATTTCTCATTCTTTTCTTATGCTTTTTGGATCTTTCCTTAACTCCTCCTCTACATCCTCTCTTTCCTTTCTTTTTGGTGATGGTTGAGATAACGCATCGTATCGATTCTGGGTTTTCCAGATCGGATACAAGCCTCTCTCTAAAAAAGTAGGTGATGTGGATCTTATTGATTCTCTTATTAGTTGGGTTTTTGGTCTGGCACCTTCTTGGATATTTTTAGTTGTTACTCCTGGATTGGTATTAGTAGTTCTGTGATTGGATTGGTCTGAACTTCTCTGGTTGTAATTTGGGCTGGACTGGGGTTTGTTGTTAAACCTCCTTCTTTGTTTCTGTTCTACAGGTGTAAAATTAGGGTTTTTACTATTCTGCCAAGGTTTATTTTGAAGGCTATTTTTCCTTTGGAAGTTTCTACCCCTTGTTTCTGAATAGTCTCTAAATTTTCTATTGTACGTCCTGACCTGATTGTTTTTATAATCATTACTGTCTCTGTATAATTTGTTATTTTTACTTGTAATTAATGTTTTTTCATACTCGTTAATTTTTTGAGTCAGCCTATAATCATAATCCCTAAAATCTTCTCTCACTTCGTAGGGTTTTAATAACTCCTGTATATGTTCGATCTCAGTGGCTAATTCTTTAACCTTTTTATCTCTATATGAGATCAGTAATTCGATTAATGCAAATGAGCAACTATCTAGAGCTCCATTCCAGGCTTCTGTCAGTTCTTTATCCTCTTTGAATGAGCAGGATTTAAATATCCTTAAGCCTCTTGGAATGATTTTTTCGTTCCGATATTTGCTCAGTAGCATTTTATCAAGCCAGTGTCTTGTTTCTGTCTTCAACAGTAATTCCAATCTATTAAACAATTGCCGCATGTCTAGAGGATTTACCACATCATTGGCCAATAAATCATTAGCTGGATCATTGAATAGTTTATCTCTTCTAATATTTCTCTCATTAGTACTTATAAAACTTGCCATTGCACACACCTGTGCTGCCCAATAAAGCAGAACCAGAAAATTGGGAAAAAGATGTATATACAAAAACTGGATCTCCTAGTTCACTCACTGAAGTTTCAAAGTGGTAACCTGTGATAATTTACACACACTTCCACTTATCACACCCAATGAGTAAGTCCTAGGGAACCAGAATCGGGCGCACAAATTATACCACAATATTTGTTGTATATATTTGGAGATTAAGATATATATATTTGAAACAAGTGTGACACCTGCTGCTCTCAAATGGGGAGTTTTCTGCAATCCCCCCAACAAAGTGAAAAGGATTTAGATAAATATCAGAGAATATTTAGAGAGCGCATGTGTGACACTAATACCTTTTGTGTAGCAATTTGTTGAGCTAAACACAACTTACAATAAGCGCACATGTGAAGCATTTAATTGGTACAAACCAATAATGATTTATTTATAAATTCTCATAAAAATTATGCATATAATAACACAGTAAAATAATTAATAATAATATCATCTAAAAGACATTAAGGTGGTGGGAAGGGGTGGCCACCCTTCAATTTTTAATTCAGCTGATTAGGAAAAACTTCCTCTGTACAAAACTCCGTTTGGGGATTAGTGCAACAGCTCTTTTTGTTATTCAGCGACAGTTAATCCGGATATTAAAGTCACAATATACAGGATAAATTCAATTGAATAATTGCTTTGCTTGAGTATTTGTATAATACCTTTTATCTTGCGGTATAAGGTCCGTATGAAGCCTCACGGTGCAAATGTCGGCACAGTCTTGCTGCGTGTAGCGAGGGAGCAGCGTGTGGAGAAGACAGCGGCTGCTGATTAGATAGACAGACCGCAGTGTGAGACCCGCTCACTTTCACTGCGTCTGTAGGTGGTCCGCTCACTCTCGACTGGGGGCGGACACCCGTTCAGGCAGTCTTGATGCCGCTGTCTGTGCTCACCTCCTCACAGCAGATGGAATAGATAGATAGCCGCAGTGCTGTATATCGGAAAACTGTCGGTGGACTTGGCAGTTTAAAGGTTTGGAAATACCGGTGATCTGTCGCTGTGGGGCTCCTTACTCATCACCATAAGATATGTCAATTAGGAAAGTATCAAGGAGGTCTCTTGACGCGTTTCTCCGGCTTTAGAACCTGCCGGTTTCCTCAGAAGATACCCTCCCTCTCTCTAGGAGTCATTTTTATAAGACGAATGTCCAATCAGAAATCAGTATTCATTAAAGACACTTAAGTTTCACATGTGCGCTCATGTTTAGTTAGGTGGTCAATCAATTTATATAAAGAACCTGTTAGATGATGCGGCAATGGCAAGATTTAGCTTAAAATATTCTACCTTTGACAGATTTAAGAAAACATCAGGATAAATGCGGACATAACCACCCAAAGACAGATATATACCTTTTTACATTTAGTTTATATATTTTATATCTTATCTATTTGGATTATCCTCTCCCACTAGGGGAGATCATATAATTAAATGATTAAATAGCGGCTCTTCATCTTCTATGTCTGAGATAGCTCAGCACAAGAATTATTCAATTGAATTTATCCTGTATATTGTGACTTTAATATCCGGATTAACTGTCGCTGAATAACAAAAAGAGCTGTTGCACTAATCCCCAAACGGAGTTTTGTACAGAGGAAGTTTTTCCTAATCAGCTGAATTAAAAATTGAAGGGTGGCCACCCCTTCCCACCACCTTAATGTCTTTTAGATGATATTATTATTAATTATTTTACTGTGTTATTATATGCATAATTTTTATGAGAATTTATAAATAAATCATTATTGGTTTGTACCAATTAAATGCTTCACATGTGCGCTTATTGTAAGTTGTGTTTAGCTCAACAAATTGCTACACAAAAGGTATTAGTGTCACACATGCGCTCTCTAAATATTCTCTGATATTTATCTAAATCCTTTTCACTTTGTTGGGGGGATTGCAGAAAACTCCCCATTTGAGAGCAGCAGGTGTCACACTTGTTTCAAATATATATATCTTAATCTCCAAATATATACAACAAATATTGTGGTATAATTTGTGCGCCCGATTCTGGTTCCCTAGGACTTACTCATTGGGTGTGATAAGTGGACGTGTGTGTAAATTATCACAGGTTACCACTTTGAAACTTCAGTGAGTGAACTAGGAGATCCAGTTTTTGTATATATGTCAGATACTTACAGTATTTTACCACCAGGGGACAGGTAAGTATGGTTTAAAAAAAATTATTCCAAAAAACGGAAAAATCCCTTATGCGGAATGCTTGTGGTCCTGAGCATTTCGGATAAGGGATACTCAACCTGTAGTTGTTTTACTGGTTGTACATTTGGAAACATGCCGTCATAGAGGTGACACCTGTACTCTCTTTTTGTTGAAAGGAAAATTGAAAACTGGAGTTGTAGGAAGTAACTCAATATGCAAATTCTTGTCTAGCGTACATTTTAAGTTTTGCTTCATTAAATGTCTGGCGCTCTCCCGTAGTCCTACCCCTCCTGGACTGGAAGGGCAATCTTGTAGTATGGGCAATCTTGTAAAAAAATCAAAACATCTTTCTAGATGTCACAAGGTGATAGTTTGCCTATGTTCATAATGGCTTCGACCAAACAATTGGCATACAAGGGATGCTGCTGACATCAGTGCCCCGTGGATGGATTTTTGTGTTGCAGCTCCAATTCACTCCATTTGCAGACTACAGGTGCTGCCATTCTGTCGTGATGTGGACCTACCATTCACTGTTTGAAACCAGATGATGAACAGATATGGTAGATTTCTTATAATTAAGGTTGCATGGTCTATAATAAGCCAAATTTCTCACCCCAACGAACCACTGACCATTTAACTACTAAACACTCCAGTTCCACTGTAGATTAGTTGCGTTCTCTGGGTAGCAATTTCCGCCTAAGGTATAGGATGGGTTTCTCCTTCCCATCTACCTATTGAAAAGGACTGCACTTAACCTTGTCCCAGAGGCATCTGTCTGTAATGTAATGGCTTTTTGAAATCAGGAACTCGTAAAATAGGCTCTGCACACAAGGAATGCCTTAAATCCTGCCTTGCAGCCTCCACTGGCCTAGACCATATTATTTTGACTGGTGACTGTTTCTTCAGACACTCCATTGGAGGTGCCACACTAGTGGCAAAATCACTAATGCATATGCAATAATAGCCTATTAAAATTTTTTGAGATATTACAACAGACTGAGACCTGATTACACTGGAGGGAAAGCAGGTGGCGCTGTCATGTATGTGTTTTAGTGTCTGTGATGTTTATTGTACTTGTTTGTTCCTGTATGTGAAGGAGTCGGACTTGTGAAGGTGATATGCAAAGTTATAACAAACAAGTTATACCACAAAGAGCTTTCCAGTGTGTGCCAACTGATTGAGGCATACCTCCGGAGGTGACCCTGACTGCATGGGTAAAGCACTTCAGCCAAAAGAAATATCTTGAGTTGAGACTTAAACTTTGGTTTAGGCCATGTGAGCACTGCTTTTACTTTGTTAGGTTGAGGCTTAACTTGCCCTTTGCCTACAATATATTCCAAACAGCGGTGTAGCTAGGTGCCATGGTGCCCGGAGCAAGGGCATATTTTGTGCCCCCCCCCCCACACTGTAATGAAATGGGGGCGTGGCTAACATGTGTTGGCATTTGAAAATAAAAAACTTAAAAAATAAGACTCTATGGGGAAGATTTATTAAGATTGGAGAAGAGATAAACTGGAGATAAAGTGGAGAAAAGGTAAAAGGAGATAAAGCACCAGCCAATCAACTCCCAACTGTCTTTTTCAAACACAGCTGATTGGCTGGTGCTTTATCTCCTTTTACCTTTTCTCTGCTTTATCTCCAGTTTATCTCTTCTCCAAGCTTAATAAATCTGCCCCTATATAACAACCTGTAACGGATTCTGCTGCGCTATATAACAACCTGTAACGGAATCTGCTGCGCTATATAACAGCCTGTAACGGATTCTGCTGCGCTATATGACAACCTGTAACGGAATCTGCTGCGCTATATAACAACCTGTAACGGATTCTGCTGCGCTATATAACAACCTGTAACGGATTCTGATGCGCTATATAACAACCTGTAACGGAATCTGCTGCGCTATATAAGACGCTGTAACTGAATCTGCTGCGCTATATAAGACACTGTAACAGAATCTGCTGCGCTATATAAGACACTGTAACGAAATCTGCTGCGCTATATAAGACACTGTAATGGAATCTGCTGCGCTATATAAGACACTGTAACGGAATCTGCTGCGCTATATAAGACACTGTAACGCAGGGCTGGGCAACACCGTCCATCCAGATGTTAGTGAACTACACATCCCAGGATGCTTTGCATTAGTTTTGCTATGTGGCCATGCTGAAACTGATGCCAGGCATGCTGGGATGTGTAGTTCCTCAACATCTGGAGGGCCGCAATTGCCCAGCCCTGCTGTAACGGAATCTGCTGCGCTATATAAGACACTGTAACGGAATCTCCTGCGCTATATAAGACACTGTAATGGAATCTGCTGCGCTATATAAGACGCTGTAATGAAATCTGCTGCGCTATATAAGAACCTGTAGCGGAATCTGCTGCGCTGTATAAGACACTGTAACGGAATCTGCTGCGCTATATAAGACACTGTAACGCAGGGCTGGGCAACACCGGCCATCCAGATGTTAGTGAACTACACATTCCAGGATGCTTTGCATTAGTTTTGCTATGTGGCCATGCTGAAACTGATGCCAGGCATGCTGGGATGTGTAGTTCCTCAACATCTGGAGGGCCGCAATTGCCCAGCCCTGCTGTAACGGAATCTGCTGCGCTATATAAGACACTGTAACGGAATCTGCTGCGCTATATAAGACACTGTAACGGAATCTGCTGCGCTATATAAGACACTGTAACGGAATCTGCTGCGCTATATAAGACACTGTAACGGAATCTGCTGCGCTATATAAGACTCTGTAACGGAATCTGCTGCGCTATATAAGACGCTGTAACGGAATCTGCTGCGCTATATAAGACACTGTAACGGAATCTGCTGCGCTATATAAGACACTGTAACGGAATCTGCTGCGCTATATAAGACTCTGTAACGGAATTTGCTGCGCTATATAAGACGCTGTAACGGAATCTGCTGCGCTATATAAGACGCTGTAACGGAATCTGCTGCGCTATATAAGACACTGTAACGGAATCTGCTGCGCTATATAAGACACTGAAACGGAATCTGCTGCGCTATATGACACTGTAACGGAATCTGCTGCGCTATATAAGACACTGTAACGGAATCTGCTGCGCCATATAAGAACCTGTAGCGGAATCTGCTGCGCTGTATAAGACACTGTAACTGAATCTGCTGCGCTATATAAGACATTGTAACCGCAGGGCTGGGCAACACCGGCCCTCCAGATGTTGGTGAACTACACATCCCAGGATGCTTTGCATTAGTTTTGCTATGTGGCCATGCTGAAACTGATGCCAGGCATGCTGGGATGTGTAGTTCCTCAACATCTGGAGGGCCGCAATTGCCCAGCCCTGCTGTAACGGAATCTGCTGCGCTATATAAGACACTGTAACGGAATCTGCTGCGCTATATAAGACACTGTAACGGAATCTGCTGCGCTATATGAAACTCAGTAACGGAATCTGCTGCGCTATATAAGACGCTGTAACGGAATCTGCTGCGCTATATAAGACACTGTAACAGAATCTGCTGCGCTATATAAGACACTGTAACGGAATCTGCTGCGCTATATGAAACTCAGTAACGGAATCTGCTGCGCTATATAAGACGCTGTAACGGAATCTGCTACGCTATATAAGACGCTGTAATGGAATCTGCTGTGCTATATAAGACACTGTAACGGAATCTGCTGCGCTATATAAGACACTATAACGGAATCTGCTGTGCTATATAAGACACTGTAACGGAATCTGCTGCGCTATATAAGACACTGTAACAGAATCTGCTGCGCTATATAAGACGCTGTAATGGAATCTGCTGCGCTATATAAGACACTGTAACATAATCTGCTGCACTATATAAGGCACTGTAATGGAATCTGCTGCGCTATATAAGACACTGTAACGGAATCTGCTGTGCTATATAAGACACTGTAACGGAATCTGCTGCGCTATATAAGACACTGTAACAGAATCTGCTGCGCTATATAAGACGCTGTAATGGAATCTGCTGCGCTATATAAGACACTGTAACATAATCTGCTGCACTATATAAGGCACTGTAATGGAATCTGCTGCGCTATATAAGACACTAACGGAATCTGCTGCGCTATATAAGACGCTGTAACGGAATCTGCTGTGCTATATACGGTGCTGTAACGGAATCTGCTGCGCTATATAAGACGCTGTAACGGAATTTGCTGCGCTATATAAGACGCTGTAACGGAATCTGCTGCGCTATATAAGACGCTGTAACGGAATCTGCTGCGCTATGTAAGACGCTGTAACGGAATCTGCTGTGCTATATAAGATGCTGACAGCTGTAAATAAATATATATACAGATAAAGAATAAAGATATTTACAGCACAGCAGGGCAGCAGAAGCCAGAGAGATTCACTCTCTCTCTCCCTCCCTTCCCCGGGCCCCACGAATCCCCCAAACCCCAAGTTTATTACTATGTTTATTACTAACATTAATTAGCTGTATGAAAAAAAGTAAAATAAAAATCCACCTTTGAATTACAGGGCGGCACGGGGCAGCAGAATACCTTCTCCTCCTCCAGGCTACAGCCAGCGCTTGGGAAGGCTGATGACGCTGCTGTAGCCAGGGAGGAGGGAGTGAGTCAGGTGACTCTGGGAGGAGTCTCATGTGCTGCTACGCTGCGCTGCCCGGAAGCCGGACCGAGCAGCAGCAGCAGCAATTTAGAGAAGCCAGAAGATTGTCAGCCTGCCGCCCGGCCACACTGTCAGTGACGCTTGGCGGCAGGGACAGGGCGAGAAGAGGAGGACGGAGGCAGGCGCCGGGTAGGGCAGACGCCGGCGCGCGCTGCCCGTTATTATACCTGAACCAACTAACTACTTGTGCAGGGATGGTCATTTGCGGAGGGGGGCGGGCCGGCGCCATTCGACCAATCGGCGCCCGGAGCATAAGCTCCGGTGGCTCCGCCCTCCCTACGCCTCTGATTCCAAATACTTTACTTCTTCCATATTCCGATGGCACACTTCTCTATGCCCCTTATTTTCCGCCATGTGAGCGTCCCGATCTACAAATCTTCAAGGTTCGATTTGGGCTATCGATTTTGACTATATATTCAAAGTCAGTAGCAAGTTAGTGCAAATCGCTCAGTGTCTTGCTGCAGCATTGGAATCAAAAGTATTTATATTATCTTCCTCCCTGCCAGCCGATGCCAGCAGCCCGCCACCTCAGCTCATGTGTACACAGCTTTAGATTTGGGTGAGTTATTGTTACAATTAACCCCTGGAGCTCCAAGCAAAAATCCACAGAACAAACTGATTGCAGTGAAATGCTGAATGTTTAATGAAGAATACGAAGTACACAGGTAACAATGCAAATAAAAACGGGAACAGACTTTAGTGCTCTCCAAACATCACAATACAGGTCACAGACTGAAGTGCAAGACATAATGTGAAGTGCAGGACTTTGGCAGAGGTGCAGGACTGTGGCGGAGGTGCAGGACTGTGGCGGAGGTGCAGGACTGTGGCAGAGGCGCAGGACTGTCGCAGAGGCGCAGGACTGTGGCAGAGGTGCAGGAGTTTGGACTTACGCTGGGGTGCAGGACAATGGCTGGAAACACTTCCTCCAACACCCAGAACAGACAAACAATGACAAAACTAGGCTGAACTAGATGGACGCAAGTCTTTTTTCAACCTTACCTACTATGTAACTAGCTATGAGTGCTGGTATCAGAGAGACTAAATAGGCAGCTCACAGGTGTCCAGGGGTTAAAGTGAGCCGGAACGGGGCGTAACTGCGTTTTGTCAGTTCCATATTGGAGGCGGAACGGTTCCGCCTCTGTCTGGTCACCTTGCCCCGCTGTGGCAGTGTCCCTGCCTGCAACTTTGCTATAAGAGACTGCCGGGCAAAGCAATGTAAACCAGGCTGTCTTTCTTATCTATCCCCACCGGCGACTCTGCAGCATGGCGCGGCTATTTAAAATGACGCGCCGGGCCCGGCTCAAAGCCCGGCAGCCAATCAGGCAGCTCGTGACTCTTGAGCCAATCAGAGCTGCTTGATTGGCTGCTGCGCCGTAAGCCAGGCCCGGCGCGTCATTTTAAATAGCCGCACCGTTCTGCAGTGCAGAGTAGCGGATGGGGATAGACAAGAAAGTCAGCACTTATGATGTAAGAAACCAATATTTTAGTAAACATACCAGGCAAATCATTTCCCATAGATTGCCTAAAGATGCAGGAAAATAACTGATCTTGTGAGAGTAGTGTGGCTGTCCGTTCATTACCCCCTTGTTCCCTGTGTAAAGATTTCCCTAATCTGTTTAATGAGGCTCTTTCCCTTTTCCACCATTTGCAGTGGTTAACTGGTCAGATGGCCCTGAATATGCAGATATAACAACAAGAAAGTGAGGTGTGAAGCTCCCACAGGCTTTTTAACACAGTTACAGGAGATAAAATAAGCAACAGATCACAGGTTTGATGGCATTTAGAATAATTGTGATTGCATTTCTTCCTGCTGCATAAAAAAGTTCCATCACTTTGCTTATAGGGTTTACATCGCTCTGCCCGGCTGTCTCTTTTATAGCAAAGCTGCAGGCACAGACAGACACAGCAGCAATGGCGGGCTGGGCCAGGGGCAGGGTGCCATCTGGCCACCAGGCCACTACAATACTGCATAAGTAGGGCCACCACAGCCTGTCACCTTCATGGTGTCTGCTGCACAGTGTGTGTCAGGCTCTGACAGGCAGCAAGCATGATAAAGGGGGCTGCTGCTGGCATGCTGTGTGCGCTATCTATGAGTACAGTAGCATGTTACCACTGGCACTGAGCAAGAAAACCCTAGCAATGAGCATGTAGGTAAGCAGCACTTACTGTATGTGGCATAATATGGAAGGGTAATATGGACCGTGTGTGGCATATTGTGTAATGGGGAATATGTTGTGTGACATAATGTATAATGGGCATTACGGTGTGCATAATCCCCTGTCCCACAAAGCCATGCCCTAAAATTTTGGGCCTGTTAGATTATTTTGCACTTTGGGGCATAATTTGCATTAAGGGTGGCGTTATGTGACCCGCATTATTGTTTCCATGTCTATGTGAGATAGGTCATACATTTTGAGCTTGCAGGGGGGCGCCGAATACCCTAGCACCCGCCCTGGTTGTGACATATGGGGGGGGGGAGATGGCGGGGAAGAGAGTTCCACCACCTCACCAGGACCACTTTAAGCACTGCAGGTGTCCCATGTAAGCTGACTGTCTTAATCTCCAGGCACCTGATTCCTCAGAGTCTAGAGACAGAGCAATAAGTTCCAAGGTCCCTGATGACCCCCTACTGGTGAGACACAAGCAAAACACAGACAGACCTAACAGCTATATTGTTTCTGTGCAGGGTAAATACTGCCTGCTTTATTTTTGCACTGCTATTTAGATTTCAGTTTGAACACACCCCACTCAAATCTAACTCTCTCTGCACATGTTACATCTGCCCCACCTGCAGTGCACATGGTTTTACTGATTATGAGAGCAAATTTGTCCTGCGATCAGGTCTGAATTAGGCCCTTTGGTTTATGTTTGTGAACTATATTGTGTCTTGGCCAATTGAGTAGAAGTTCTTTGTACACAATACATACTGTAGGTATTAATTCTTATGTTATGTGATGCTTTAATAAAGAAAAATGAAGGAAAAAATTGAGTGGAAGTGACTGGAACTTGAGGTAAAATAATACTAAAGGAACAACAAAAAAAGGCACAAATGAGATGATTTTATCAATGATAATTGCCAGGTGGAAATCAGCAAATATAGCTTGTTAAATATCCCCAACTTGCCTATCCCAATCATTTGTAGAGCTGAATCTGTGACTCATGGATTCCCAACATGTTGGATTTCCTTAGGCATTGTAAGAATTAGGAATTACTCTATAGCTGAGTCATCTATGGAGATAGCATGGACAACAGGAGTGGCCAGTGCTTATGACCATAAGTCACTATTCATTTATTAACGATGGTTGTATGATGAGATGTGCAGGAAAATGAGCTACAGATGGAACCCTTCTCATTCAGCTCCAGAGCTCGCCAGAATGTCCCTGCTGGCTGAGAGGGACTCCATCTGACTGGGATGTGCGAGCGTCTCACGCGCGTCCCAGTCACTTGGCGGCGGGATAGGAAACCTTGCCCGCTTCAGGGAGATGGGCAGGGTGGGGGGCAGTGACGTACCTTTTGGGCGCCCCCACCGCCGCCCCGCCAAGCACCCCTACCCCCCTGCCCCGCCGCTCATGCAAACCCCCCCTCAATCCCCCACAGCCTTACCTATCGCGCTGGTCCCGGCGGCTCCGTTCTTCTGCTGAGGACCACCAGAAAATGGCCGCCCCCATACAGCAGACAGTTTCAGAGAACTGTGTGCTATATGGAGGCGGCCATTTTGTGGTGGTCCTCAGCAGAAGAACGGAGCCACCGGGACCAGCGAGATAGGTAAGTCTGCGGGGGATTGGGGGGGGGGTTTAACTATAGCCCCCGGCGCCCCCACATGCACAGCACCCCCCCGCGGTGGCTGCGGTGCTATAGTTAATTCGCTGGGGGGGGGGGTGCGGAGTGGCGGCGGGGACCGCCTGGGAGCTCCATCGGAAATGGGAGTGCGAGCGTCTCATGCGCACGCACCCTTCAGGCGCACCCTTTCATTCAGACTGAGACCAGTCTGAATGAAAGGGTCTCAGTCTGTACGACTACTTACCATGCTAAGCTGATGCATCAGTATTCGTTACTTTTCTCCATGTCCCTCCATATTTGTGTGTGCAGGTCCTGTCTCCTAGGGAAAAATGTATCAAGCTACAAAAAGCAATAAAGTGGAAAGTGATAAATAGAGACAGGATTATATGCAACATAAAAAGCTTGAAATATGCATGCAAATATGCATGAAAAATACTTAAAATATGCATGAAAAGTGTTAAAATATGCTACATTAAATAATAAAAAAAAGTAATTTTTTACTTATTTATTTAAAAATCAGCATAAAATTAGTTGCAAATAAACCTCAAAAATAGGCCCACAGCATCTGCAGATGTCAGTATGCTGGCTGCTACAGCAGACTCCAAAGCTCTTCTTGCATCAACTACACGGACCCTCATCTCCAGTGCCGATGGATCAAATGTCAGCATAGTGTGTGAGGGCGGCGCAGTGGAAGGCTTCCTCCCTGCTCCGCATATGCACTGTGACACGGCATTTCCTCCGCGCCGCGTGATGTCACAACCCTTCTGCCCGCCTCCTCTGCTGCAGAAGTCTGTCTCTTGGTATGAAGGCCCAGGCCAGGGGCAGGCAAAGGTTCAGGAGCTTCGTAATGGCATCTGCCCAGACTGACTTTTATCAACATGGATTGGCAGCCTAGAGCAGTGTCAGACATAGCGTACATCCAAGGTTCCCCACACTGCGCACATATTGCCCCAGCCTGCACACTCTACCACTACCTGGCCAGCAGCAGCAGGGCAAAGCAGTGCTGTAACTCGCGGGTGGGGCCTAAAATATGCACCATCACTAGATTTTAGGTAAAATATGCAATAACCAGTGAGAATGGGCAAAATATGCAAATGCATAGGCAAATATGCAAATGCATATAATCCTGTCTCTAGTGATAAACAACCAGCCAATCAGCTCATAACTTTCATTATTCAAACCCGGCCTGCTGTAACATGACAGTTAGGAGCCAATTGGCTGGCTTTTTATCACTCTCCATTTTATCACTTCTTGAAGCTTGATACTATAATCTGAATATATGTAGTAATGGAATCTGATTTCTTTTGTCTATGTTTACTACTGAGATTTCATTGGATTGCATGAATGCTTGAGCATGACAACGGTCAGGAAAAGTGATTATTGAAAAAAACCTTGGCCTGTAAATTAGCTAATAAGAAATAAGTATTTGTGTTAATAAAAAAAATTCACTTTAAAAGAGAGAGTAAAATCATATTATAATTACAAGGTTGTGCAGCAATTCTTGATCCTTGGCCCATTGTTCGGAATGTACTGTTCTATAAATTTGACATGATAATCCACGGAGAAGATTTACAGACTATTATAAGGAAAAAGGCAATTGCATTATTCTTTCCATACTGTATTACATATATCGCTTGATTGATTTACCTTCCTTCCGTTACGCCATGCACTTCATCTTTTACCGTTCACCTATCTGTCATCTTACATACTAAAAATAGTAAGTCTGTAAATGGAAAGAAATAGTGCTAATTACAAACATATGTAAGCAATACGAGGGGAAGATTAACAGTTGGTTATTATTTGCCTTTTCTGTGTACAGGCTCCAGGAAACTGTTACCTAAATTTCTAGACCTATGACGTAGTGTTTTATAAGAGCGGAACTCCGTGAGATTGTGAAATGCGAGCAGATTTCTTTTCCCGGCAATGTAAGTTTTGTCACCGCACGACCTCTTACTGATTTCTTAAGTATGTAAGATGACGCCATCATGGGTAAAATCACTTTGTCTCATAGTCCCCAGATTTAGACTGGCTGTATGGATTTAAATGTTGCTAAAAATGTTAGGTCAGGACTGTTTAGACTATAACCATTCTTGAGAGTCTGATGCTTTGCGTGGGAGACTAGTGCATATTAATAATGTGTTAGAAATCCTGAAAAATATGGTGTTAAGGTAGTTCACTCATCAAGTCCGCAGCAGTGCTGAAAGAGTTATGGAGTTACTCTCATTGTTAACAATTAATGCTTTGTGGTACCCCAAAATGGGGCTTCCCAAAATGTTAGACAGGGTCAACCATTGTTTTTAGGTGTCAGGCCACTGTTTCTATTATAGACATGTACTGTATTACATATGTAACTGCTGCCCCTGTAGGTTATTTCTATTGTAAGCAAAGTGCTGTCCTGCTCAACCCTAACAGCAACTACTGTAGATGAACATTAACGCCCCTTTCAGACCGCACTTAAAAACAGGTATTTTGCCGATTTTTAACCGTTTGAAAGCGGTAATCTGTGCGGTCTGAAAGGTGCACCACCACTTTACCGTTTTAAAAAAGCAGGTTTTTTAAAACGGTTAAAATGGAGGGTCCTACCCGTTTCAGACCTGGTATTTTGGCATCAAAATCGGGTCTGAAACGGTATTTGTGACCCAGCGCAGTGAATATTTAATGAGTGCTCATTAAATATTCACTGCGATCCGCCCCCCCCGCGCGCCGGTTAAAATCCCCCAAGGGCTTGTTAGGGCTTGTTGTCTTTCGTATGGGGGCAGCCATTTTCCGAAAGTCACTTTTCTTATAAGAAAAGTGACTTTCGGAAAATGGCTGCCCCCATACGAAAGACAGTTTTTTAAACGGGCTTTCCTATGGGGCAGCCATTTTCCGAAAGACACTTTTTTTTACGTGCAATGCATCCGTCCATACTGCCGGGATCCTCAACGCGTCGCAGGAGGTACCGGCTGAACATTAAAAACATTGGGGGGGGGGGGGGGGGTTTCCTTTAACACATGGGGGGGGGGGGAGGGCGGGTTGTTGGTGTGTGTGTGTGTGTTTTGGAAACATTTTCAAATACGGGTCAAAGCCAGTTATGCGGTCTGAAAGCAGCATAAGTGACCTTTTCTCCAGGGCCTTCAATGAGCATGTGCAGGAGAGTCTGGCAATGTCCTTGCTGAAAACTATACATCTAGGATCTGACAGGGGAGCATGTGGGGTACAGCAATACCCAGAATTGGCAGATTCTGGGAGAAGGGGCAGCTACGAGCACCTGTGAGCATGTAACCCCTGGCTGTTCCCAACCTTTTTCTCTGCTGTACCCAGCGGCAGCTCCTACTTCTGCGGTAGAGGGGGGCTGCTGTGATGCGCTCCCACCCCTCCGCTGTCACCATGCTCCTGGTCCCGGTCCCCATAACTTCTTCGGCCCCAACCTACATGGGCTGCTTTTGCAGTAGCCCACATTGGCATATTCAGGCTCCCAGGTCCGGCGCATGTGCAGTATTGTCCTCGCACTGCGCATGCGCAGAACCCGGTTTTTATGGGCTGCCATTCAGCAGCCCGTATAGAGGCGTCCTGGACGGAGGGCACATTTCCCAATGGGACTGCCTTGTGTGACTGGCAGGTCGGACTTCCAATAGGAAGTCACTGCCAGTCACAGTGAAGCCAGTGCAGTCTCACAGACTGCAGCAGCATCTGGCTTCACTTAGGCAGAGAAAATTGCAGATTTTACCTGCAGCCCATAGGTAAAAACCGCCACTGGTTGTATCCCTTCATTAGGCCTTTCATTTATGAGTACCCCTTCAGTTCCTTCCTTGTCTGGTCGCTGACTGTGTACTATCTCGGGGGTTCCCACTAACACCTGTAGGATTATACCCTTCGCTGGCACTCCCGAGAATTTTCCGTGCTATGCACCAGTGCCCAGTCTGGCAAACCTGGATCCTCAGGAGTGCCACTGCCTGCTCTCCCTCTTGCTGGGCAGCGCCGATGAGCACAGTGTGGTGGAAGTGGGGTTTAGGGAGCGCTCCCCCCCAAAAACTTGCCCAGTGGAGAGCCCTCCCTAAAAAAAAACGCAACTGAAGGGCTTAATGCTTCTCCCTCCTCCACCCATTTCAGTATGGGGTAGATGATTGCTGATGTCAGAGGTCAGTGAGGGTAGTTTCCAGTGGATTGGTGGTTGGGTAAAAGCACGAGGAGACACTGATGATGCTGCAGACAGGACCGGAGGTGTTGTGACGTGGTTCGTCTCCACGGCAATGGGAGATTTTTTCCACCATTGGGAAACTTCCTCTTGCTACAAGTACCCCGTACAAGTACCCCAGGTTGGGAACCACTGCTGTAGATGGCTGATACATATAATTACTGTAGTTCTCATACATTAAATTATGAAATTATGATTCCTAAGTTCAGACATGTGTTTTTGGTTTTGGATCTGTATCTCCTTCGTGTTTTGGATCTGGATTGGTTTTGCCTAAGCCACCCTTATGTTTTTTTTGTATTTTTTTCTGCTGTATTATTGACTTCAATAATATTAATTTTCTCTCATTTCCAATCTATTCCGAACACCTGATAACTCAAAATGAGCACTAAGCAGCACCCCTGGACTGAAATGGCACATATGGCAATTGTGTATTATATGGCATATGGCACACTTAGCAGGACACCTAGACGGATACGGCACACATGGCAGCATCCATGGAATAATACAGCACACTTGGCAGCACCCCTGGACTAATATGGCACACTGGCCAGCAACCCTGTACTTATATGGCACACTGGGCAGCAGCCCTGGATTGATACAGCACACTGGACAGCATCCCTGGTCTGATACAGCACACTGGACAGCATCCCTGGTCTAATACAGCACACTGGACAGCATCCCTGGTCTGATACAGCACACTGGGCAGCAGCCCTGGTCTGATACAGCAAGGAGTTACTCTGGACCGGATTTATTGTACCTATTGAATACCTTCGCCCACCTAGACCATCTGGATCACCCCTGTTTCATCACCCACGCTCTCTCAGTTTATTACCATCATTTGTCATCATCCCAGCTGGACATATTGGTCACACTGAGTGCAGGAATCGAGGTTGGCCACTTACATCATTTGCCATCCAAGTCTACCAACCTTGAGGAAACCTGCCTTTTTACAACATCCAATTGGGACCTCTAGCGAAGTGGGAAATATCTGGCTATATACCACCTAAGCCCCCCGCTGACATCGGGTCATTGCCCATTGTGGCCCCACCATCGCAATCAATTGAGGACACCCTCCTAATTGTTTCTGGGACTAGACCATCTGAGACACCGTGTGGTAACTATCAGCCCAGTGGGCCTCTTGACTATTTGTATCATTATACCTCTGTATTCCACGGAACTGGTCATATCACTCAATTCATCAATTCAGCTTCCGGTCCAGTCATAACAAATTCATTTGTTTTTATTCCCTTGATTCCCAATTAATTTCATTATCTCATTTTTTACTTGTTTATATTGTGCAATTGTACTTATTATTTTTAATTGTTATTAAAACATTTATACCTTTCATCAAACCAGCGCCACTTCTTTCTCTTTTTTTGCTTGGTCCTTGGGGCTGACAACCCCTTTTTAAGTGGCAGCTCTTGGCGAGACACCCCTGATAGCGCCCGTCGGTGCACCCTAGGGGGCACACCACTTTTTTTGCTGGTCTGATACAGCACACTGGACAGCATCCCTGTACTTATATGGCACACTGGGCAGCAGCCCTGGATTGATACAGCACACTGGACAGCATCCATTGACTGATACGGCACACTGGACAGCATCCCTGTACTTATATGGCACACTGGACAGCATCCCTGGTCTGATACAGCACACTGGACAGCATCCCTGGTCTGATACAGAACACTGGACAGCAGCCCTGGTCTGATACAGGACACTGGGCAGCAGCCCTGGTCTGATACAGCACACTGGGCAGCAGCCCTGCTCTGATACAGCACACTGGACAGCATCCCTGGTCTGATACAGCACACTGGGCAGCAGCCAGGGCCGTTTCTAGAGGCGGACAAGCCGTGCAGCAGCCCGGGGCGCCGCACGGCTTGTCCGCCTCTGTTTGACAGCCGGGGCGCCCTGCAGCTTACCCAATGCCGCAGGCGCCGCAGCAGCCTCCTCCCCGGCGTCCACACACAAGCAGAGGGAGGGGAGGGGAACGCATCGCGCGTCTGTCCCTCCCCCTCGCTTAGTGTGTCACTGGGCTGTCAGCCTATCAGCGCTCGCGGGCTGGCAGCCAATAAGGAGCCAGCCCGCGGGGTATGAATGGCTGATGGGCGACGGCTCAGGACAGACAAGTACACACTACACAGTGAAGGGGAAGGAAAGAAGCGCGATGCGCTCCGCTCCCCTCCCCAAGGAATCAGCGCTGCAGCAGCACTCCCCAAGGAAGCAGCAGCAGAGGCGATGGCACAGGGGGAGACACAGAAACAGTGAGTTTGGCACTGTGGGGGCATAGATCTATGGCACTGTTGAGGCATATTTGGCACTGTGGGGGCATACATCTGTGGCACTGTGGGGGCATATTTGGCACTGTGGGGGCATATGTTTGGCACTGTGGGGGCATATGTTTGGCACTATGGGGGCATAAGTGTGGCACTGTGGGGGCATATGTGGCACTGTGGGGGCATATGTGGCACTGTGGGGGCATATTTGGCGCTGTGGGGGCATATGTGGCGCTGTGGGGGCATATGTGGCGCTGTGGGGGCATATCTGGCACTGTGGGGGGCATATATCTGTGGCACTGTGGGGGCATATGTGTGGCACTGTGGGGGTATATATTTGTGGGGGCATATCTGGCACTGTGGGGGCATATTTGGCACTGGTGGCATGTGTGGCACTGTGGGGGCATAGCTGTCACTGTGGGGGTATATATGTGTGGCGCTGTGGGGGCATATCTGGCACTGTGGGGGCATATTAGTAAACGGCATCAGTTGTGCGTCAGCAGCGCGTGGGGCATAATTTGTAATGGCCATTACGGTGTGGGGTCTAATGGGCATCACGGTGTGCGACATAATGTGTAATTGTCATCACGGTGTGTGTGACATAATGTGTAAATGTCATAACGGTGTGTGACATAATGTGTAATTGTCATCACGGTGTGCGGCGTAATGTGTAATTGTCATCACGGATAAATAGTGTATAATGATTTAAGTAGCCTGTCATTGTTTGGCCTTGATCTGTGAGGTGTACTAAGTCCCTGTGTGGCCTTCAGCCGGCCAATTTGAGTGCGGGAGGACAATGACAATTCCTGCGGTAACCAATGTCTGGTCATGCAGGATGCAAATGTGTGATGTAAGGTAATTGTCTTCCTGCTAGACCACGCCCTTATATTAAACCACACCCCCTTTTAAATTAAGCCACACCCCCTATTTTGACGCGCGCCTCCGGCGCGCGCAATTTCCGCAGTACCATGTAATGTATTTCATTGGGGGGGGGGGGCGCATTTTTTTTCCTTCGCCCTGGGTGCTGAATTGTCTAGAAACGGCCCTGGCAGCAGCCCTGGTCTGATACAGCACACTGGACAGCATCCCTGGTCTGATACAGCACACTGGGCAGCAGCCCTGGTCTGATACAGCACACTGGGCAGCAGCCCTGCTCTGATACAGCACACTGGACAGCAGCCCTGCTCTGATACAGGACACTGGGCAGCAGCCCTGGATTGATACAGAACACTGGACAGCATCCCTGGTCTGATACAGCACACTGGACAGCATCCCTTGACTGATATGGCACACATGGCAGAGGAACATTGGAATGCCCGGCATTCTATGGGCATCCCCATGCAAACACTGGGCGTTCCCATGTAAATGAGGACGTGACGCGGTGTGCTGGGGGTGGTTGGCTGACGTCATATGATGTCAGCTGCCCGCCCTGTCTTCGTCTGGCTACAAGCAAATATAAGTCAATCTCCAGTCACTTATATTTGCGAGTCCACAAGAAATCATTTGATGGTTGATGACCATGGAATGATTTCTGTTGCGGCAGGACATGTGAGGGGATGTGTTTTCATAACACATCCCCGCGCATTGTTGCGGGGTGGGGGGTTACTGCAGCGGGTGGGTGTGTATACACCATGGTTGCAGGGCGGGCTCATTGAGAGACTTGCAACTTACCAAGTCAAGCAGAATGAGGGCCCATGTGCACTGCAGGTGGGGCTGATATAACATGTGCAAGAGAGAGTTAGATTTGGGTGAGTTATTTTGTTTCTGTGCAGAGTAAATCTTTCCTTCCTCCTCCTGCACTCTAAGGAATTCAGGTTGATACGCTTGCATGCGAATTCGCACACAAGGCGGAATTTAGCTCATTACGCATGCGCAACTGCCGCGGTGTGCATGTGCAGGTTTCATAGTCCGTGTATGCTCAGAAATACGCTTGCTAATGAGTCCTAAAATGAAGGCGTGATGTGGGTGTTTCTCTGGGCGCTGCTTCGCAAGAGGGCAAAAATGGGCGGGAACCTGAGTGTATACAAGGGGAGTTGACCACAAGTACTGGGTGGTGGCTTTGCAACCTTGCATGTACACTTGCAGTGCTCGGGCTGAAAAACATTCGCAAGAAAAAAGTGACTATCGGGTCTCGCTGGACTGCGGCAGGATGGTGTCTCAGGGGATACGGCCATTAGGTCTACAGCAACTAGGTCGACAAGCATTGGGTTGAAACCACTAGGTTGACAGACAACAAGGTCAACATGAGTTTAGGTCGACATGGGTCAAGGTCGACATGGGTCAAGGTCGACATAGGCAATGTCAACAGTCAAAAAGGTCGACATGGATTTTTCACTGTTTTTTTGATCCGACATGTGCCGACAGGTGTATTTCATGCCCTACCAATCACTAGGGCGTGGTGGGAGAATGAAAAAGTGTGCTGAGCGTAGCGAGGCACCGTGCCCAAAGGGGATGCGTTGCACTTCAAACTGTGTCCATGTCGACTGTGTTGACATGGACAGATATGTCTCATAGATCTGTCTAGAAATGTTTCCTCATCTGATGTAATTAATTTTCAATTACTTGAACGTACCTTTATTGTAGTATAAAACATATTTTAGGTACTTTAGTACGTCTATCCAATCTATAAATGAAAAAGACTTACAGTATGTTCAACTCTAAAGCAAACCCCTAAATGTTCTAATACATAATTGGAAGAGTTAATAATAGGAGGAAGATGTGGAAACACTGACTCCTTGTACATACTGTAGTGCTTGCTGGAAATAAGAGCCAGTTCTTGTATTTCCTATTACTAGAACAAGAGCAGAGACAGTGAGTGATCATCAGATCCTGTGAAATTGTGAAATTGCTCCAGGACATCCACATACTGGCTCTAAAGCCCCGTACACACGGGGGAAATATATTGCTCAGTTTCTCCTTTTCATCAGCAACCAGAGATGGTCGCTGATGAAAGGGCACCTCTGCCGGTGGTGCCGCAGAGGTAACCAGCTGGTCGCAGGCACAAGCTCCTGTGACTAGCGATTAGAATGGTGCTGAAAACGGGAGCGTGCACCCATCACTGGCAATATGGTCGCCAGCGACTATATTCCCAGCAATTTCAGCCCCTATCGCCCCCGTGTGTACACAGCTTAAGGCACTGCATTACATTGTATGGTGGCATACTCATGTGAGAATGGTTTTCATTTTGAAATAGTTAAAATATATAGAATCATTTACCCCTTACAGTCCTTTCTATTATAAATACAGTGATGATCCATTATGAAAACATGAGAACCAGTCATGCTTGGAGACCGCATACATTAACTGTCATGAAAGAGAAGTGACATTTTTCCTGATGCATCTGATCCCTACTGATAAAAATATATTTTTGTTTAAAAAAGGTTTTGGAATGAATAGGCTTACAGAAGTGTCCGTGCAGGAAGCAGATACTGTGTGTGTATTTTAATCCGGACAAGAGTTATATCAGTAAGTTTGTCTTCAGCACTGCATAGCTAAAGTAAACCATAACTACAGCATGTCCTGTCTACTGCAGACCATGTGACCAAGGGCTCTGCCCAGGGTAGAAGGCTAAGTGGGCCGCATGTTCTTCCATGGTGGTACCTGAGCCCTGCTTGTTTGGTACCTGTACCTGGCTTTATGGAAAGCATGGGCTGTTCCTGAAATGGTCTAGCTGTGCTGTGATACAGACTATTATATAATCCCCCAGGCAACCAGCTCTGAATCAGGCCCAAGGTTTGGAGAAAATACATACAATCATTAAACAATGATACAATACATACAATCATTAAACTTATATCTACTAATACCCCTTTCACACCACACTTAAACGGTATATTGCCGTTTTTTCCCCCTTTCAAAACGTTTAAGGCTGCAGTGGGAAAGTGCCAGAGTTGATTTACCGGTTAAAGATAACCGGTATTTCAAAACGTTTAAAAAGCAGAGTCCTACACGTTTCAGAGCCGTTTTTATGCAGCGAGAATGGCTCTGAAACGGTATTTAGTAAAAACAAAAGATTACAGACCTGTGATAGGCTGTCCCCTGCATTCTGCCTTGAAACGTGTTCAGGGGATTAAACGGGTTGACTGATGTGAATGGTACTTAAACGGTATTTAAAACGGTAATCTACTGCAATGTGAAGGCTCAGATTTACGTTTTATATACCATTTTAGTTAAAACCTCCATAATATTTTTTTCATTGTAAATATTTAATAATTACATTTTGTCCAACCTTTTAATGTCCTTTTAATATAATTAATTTACGGCAGATGAGTGTCATTTTTAATGTCATCTTAATACGTTGCCAGTTAGAAAAAAAAAACACTTCTAATCACTATAGCAATGAGCAAATATTATACATTACATATATGTGGTATTCAAATAAACATAATTATTTAGATTCATCTTAGGGTGGAACTGAGTTACACATTCTGTATGGAAAGAATAATAAAATGTTGCCAAAACAAATAAAATTAATCTACTGTACATGCCCTTGTAACCAAATAAAAAAAATAATGTCTGTTCTGGAAACTTCATTAATTTTAAATTAATTAACTTTTTAATTAAAGGTATGTATATATATATATATATATATATAACATAATAAGCAACAAAGTTAACAGAGTTAAGTACATGTATTTTCTGTATTGAGTGAATAGGGGTGAGAAGTGGTGTAATGGGGCATACACAAGGGGTGATTACAGCCCCAAATGGAGCACTGTACACTCTGTGTGTATAGCCCCGGGCAACAGCGATGAGCGGTCCAGCAGGTCGCTATCACCCGCAGGAAAAGCCAGTGCAAGATTGTGGGGCTTGGCCCATTAAAAATAGGCCAAGCCCAGCTCAGCAAGATCGCTTATCACACAGCATTGTGGTGTGCATCGTGAGTACACCGCAATGTGTGCTGAGCAATCATTCTTAAGGATGTCACTCAGAAAAAGAGCTGGTGTGTGTATGGGGTTTTAGAAGTGAAGGAGAGAGAAAACCAATAAAAAAGCTGGAGAGACATAGCAGGGAAGGGCATGGGGGCATGGGGGGGGGGATGTTGCAGGTGGTGATTTCAATACAATAGGTGTGGAAGAGGCTGGAAGAGGAAGAGGTAGATTTGGGGTCAGCCGGCCCCAGCTATTGTAGAGGAGGTGGAGCCAGAACTGACTGTAAAGGTGCCCACACACTAGAAAGATCTGCTATCTTAAGATGTGCACATAAATTAGCCTTGAAATCCTTTATCCGTCCTGGACAAAAGATTTCAGGTACAGTAAGTGCACATCTTTACCAAAGATTTCTCTTAAGATCCCATGTGCGTTCCTATGGATCTTTTGTTAAATCTTCTGATCTTTCATGCTTTTGTTAAATCTTCTGATCTTCTGATCATGAAAGATCAGAAGATTTAGCAAAAGATCCGCGGGAGCGCGCATCCGACCGACATCGGCCGATTTTTGACCGATTATCAGGCAATCGGCCAAAAAATTGTTCTTGAGTGTGGGCACCTTAACACTATCATGATGCCTGTTTCTACTGCTGGGTGGCTTTGCTGCTTTGAATGACTGTATGCGACCACAGAAGCTGAATGCAGTTGTGCAGATAAGTGGGGAGAGGGGCATTGGAGTTGGTCGATAATGTTGTGCCCAGGGAAGCTATGACCCCTACATTTACTTGTGCTTTCAACCACAGGTAGCTAGAATCACTAGAAAATGTATGGGTCCACAATACCATTTTAAAATATTTCCCACTTTGTTGTATATATGCATCTAGGGCAGGCATGTCCAACCTGCGGCCCTCCAGCTGTTGTGAAACTACACATCCCAGCATTCCTTGCAATAGTTTTAGCATTCCCTAATAGCAATACTATGGCAAGGCATGCTGGGATGTGTAGTTTCAGAACATCTGGAGGGCCGCAGGTTGGACATGCCTGATCTAGGGTATGCATATGCATTCCCAGTGGTGGATAAAAGATGGACAATGGCATCCCGATGTGAAGAATCCCAACAGGGCCTCCAAATATACACTAACCCTCTCCCCCTACCTCCCTAATTCTAAGCCTCACTGCTTGTAGTTGAACCCATAACTTTCCCACTGTAGCCTACCTCTAACCTTCTTTGTCAGTGCCTAACTCTAATCCCCCCTCCCTGCGGTCTTCTAGCAGCAGTTGGGGATCTTATGCAAGAATTCCGTCTGCTGGCATCCTGGCTGCTGACTGCTGAGATTTTAACTGCCCCATTATCTCTCTACAAGCTTTGAAAAATCTGCCCAGAGTTCCTTATTCCTCTTTGGTTCCAGTTTCTTTGTATTACATAGGATAAAACATAACACTCACAATAGAACAATATATTAACAAGTAGGTCTTATGGTGTGTACACACTTTGCAATGTGCATGAGATTTTGACTATATAGTCAAAATCGCATCGGAATCGCATGCATTACACATGGGTTTTAACATAGACTATATAGTGCAGATCTGCACTACAGTATATAGTCAAAATTGTATGCAGATCGCATACTGCCATGCGATGCGATCCCGATGTGATCTGATCGCATCGGGATTGCATCGCAAGCCAAATCGATAGTGTGTACACACCATTAGAGTGTGCAGAAAATTGAAATGGTTATAGAGGATCCTTATAAGAAAAAGAAAAGCTATCTTGACTCAACCAAGAACAAGCCGATTTTAAAAATCATTAAAAACTAATGCAACCTTGTCATGTGTTTACATTTTTCATGTTGACCTTTTAACCCCATTGACCTTTTGACCCCGTTGACTTATTGCATGTTGACCGTGTGACCATGTTGACCTATCGCATGTTAACTTTGCAATGCGGTTGCTGCTCCAGGGGGGAGGGTGGGATGCGATGCGGCCACCACGGTCGCTCAACAGGGGGGATGTTGGGTTGCAGGGTGATGCGATGCGGCCGCTGCATTGCTCCACCGGGGGGGTTGGGGTGGCGGGCGAGTGTGATGGCGCCAAGTCACTACACTTTGGGCGGCGATGCGTATCCATGGGGGGTACTACTGCCCTCCAGTGGCTGGGGCTCTAGGCAAGTGCCTAAAGCTGCCTAGTGGTGGTGCCAGCTCTGGGAGCACAAATATGTTAAGTTATTTCTATTATCTTGGAAACCTGATTTAAAGATTCCAGAAATGTAATACAACTTTCTGTGTTTATGCATTATAGTCAACAAGACTAATAAAGTGATGGTGATTCAATCTTAAATGGGATACGGTCATATTGTCGACCCGACTTAGGTCGGGTCAGTGAAAAAATCCATGTCGACCTCACGACCAGTCGACCTAACCCATGTCAACCTAACACATTTTTCGACCTAAACCTATGTCGACCTTGTCCCATGTCGACCTAGACATCTGTCGACCTTCACCCATGCCGACCTAGAACCCTGTCGACCTAGTTGCCTGTCGACCCAACGGTGTCGACCTAAGTCGGGTCAACAATACGATCCACACCCATCTTAAATACAGTAATGTTTACCTAGCACATGAGATCATAAAATTGGATCCTACTTTATTAAAAGCCAGTGTTTATATCTTATTTTCCTGTTAGATTTAATAGAAGGATTTTAATTACAGAAAGTACATATTGGTGGGCCATTGCCAGAGAATCATAGAAAAATGTAGAAAAATACCAGTTTTTTAAACCCACCTTTCGATAGTCCAATAAAAAATGTATTAAAGAACTGAGTAGAATTTTACTTGGAGACTTTTTATGATTGCTTATCGGCTGTCACATGTTTTGGATAGCCAATAAAATCCTGTTGAATTTAAATTAATGTGACATTGATTTGGGGGGGAAAACTTGATAAGAAACAAAGTCCAAAGATGTTATTTTAGAAAAAAAAACATATGAAGCTTCAATGTGAGAAAATAGATTATCAAGAAAATAAAGTTAGAGTCTGGGACAATAACCACAGGAAAACGTTTTACATTACCCATCAGAGGGAACTGAATGTGACTAAAGTTAAAAAAAAAAAAAAATGAACAATCTATACAATTGGACCATATTCATGCTAGGAAAAAGTCCCCATGATGCAAAGAAAGAAACTTTGCCCATCGTAATTTGTGTATGGGAAAAACTTAAATGCATTAGAAATGGATACTAAAAATGCTAAATGAAATGAAATTATTTCTATAGTCCTCTCTTTATTTTTTATAGAAAGAACTTAAGAAACAAAGCAAAGCATTTATGAAATAGAAGTTTTCTGCATGGCTTCTCCCATGAGCCCCAAAAAAAGTAAACTAATGGAAGAAAAGGACGACAAGCCAGAAAGATCTCAGTAAAGAATGTATCCAATTAAATCATTGATCTAAAGGTATTTTAACAGTATAAATGAAGTCCAAACTGAACTGAATGTATTATAAAATTACTAGATTGATGCCATTAACTTGTTTCAGGACTAAAACCCAAATTAATTCCAAGTGTATGATCAAGGAATAGGAACTACTCTTTTCTACCCTCATTTACCTTAAATTAAATTGTTCATCCACTAATATGTATGGACAACAGAAATTATTTTCTGGAATAAGGGTTCCAATTGAAAACCAGCCTAAAGCAAATAAAGAGCTCCTGGAATATAAGACTGAAAATTCCCACGTCCCTGTATCCCTTTCAACTGTGCAGACCGAAACATCAGTAAAATGTTAAATGAACACTGATGTCGAATACAATTGATACTATATTATTATATCATGTTCCAGATACACCAAAGATAATTCATATGAAGCAAAAATCCCAAAATCATATAAAATTTGTAAATATATGCTGAAAATTAGTCCAAGTGTTGAATGGGAGTTTTATTTTTTGAAATAATGATGAAGGTTTTCTCTAAGTGGCTCCTGCAAGGTCTGCATCTTCTGCCATAATAACAAGTATTAAAAAAGAAACATCGACAAATCAAATCAACATTTGGTGTAACCACCCTTGGTCATCAAAATAGCATCAATTCTTCTAGGTACACTTGCACAAAGTCAGGGATTTTGTATGATTATCATCAGGTGTATTATTATCCAATCATACCGAAGCTAATGATAATCATTTTCATATGTATGTTGAAACAGTCAGTAACTGAAACAGGAGGCTGTGTAGGAGGCTTAAAACTGGGTGACAAACACGCAAACTTTGCTATAAAGTTGAGGTTGTAGAAGACACAGGACATGCACCATGTCAAGGCCAAGCACAGCAACATGATACAAGGTAGTTATACTGCATCAGCAAGGTCTCTCCCTGGAAAATATTTTACTAGGGTTTCAAGATGTGCTGTTCAAGCTCCTTTGAAGAAGCACAAATAAATGGGAAATATTGAGGATCATACAATCCACATGCAATGCTGTAATCGGCCAAGTAAACTTAGCACATCCAATGAAAAGACACATCATATTTACTTTAAAATGGGAGGATGTCCATTGCAGCCAACATCTCAGAACTGGTCAGAAACAGGGGAACCCAGATACACCCATCTAATGTTACATAGTTACATAGTAGGTAAGGCTGAAAAAAGACTTGCGTCCATCTAGTTCAACCTGGTATAGATATCCATTGCTGATTTGGTAGGTTCTGGTATTTTACAGACAATTTATATTTCTTATTTGTACCCATGGATGTTTTTCTCCAGTAAATGTTTGTCCAACTTTGCCTTGAACGCATTTAATGAGCCAGCCGTTACCACCTCTCTGGGAAGAGAGTTCCAGAGTTTGACTGTTCTGACCGTAAAGAAATTCTTTCTACTATGTTCAAAGAAGTCCTGCCAGAACTTGTCTACATTGCAGCCATGAAGCAACGCCTTTAACATAAAACAAGTTCGAGCTACTCAACTGTTCATAAAAGCATAGGATCTGTGGTGCAAAAATAAGTAAGTAAAGAAGAACAAGAAGTCTGGAAAGTGATGATATCTTAGCTGCAGCCTGTCCTCTCTCTCCTACTACCTGGTTTCCTGCAACAGGGGAGGGGGAATGGGACCAGAACCCTCTTAAGTGCCTGAAGATATAGAAGATATGGAAGCTACAGAAGCTGTCACATTATTAGTATACGGTTGAATTGTAGCAATAGGTGTTCCATTAAGCAACAGCTCACAAGACACATTCAGTTGTGTAAAAGATAACCTCAAGCTTCCATTTGAAGAAATAGAACAAAAAAAGCAAACACAATCAGAAGAACAGGGGTTTAGAACCTTACACTTATTAATTAACCCCACAATCTCAATCTTTAAAAAAAGCTAATTTTCTAATTAAAGATCAAATAATATGCGGTCATCAGGTCGACAGTGTCTAAGTCAACAGTCAGCAGGTTGACACATCAAAAATGTCAACATGTATTAAATCAACATGTCAAAAAGTCAGCAAAAGTGAAAGGTCGACGTTTAAAAGGTAATCATGGTAAACATGATTTTTTTTTTTTTTTTAAAACAGACTTGAACATACAGATGGAGCCATCATCATCTAGCCTTCTCTGGAGAGCCATGGTGAGCCATGGCTATCCAAGGCCTATTGTTCTCAGCTGCAATACTGTACAATACATCGAACAATACACTAGGGGATTAGCAGAGTAATCCTATTACTCTCTTAATCCAATTAAAGGGCTAGATGAGAATGGCTCCATCTGTACTCTACAATCCCAGTTAGCATAGAGCTAGAATCTAATAGCGTGCCGAGCACAGCAAGACACCATACCAAAAGCATGGTGAGCACAATGAGCCATGCGTGGGGATACGATACACTAATATGGTGTCCATATTGACCTATGTCAACATAGACACCAAAATAACATGAAGAACTTTATTATTCCTGTGTCAACCTTTGACCATGTCAGCCAATGCAAGTCGACCTTTTTCATGTGTCAACCTTCTGCCTGTCAACCAATTGTGGTCAAACTACACACCGTCAACCTAGCGATCTACACCCAGATACAATGGTTTAATAAACACATGAATAATATTATAGTTCAGAAAGATTAACTAAAAATAGGTTCATTAGCTTTTCCTAATACCAGTACACAATGATAAATAGTCTGCTGTGGTATACAGTATTTACTAAAGTGCAGGTTTATATAACTGGAGATGTTGTCCATATCATCCAATCATATTGCAAGTATCTGAAGAGAATCGATCATACGCCGATGTATCGATTGTCTGATCTATTAATTACCTTATTTGACCTCAGTGTGAAGACCCCTTAGAGCTCCGTGAGAGTGTAACCTCATATGATATGACCAGTAACGATGACCACAGATACAAGGTTGAACTCTGATTTAATGATGACGAAAACAACATATTTATACACAACAAACGACGCTGGTTCAATTACATGATTGGTTAATATTTGGTGCAGAGGTAGGGAAATAGCAGTGTCTTTGTGGGGTGGCTTATACATCGCCTTGTGTAGTATTCGTTAGTTATGAGAAAGCACAGAATGTACAGTGTCTAAGGAAAGTAACAAAGTTTATGATAGCAGCGAGTACTGGAAAAGAGCCAGGATATAACCACCTTGAAATCAGCAGGGACAGACATAGAGAAACAAGATGGCTGATTAACCCTTCAATGAAAACAAGATGGCTGATTAACCCTTCAATCCCCTCTTAGAATCAATGTCCTTTTTAGACAATTTGATTCTTGTAGATGGCATCTTGTTTGGTACGGTGAATTTTGACATATTCACCATAATCTTCTGGTGAGGGAGGGCTTTTGGCAAGATCAGTGTACATAGCAGGTGTTACATTATCCAGGTACTTGGAACCAATCTTCTTGCATATGGGAAAGACACAATATCCTACTATCATAAGTACAATAATTACAATGAGGATAAATATGCCTATTTGTGTTAGTGCGTGTTTCCAATCATTTAACCATCCGAACCAGCTACTCCAGGGGTCCGTGATACCTGAGTTCTTCTTGAGTTCGATGGATAAATTTTCTAGATGTTTAATAGCTAGGGTAGTTTTTCCATTAGGACCTGTGTTGTCTGGGATATAAGTACAGCATCCATTAACCTTACCTATGTACACACAGGTTCCTCCTTTCTCGGCAAGCATCATATCTAAAGCCATGCGATTCTGAAATGTCATTTGTGATGTAGCTTCTAACTGTTCAGCAATACCTTTCAAAGCGTCCCTAGTATCATTAACGAAGCGCTGTTGATTATAATATATGTAATTTATCCAGTTCACATTTTTATTGATGGTTACCTGGGGAAGCAGGGACTCGAAGCCGGCAGCGACCTCATCACGAGCCTTAAATTCTTTAGGAACTCCCCGGGGAACACCAATAGTGTCTATGTATATGTGTGGATCGAAGCTTTCCTTTGGAGCTTCTCTTTTGTTTCTGGAGTTTGTGGTAGGTTTATTTGTGGGAGGAGGCTCAGACAAATCGGCTGGGAGAATGTGTATGGGCATAATGATCTTTGCCAGGGCACACTCTCCTTTCCAAGGATTATCCAGCTTTGTCCTGAGTCTCATGTCTCCACAAATAAAATAAATATCTCCCAAAGATTTCTTCATGGTGGGTATGGTGATATGTCTTCTTTCAGCACAATACCCATCAGGAAACAATTTCAATTGTACAACATTTTGATCAGTACTACTAGAGAAATAACAAGTGTAATTACCGGGGTAAATAGTTATAGTACTACCAGGGTTGGTATTCTTTGTCATAATGGGGTATTCCTTTTTCCATTGTTCACATTTGGCTTCTTCTATTACAGTGTCAGTGTATAAACTAAAAAAGCATTTATCCTGTTCAGGTGGTATGTGTATGGGTACAGTACCTAAATGGGGTCTGGACTTTCCACACACATAGCAATCAGTTTGATTAACCTTGCGGGCATTATACTTCATCCATTCTAACCAATAGTTTACATCAGAGAAACCTGTTTCCATAGACATGGTATCTTCATACGTGGGATTATCAATGGCTAACATATCATTAAAAGTAGTGACATGTGGTTTAAGGAATGATGGTGGTGTTTTAGGTTTTACAGTGGCTTTGAGGGCGGTGTATTCTGGGTTATCGTACATGTCCTTTAAATGGAATTTTCCTCTTGGGCCCCCGTTTTCCCCTGATTGATATTTACCCAAGACATATAGTCCGGCATCACCGGGGGCCGGGTTTTCTAAGTTAATGATAAATTGGCCATTGCAGGTGCCCTTTTTTCGTAGGGACATACGGGCTAGTAAGGATCGACCATTGGACCATTTATGGATGCCAACATCGGGGTAATATCCCCAGTCTTGGCTGATATCAAAGGCAGTGGTATCTGCTCTAGTGTTCCACCCAACAGCCCCCCATGAGTTGCAAGAATCTCCCCAGTAAGTACTAGTGACACAGATATATACGTGACTTACAGCGTGTGGTGTGTGTTGGATGTTACACAGCCAGGGCAGCGGTGGTTCTTCTCGATTCCCGCCTTGATTGTTTGAACAAGATACAATATCACAATAAGAAAATATGAAAGTAGCAACAGTTGTACTAGAAGAATTATACCAGAAGGTAAAACGTCCATCATTCTGAGTAATATCAACTTCAGCAAAACAGTTATAAAGAACAAGCCCGAATAAAATCACTAGGGCTAAGGTGGGGGGAGTCATATCCTGTAGCGTCGTCCTCGGCTTCAGAATGTTGTACCCCTGATTCCTCATCACCTCCAGCCGGCAGGTCTTCTCCAAGTTGGAGGTCAGAGCCACTGGCTCCCGTTATTACCTCTCTCGTCCCGTCTGTGTCAGTCTCGGGATCGGTGTCGACCTCTGTGTTGACGTGTGGTGGAGGTGGAATTTTCTTTACTCTGGATGCATGGATCCACGTTGGTCCTTCGTCGGTGAGGACAGCCGTCCTGGTAACCGCGACCACTTCTGTTTCTGGACCGTAGGTGAAATCTCCTGGATGTTTATTTCTGGGTAGGATCTTTACAACGACCTTGTCTCCAACCCTAAATGGGTGAGTGGGTATCTGTGGATGAGAAGGATTCTTAAAGATAACATTTTGTTCAACTTCATTAAGTTTCTGTATTAGGGATCTGACATACTCTTCTCTTATTATTTCTAAGTCTCCTTCTGTGGTAACTAAAGGGTTCTTTGCCCAGGGAGTGGGGAAAGGTCTGCCCATCAGTACTTCAAAGGGGGAGTAACCTAGAGTCTTTTGTGGAGTCATTCTCTGTGGGTGATATGGAATGTGAAACTTCCATTCTATTTGCAGTGCTTTGACTAGTTCTGCTGTGACTTTGGCTGTGAAGGCTGAACCTTTATCGCTATTGATTCGGAGCGGGCATCCTCAGCGCGGAATGATCTCTCGCGTGAGTATGCGGGCTACTGTTTTTGCATCTTCTGATTTAGTGGGATAAGCTTCCTGCATTATTGATATGTGTAAAATCTATTTGAAGATGTGTGAATGGTGTGGTTGGGTATTCTAGATGTTGGTGTCTTGCTTTATTTGGGTTGTTTGGGTTGTTTCTAAGACACACTATACATCTACTGATGTACTGTTTTACAAGTTCTTTGGCATTAGTAATGTAGAAATCATTGGAGAGGAGTAAAGTAGTTGTTACTATACTATGGTGTCCTACTCCGTGGTAATGTACTATGAACAATGATGCACTGGTTTGGGGTATACATGGTTTCCCCTCTTTGCAGATTAATCCAGTCCGTGGATTCTTCTGCAATATTGGATATGTTCAATCTGATAGATCTGAATTAGAGGCAGCAGCCTGTAATTCTGTCAGTAGGTATGTATCATCTAACGAAGGAGGCGAGATGACAGCAAGAGTGAGGTTATATGTTGCTATAGTGGCAGCACGTTTAGCAGCGGTATCAGCAAGAGCGTTGCCTTTGCTGATATCATCCTTTCCTCCAGTGTGTGCTTTACAATGAAGGATGGCAATTTGAGATGGTAATGTAATTGCGTGTAAGAGATCTGTGATGAGTTGCGCATGTGATATGCCTTTCCCATCAGCGCCAGTGAAGCCTCGGCGTTGCCAGATCATACCATGATCATGAACAACTCCGTAAGCGTATTTGGAGTCTGTGTAAATTGTGACAGGTTTGTCTTTGTAAATGTGACAAGCTCGAGTGAGTGCAATGAGTTCTGCAGCTTATGCTGACTGTAAGGGGACTGTCTTTGCTTCAAGGGTGGTGTTTGGAAGTTTAACCACTGCATATCCTGCCTGGTACGTGTTGTCATTGGGACGGCTGCAGGAGCCGTCAACAAATATTATGTCGGCATCGGGGATAGGCACAGTCGACATGTCTTGTCTGGGTGAAGTTTCTGAGTCAATTGTCAGAGTACAGTCATGTTGAGGCGGCGCCTCGTCGTCAGGTCCTTTAAGACCTAAAAGTGCGTTTAGTACAGGGACAGGTCCTTCTGAGTTTGTTGCGTATTTTACAGTGAGAGAAGGATTCCCTAGTAGGAGTACTTCATAGCCGCTGAGTCTTTGGGCAGACATGTGTTGTGTGTGTAGACCTTTGAGGATGGAGAGGACATTATGTGTGGTATGTAACACAGTAGGATGTCCTAATGTAAGTGATGTGGACATCTCAACAACCATTGCACAGGCAGCCAGTGCTCGAAGACAAGCTGGCATTCCTTGCACAGTGACAGGCATTACCTTTGAGAAGAATGCGACTGGGCGCATTTTGCCTCCATGAAGTTGGGTCAGTACACCCGCCATAGTTGTACATGTGTCCCTTGCAAACAAGTGAAATGATAACATATAGTCCGGGAGACCAAGCGCGGGACTCTGTACTAACATTTCTTTCAATTTTTTTAAATGCAGAATACATTTCATCTGACCATTGTATAACCTTGGGTTTGTCTTTGAGTGTGCATTGTCTCAAGATATTATCATAGTAGGAACAATCAGAGATCCACTGTCTGCAGTAACTTACCATACCCAAGAAAGACAACATATCCTTCTGGGTAGTTGGGGTGACCAGGCCCAATACAGACTGTATGCGTTGTGGACTGATTTTTCTTTCTCCCTCAGAGAGTACAAAACCCAGGCAATTGACATGCGCTTTACACCATTGCAATTTTTCTCTTGACACTTTGTGTCCACATTCTGCTAACCAGTTTAACAATGAGATTCCATCTAACCGGCTGGTCTCCTCGGTGACACTACAGAGAAGCAGATCATCTGCATACTGTAGCAGGACAGAACTATGGGGGGGGTGCCATGGAGCCAATGTGGCTTGGAGGATTATGCTATAGACCACTGGAGAGTCAATATAGCCTTGGGGTAAACGACACCAGGTTAATTGTTTACCTTCAAATGAAAAAGCAAAGAGTAATTGGGTCTCTGTGTCTATAGGAATGCTAAAAATGCGTTTTTCAAATCTATGACATTAAAGTGGGTTGCGTTTGCAGGGATTGCTGAGATGAGTGAATTGATGTCAGGTACTATGGGTGCAATAGGAACAATGAGATCATTTACTTTTCTCAAGTCTTGTACGAATCTAACAGAGCCATCGGCCTTAGCAACAGGGTTGATAGGTGTCGAGTAAGGTGAGACAATGTACCTGAGTATGCCTTGTTCGAGGAAGTCATGTATCATAGGTCTAAGACCTTCAATCTTTTCTGGTGAGAGTGAATATTGTCTGCAAAACACGGGTTGTGTATCTGGTTTGAGCTTGGCTTTGTATGGTGTACAGGGTATGAAGCCAGTGTCATAAGGGCCAATGGCCCAAATTCTATCATCAATTTGATCAAGTGAGTTGTCCAGAGTATTTTGTAGTGACACAAAGTGTGGGGAGGTGACTTGGAGCCCACTCCCTTGTGGAGAGGGTGAGATGGAGATGTGGAATTTACTAAACAAGTCACGGCCCAGTAAGTTAACAGGACATTCTGGGATGATCCTGAATTGGTGTATCCCTAAGTGTTTTCCC
This sequence comes from Crinia signifera, assembly GCF_055691185.1. Lineage (NCBI taxonomy): Eukaryota > Metazoa > Chordata > Amphibia > Anura > Myobatrachidae > Crinia > Crinia signifera. The sequence continues at coordinate 44,148,928 of NC_139228.1, read as the reverse complement.
TTGTCAGAGCGTATGATAACTGGGTCAGTCAGGTATGTGTCAGTGGGTATCCCGTTGATTCCCATTGAAGGAGTAGTCTTTTGCAGTTCACCATCATAGTTAAGAGAACACAAAACACTGGTTGTTGCCCCACTGTCTACTAGAAAGGACAGTTTTTTTATCATCAACATATAATGTGATGAGGGGTGAATCTTCCCAATGAGTAGTGAACTGTGCAAAAGATGGGATACCCTCCTCCGGGCCCCGTCAATGTGCAGGGTCAGACCAGTCCACTCTGAAACGTACATGGTCTTGAACTGATGTTGAGTGTGGTCTGTATGGTCCCTGTTGGGGTCTGGGAGTGTAAGGTTGTTGTGGTTTCTGGGGAGGGAGTGGACAGTCCCTAGCCCAGTGTGTATTCCGGCCACAGTTGAAACAAGTTGTTTGTCTTGGTACTGCACCAGTATTGTTGTGATCTCTGTTGTATGGAGGCGCACGGGGTGTTGGACCCTGAGGGGGTCTATATGGTCTTTTCTGGTTATTTTGTGGGATCCCCCTATTTGGTCTATTTGGTGGGCCTCTGTTATTATTTTGGAAGTTGTGAGTAGAAGTGACGACAGTCTTCTTCATATCAAAACATCCAGCAGATTCTTTTTCATATAAGTGCTCACTAAATTCAGTGAGTTTGTCAGATGTCCAGGTAGAGACATTCTGTTTGACTGGCGTGGAAATGGAGGGGTGTAGGTTATTGATAAAGGTGGAAATGAGTAAAGGGAATATTTCAAGAAATAGTCCCGTTTCCTCAGTCCAGCATCTTTTAAATCTCTTCCAAAATTCAGTGACTGTAGGTTTCTATTTACATGAAACTGCAATAGGCAGCGATGTTCAGTGTTAGGGAGAGAGAGGCCAATACTGCAGCTTCCCCCTCAGACCCCCCTCTTCCAGCAAAGACACAGAAGCCTAGCAGGAATCCGCCGTACACCCTGAGAGCTCAACAGAAAATAGATCTTTCAAAGCTGAACTGGTGTACGGTGATTTCATTCCACATGTCAGTTATCTCCTGTGCTTTGTTAAGGGGATAGTCTGCAGCTGTTTACTATATTGCAGGGATCGGGGTATTAATACTGGGGACTTGATTCCAGTCCCATCTATTATATTGTCCACCTCATGGATTAACAAGGTAATAATTTGTGGGCAACATATTCCTTACATATTTCACTAGGTAATGGGGGTGGATAGACTGTTTTATTCTTACTATTATTTCCACCCATGTCGGGGTATGATTGTGTATCAATATTTCTGACTATGAATGGGAGCGTGGAAAGTTCTTAATACTCAGACCAGGGGCACCGTCTTCAGTCAGGCAGGTCGGGACCTGTGGCAGCAGACTGTGAGGGTTGGTCTTTATCTGAATATTATATGAACTATATTTCCTCTAGATACATCCCATTAAATATAAAAGTACAAAATGTTAGTGAAACAACAGACCGTCTACGTGACGGTGGACAGAGTCTTGTTGTTATGTTGCTGAGAACTGTATGTGAAGCCTCACGTTGCGTTACTCCGAGAAGGAGAGCATAAAGTCCGCAAGTCTGTTGGCATACAGTAGTCAGATTAGACAAATGGTGAAGTTATTGTGCGTGAACTTACCAGCCGCACGGTTTACAAGGAAATACAGATATCACGAGTGTGTATACTCACCAATCACACAGGGATATTGAATGAAAGAAAAACTTATACTTTAAGACAATACAATAAAGACAATTGGCCAATAAAGAATGGGCGTTCAAAGTGAGGTACTATTTAGACTAAAGACCCCAGGTCTCCTTCGTACTCCAAGTACGGCATCTGATCCTAGATCAGGTTATGTGCACAAAAATAGAAGACTTTAACTTCTATGATAGAAGACTCTAACTTCTATATAAGACATTCAACATACCCCAGGCATGGTGTCACAGGTTCAGGATCGAGTATGTCCGTAACCTCACAACAGATTCAGGCAGACTGTAAAATCTTTATGACATCTGTGTAGGAATGGACCTCGCATCCCGGTGGCCGAGCCCCCACTTGAAGAGAATCGATCATACGCCGATGTATCGATTGTCTGATCTATTAATTACCTTATTTGACCTCAGTGTGAAGACCCCTTAGAGCTCCGTGAGAGTGTAACCTCATATGATATGACCAGTAACGATGACCACAGATACAAGGTTGAACTCTGATTTAATGATGACGAAAACAACATATTTATACACAACAAACGACGCTGGTTCAATTACATGATTGGTTAATATTTGGTGCAGAGGTAGGGAAATAGCAGTGTCTTTGTGGGGTGGCTTATACATCGCCTTGTGTAGTATTCGTTAGTTATGAGAAAGCACAGAATGTACAGTGTCTAAGGAAAGTAACAAAGTTTATGATAGCAGCGAGTACTGGAAAAGAGCCAGGATATAACCACCTTGAAATCAGCAGGGACAGACATAGAGAAACAAGATGGCTGATTAACCCTTCAATGAAAACAAGATGGCTGATTAACCCTTCAGTATCCAAGTATTATCTAATTGGTTGTTATGGTCAACATGCTGCACTTATATAATTCCACACTTTAGTAAATACAGTATACCCCAAAGGTTAAAAGTGGTATTTGAGGCATGGGATTTAAATACTGAAAGGTAGCGCTGTCTAGCATCGGTGACAAGAAAAGTCTTCTTGGCTTAGAAAGCCCTCAAATGCCGGTTAATAATCCCACCCCCCTCCCACTGCTGAATCCCCTTGGTAACATGCAAAGGGATGTACACGATCACACCCCCTTTCATGCAACAGAAGGGGAGAGAATTGAATGATTTCTCTCCTATTTGGAAATAAAACTCAGTCTAAACTGACTTTTATTTCTGTCGGAGTACGCCGATGAGGAGGCTGGCAATGACGTCATGTGATGTCAGCCATCCGCCCCTGGCAGGCTGATGCCTGCCTGAGTTCCCAGGGGAATGCCCAACGTTTTCATGAGGAGACCCATAAAACACTGGGTGTTCCCCCTGCTCCAGCCCCATTTGCACCCCTGGCCCTTCCTCCCTGCAACGAACAGCCCGGCAAGTGTGTAGGCGCAAACCCCAACCATCATGGCTGAGGACGAATTCGGATCGCTATGAGTGATAATAATAAGGCCCAAAATGAAACTACAAAAAAAAATGATACACATTATTAAGAATTACATTTTATATCATGATTAAAAGCATAACATTTGTTCTTGTGAAAATCTGGAGTCCTCCCTGTATTTTTTGGTATATTTCTTATATTCAGCGAAAATTGTGTCATCAAACCGCCAGACTACCAAATTCACTCTGGACATACTCTACATGTGGTAGACTGTTTTAAACTATCGAGAGTACAGTATTGCTCCTCAATATTGACACTTTCCAGTACATACTGTGATAGTATATCATTATTGACTAAATGGAAGAAGCAGTGCAATGAAATATGAGTAATGGGGCTTTCTGCGTTTATAATACTTTAATATAGTTTATTTTCCCTATTGAAAGTATACTTTCATATTGTCCTTTTTGTATTTAAAAGTCTATGTTTTTTTTGTGTTTTTTTTTCCGGTTGTTTGTGTATTCATGGCTTGTTGACAGCGGATTCTGGTACAAAATGCAATGTTTTTACTACTACTGACTACTTTGGACACCATTAAAGTAATCTGAAACTTTTATAGGCGTTGAGAAGCACACAGTATTTCCACATTGAACAGAAGTCGATAGAACGCACATTCCATTCTTTCATTGGAGAAAAAAATGTCCACATTGAAATTGGTAAATAAAACATGTGGATTTAATTTCTAACATGAAGTAAAGGGAAAATTCACAAGTGGAATGTTTATTCTGCGAAAAAAATATTACCAGCAGCTTAAAAGGAGATTCATTTATGGTTCACAGTCTGCAGCGCCAATGTCTAGTCAGAATGGTAGTCATTACAGTTCTAAACTCACTGTATGTGACCTCTGTATTATATTGACCTGCAGTGGGGGTTTAGTGTAAATTGTTATACATTCCGGCTACAAAAGAAAAACTAAATATATAAATTCTATATGTGTCTGTGATTAGTATATATATATATATATATATATATATATATATATATATATATATATGTGTATGTGTGTGTGTGTGCGTGCAAACAAAGGTTAATTGATTAGTGTACAAAAAAAGCAAGTAATTTAGTACAACAATTGCATTTTGTCTCCCCAAGGACGATACACTTGGTCCAGTGAGAGTCCAATTATTCAATACCATTGGAAAAGTAAAGTATCAGTGGTAGTTTTTACCTATGGGCTGCAGGGCTGCAGCCCCCAAGGTAAAATCCACCACTGAAGTGAAGCCAGATGCAGTCTGTGAGACTTCACTGTCTTCACTGTGACTGGCAGTACTTCCAATAGGAAGTACTGCCAGTCACCAAAGCAGTCCCATTGGGAGGTGTTCCCTCCCTCCGGGACGTCTCTCTATGCAGCCCAAAAAATTTGGGGATTACGCATGCGCAGTACCTACATTGGTAGTATGCATGCGCGGGTCCTGGTGCCTGTCATCTGTGTTGTACAGGCGCCGGGACCGTGATATCCCTTCTATGGGCTGTTGCCGAAGCAGCGCATAGAAGCTGTCCGTATGCGCAGTACAGAGGTTTGTACTGCGCATGCACCAGTTCCGGCACTTGTCATCATAGTACAGGCATCGGAACACTGCGTCTGTGATGGACCAGGAGGAGTGGCAGCAGTGGCAGGGGGTGCTTGCATCTTGGCCTGCAGCACCCCCCTCCTGCCATAAGGTACAAGCTGCCATTGACTGGCGCCACAAAGAGAAGATGTAGAATGTTGCCATGAAAACCCTGGAGTAATTAGAAGCCTTACTGTGCGGCATAATTTGTAAGGGCATTTTTGTGTGGGACATATAATAGGGTCAGGGGCATAACTAACCCAAATATGGTTGGTATGTGGTATAATATGTAATAGGTCTTTATAGTGAGTGGCATAAAGTGAATAAAGAATTATGGTATCTGGCATAATGTGTAATGGGCATTATGATGTGTTGCAAAATATGTAATGGGCATTGTGGTGTATGGTATATTGTGCAAGGGGCATTACGATGTGGGACATAATGTGATGTGTTGCATAATATGTAAAGGTAGTAATGTGCAAGGGGCTTAAAAAAATTACAAAAGGGTGGGGGCTGTGCCAAATCATACCCTTGCTTTGCGCACCATATCACCTAGCTACACCTTTGCTGGCAAGATGTATTAACAAGTTGTAAGTGAACCCCCCCTCCAGCAGTCAGAGCCCAAAGCACATCAGTCTAGTATCTACAGTATCTGTGGCACATAACATCTGCAGATGCCACTATAAACTGTAACTTAATGTATTACATCTACTCTGTGTTTATAAAAACTAAATTTGCTGTGCTATATAAGAAACTGTTAAAAAATAAAATAAATAAAATACCCAGTTGGTATCCCTGGAAGATAAAAATGACATTAAGGTTTGCTGTATTATTGCATTTAATAGACTAAGCACCAAAGGCAGAATTCATCAGAATTGATATCAGTAAATCATTGTCTGGCGACAGAAGCTTTATTAGATTTCCTAATTAGAAACAGCTTGGAGTTCAAATTATACTAAAGAAATCTTAACTGGAGACCTTTTTTATTAACAGTGACAGGCCTATGACCTTGAACTAACAGGGTTCAGTGCAGCTAAGCAAGATGCCATGGAATGTTTTGTTGACATGAGATTGTTAACATGCTGGCAGTGTCGACATTGGCTATGTCAACACTCATCATGACAACATTGATGAAACATATCAACATGATTAGAATATCCCTGGTGGTCCAGTGGTGATTAACCTTGTCAAACGGCTCCAGTGATGTCTTCTAGGTCTTGTGTCAGCTGATCAAGACTTCATGCTGATGAAGACAGCGCTGATCAGTGAGTATCACTAACCCTTAACCCCAACCCTCAGCCTACCTCTACTGATGGCTCTCCCTGTAGTAGCAAACCTTTAACTTCCCCACCCATCCTAAGCCTAACCTTTTGCTGCTGGTACATGCAGAACTTTTCCATTTCACATGTTGAAATTGTGAACATGTGTGCACTCTGCACATACATTGTACACCCTGCCCCACCACCCCCAAAAATACTAAACAAAAACTGAAGCAGCGCTAGATACAGTATAATTTACATTTTCAATAAAAACAATTAACAAAACAATAGTGGGATTGTCTGCAACACTATACAATTTTTTTTATCAAAAACAAAAAAATAATTAAGTAAAAGGTAAAATAACTGGTCCCTAAGAAAGGACAATATAAAAAGTGAAAATCACTTAAAGGAGCAGTCACACAAATAATGGCATGTCAATTCCTCTGTTCTTAAATAGTGCTGACTCCTCATATGGAATTCCACACTTTAAAGTGGCAGTAAAAGCCTCACCGCTGAAGAATTCACTTGGGTCTTTTCCGGTCTTGGGTCCAATTATGCTAATGATGATGTGGTTTTTAATGATGAAATTTGGCAAGTTGGCTGCCACCAATACCGCCCCACCTGATATTTCCTACCCCCTTCTTCAATCATAGAAACATAGAATATGATGGCAGATAAAAAGCTCTTTTTCATTGATCCTTTTGGCAACTTCAACACTTTTTTCCTTAGATCTTATGTGCTCAGTGTATATTATGCCCCCTTGTGAATATAATGTCCCTGGCTTGTCCATCCGCAAGCACATAGCCATGCTGGCTTGTCCCCCTACACCCACGAGTGCATAGGTGTGCCCGAATGTCCCATTCCTCTCCCCACCATAGTATAATGGTGCTGGCTTCTCCTTACCCCACTTGCACCATCACTTGTCAGTGGGCCCCATAGGACTCAGCAGGCCCTAAGTGACCACTTTGGTTTCCTAGCGGTAAATCTACCTCTGGTGATAACAAGGTGAAACTCCACCTTTTATATGCTTCAGCAGATGGAGGCAGACCTACCATTGGTGCAGTAGGTGCAGTGCATTGGGGTTCCAGAGTAATAAGCAGCCCAATGCAGCCCACTGTTACCCACTGTTTTTCCTTGTCACAGTCTGCCTCCCCCTTCCTCTCCCTGTCACCCTCTCCCTGTTACCCACTGCTGTTTTGCATATTGTGAACTTGAATTGGGGTGGAGGAGGGGGGTCCAAACTATATTTTTATACTTGAGCCCAGAACCCACACGTTCCACCACTGGATGTGGGTACTGCAAAAAGCCATCCAGAGCTATGCAACAAGACATGACCTTCGAGAGAAGGTGGAATGTCCATCCCTGTGGAGAATACGCTTTGTGCAAGGTGTGGAAATCACTCTCTAAAGCAGACTTCCGCCATTTCAAATTTATGTTCTCATCCTACAGTGCTGCCCTGTCCCTCTCCAACTAGTCACACTTCAAGAAACTGATTTCCTGCCAATCTTCAAATATCTGGTGTCTTTTTGGCAGCATCAACTCCATTTTCTGCCACCCCTACCTCGACTCACTTCCTCACTCTATGTTCTTGACATTTCCATCTACTGTACTTCACATTCAAAATTTACTTTATATATCCGGATATCACATCCCAACAGACCATCCTATCCCCAGGGCCGGCGCCACCACTAGGCAGCTTTAGGCATTTGCCTAGGGCGCCGGCCACTAGAGGGTGCACCACACGCTGCAGATTAGTGTTTGAGATCCCTTAGGACACTTCCAAAGGAACAGAGGTGTGGCGGCTACCTAAAGGTAACTTAAATGGCTAGGGCTGCATGTAATAAGCCAGCTCCTGCTCTGTACTACTCCGAGTGACAGTCCCACATGTGATCGTGAGCTGCCCTCCGCCACATCCCCCATGGCATATTCACCCTATCACCCGCCATTCTCTCTCCCCTCCTCCCAGCACCCGGCATATCCCCGCATTTGCATACCAGATGCAGCACAATTGTAATCAGCCCTGCCCCCTTCCTGTCATTGCTGAGCTGCTGCCAAATCCGAGGAGGAGCAGCAGCAGCCCTGAGCCAGGCCTGCTGGTAACAAGCCCCCCCCCCCCAGCGGTGAAGGAGAGTTAGTGCCCTGAGTGGGGAAGAGGAAACCACCTGCACTGATGGGGAGAGGGAGACCCGGAGCCGTGGAGTGGAACCATGTGCTGCTGGAGGAACAGGAAGATGAAGCCCTGACAGGTACACATTCAGTGATGGCTGTCACAACACAATAAAACTCCAGTTTTTAAACCCCTGCCCAACCTTCGAGTTTCTCTTATAACCCCCTCTGGTCCTCTCATTACTTCACTGGTCCTCTTATCACCCCTCCCTCTGGTCCTCTATCCCCCCCCCCCAGAGCCTCCCTCTGCTCCTCTTATCACCCCCCCTGGTCCTCTTATCACTCCCTCTCTGGTCCTCTTATACCCACCCTCTGGTCCTCTTATCCCCCCCTCTGGTCCTCTTATCACCCCCCCCCCCTCTGGTCCTCTTATCCCCCCTCTGGTCCACTTATACCCCCTCCCTCTGGTCCTCTTATCCCCCCCTCTGGTCCTCTTATCACCCCCCCTGGTCCTCTTACCCCCCCTCTGGTCTTCTATCCCCCCCTCTCTGGTCCTCTTATCACCCCCCCCCGGTCCTCTTATCACCACCCCCCCTGGTCCTCTTATCACACACCCCCCCTCTGGTCCTCTTATCACCCCTCCCTCTGGTCCTCTATCCCCCCCGGTCCTCTTATCACCCCCGTCCTCTGGTCCTCATCACCCCCCCTTCTAAGTGCTTAACCCCTGCTCCCCACAGTCTAACCCTAACCCCACTCACAGCCTAAACCCCCCTTCCCCAGCTGCCCACTACTGCTTTCCGCATACTCACCGATCGCTTGCTAATGGTATTAGAGCACCAGCATCCTGATTCTTTTGCGTGCCAATATTCTTACAGCAGTCAGGATGCCGGCACCTATATTTGGACCACCAGAATCCAGACGCTGGGATGCTGACTCTTTTAGGATGCAGGCAGGGTGCAGCGGTGTGGAGGGTAGCATGCATGATCTTGACAAGTGTAGGGGGTGTGGCTCTGCTGAAGTCACTATTTGAGCGGGGCAGACCCCCCGGCATCATTATAGAAAGCATACCCAGCTACCGCCATCACTGATGGAGACATGCCGGGCACCTATGGAGCTGCTGAGCTTACCACAAGCTCTCTAATGTGAATAGATGCACATGGCATCTATTGCTATCCCTAATACCCTAACCCAATCCACCAAACAAACTTGAATACCCTCACCCAGAAACTGCTAAATTATCAGGCTAGGAAACTTACAAGATGCCGTGGCCGCACTTTTCCCCTGAGGGGCTCTGTATTTTTTTACAGTAGTAATATCCCTAATCTGGTCCTCCCCATTTACCTCCCCACTAGACCCCTCCCACTCCTCTCTATCCAACTACTGACCCTTCTCTCCTCCATTTTTGCTTCCAAAATCTTCAAAGACTCCCTGCTTGGCCCATTTTGGTCATGTTACAGCTGCAGTGTTTGATAGAATTGGTGATGCAGCAAGAGTAATGGAGACAGACGACTTAAGGTTAAAGTTTGCAGGTTTTATGTAATTCTTCCTCATAAAGATTACAAAACAATTTAGAAATATACAATACATGAACTTGGAGAAATAATAACAGCCTTAGGGCAAGATGCACTACGTTTCAAAAGTGATAAAATGGAGTGTGATAAACAACCAGCCAATCAGATCCTGCCTGACATTTTTCAAAAACAGTGTGTGACATGGAAGTGGCTGTTTTTTTTTACCACTCTCCAATTTATCACTTTTGAAGCTTAGGGTAGTATTCAATGAGGATAATTAGCCCTGTTTCACAACAAATTTGTGCTATTTTCGCATTGGAAGGTGATTTTTTGGGTCAGAAAATGAATCACCCTATTCAACGTGCACTTCTCGCCGTCTTTCTAAGTGATTTTCGCCGTGTGTCAAATCGACATCTTTTCATGGTGAAGTGGAAAGTGAACTTTTAAAATAAAGTTGTTGTTTTTTTACATTTGGTGTCAATGCTATTTTTATTCCTGTGCTTATAGCACATGAATATATATTTAATTAAAAAAAATATATATTTTTTTACACATAGCAGCCAGCAGGGGGCCGGGAGCCCCTCCTTAGATATTCATATATTCACTGCTCCCGATCATTACATATGCATGATCAGGAGCAGTGAATACTCGGTCCCCTGCTGGCTCTCCCGGAGGGCAGGTTGTGCTGCCTGGGTCCTGGGGAGCCCTCCTCCCCTCCACATACATTCTGGGGCAGGCAGGGAGACTTCCATCTCCCTGCCTGCCACCGTCCTCTGGCTCCCTGTGGGATGGCGCAGGGGTTCACACTCGCCGTCAGGGGCAGCGAGCCCCTGCCCCATTGAATACGGGGATAGCAGGGGGACAGCGAGGCTCCGGAACACGGCGACTGTGCAGCGAATCCTAAACAGGATTCGCTGCACGCCGTGAATATGTTCATTGAATACTGCCCTTAGTGTATCTGGCCCACTAACTGCAGGACTGAGAATAAACAACAACCACAAGAAGGAGTAATAGGAACTAGAGCAACAATTCATTCGACTGGCAATAGAATAGGTCTTTAATCATGATAGCTCGAACTTAGTACCTTATTCTGGTCCGTTCGCAGACAGCGATCATTTGTACATTGAGCGTCAGCTGCCCGCCCACTTCCTCCGAGCTTGCACGCAAATCTAAGTGACCCGGGAGTCATTTAGATTTGCACCCACAGGCTGCAAAAGGATCCATTTGCAGGCCCTGCGTGTGAAGGCATGCCACCATTCACAGGATGAGTAACACACCCGCCGGCGGCATAGGCGCCGATTCTGTGGGTGTTCAAGGGCTTGAGCACCCATGGAAATTGATGAGCACCCACTGGGGCCCGAGTCGTGCTGCTGGGCCGCAGTTTTACTACTCATACCCGCTATATTATACAGCACATGTACTCCCCTACTAAGTAGGAATTTCTTTTCCAATAGCCGTAGGTTGGACTTCTCACTAAGGTAAGTATTACTCTTCTCGTCTTCTCAGAAAAGCTCACGTAGGATTTTAAAACGGTTTATTTCAATCCAGCTTTGCAAACAATAAATATACACAATACTTCAAAACAGTACATACATAGTAAACTCTTGTCAATATGAAAATCAGAAAGTACACCAGTTGCTTTTATTGTACCGGAACATGCGCTGTTTTCACCATGTATCTCCTCCGGTCCAGACTGCCTCGGCTGAACAAATATACTACCTTACCGTATACACTGTAAACAAAACCTTTAAGTACAGCACTGTTAATAGGAACAAACACTTTTATATACAGCAAATCTCAGGCTTTTCTTCTTTACTACTCTTTGGTTATACTAAACTCATCTATGTTCTATAGGCTTATGGCCACCTTATCATTGCGCAATAATAATTTGAACTTATTCCTATCTATATCTCCTACAGTAAGCGCTTTTTCTCCCCTTACAGAGCTCTACCTAGTGGCCACAGTCCAGGAGAAGTTCCAGTCTACAACACGGATCGACAGGGCAGGAGAAGGTAAGTAGGGTATGATTAGTCTACACAAACGGTGACACTAAGTTATAATTTAAAACTGTAGGTGAGGTGCATCCGGCTAGGTTGAAGCAACACGTTGTTCTTGCAGACCCTTATTTGCTACAATGAAGCCTGACTGCTAGTAAGGTGTATCCTTACTTGTTCCCTTAGCGCGGCTGCAGATTATCAGCTGACTTTCCTTTTTCTTGTCTACCTGTTGTCCAAGTATCCTGTGTAATGCTGGCTTCCTAGGCAACTAGGATTGCTGTAGGGTAAATGGAGTACTTGACTGCGGGGAAGAGGGATATTCCCTCTTTTGGCCTTCCCCTGGCTCACACAGCCGGGTTTCGCCTGTTTACTGCACTGTAGTCTAGATATGAGACTCAGTCTCTGGTTTAAGCTCCTTTACTTTGGGGCGTCCCCTGACTCGAATCCGTCGGGTTTAGCCCGGGTTATCCTGCTGATATGTTTTATTTGCCTATGCTCAATCTTTATAAACACTGGTTTAGATTATCTGTCCCTGAAGAAGAGTCCACCACTACCTCCTGGCTCCAGCTACTACAATTCTCTAAGAAGTTTTCACGTATTCTCACTGACAGGAATTATGAATCCACTTAACTTGCTGTCCTACTGTAACAGTTCGGTAACTTCTTGTTAGCAGGAGTAAATATAAAAATGTTCAACCTTTCCTGGAGAAATGTTTTACATCAATTCCCACAGAGTCATGTATTTTATGCGATCCTCTCAGGATATACTTTAAGGGGATAGTTCCTATTCTCCAGAGACCTGATTCTAGGATCTGCTTCTGCCTCAACGGAGCGAGATTTATAAGGATGATACTGCTCTACTGCCAGTGAATCCGTACTCAGACACAGTCTTTTAATATCAACTTTACTTTTGCTAGCAAAGGATGAAGTAAACTGTGATATTAATAAGTAACTCTGATATGCGACTGGTACGGTGCTAAGCAGATGGGTGTCTGTTCTGCTACAATATGTCACTCAGCTTTGCTATGGCAACTAAGTATGCTGTGTGGGAGGCTGGCCTGAGGATGTAATGAGTGGCCTTTGCTGGCCTGAGGATGTAATGGGTGGCCTTTTGGGCTGGTTTAACACTCACCACACCCCTTCTCTGTTCCTGGTCTGCCGCAGGGCTGTCGGAAACACTCCCTCTGGTGCCGCCTTCTCACTGACGCAGCTATATGATGCGGCCTTCTTCAGCTTTCAGTCACAGCCCCCGGGATCTCCCTCAGCCGCCGCGTCACTTCAGCACCGCCTCCAAATGGCGTCATCCATCTCCTGGCTCTTGCCGCCGGACTCCGTACACTCTCGTTCCCCGGAGCGGCAGCCGCCTGTCAGTCCCGTTCAGCGTTCGTGGAGGAGAGCCCCGAGGGGAGCACCGGAGCCTCAGGTATATCTCCTATCCCCTTTCCAGCACCGCTGTCCGTCACAGCTATGCTGCGCTGCTCTGCCACCGCTCAAATTCTCCTCAGCCTTACTTCTCTACACCCGGCTTTCCCCTTTTATCTCCTTCGTTTGAGCGGGTAGCACAGGGGGCTCGCGCTGGTCGCGAGCTCCCCAACTTTATTTATATATTTATTGTGTCCATTAATTCGGGGAACAAACTATCCCCCCTTCTCTGGAGAACCACTGGTACAGTCCAGTCAATTGTAACGCGGGCAAGCTGCCCGGGGCAGTCCACTGCAACGTCTAGAAGGGGTGTTCTCTGTTACTTTCCACGAAAGTGTCTATCTATGCACTTATAACTTTACATTAAAGTCTATGCTGCCCTCCATGAGGGTGTTTGTAATTCTACCTATTTATTCAGTGTTAGCCACTTTCTGCGTGAATCTGTGTTGCTTTCTGTGAAGGCAGTCCTGAATGCCCATATAACATTGGATGTCCCCTATGGGAATGGTACACCACACAGCTTCTTATAATAAGATTACAAAGTAAGGCATCATATGTCCGTAATATTATATTAATATTATACCAACACCATATCATTAATACAGGATATTACAATTTCTTCCCGGCTGGAATAGTGCATGTCCTCATGCAACAAGTTAGGCTAACTGATGACTCCGATGAATTTAATGCATAGTCTTTTCCACTTCCCAATAGAGTGCTTTCCGTTTGTTCTTTTCTTCAGGACCTCGACCGGTTCCGGGACCACCCAGCCTCAGGGGGTCACACCTTTTGGTGGACCAGCGCAATGCCCCGCACTGGTCACCGGCTTTCCACGGGAAGTCCACTTATCTCTACGGAAAGTACATAATTGTGTCTATCTAAACACGATAACGCAGGGGCAAGACTCCTCGAGTGCTCCGTAATGGTCTTTCCGAGGGACGGGTGGACGCCTCCCTCTCGTCTCGTTCTGGCGGTGCTACTTGACCTATTGCTGAACTCGGGATAAGCTCTTGTCTTGACGAAGGGCGGTTACTTTGTTTCTTTACTTTAATACTTGGACCACAGACAAGCATGAGAATCTCCATGGGGTCGGGTATGATGGCATTTGCAGGAGACTCGTCCTTTTCTGACTCGAGGGGTTCTTTGGCCGACTCGGGCGTGTCTGTCGCTAAGCATGGTTTCAATTGTTCTCGTGCGACAGTGATGATGGGATCCGCTTGATCTCTTTGGATTTGATAACTGTGAAATTCGCCCGTCGGTACGCTGACAACTGTGTAGGGTTGAGTCTCCCATCGAAAGTCTAGTTTACTGTCCCTACGATTTTTCCTCCGCCACACTCGTTCGCCAATATGGAGCGGGATCTCACATCTATCAGCGTCGTAGTTCCTTCTTTGTCGTTGTTGGGCGCTGTCCATCCGCTGTTTTACAACTCCTCCGACCGCTTCCATTTGACGCTGGTGCCGACCGACCCAGTCACTGATGGGTCTTTCGGTCTCTATGAACTCCGGACATAGTTCTAAATCTTTTGGTAATTGTCCATGGCGGCCAAACATAAGGTAAAAGGGAGTGTATCCGGTGGAGCAATGGCTCGTGTTGTTATATAGGTACGCAAGGTTGGACACTAGGCTTGGCCACCGGCTCCGTTGTTCCTTGGACAGTGCCCGGAGCATCCCAATGATAGTCTGGTTGGCCCGCTCACACAGGCCGTTCGACTGTGGGTGGTACGCGGTGGTGCGTATTTTCTTACACCCGTATAAAGTACACAAGTCACGAAACAAAGCAGCCTCGAAGGCGGGTCCACGGTCAGTAAGAATTCTATCAGGAGTCCCGTACGGCTGTAGGAAGTGTTTAAGGAATACTTGAGCCGTTGTCTTTGCAGTAGCGTCTCGTACCGGGACCACCACTAAGAATTTGGTGAAGTGGTCCGTGATGGTCAATGCGTATTCTATTCCGCTGGCGCTGGCTTCCAACTTAACATGATCTAGGGCCACCAATTCTAGTGGTCGTTGTGTCACAATTGGACATAGCGGATCCCTTTGTCCTGGATCCGGGCGCCTTTTCAAAGTGCAGGCGGTACAGTCTTGGCACCATTTGTCAATGTCCTCTTTCATACCCACCCAAAAGAACCGGCTTCGTAAAGTGGCCTCAGTTTTACAGGCTCCGAAATGCCCCGACTGGTTATGGTACGCTTGGAGGATGGGTTGATTCTGATGTCGGGATACTACAATCTGTGTAACCTTTTCATGCGTACTGGGGTCGCATCTGATTCGGACCAGTAAATCTTTGCTCAGCTGCAATCTATTTCGTTGCCTTAGGAGTCTGAGTAATTCAGGTGGCGATTGCGAACGTTGCTCTTTGGACAATCTTCGTCCCGTTTTAAGAATGTCAATCAATTCCTGTATGACTGGGTCTTCTTTTTGTACCTTCTGCCAATCGAAGACAGGGCCTGCTTCAACCATCTCTGTACCGGCTACTGTAACAGGATTGGAATGTCCCGCCTTCTTCCGACTGGTCGACGGCACAGGGGCGAATGCTGGTATTTCAATTCGTTCTTCTTCGTCTTCAGCTTCCGGGATTGTCGCATTCGGCAAACGGGATAATGCATCCGCATTGGTGTTCAGTTTCCCGCTGCGGTAGGTAATGGTGTACCTAAAGTTCGCCAACCGAGCCATCCAGCGCTGCTCCAAAGCCCCCAAGTGTGCGGTATCTAGATGGGCTAGTGGGTTGTTATCTGTCACGATGGTAAAGGAGGTGGCCGTCAAGTAGCTCCGGAATTTCTCGGTGACAGCCCATATTAACGCTAACAGTTCAAGCTTGAAGGCGCTATAGTTTTCGGGATTCCTCTCAGTTTTTTTTAGGCCCCTGCTAGCGTAGGCTATCACTTTTTCCTGTCCATCCTGCACTTGTGCCAGCACAGCACCTAATCCGGCGTTGCTAGCATCTGTGTACACACGGAACGGCTGTTCATAGTCGGGATACGCAAGGAGAGGAGCACTAACCAGAGCGATTTTTAATTCTTCAAACGCCCGCTGGGGTGACTCGGACCACTCAACCGGCGCGTTCCCTCTTCTCTCTGATCCGGACCAGCCTCGGAGCAATACATGTAAGGGAGCGGCAATTTTGGCGAAGTGACGGATAAACCTTCTGTAGTAGCCTACAAAGCCTAGGAAGCTCCTGACGTCTCTCACGGTTTTTGGCGTGGGCCATTCTGTGACTGCTCTAATCTTTTCTGGGTCGGGGTAAACCCCTTTGGCGCTGACGATATGTCCTAAGTACTGCACTTCAGGTTTTAACAAGTGACATTTGGCGGGATTTAGTTTCAATCCGCTCTTGATCAACTGTGAGAACACTTCCCCAAGATGTTCCAAATGTTTTTCATAGGTGCCAGAGAAGATGATAATATCGTCTAAGTACAGAAGGATCATCTCAAAGTTTCTGTGGCCCAAGCAGTGTTCCATCAGTCTCTGAAATGTCGCCGGGGCGTTACATAGTCCGAAGGGCATCCGGGTAAATTCGAACAGTCCCATGGGCGTGGTGAATGCGGTCTTTTCTTGATGTTCTGGCGCTACCGGAATCTGCCAGTAACCGCTCGTAAGGTCTAATGTGGAAAAATATTGGGCGGTTTTAAGGGCGGTTAGCGATTCCTCAATCCTGGGTAATGGATACGCATCCTTGTGTGTTACATTATTTAACTTGCGATAATCCACACAGAACCGCAGACTCCCGTTTTTTTTTTTGACCAAGACAATGGGGGCCGCCCATGGACTATGACTTTCGGTGATCACTCCGGACTCCCTCATGTCAGCCAGCATTTCCCGTACTGGCTGGTACAGCGCAGGGGCTAACGGACGATGTCTTTCTTTAATAGGTGGGTGGTCTCCTGTGGGTATGTAGTGAACCACATTTTTTGCCGTGCCGAAATCTGAGGGGTGCTGGCTAAAGGCTTGAGAGAATTCTTTCACCACCTGTATCACTCCGTCTTTCTGTTCGGTTGAAGTACTCTGGTCCCCAATCTGAATGGGATCCCACCATCGTTTCTCTTCAACCCCTGTTGACGGGGGTGGATCCGTTACTCGTTGTGTGGTAGTGAAGGCCTCTCCGTCAAAGACATCCTCGAAGTTGACTTCGGTCAATCTGGCGACCGGGCAATTTTTATTCAATTTGATTGGAAAACTATGCGGATTGAGTACTCGCACAAACACTTGACCCTGGTGGACTCTGGTGACGGCCCTCGCTACTGCGAATGGATATTGTCCACTTGGGTCGTGGGGTTCTACCATAGCATCATAGTCTGCTCCGCCTACTCCGAAGCGGGCCTTGCATTGTAGCATCACTTCTGAGTTCGGCTGGATGAGGAGGGCAGTCCGATCGCTAATTCGAGCTTTCCCAACTTCTCCACGGTCGTTAGCGAAGCTCCCCACTCCCTTTAACCATCTGACCGTCTGGAGCAGAGCCTTTCGTTCTTCTCTATCTGCCCGACCTAGTTCCTGTTGCAAGGATTCTACTAGTTCTCCTGGGCAGTTTTTAAGCACGTTCATCCCTAATATCATGGGTGGGAGGTGTTCGTTATATTCCTTGGTGATCAGACACCCTTGACGGATCAGCCGTGCTTTCCCGATCGTCAGTTCGGCTTCCCAGTACCCGCAATATTCAATGGCTTGTCCGTTGCTGGCCAACAATTGCAGCCAGTTGTTTGGTGGCGTCATAATTTCCTCCCTTGGCCAGTACTTGTCAAACTCGGTGAGACAGATGGTGGTGACCTGGGATCCCGTGTCCAATAGTGCCGAAATCTCCACACCATTGATAGTGATGGTTACGTGTGGGCAGGCTCCTACGTATCGGGAATGCCAGGTTGGCGGGGTCGGACCTACTGGGGGATATCCTCCCGAGGGTGGGTCCACGACCTCGGGGCGTCTCCATTTAAATCCTCTTCCCTGCAGAAGCGTTCGATGTGCCCACTCTTGTGGCATCGTCTGCAAATCGGGCTCCCTTGGGCATCGAAGCAATCTGTGGCCCGTCTCCCTCTTCCGACCGGGGTCGTCCAGGGTGTTCGGCCTCGGCCCGAAGCTCCGGCGTTGTTTCCCATATTTTTGAGTAGTAATTGCTCTTGTCGGAGGTCCTTCAATTCTTTTCCTATTTCTGCCAAGCTTTTGGTAATCATATCCAGCTTCTCTGCCAGAGGCCCGGACACCTCTCGTCCGGTCTGTACTTGCTGGGTGACAGCCCCTTTCCCTGCGCGGGTGGAAGTCTTAGGTGCCGGTTCTTCATCCACCTCATCCTCCTCATCTTCCGTATCTGTGGTCGCCGGGCTTTCCTCGTCGTCACACTGGTTCATCCCTAATATGTGGAAGATTGCCTCTTTGAATTTTGAAAAGGTGCCACCCGGGTTCTGTTTCCTCCACATTCTGAGTTGTGCTCGTATTGTTTTTTCCCGAGCTCCCTCCACGAAAAGGTTAATCAAAGTTTCGTTTTCTTGGTCCTTGTCTCCTGGCTCGATCGCCTGAATAGCATGCGAGGCTTCTTGCAACGCCAGGGCAAAGTCTCTCAATGACTCTTGGGGTTTTTGTTTCCTCGCGTATAGATGTCCCTTTAAATCTGCAGGGGTGCGTGCGTTAAATACACTGGCCAATTTCTTGAAAATGTCTTGTACCGTAACTTTCCTGTCTCCCATCCACGCCTTCACCTCTCTCCTTGCCGGTCCTTTCAACTGTCCTAGCAGCATTTGTACTTGCTGTTCCTCGCTTACATGACCCAAATCAAACATGGACTTCATCCTGTCTTTGAAGTCTCGGAATGTTGTTGTCCCCGCCGTACGTTTATTTCCCGAGTATACGGGCAACCATGGGGCCCCGAAGTAATAAGGCATGGTAATTGTCGAGTTCTCTGCCATTTCTCCTCTTCTTCTTATCCCAATGTCGTTCGGGGATGGGAGGACTCTTCTTTTTGCTGATTTGGGGGTTTGGGGTTCTGACTCCGCCATTTTTCTATCCTGTCCGTAGACGCCAAATTTGTACTCCCCTACTAAGTAGGAATTTCTTTTCCAATAGCCGTAGGTTGGACTTCTCACTAAGGTAAGTATTACTCTTCTCGTCTTCTCAGAAAAGCTCACGTAGGATTTTAAAACGGTTTATTTCAATCCAGCTTTGCAAACAATAAATATACACAATACTTCAAAACAGTACATACATAGTAAACTCTTGTCAATATGAAAATCAGAAAGTACACCAGTTGCTTTTATTGTACCGGAACATGCGCTGTTTTCACCATGTATCTCCTCCGGTCCAGACTGCCTCGGCTGAACAAATATACTACCTTACCGTATACACTGTAAACAAAACCTTTAAGTACAGCACTGTTAATAGGAACAAACACTTTTATATACAGCAAATCTCAGGCTTTTCTTCTTTACTACTCTTTGGTTATACTAAACTCATCTATGTTCTATAGGCTTATGGCCACCTTATCATTGCGCAATAATAATTTGAACTTATTCCTATCTATATCTCCTACAGTAAGCGCTTTTTCTCCCCTTACAGAGCTCTACCTAGTGGCCACAGTCCAGGAGAAGTTCCAGTCTACAACACGGATCGACAGGGCAGGAGAAGGTAAGTAGGGTATGATTAGTCTACACAAACGGTGACACTAAGTTATAATTTAAAACTGTAGGTGAGGTGCATCCGGCTAGGTTGAAGCAACACGTTGTTCTTGCAGACCCTTATTTGCTACAATGAAGCCTGACTGCTAGTAAGGTGTATCCTTACTTGTTCCCTTAGCGCGGCTGCAGATTATCAGCTGACTTTCCTTTTTCTTGTCTACCTGTTGTCCAAGTATCCTGTGTAATGCTGGCTTCCTAGGCAACTAGGATTGCTGTAGGGTAAATGGAGTACTTGACTGCGGGGAAGAGGGATATTCCCTCTTTTGGCCTTCCCCTGGCTCACACAGCCGGGTTTCGCCTGTTTACTGCACTGTAGTCTAGATATGAGACTCAGTCTCTGGTTTAAGCTCCTTTACTTTGGGGCGTCCCCTGACTCGAATCCGTCGGGTTTAGCCCGGGTTATCCTGCTGATATGTTTTATTTGCCTATGCTCAATCTTTATAAACACTGGTTTAGATTATCTGTCCCTGAAGAAGAGTCCACCACTACCTCCTGGCTCCAGCTACTACAATTCTCTAAGAAGTTTTCACGTATTCTCACTGACAGGAATTATGAATCCACTTAACTTGCTGTCCTACTGTAACAGTTCGGTAACTTCTTGTTAGCAGGAGTAAATATAAAAATGTTCAACCTTTCCTGGAGAAATGTTTTACATCAATTCCCACAGAGTCATGTATTTTATGCGATCCTCTCAGGATATACTTTAAGGGGATAGTTCCTATTCTCCAGAGACCTGATTCTAGGATCTGCTTCTGCCTCAACGGAGCGAGATTTATAAGGATGATACTGCTCTACTGCCAGTGAATCCGTACTCAGACACAGTCTTTTAATATCAACTTTACTTTTGCTAGCAAAGGATGAAGTAAACTGTGATATTAATAAGTAACTCTGATATGCGACTGGTACGGTGCTAAGCAGATGGGTGTCTGTTCTGCTACAATATGTCACTCAGCTTTGCTATGGCAACTAAGTATGCTGTGTGGGAGGCTGGCCTGAGGATGTAATGAGTGGCCTTTGCTGGCCTGAGGATGTAATGGGTGGCCTTTTGGGCTGGTTTAACACTCACCACACCCCTTCTCTGTTCCTGGTCTGCCGCAGGGCTGTCGGAAACACTCCCTCTGGTGCCGCCTTCTCACTGACGCAGCTATATGATGCGGCCTTCTTCAGCTTTCAGTCACAGCCCCCGGGATCTCCCTCAGCCGCCGCGTCACTTCAGCACCGCCTCCAAATGGCGTCATCCATCTCCTGGCTCTTGCCGCCGGACTCCGTACACTCTCGTTCCCCGGAGCGGCAGCCGCCTGTCAGTCCCGTTCAGCGTTCGTGGAGGAGAGCCCCGAGGGGAGCACCGGAGCCTCAGGTATATCTCCTATCCCCTTTCCAGCACCGCTGTCCGTCACAGCTATGCTGCGCTGCTCTGCCACCGCTCAAATTCTCCTCAGCCTTACTTCTCTACACCCGGCTTTCCCCTTTTATCTCCTTCGTTTGAGCGGGTAGCACAGGGGGCTCGCGCTGGTCGCGAGCTCCCCAACTTTATTTATATATTTATTGTGTCCATTAATTCGGGGAACAAACTATCCCCCCTTCTCTGGAGAACCACTGGTACAGTCCAGTCAATTGTAACGCGGGCAAGCTGCCCGGGGCAGTCCACTGCAACGTCTAGAAGGGGTGTTCTCTGTTACTTTCCACGAAAGTGTCTATCTATGCACTTATAACTTTACATTAAAGTCTATGCTGCCCTCCATGAGGGTGTTTGTAATTCTACCTATTTATTCAGTGTTAGCCACTTTCTGCGTGAATCTGTGTTGCTTTCTGTGAAGGCAGTCCTGAATGCCCATATAACATTGGATGTCCCCTATGGGAATGGTACACCACACAGCTTCTTATAATAAGATTACAAAGTAAGGCATCATATGTCCGTAATATTATATTAATATTATACCAACACCATATCATTAATACAGGATATTACACACACTTCCATCCTGCTCGCCGATAAGCATAGCAACACGGTCCCCACCACACCCCGTGCACTCTTACATGACCTCACGCACAGCCGCCGGGCACCAGCGCTAACCTCCCTCTCCCTCCACTGCGCGATAACACACCGTTGGCGTCCGTCTCAGCCTGGGGTAACTGCTGCAGCACAGTACAAGGAGGCAGCTTGCTCACCCCAACAAGTGGAGCGGAGTAGGCTGGCAGGAGCGGACCAGCATCTGACTGTCCTGTCAGCTTCGAGTTTTATTCTTGGGGTGCCTGCATGGCCATGAGCTGACAGTCACTCTGTAAGGCTCATGTGAGTAAGGTCAGTAAATCCAGTGCATGTTGCTCTACTGGACCCAAAATAATAGCTGGCCATTTATAAAACCAAAGCTTTTATTACAGCAGCCAGGGAATAAATGTATTTATGTATTTGGCACTGTGGGGGAATTTATGTACCTGCACTGTATGGGCATTTATGTATTTGGCACTCTTCTGCTGTAATTTGAATATTGGAGACAACTGTGCTGCGTAATATGAATTGGTATTATTTTGTGGCCACGCCTCTCCATGAAGCCACTCCCCTATAATTTTGGCTTGAGCACCCACCAGCAAAAAGTGACCAGGACAGGTCTGGCTTCTGTCATTGAAACTCCACTGAAACTGCCAGCACAAAAGTGTGCAATGACCTTCATATTGTCAAATCTAATGGGCAATACTCTCTGCTTATTCTCCTTGACTTCTCTTCTGCTACTGACACTGTGGACCAGCCTCTCCTAATGTAAATCCTTCACTCTATTGGTCTGAGAAAGATAAAATGGCCGCTGATTGGCTGAGAGTGCTTTGTCTCCCAGCCAATCAGCAGCCGAGGCCGCTAATTGGCTGAGAGAGAGAGAGATCACTATCAGCCAGTTAGCGGCCGACCTATCTTTTGAATTTTCAAATTCTGCCACCGCTGTCCGCAGTGTACATTCACTCAGCACTTCCCAGACACTGCAAACTGCAGGCTCCGCCGCTGCACCCACAGCTCCCAGGCGCTTCACGCTGCCCAGGTACCACCTCCCCCTGTATCAGTCCCAGACTGAGGCTGCCCTTAGGAGTCAGCGCCCAGCAACGCCGCTCCTATGGAGCATCCCTCGAGCCGACCCCGTGTGTAGGTATAAAGGGGCAGATGTATTAAGCCTGGCGAAGAGATAAACTGGAGATAAAGTGGAAGGAGATAACGCACCAGCCAATCAACTTCCAACTGTAATATTTCAAACACTGCTGATTGGCTGGTGCGTTATCTCCTTCCCCTTTATCTCCACTTTATCTCCAGTTTATCTCTTCGCCAGGCTTAATACATCTGCCCCAAAGTTACTAAGATTGAGAGGAAAGCTTGCATTACTAAAGTGAAGCTTGATTACTTAAGTGAGTTGGAAACTGAAGCAGGTGAGTTAGAATACTGAAAAAGGTGAGTTTGAACACAGTCTAAATTTTCATATTCTGTTTTATTGTAATAGATTCATCTTCTTTCTATCCTATTGTAACCTGTTGCTCAATTTTGACATTTAATTCATTGTATCTATATTTTTCCAACATTGTATGTCATTTTTACTCATTCACTATTATTTTCTCTTATCTTTGCCACACATTTATTGCACTCTGTTTCCCTCTTCACGCCTGCTCACATTTGCCTCACTTCTGACCTTCTCTGTTCCCTTCATCCTCTCACTTGTTGTTGTTTCATACTTAATTGGATTACTCAATCAACCTGATTTTACCCACTGGTCTTTTCTCTGACAGTAGTTCCTTGCCTGTTACCTTCTCTCTCACTCTGTTTTCTACCAAATTTACTACAGACGCTGTCTGTCCTCCCAAATCCCTCTGTCTGCTTTCACTAACCTACCCTCTCACCTTCGGTTCCTCATGGCTGTTAATCTCTCAACTTCACTTTCTCCAACTGCTCCTCCCCCCTCCCATCCCATACCTATCCTGACCACTCGCCCCCGCACCCCCACCCTCCCAATGACCCCCCCTCGCTTCTGCAATCCCAAAAACCTTATCCACATAAATACACAACCCACCCCCCCTCTTTCCTGTGCACTATGGAACGCCAGATCCATCTGCAACAAACTCCCTGCCATCCATGACCTATTCATCTCTAGAGCATTCCACCTCCTTGCTATCACCGAGACCTGGCTCTCCACCTCTGATTCTGTCTCTCCAGCTGCTCTCTCCCACGGTGGCCTCTCTTTCTCTCACACTCCCAGGCCCGACGGTCGCCAAGGTGGCGGTGTGGGTTTTCTCCTCTCAGCCTCATGCACCCACAGTGTAATTCACCCTGAACCCTCTCTCCTTTTCTCCTCCTTTGAGTCTCACTCTATCCGTCTATACTACCCCTACCACCTCCGTGTCGCTGCAATCTACCGCCCCCCTGGCCCTATCTCCCAATTTCTTGACAACTTCGCCGCCTGGCTTCCACACTTCCTCTCCTCTGACCTGCCATCTGTCATTCTTGGTGACTTTAACATCCCCTTGGATAACCCCGCTGATCCTGGCACCTCCAAACTCCTCTCTCTCTGCTCCTCTCTTGGCCTATCTCAGTGGACTACCTCTCCCACCCACATCCAAGGACACTCCCTCGATCTCGTCTTCTCTCGCTCTTGTTCCCTTACTGACTACACTATCTCAGCTTTTCCTCTTTCTGACCATCACCTCATCTCCTTCTCCCTCACTGCTTCCCCCTCTCCCACCCCCCCTCCCAAGCGCATTGTCTCACGGCATAACGTCAACACACTTAATCTTGCTGCCTTCTCAAACACGCTGTGTCCTCTTCTCGCCCCAATCGCCCTCATGTCCTGCCCGAACCTCGCTGCCTCCCTCTATAATGACACCCTATCTTCGGCATTGGACTCTGCCTGCCCTCCCTCCTCTATCCCCCTTCGATGCTCCAACCCCCAACCGTGGCACTCACCTATCACCCGATTCCTTAAAAAGTGCTCTCGCACTGCTGAGCGCTTCTGGAAGAAATCACGCTCCCTTGCGGATTATCTCCATTTCAAATTCATTCTTTCCTCCTT
The DNA here is from genome assembly GCF_055691185.1 of Crinia signifera. NCBI lineage: Eukaryota > Metazoa > Chordata > Amphibia > Anura > Myobatrachidae > Crinia > Crinia signifera. Next base: position 44,124,258 of record NC_139228.1, on the reverse strand, counting down.
CAGCTCTGCCCTTGCTCTGGCCAAGGAATCCTACTTTAAGTCCCTCATCCTTTCCCAATCATCCAATCCCCGCAGGCTCTTCGCCACCTTCAACTCCTTGCTCTCCCCCCCTCCTCCAGCTCCTCCATCCTCCATCGTAGCCGCTGATTTTGCTACCTACTTTTCAACCAAAATCTCCTCTCTCAGGACTGCCATCACTGCTGCCATGACCTCACCCTCTCCCTCCTCCCCTCCTACATCTCCACTCCCCTCCTTCCAACCCCTGTCCTCATTTTACCCCACCACTGCTGCTGAAGTCCACTCTATCCTTCAATCCGCTTCTCCCTCCACCTGCCCGCTTGATCCTATCCCCTCCAATATTATCCGTCGTCTCAGTCCATCAGTCTGCTCTCACCTGGCTCACCTCTTTAATCTTTCCCTATCCTCTGGGATCTTCCCTTCCTCCTTCAAACACGCTCTTGTCTCCCCAATTCTCAAAAAAACAAATCTGGACCCCAACTCTCCATCCAACTACAGGCCCATCTCCCTCCTCCCTTTTGCCTCCAAACTCCTAGAACGTCTGACCTATAATCGTCTCCTAAGCCACCTTACTGCTAACTCCATTCTAGACCCCCTCCAATCCGGGTTCCGCCCTTTACATTCCACTGAAACTGCCCTGACCAAAGTCACTAACGATCTACTATCGGCTAAATCCAAAGGCCTCTTCTCTATCCTCATCCAGCTTGATCTGTCGGCTGCCTTTGACACTGTTGACCACCCTCTCCTGCTCAACACCCTCCGCTCCTTTGGCATCACTGGCACGGTCTTCTCCTGGTTCACCTCATACCTCTCCGATCGCTCCTTCTCCGTCTCCACTCCGAGCTCCTCCTCTCCTACTACCCCCCAGCCAGTCGGTGTTCCCCAAGGGTCAGTCCTTGGCCCTCTCCTCTTCTCCCTCTACACCACCTCTCTGGGCACCCTCATCAGCTCCTATGGTTTTCATTACCACCTTTATGCTGATGATACCCTAATCTATCTCTCCTCCCCCGACTTATCCCCATCACTTCTGTCCAAGGTCTCCGAATGCCTCACGGCCATCTCAGCCTGGATGACCCAACGCTTCCTGAAACTAAACATGGCTAAAACTGAACTTCTAATCTTCCATCCCCCGAACATCCCCTCTTCTCCCACTATCTCCATCAGCATTGGTGAAACCGAGATCACGTCCACCGACCAAACGCGCTGCCTCGGTGTCATCATTGACTCCTCCCTCTCTTTCACCCCCACATTCGTGCTCTCTCACAGTCTTGCCGCTTTCACCTACGCAACATCTCACGCATCAGACCATTCCTCTCCACTGACGCGACCAAAATTCTCGTTCACTCTCTTGTCATCTCCCGCCTTGACTACTGCAACATCCTTCTCTCTGGGCTACCTCTCACCCGCCTCGCACCTCTCCAATCCATTCTTAACGCTGCTGCTAGGCTCATCTTCCTCTCCCGCCGCTCTACCTCCGCCTCCCCCCTCTGTTTATCTCTTCACTGGCTCCCCATTCCTTTCCGAGTTCTCTTTAAACTCCTCACCACCACCTACAAGGCTCTCTCCTCCTCCACAGCTCCCTACCTCTCTTCACTGATCTCTATCCACACTCCCTCCCGTCCTCTTCGCTCAATCGCTGACCGCCGACTGACCTCTCACCTAATCACCTCCTCCCACTCCCGTGTCCAAGATTTCTCTCGCGCTGCCCCCCTGCACTGGAACAACCTCCCGCCACCCATCAGGCTATCTGATTCCCTTACCTCCTTCAAGCGCTCCCTCAAAACCCACTTTTTTCGACTAGCCTATCCCTCCTCCTAACCTCTTTTGATCCTCCTATCCTGCCTCCGTTCCCCTCCGTTCCTACTTATCCTATTGTATTTCGTTCGTCCACCCACCTATTTTTAGTATGTTAACTCTTATGAGCAGGGTCCTCCTTCCTCACGTACTCACCCTACCTCATTACCTCACCTGTGCTCCTGTCCTGTTCTTCCCTTCCTCTACTTCATCTTCGGTCTCCTTGACTATTTTGACACCTACTTCTGAAATGATGCTGATTTTAGTTCTACCAGCTATACCCCTATTTATACTGTATCTTTCTACACACCCTGTACGTTACCTTGTAATTTTTTTTTTTTTGTTTGCTATGTACGGCGCTGCGGACACTTTGTGGCGCCTTATAAATAAACGTACTACTACTACTAAGATGGGAGTTCTATTGAAGATGCAAATCCATAGGTCTTAAAGACACAGTCCTCTCTTGGTTCTGATCCTACCTATCTAACCGCTCCTTTAGTGTTCGTTTCTCTGATTCTACCTCCTCATCGCTACCTCTTTCAGTTGGAGTACCTCAGGTTTCAGTTTAAGGTCCTCTGCTTTTCTCAATCTATACCTCATCTCTTGGCAAACTAATCAGCTCCTTTGGATTTCAATATCATCTGAATGCGGATGATACTCAGCTCTACCTATCCTACCCGGACCTATCCCCATCTGTATTGAGCCGTGTCTCTGAATGCCTTTCTGCTGTTTCATCCTGGATGTCATCTCGCCACCTCAAACTTAATATCTCAAAAACAGAATTAATTATATTTCCGCCAATAAATAGTAGTTACCAACCTGATATCTCTATTGCTGTTGAGAAGATGACAATCACTCCTACCTCTCAAGCTCGCTGTTTAGGTGTTATCCTTGACTCAGAACTTTCCTTTGTACCCCACATTCAATCTGTCTCAAAATCATGCCACACCCACCTAAAAAAAACATATTTAAAATTCGCCCTTACCTTACACAAGACACTGCAAAAACTCTAATCCATGTTCTCATCATCTCACGCATTGATTATTGCAATAGTCTCCTTATTGGCCTTCCCCAATACAGACTCTCACCACTACAGTCCATTATGAATGCAGCTGCAAGGCTAATCTTCCTAGCCAGACGTTCATCGTCTGCAAAGCTACTCTGTGAGTCACTTTATTGGTTACCTGTATTCTACCGTATTCAATACAAAATTATTTTACTTACACACAAAGCCATAAACCATACTACACTAACATACATATCTTCTCTTATCTCAAAATATCATCCAACACGACCTCTACGCTCCTCCCAAGATCTGCGTCTCTCATCCACACTCATTACTCGCTCCCACTCCCCACTGCAGGACTTTCTTTGGGCTGCACACACTCTGTGGAATGCCCTCCCAAGCACAATAAGACTTTCCTCCAGTCTCCAAACCTATAAGCGTTCCCTTAAAACTCATCTCTTCAGGTAAGCTTATCAAATTCCAGAACCAGTCATAGAACCTTGCATTCTGGTGGAATCGATGCAATAAAGAATACATAGTTACATAGTTACATAGTAGGTAAGGCTGAAAAAAGACTTGCGTCCATCTAGTTCAACCTGGTATTGTCACGACTAAAGGGCTGGATGGAGTCGTGTGGTGCACAGGAACCGGAGACGGACCAGGAGGAGTAGGATTGAAACGTGCAGGTTTAATAACGGATTTCATAAATGATAAACTTCACTCAAATACTTCTTTAAGTGACAGTTGGAATAAATTAAATAGAGTCCAGCACAATACTAATAACGGGCAGGGAAATCTGGAAACGTATACTTGGTGAGCCAGAGTACATAGATGAGGATCCGGAAGGAGGTTGATTTGATGACAGAAGAAATGGATCCGGATGACTGAAAGATGATGGAATGAATGAGTTGTATGAAGGAGGACAGCGGGAAGCTGTGCAGGGTAATTCTGGGACACAAGCAGGAACAAGCACTAGGTAGGACTTGCAGCATTGGTGTCAGGAGAAAACTTCCTTGTAGCAAGATGCAGGGAGCAAGGCACCAGAGTCAGGAGAGAAAGAGCCAGGATCCGGGAATCAGCTAGGAGTTGTGAATGACTCCAAAGACTCATTGCACTGACACTGAACAGCCTAGGCAGATCCCCTATATCCCCAGGGGATGGCTGCCATTGGCTGTCAGCACAGGATGAGGAGGGAACCTCCACTCTGGGCCAATCTGTCTCCTGCCCTCAACCAAGATGGCGACGCCGGCCTCCCGGCACCACTACTGCTGCCATCCCTACCCAGAGCTGCCGCTACCCGCACACCGCAGACCGGAGCCTGCACACGCTAGCCGGCGGCGGGCGCGGACGGGTGAGTACTGTACCCGCCGCGCTCCGTCGCGGCTACGTGTGACAGTACCCCCCCTTTTCAGGGTGACCCCAGGGCGCCTATGGGCCTTGTGCGGATTTCTCTGGAGAAATTGCTTTACCAGTTTTGGAGCGTGCAAATCAATGGAATCCACCCAAGAGTTCTCTTCGGGACCAAACCCAACCCATTCCACCAGATACTGGGTACGAGAATTGCGGCAACGAGAGTCTATAATGCGTCTTACCTCGAATTCAGCCCCACTTTCGGAGTTAATCTTGGGCGGTTTGGGAATCTTCTTTTGATAAGAGTTCAACCTTAAAGGCTTGAGGAGGGACACATGGAAGGAATTCGAAATCCTTAGGGAAGGAGGAAGTTGAAGTCTATAAGCGACAGGATTAATGACTTGGATGATAGGGTACGGCCCAATGAACCGGGGAGCCAGCTTCATAGAGGGCAGACGGAGGCGTATATGGCGGGTAGACAGCCATACCCGGTCTCCGACTTTCAATCTGGGCGCTGCCCTTCTTTTCCTGTCTGCCATCCTCTTGTATCGGGCGGAAGATTTAAGAAGAGCGGTGTGGACATCCGACCAGATTTTAGCAAAGCGTTGTAATGAAGTGGTTGCTGCAGGAACTTCGGAAGAGGATAATTCTGAGAAATCCGGAGATCGTGGATGTTTGCCGAATACTGTAAAGAAGGGGGTGGTTCCGGAGGAAGAGTGATAGGAGTTGTTATGCATATATTCTGCCCACCGGAGAAGATCCACCCAGTCATCTTGGGAAGACGAGACAAACAGTCGGATAAAGGCCTCCAAGTCTTGATTCACCCGTTCTGTCTGGCCGTTGGTCTGGGGATGAAAGGCAGTGGAAAACTTGAGTTTGACCTGTACCGCGGCACAGAGAGCTCTCCAGAACTTTGCAACGAACTGTACTCCGCGGTCGGATACAATCTCTTTGGGCAGTCCGTGAAGTTTAAAAATGGTTGAGATGAATAGCTGAGCCAGTACTGGAGCAGAGGGGAGACCTTTTAGTGGGAAAAAATGGACCATTTTCGAGAATCGGTCGACCACTACCCAGATTGCGGTATGACCTTTTGAGGGAGGTAGTTCGCAAATGAAGTCCATTGACAGATGGGTCCATGGTTCTGTGGGAATGGTTAGAGGGCGGAGAGGACCAGCGGGAGTTGTTCTGGGCACTTTATGCTGAGCACATCTTACACAAGAGGCAACGAAGTTGGTTACGTCGTGGCGGATGGTTGGCCACCAATAAGAACGTGACAGGAACATCAAGGTCTTTTGTGCTCCTGCGTGCCCTGCGAAGCGGGAAGCATGTGCCCATGACAATATTTTCTTGCGAAGTTCGGGGGGAACGAACGTTTTACCTGGAGGAGGAGATGGCTGTACGGTTACTTGGGCGAAGACCAGCGGATCGAGGATTGGACGAGGAGGTGTCTCTAGGTCAGAGGTCGTCTCAAAGGAGCGGGATAGAGCGTCTGCCTTAGTATTCGTGGTTCCAGGTCGGAATTTAATTTGGAAATCAAAGCGTTCAAAAAACATGGCCCAACGGGCTTGGCGGGCAGTAAGGCACTGAGCCTGTTTAAGAAAGGACAGATTTTTGTGGTCTGAATACACGGTGATCTTATGTCGTGCCCCCTCCAGAAGGTATCGCCACTCCTCTAACGCAGTTTTGACTGCAAGCAACTCCTGTTCCCCGATGGGGTAATTCTTCTCTGCTGGGAGGAATTTTTTGGAGAGGAAGGCACAAGGGTGTAATTCTTGATCCTCACCTTTTTGTGACAAGATGGCCCCGATCCCTTCCGAGGATGCGTCCACCTCGAGAATGAAGGGCCTGTCGAGGTCTGGTTGGAGGAGGATTGGTGCCGTCATGAATGCTCTCTTTAACTGCTGGAAGGCAGAGGATGCTTCTGGCGACCATCGGCTTGGATCAGCTCCCTTGCAAGTGAGAGCAGTGAGGGGAGCAGCGATAGTAGAGAAGTTCCGGATAAATCGCCGGTAATAGTTTGAGAACCCTAGGAATCTCTGAATTCCTTTGAGTGTTGTGGGGGCTGCCCAGTCTTGGATGGCTCTCACCTTCTCTGGGTCCATTTCTATCCCAGTGGCGGAGAGAATGTGACCCAAGAATGGAATGGACGTGACCTCAAAAACGCACTTTTCCAACTTGCAGAACAGTTGATTTTGGCGAAGACGTCGTAGGACTTCGGACACTGTCTGTCTGTGAAGTTGGAGATTTGGAGAGAAGATGAGTATATCGTCTAGATAGACTACGATGGAGTGGTACAGCAAGTCCCGAAAGATATCATTTACAAACTGTTGGAAGACAGCGGGGGCGTTACAAAGGCCGAAGGGCATCACCAGGTATTCATAGTGGCCGTCGCGCGTGTTAAAAGCCGTCTTCCACTCGTCACCTGGACGGATCCGGATCAAATTGTAGGCCCCTCGCAGGTCCAATTTAGTAAAGATTGCTGCCCCTCTGATCTTGTCGAATAGTTCTGCGATAAGGGGTAAGGGATAGCGGTTTTTAATGGTGATGTCGTTCAGGCCCCTATAGTCGATACATGGCCGAAGACCGCCATCTTTCTTTTTCACAAAGAAAAACCCGGCCCCGGCCGGAGAAGTAGATGGTCGAATGAAACCTTTGTTTAAGTTCTCTTGAATGTACGAGGACATGGCCTCAGTCTCAGGTAGCGACAGGGGATAGATGCGGCCACGAGGAGGGAATTTCCCGGCCACCAGCTCTATCGGGCAGTCCCAAGGACGGTGAGGAGGCAGGGTGTCGGCACCACCTTTACTGAATACATCTGTAAATGAACGATATGGTGCGGGTATCGACAAGGGTGGAGCTGAAGAGGATGAAGGACAGTTACCCTCACGTTGTGGATGGGTCTGGTAGACCGGAAGGATCTGAGGAATGCAAGTAGACTGGCAATCTGTTCCCCAGGCCTTGACCTCCATATTGGTCCAATCGATGTGTGGGTTATGTTTGGAGAGCCAGGGAAGGCCCAGGACCATTTGGTGTGAGGACTGTGGAAGAATGAAGAATTCGAGGGTCTCTTGATGTAGAGCTCCTATGAGCAGTGTCACCGGGGTGGTCTGATGGGTGATTTGTCCACTACGAATTCGACTCCCATCCACTGCAGTGAGGACCAGCGAGTGATCCAGGGGTTGCACAGGCAGGGCATGTTGGGTAACAAAAGAAGAAGAAAGGAAGTTTCCCGCTGCTCCAGAGTCCAATAGGGCCTGAACTCTTTTTCTCCCTTGGGGACACACAAGGGTAACCGGAATGGTGGAATCAGAAGAAGAGGGAGATGGAAGCAAGACTCCTAATCGGACCTCCCTCGGGGAGATTAGGAGCGGTCGTTTCCCGGCCGCAGCGGGCAGGAAGCCAATAAGTGAGCTGAGGAGCCACAGTACATGCATAGATTCTCTCGCCGTCTTCGGGACTTCTCTTCGAGAGAGAGACGGGAGCGGTTGATTTGCATGGGCTCATCTGTTGACACCGCAGGAGGCGGGGTTGGTTTGGAGGCTGGTGCGACATTGGAAGGAAATCGAGGGCGAAGGCGATCAGAGCGATTCCTCTCAAGTTGGCGTTCTTGGAGTCGCAGATCGACTTTGTTACATAATGAAATGAGTTCAGCCAGGGTGGAAGGAGAATCGCGAGTTGCTAACTCGTCCTTGATGCGCCCGGCTAGGCCGTTCCAGAAGGCAGAAACGAGAGCCTCTTCGTTCCATCTGAGTTCGGAAGCCAGGGTTTGAAATTGTACGACATATTGTCCCACTGGGCGACTGCCCTGACGAATCCTTAGGATCTCCGTGGCTGCGGAGGACACTCTGCCAGGCTCGTCGAAGATGCGACGGAAGGAGGCCACAAATTCTTCATAGTTATTGAGGATGGGATCCGCACGCTCCCAAAGGGGGGACACCCACTCCAGGGCTGGACCCGCCAGTAGGGACACGATGTAAGCCACCCGAGTCTTGGGAGAGGGGAAATTGGAAGGCTGGAGGGTAAAATGGACGTCACATTGATTCAGGAATCCTCGACACCCCCTCGGGGACCCGTCATATTTACTGGGGGTTGACAGGTGTAGCTGGTGAGGAGCAGCTGGCCCAGGGGGAGCAGCAGGGGCCGAAGCTCCGGAGGTTGGTGCTGCTGAAACTGAGGGAGCCGCCTGAGGTGATGACAAGGTCTGGAGAAATTGAGCCACTTGACGCTGGGTAGTCTCTACTTGTTCCAATCGAGCCATGATGCCTTGAAGAACATCCGTCATGGAGGCCTGTGCTTCACCCGATTCCATCGGGTCAGTGCAAACTGTCACGACTAAAGGGCTGGATGGAGTCGTGTGGTGCACAGGAACCGGAGACGGACCAGGAGGAGTAGGATTGAAACGTGCAGGTTTAATAACGGATTTCATAAATGATAAACTTCACTCAAATACTTCTTTAAGTGACAGTTGGAATAAATTAAATAGAGTCCAGCACAATACTAATAACGGGCAGGGAAATCTGGAAACGTATACTTGGTGAGCCAGAGTACATAGATGAGGATCCGGAAGGAGGTTGATTTGATGACAGAAGAAATGGATCCGGATGACTGAAAGATGATGGAATGAATGAGTTGTATGAAGGAGGACAGCGGGAAGCTGTGCAGGGTAATTCTGGGACACAAGCAGGAACAAGCACTAGGTAGGACTTGCAGCATTGGTGTCAGGAGAAAACTTCCTTGTAGCAAGATGCAGGGAGCAAGGCACCAGAGTCAGGAGAGAAAGAGCCAGGATCCGGGAATCAGCTAGGAGTTGTGAATGACTCCAAAGACTCATTGCACTGACACTGAACAGCCTAGGCAGATCCCCTATATCCCCAGGGGATGGCTGCCATTGGCTGTCAGCACAGGATGAGGAGGGAACCTCCACTCTGGGCCAATCTGTCTCCTGCCCTCAACCAAGATGGCGACGCCGGCCTCCCGGCACCACTACTGCTGCCATCCCTACCCAGAGCTGCCGCTACCCGCACACCGCAGACCGGAGCCTGCACACGCTAGCCGGCGGCGGGCGCGGACGGGTGAGTACTGTACCCGCCGCGCTCCGTCGCGGCTACGTGTGACAGGTATAGATATCCATTGCTGATTTGGTTGGTTCTGGTATTTTACAGACAAATTATATTTCTTATTTGTACCCATGGATGTTTTTCTCCAGTAAATGTTTGTCCAACTTTGCCTTGAACGCATTTAATGAGCCAGCCGTTACCACCTCTCTGGGAAGAGAGTTCCAGAGTTTGACTGTTCTGACCGTAAAGAAATTCTTTCTACTAGCTGAATGAAATCTTTTTTCTTCTAATCTATCCTCATGCCCTCGCGTCCTAGATTCCTTTCTAGTAGAAAATAGGGTGTGTGACAGTTCCTTATATTGGCCCTTGATATACTTGTACATGTTGAGCATGTCCCCCCTTAAACGTCTCTTTTCTAATGTAAATAGTCCCAAATTGCTTAATCTCTCCCCGTAGCTTAAATTCTCCATTCCCCTAATAAGCTTTGTTGCTCGCCTTTGGACTTTTTCTAATTCTATGATGTCCTTTTTATAGTGTGGGGCCCAGAACTGTACTCCGTACTCTAGGTGAGGTCTCACCAATGCTTTATATAGTGGCATAATTACCCTTGAGTCCCTAGTTTCCATTCCCCTCTTAATACATGCCAGAATTTTGTTGGCCTTTTTTGTAGCTACATTACAATGGGCACTACATCCTAGATTGCTGTCTATTTGGACTCCTAGATCCTTTTCAAGTATGGAATTACCCAGTTCCTCTCCGCTAAGGTTGTAACTTGCACACTGGTTGTGTCTCCCAAGGTGCATAACCTTACATTTATCTACATTGAACCTCATCTTCCATTTTTTTGCCCACTCATCTAGAATTGCAAGATCATTTTGAAGCATGGTGACATCTTCTGGTGATTTGATGACTTTGCTAAGTTTTGTATCGTCCGCAAAGATGGATACATTGCTGAGTAACCCTATCCCAATATCGTTAATAAAAATGTTAAACAAAATGGGCCCCAAAACCGAACCCTGGGGCACTCCACTTAGTACCGGTATCATATCTGATACGGCACCATTCACAACCACTCTTTGTTCTCTATTACATAGCCAATTCCCTACCCATCTGCAGATATTTTCACCCAATCCTAGGTTCTCCATTTTATTAATCAATCTCTTGTGTGGGACAGTATCAAATGCTTTAGCAAAATCTAGGAAAATCACATCTACAGCATTTCCATTATCGAGGTTTTTGCTAACCTCTTCATAGAACCCTAGTAGATTAGTTTGGCATGAACGATTTTTCACGAACCCATGTTGGTTAGTACTGAGTAGAAGGTGATGATCTAAATATTCCTGGATACCATCCCTTAAAAATCCTTCAAATAGTTTACCCACAATTGATGTTAAACTAACGGGTCTGTAATTAGCTGGATCTTCCTTTTTTCCTTTTTTGAATATTGGCACTACCTCTGCTATTCTCCAATCTTTTGGTACTATACCTGACGATAGTGACTTGCTAAAGATATAATGTAGGGGGGTAGCTAGTTCATCCCTTAATTCCATTAATACCCTCGGATGAATCCCATCTGGCCCTGGTGACTTATTTGTTTTGAGTTTGCTTAGCCTCAGTATTATTTCTTTCGGCGTGAAATCCACAATGAGATCTGGCTTATTTGTCCCGTTTGTGGTAAATGTTCGTTCCACAGTCTGCTCTCCCTTAGTAAATACTGATGAGAAGAACTCATTTAACAGTTTTGCTTTTCCCTTGTCCTCAGTAACACTTTTTCCACTAGTATCAGTTAGTGGGCCTATGTTTTCCTTAATTAAACGTTTACTATTTATGTATCCTTATGTATCTATCCTTATGTATCAATGCCTGTTTCTCTATAGATTGTAAGCTTGTGAGCAGGGCCCTCCTACATTTTGACTGTCTGTAAATACCCTGTTTGTTGTATAACTGTCTCCTTTGTAAAGCGCAACGGAATATGCTGCGCTATATAAGAAACTGTTAATAAATAAATAAATGTTGCCCAAAGCAATCAATCACATTCTCTCTATTATCTTCTAGATGGTGATACATATAGAAGGTGATAAGAATTATAATATAATTGGTTGCTATGGGCAACATCCCATATTCAATATAACTCCCATATTAGTAAATTGACCCCTAAGGGGGGTATTCAATCCCAGACTGTTTTTCCTTCTGACAGTAACTAGACATTCGGTTATCTATATAATGATTGTCGAGTGTCGGAAATTCTGCAAATCGGCTAAACGGCCGCAGATTGTCAAAAAAGCCCATGAATTCGATAATCCGCGGCCGTTTCCGACAAAACAGATCTGACTTGTTTTAAAGTCGGATCTGTTTTGTCCAAAAATGCCTTCAATGCTGTTGGTAACGGCAGCATTAAATAGGCGACGGACACTATTTCCGCCAGCGGAAATAGCATGCAGATTGAATACTCCGCTTAATGTCATGTAAACCAGTCACCCTACATGTAATTATTTGTACACTTCTTGCAAATACTGTGACTCTTGCCATTGAACCAGTTCAGTGTGGCCATAGTTAATTATGCTTTGTGTTGCATTATCTATATGTTATGGTTTCGGAATGTCATACTTCTAAATTGAGCCCCTAGCAACCCAGCTGTTTGCAGAAGATATAGTTGACACTGAGTGATGGAATCTATTTATCTGAACAGAACAGTAAACATGTGGAATGTTCTCCTCTTATCTATGAATAACCATTTAACTACTTGTTGAAATATACAGTATATAGCTATACTACCACTCTTCATTTGCCTTGGATGACCTTTCAAAGCTGAACTAAATAGAATGCATTTGAATGTAATTGGAGAACGTTCAGGGACAGTTTAAACATTTGGGGAGGGTTTACTGTCGTTGTTTTGTCCCATTATTTTCCAGATTACCATGGCATTAAAGCCATTCTGCATTTCGTATTCTAGTGTGTGGGAATAACTCAGAAATGGACTTGTAAAGAATGAATTAGTTTATCTATGGGAGTCTTTTTGGTACTTGTGTAATATCTGGGCGCCCGGTTTTTTCATTGTATTGCATCGCATTGCATGCAATATAGTGGCATACAATTTATGCGATGCGATTTTTCATTGTAAAGACCCGATTTTTAATTGTATAGTCAGTCACCCATGGGTGATTTCATACCCCCACTATCCAACTACGCATGGAGTGGATGTTATATAGTGTGGCGAGCGCAGCGAGCCACCGAGCCCGAAGCGTGGCGAGCGGACGCAGAATACATGTAAAGTAATCCGCGTCCGCTCGCCACACTATATAAAATTAACTCCATGCGTAGTTGGATAGTGGGGGTATGAAATCACCCATGGGTGACTGTACAATTAAAAATCAGGTCTTTACAATGAAAAATCACATCGCATCACATGCCTTAAGTAGTGGCATGCGATGTAAAAATCGGGCGCCCAGATAATACACAAGTACCGTCTTTTTATTTAGCATATAAAATGGAATTGACAAAGTCATACATTCTAGCAGGTTCTATTATTCTATATCAGTGGTCACCACTAGGAATTGCGGGGCCCGGGACTGACCTTCATTCCTTCCCCCGTACCATTACGCCCACCGCCGCCCCCCCCCCAGTACCATTACAGCTACCCCCCCCTGTACCATTACTTACCTAGCTGCGGCGGCGCATCTATTCGGGAGCGCACACTACACAGTGCAGCCTGCAGAGTGCTGAGCCTCTCTGTGTCCTAGACTCGGCGCTCTGCAGGTTGCACTGTGTATTGTGCATGCCTGGCTGGGGGGTGACACCGTGCGCTGTCGCTGTGGGCAGCTGCCCGGGCCTCTACCCACAGCACCCCCTGTGGGCGGCCCCGATCGCGAGCTACCGGTAGCTCGCCTGAGCAAAACGTGTGGCTCAATCTCTGTTGCCCGCCTACGCCCTCCCGTGTGTCTGGTTGCCCACCCGTTTGTCCCGCCACCCTCCCCCCCATCCACTGCTGTTGACGCTGCCACCGCCTTCCCCTGCATACTCCTCGCTTCAGAGGAGATAGGTGCTGGAGGTCATATTTGGCCTCTAGCATCTGAAAGAACGTACAGCGCTGCAGCGTTACAAGCACTTCCCAGTAACGCTGCAGCACTGTGCTCCCTCTCACACGCTAGGAGTCAAATATGATTTTTAGCGTTTGTCTGGATATTAACCCCTTGACAATGAGCATTAACCCCTTGGCAACGAACATTAACCCCTAGCAATGGACAATATTCTCTTTGCAATGTGCATTAACCCCTTGGCAATGAGTATTGACCCCTTGGCAATGAGTATTGACCCATTGGCAATGAGTATTGATCCCTGGTACTAAGCAGGTAATTTATAATTTATTAGAAGCCTTACTGTGGGGGCATTGTGACTTGGCATAATGCATTCCTCCCAACTGTATCAATTTTTGCTGGACATCCTGATTTTTTGGGACGGTCCTGCGTGGATTAGACACTGCATGCGTCTAATCAGGCAGGCAGAGGGTTCAAACACCACAGGCAATGCGATCACACCCCACAAAATTTTGGCATATATTCCTTTGTTCACTGGCAAAGTTGGGAGGTATGCATTAGGTGTGAGGGGCATTGCAATGTGTGGCATATTGTGTCAGAGGCATTACAGTGTGCAGCATAGTATCATAGGCATTGTGGTGTGTGGCATCATGTGTCAGAGGAATTGCGGTCTGTGGCATAATGTGTCGGGCATTACAGTGTGCAGCATATTGTGCAGGGGCATTATGGTGTGCGGCATAGTATCAGGGGCATTGGACAAATTTTAATAGTTGCTTTTTTTTTTCTTTTTTTGTATCGAGTAACTCACGCTCAATTTAGGTTGGAGACCACTGTTCTATATAATTCAGAAAAAGGGACGTCCATACGATCCACTACTGTAGCATTTCATACAATTGGATTCTCACCGAAACATACTGTATACTGCATGAAAGGGAAGCTTATGTGAAAGTAAAAAGTGTGTGTACTATGCTTGCCAGCTGCACAATATGAAATAACAAAGATACTGTAAGAGAAAATAGAGCACTTGAATAGGTGTTAGTTAATTAGAATTAGTGCATGCCGTTTTTTCAAAAACATATAAAAAATGTTTACAGCTCTTTATTGTATATTTTTCGGGGTGATCTTGATGTTATTGTGGTCCGTTATTCACTGGGCAGCGCTAGGAAGTACTCACTTCTATCTGTCCCTAACTTTACCTTCCTTCAGCGGCTTTCAGCGGTGCGGCAGTCCTCTCCAGCAGAGTGCTTCCTCCGTTTATTTTAGTTTATTTTGGTGGCATACACATGTTAATGTTAAGTATGGCAAAGTTATATGTGTACTAAAATATTTTTTTAATTCGATATACAGTATATAAAGGTTTTTTGGTACTTATGTATTATCTGGGCTCCCATGTTAAATGCACCCCATTTTTTCATACCCCTACTATCCAACTACACATGGAGTTGATTTTATATAGTGTGGCGAGCGCAGCGAGCCACCGTGCCCGAAGCGTGGCGAGCGTAGCGAGCCCTGCGAGGGGACGCAGTCTCATAAGAAAAACGGGAGCCCAGATATTACATAAGTACCGGTTTTTTAAATGAGTAGGTATATAAAAAATTTCTGAGATTTTATTATTTTTTTAAAAAGGGAGTAATAATTTTATTGGTTTTTTAATTTATTTAAAAAAACCTGATAACTCGAAGTCTATATTTAGTCCCATGGGTTACAGTGTTCTTAGTTCATATATCCACTGCACACTGCGACCTATGGGACTAAATATAGACTTCCAGTTATCAGGTTTAAAAATAAATAAATTAAGAAACCAATAAAAAAATTATTACTCCACTTTTTATAAAAATAATAAAATCTTAGAAATTTTACATATACCTACTATTTAAAAAAAAAAACTATATATATATATATATATATATCACATTAAAAATATTTCAGAACACATACCTTTTCCACACCTATTATTATTATTATTATTATTATTATTGCTTATTTATATGGCGACACAAGGTTTCCGCAGTGCTTAACAATACATAAATGAGCAAAACACACATAACGAATGACAGTACAAGACAATTTAGGACAAGTACATGGTAAATAAGGATAGTTACATCAGGGGACAGGACACAGAAGCTTCAGTTATGTTTAAATGAAGCCACCCTTTAATATTATGCCCTTCAAATATTATGCACACAGCTATACCATGCACACAGCCTAAGAGGGGTATTCAATGCTCTGGCGAGCGCAAGGTAGCGAATCCTGTTTTGGATTCGCTGTGCGCTCGCCAGGAAATATCGCTCCTCTTTCATTCGTGAGCCTCCCCCAGCCCACACTATTCAATGCGTCAGGGGCTAGCTGCCCCTGACGTCGAATATAGGCGAATATATGTAGTGGCGAATCCCCGTGTCCCCCCCCCCCCGCACAGCCCGCAGCAGCAGTCCTCCAGCTCCAATTACAGTCAGTGCTCTACTGCCGGGAAGGATGGCGACGGGACAGTACTCTGGTGATGGAGCTGGAGAAACGGCGGGGGTGCACGGGGACGGGTCAGCAGCAGTACCAGACCTCCGGCTCTAGCAGCCCTGGCACTGACATCTGCAATCACCGTGCAGGGTCTGCCGGAGGTCTGCTGCTGCTGCTGCTGGAGCCTTCTCCCTACTCACACGGCAGTGTCCCGGCTCTCTCCGCTGCTGCTGCGGCTGCACTGCAGGGAATGGAGTGGAGTCCGGGCGGGGGAGCGCAATGACAGCCTGAGGATGGGGACGGGTTCAGCAGCAGTAGCAGACCTCCGGCTCCAGCAGTCACAGCGCTGACATCTACTATCAGCACGCTGGGGCTGCTGGAGCTGGAGGTCTACTGCTACTGCTGGACCCATCTTCTTACTGGTCACTGGCGTCCTGTCCCGGCTCTCTCCCCTTCCTGCAGACCTCCGGTTCCTACTCCCTTGGCAGGGAGCATACTGTAATAACCCCTCCGGCAGAACTGACTGACTGCGCATCAGCAGACGTCACACGCACAGCAGTAGCAGACCTCCGGCTCCAGCGCTGACATCTACTATCACCACGCTGGGGCTGCTGTAGCCGGAGGTCTGCTGCTACTGCTGGACCAATCCCGGCTGTACCTTCCAATAGCAGCTCACGTCCCCCGCATCCCCGTCCCCCTGCTCATCTGGCCAGTTCGCTGAGGAAAAAAAATAAATAAAAAAAAAAGAGGTGCTTGTAAAAAAAGCAAGACCCTTCAAATAAAATTAAAACTGATTTTTTGGTCATAAAAAAATAAAAGAAAACATTTATTTTACAAGTATACATAACAGTTCACCAAAAAAAGATGACGAATGTAAAATGGAGAATCCGGGGGAAAATCAATGGAGAAAGCAGTTCTCCATTTCAGCATTGAATACACTGTCGGCGAATTCCACTAAAAACCCCATTGAAAATCACAGGCGAATTGTGGAGAATCATTTACGGCGAATCGGCAGACATTCGCTGTTCATTTGTGGCGAATTGCCTCCATTGAATATGGCGAATTGTTTTTTCTAACAGAAAATTCGCCGTTAACCCAGCGAATTGCCAGATTCACTGAAAAAAACGGCGAATCTGAGGCATTGAATACTGGCCTAAACCGGCCACAGCCTATGCAATGATCTCAAATGCTGAGAACATTGCATGTGCTCTCCTTAATTGGACTCTACCCAGCCCCCACCCCCTACTACAATGAGAAGTAATAGAAGTGGCTAACAAAAACAACCATGGCATTCCAAGATAACATGTATCATTAAGAATTATATGAAGTTCCTCCCTTCACAGAGGCAAGAGAGATTTCATAGTTAACTTGCAAAATTAAGTTTGTCAAAAACACTTTGCTGATATCTAAAGCAGTGTGCAGAATGATCAGTTACCTATGACAATATCAAATCAATCTAACCTAACATTAACATGTGCATGCCTCCAAAATACACTCAACTTCCGTTTTTACAAATAAAGTTTTTGAAAGAAAAAATCCCCAACCAGTATAAAAATGGAACCTGGGGATAGTTCAGCATCCTTGACAAAGAAGCCTAGAGCTTCGAAACGCGTTGTACATTATCAACCACATTATCAACTACACTTGGAGATTTATTTGGCATTCAAAACTTTGATGACCTTCTATTAATCTGCTCCCCACGCACCCCCTCCCCCCCCCCACACACACTTTCACCACAACTATTGTCTTTCCTTGTCTTTCCACTCCTATCACTTAATAAAACAACCTTTAGTAATACCCAACAATAAACCCTGGTCAGCCTGTTAAGCAATGTTCATACCATGATGTTTTCATTGCTGTTTTTGACACTAGACTCTGGATTCTAATGAATGTCTATATCAGCTTGTTATATGTATGTTCTACTTCTGTTTGACAACCCCAAAATAAATAAAGTAAAAAAAAAATAAAAAAAGGTACTTGTTTCCTAGAACGGCGCCCACGATATTGATCTTAGGCACCGCAAGGAAAAGAATCGCGTCAGTCGCATCGCATGCGGCCAAAAAATCGCATCGCATGCGACCGACGCGATTACCGCGATTTTACATAGGGAACAATGTTAAATGGCCCAATTGACCCGATTTCACATAGGGAACAATGATAAATGGCCCACAGACCCCAAATAGCCACCCTGAAGTGTGAAATGCCCCCCCCCAATTGTTAACGCCACCCCACGATCAACGTCAACCCGAAGCGTGGTGAGCGCAGCGAGCCTGCGAGGGGCGGCGGTACGCGTCCTCCGACCTTTTCATACCCCCACTATCCACATCGGCGTGGAGTTGAGAATAGAAAGTGTGGCGAGCGCAGCAAGCCACCGAGCCCAAAGCATGGCGAGCGCAGCGAGCCCCACGAGGTGACGCGGATACCTTCACAGCTATACGCGTCCCCTCGCGGGCTTCACAGGTATCCGCGTCCGCTCGCCACGCTTCGGGCTCGGTGGCTCGCTGCGCTCGCCACACTATTCTATTCTCAACTCCACGCCGACGTGGATAGTGGGGGTATGAAAAGGTCGGAGGACACGTACCGCCGCCCCTCGCGGGCCCGCTGCGCTCGCCACGCTTCGGGTTGACATTGATCGTGGGGTGGCGTTAACAATTGGGGGGGCCATTTCACACTTTAGGGTGGCTATTTGGGGTCTGTGGGCCATTTAACATTGTTCCCTATGTGAAATCGGGTCAATTGGGCCATTTAACATTGTTACCTATGTAAAATCGGTAATCGCGTCGGTCGCATCGCACGCGTTTTTTTGGCCGCATGCGATGAGACCGACGCGATTTACATTTTACCATGCATTTCTATGTAAAATCGCATCGCATCGCATGCCATTATAATGGCATGCGATGTACATGCGATGCCCGCGATGGGCGCCGTTCTAGGAAACAAGTACCAAAAAAATATATATATATATAAAGGTGACAAGAGAACGTTTTTATGTTCCTGTTTTAGCGCGATGACTATATGCTTTATTTTCTTTTCCATGCTTGAAAATGATTCACGTTTTGGTGTAAAAGGCAAATCATTTATCAGCAGACATGCCAGGTATTTCCTTTCTTGCAGCACAATATACGCAACTATTTACTGTGCACTAAATAAAGGGCGCACAGTAAATCGTGATGAAGTGTGTGCTGTCTCTCTAGGAGTTACACATGAATCACGCTATGAAAAACAACAAAATAGTTTGCAAAGAAACATAAATGAAAAACGGGCAACAATAACGTGATGGTGAGACAGTGGCTATCCATCACTCTCGTGCATATGAACTCGCAATGTGCTTCTGGTTAATAAATCTGCATCAATAGCCTCATTACAAATGGCGTATATAAAGCTAAGAACGTATTGTGCAAGTTCTCCTTTCTGTTACAAATCCAGCCCATCACATGGATAATCGACATGGATGTGTAAGTATCCTTTGACTCAGCTGGGGTTCTCTTATAATAGGACCATTTGTAAAGGTATTTTGAATGAAATAATCATGCAGCTATTTTGTATATCATTAACTCATTTGAACTGTATTTCCCAATATTTGGGGTATCAGTTATCTGACGAGGAAACCAAGGCCCAACAGTGGCATGCGGTGGTGAGGATCAAAGGTTTCAGGTTCAAATTCCAGTACTGCCCACACAACCTTCTTTACCTTTCCTACCCAATTCCCCACTGCATGTTCCCATCCTCCTGACCCAGGCCAACATTGCTGTGTGACCATATTACACAGTCCATCTAGAACCTATGTAACTTGGTGGGCTATTATGCAATGAATAACACCTACACTTGTATATTAATGCCTATGTCCCTATAGATCAGCGGTTCCCAACCTGTGGTACGCGTACCCCTGGGGGTACGCGTCCACACGCTGGGGGGTACGCCGCAGCCCAGCCTGTAATGGCGGCCGCGGCCGCCAGACAGGTCGCTGGAGGGGAGGAGAGTGCATTGTGCATCTCTCCTACCCCTCAGTGTGCTTCCCTGTGACTGGCCGCCCGTCCGCCAATCAATCAGAGCTTGCGGGCCGGCAGCCAATCAGGAGCCGGGCCGCAAACTTTGATTGACGGGCAGCCCAGTCACACTGAAGGGAAGGAGAGATACGCAGTGTGCTGTACTCTCCTTCCTTGAGAGAAGCACAGCAGCGTGGCAGCTACATGGCAGGGGGACACTGGACTGTCCTCTCCCCAGCAGCAGCGTCAATGGTGAGTGTGCTGCTGCTGGGAAATACTGTGGGGCATTGCTGGCACTGTGGGGCATTGCTGGCACTGAGGGGCATTGCTGGCACTGTGGGGCATTGCTGGCACTGTGGGGCATTGCTGGCACTGAGGGGCATTGCTGGCACTGTGGGGCATTGCTGGCACTGTGGGGCATTGCTGGCACTGTGGGGCATACTTGTTACTGGCACTGTGGGGCATTGCTGGCACTGTTGGGCATACTTGTTACTGGCACTGTGGGGCATTGCTGGCACTGTGGGGCATTGCTGGCACTGTGGGGCATACTTGTTACTGGCACTGTGGGGCATTGTTGGCACTGTGGGGCATTGCTGGCACTGAGGGGCATTGCTGGCACTGAGGGGCATTGCTGGCACTGTGGGGCATTGCTGGCACTGAGGGGCATTGCTGGCACTGAGGGGCATTGCTGGCACTGTGGGGCATTGCTGGCACTGTGGGGCATACTTGTTACTGGCACTGTGGGGCATTGCTGGCACTGTTGGGCATACTTGTTACTGGCACTGTGGGGCATTGCTGGCACTGTGGGGCATTGCTGGCACTGTTGGGCATACTTGTTACTGGCACTGTGGGGCATTGTTGGCACTGTGGGGCATTGCTGGCACTGTGGGGCAATTCTGGCACTGTGGGGCAATGCTGGCACTGTGGGGCATACTTGTTGTTGGCACTGTGGGGCATTGCTGGCACTGTGGGGCATACTTGTTGCTGGCACTGTGGGGCATTGCTGGCACTGTGGGGCATACTTGTTACTGGCACTATGGGGGAATACTTGTTGCTGGCACTGTAGGGGCATTGTTGGCACTGTGGGCACATACCCAGTACCATGGGGTCATACCTGCCACTGTGGTGGCATTCCCGTTTCTGGCACTGTGCGGGCATACCTGGCACCATTGGAGCATATGTGTATCTGGCACTTTTGGGGGCATATGTGTATCTGGCACTATTGGAAGGCTAACGTGATCCATTGGAATGTCTGTTGCTTCAGTAATAGAGATTTGACAAGGTTCTGTTATTTTATATGCTGTCCGCAGAATGGGCTGAGCTTATATTGTGGCCAAGTGGTTGCACTTTTTTTTTTTTCTCGTCATTGCCAGTATGACTTGCCCCTGTTAAGCTACACCCCTTTTTAGGCCACGCCCCCTGAAAATTTCACGAGGGGGTACTCATAAATGAAAAGCCTAATCAAGGGGTACGGGAGACAAAAAAGGTTGGGAACCACTGCTATAGATGGTAAGCATGTGTGTACGGTCCTTCTATTACTAATGGTCTGCCATTACCCAGTTTTATTTTATTTCTGTTGATTGCAAATGTAATCAATTCATGTAGCCAGCCATCAGCCTATTGTCCTTCTTCTCTAAGTAATTCATTATCTAATAGATTAACAATGTATTATTCGAGTGCATAGTCTTAAACCTGGAGTGGGGTGTCATCCTAATGCTGTGTACATGCGATTTTCACGAGTCATTATGTCTATATAGTCAAAATCGTAAAGCACATAGTGCTATGCAGCACCCGATCCCGATTACATTCCGATGGGTGGCCCCTTGGCATCAGAATCGAATGTACTACTATCACGAAACAAGGACCACTCTGCTCAATGCATCATGGAGTGGCGGAGCAGGGGTAGCAACTGGGACCATTCTATAAAATGGGGTATGTCGTCCCTGTTTTATTTACATGTAGGGGTAAATTTACTAAGATGGGAGTTGTATTGAAGATGGGATGTTGCCCATCAGTTTCTACTTCTTATTTATTATAATAGTATGAATCTGATTGGTCACTTGTTATGAGCAACTTCCCATCTTCAATAAAACTTAGTACATTTACTCTGTAGATCCCAGGGTCTGTGCCATCAGATGGTGATTCTATTCTGTGTCTTCGGACACAGCACTCGGATCATGTATGCTGGCAGGAAGTGCTTTCTTCGGCTGTGCAATACCAACCACATTGGAATCAGGCCCTCTGTCAGGGCTGCAGTTACTACAGGAAGCATTTACCATGCCAGAGATCAGGATGACGGTGGTTAAAAATCCCGGCTCCAGAATCTCGACCATCGCTGGAAATGCCGACACCAGAATTCTGATTGTAAGTATGCCGGGGTCTTCTAGTGTGAGAGCACAATGGGATACAATGCAACTAGGACTTATCAAGAGACTTTGCTGATTTGATATGCCACTATTATATATATGTGTGTGACTAAGGGGGGGGATTCAATCCTGTGACTGTCGGTCCATCCTGACAGCCGTGACCCTGACCCTGGGCCCATTTCCATTTTGCTCGACCGCATATCACCAGACGGGATTCAATGTGCCGTCTGGCAATCAGCGAAAAAGGGGCGTGTCCGCATAAACGGTCGTGAATTGTTGAGATCCATCCGTGATCGCGATAATTCACAGCCGTTCTTGGCAAAACGAGCCCAACAGCTTTTAACGTCGGGCCTGTTCTGTCAGTCTGCCTCTTCAATGCTGTCAGGCAAGACAGCATTGTATAGGCGCCCGCCACTATTTCCCCCGTCAGATATAGCGGTGGAGAATGAATACACCCCTAAGTCTCTGAGGGCGGGATGTTGTAACATCCAATGCCCATTATCGCCCCCCTTCGCCAGCCACCACATTTTTAATAACGGCATATGCTGTAACATATGCGGTTATTAACGCAAGGGACAGCTCTTGCGATTAGAGCTGTACCTTGCGATGCGGTGCCGGCACTGGACTTCCGGGTCTGTGCATGCGCAGAGTGACGGCGCCGGCCGCAGGGCATGCTGGGAGGGATCCGTGATGGATCCCTTAAACAGTGCTGCGGTAAGAAGCCCATAGGCTTCTGCAGAGAATCGCCAGCTTTTGCTGGCGATTCCGTCTGCAGCGTTGCCACTGCGGAGGGGCCAGAGAGCATACAGAAATGCGGTAAAAACACAGATAACAAGGTTTTTACCGCATTTCTGCTTTAGAGAATCTCCCCTCTATCTGTATACAAAGTTCTACCGTGCAGCAGCCATGGCTTTTTCCTACTGCTCTGAGGAACGCTGCAGCAAGTGCGAGAGTAGAAGAAAGCCTAGAACCCATGTTGGTCTTTTTCAATATTGTATATTGTATGAAATGCAGTATTAATAATTAATATTATAGATAGTCCTGATTTAGTGATATTCATGATGGAGCACAAATGGTTAAATCAAAAAACCAAGGTACTAATTAAGTCACATATGCTCAATTATGGTTACTAACATATGCGATGAGTAATGCAAAGGGCAGCTCTCTCGATAAGAGCATGCACAGAGTGGTGCAGGTGACCATGGGGCACGCAAAAGGAATCCCATAGACTTCCATAGGAATAACACTGTGACAAAGGTTCTGTAACAAACTACAGAATAGAGATAATCACTCAGTTGCTGGGTACTGCACAGCTCGGTAAATATGCTCCCCATGTCCGTGTCCCTTATTAGAATGCGTCTTGTGCATATCTGTATATGTGATGTATATCTGTACTGCCATTGTTGCCTGTTCCTTGTACTGATAACCCTGTGTATTACAGTATGTGCATTGTTATTCTTAATGTCTGTAAAGCGCCTTGAGTCCTGTTGGAGAAAGTGCGCTATATAAATAAAACTTACTTACTCAAAGACAGGCATAGGGCCGGTCACATATTTTGAGCAGAGGTCAGAGTAACTGACACAGGTTCAGTATCAATATTTGGGCAAAGAATTGCATACCCTCCAACTTTACCAATTTTGCCGGTACAGTACCGTTTTTTAACAGTCTGTACCGGCAAAATAATTTCTTACCGAATGTACCGTTTTTTCCCGTTTTTTTAACTGATTCAGAATACAAAGAACAAAAAACTACAACTCCCGAAGTGCTGTGCGGGATGACGGGTGAAGTAGGAGGGCAAGACTTGCTAACTGACAGCTCTGATTGGTGGGGTAGGACGGAGAGGTCGCTAGCCCGTGAACACTTGTGTCCCCTCCAGTGCCTATCTCGTCCACCCCCTCTGCCGGGGACCCCAAGAGGTCACAGGTCGCTCCATATCCCACAGCACAGCCGTATTAATGGCCCCCCTGCTGCCGCTCGGCTCCACCTGCACTGCTATGCGGCGCCGGCTCAGCGGTCACTCAGCACAGCAGGGAGCGGGATGAAGAGAGATCGGATCTGCAGCACTGCTCTGGCTCCCTGCGGCGCCGTGTAGAAGTACAGGGGGATAGCGTGTAGGCAGTAGGCACCAGCCTGCAGCTCAGTCAGTGACTGACAAATGAGGAAGTGTGCAGGCAAGCAAGCAGGAGGCGTGATCCTGGCCAACATATGCAGCAAGTCTCCTGGTTGGAGGCGAGGCAGAGAAGATCCACTCTTCTCCTGTGTAAATCCTGGCTGCCTTATGTCCCCCAGGGCCACTGTATTACCACTGTCTCGGGCCAAAAGAATAATATGGGGGGGAAAAAACTGCCCAGTACACATTCGGAAAGGGGGGGTGACCACGCCCACTTTACCCATGACCACCCCCAATTTGCCATTGGTCACGCCCCTTTCCCAAATGTGTACCGATTTCTGACCCTCAAATGTTGGAGGGTATGGAATTGGTATACGACAAGACTAATGGTTAAGAAAGCAAGATAACTGGAGCATGGTACTGTATGTGTTCTGGTACTCAGGTTTGTAGTCGGCAACACTAGCTTTAGCACAACTTTAAATATCAATCAGTTCCTCCAAGCACATGACCCTGGAGGGGAAATGCTGGCAACAGAAGGACCTGGGACATGGCAACATGGCAACTGAGTGACAAAGACTGTCAGCCTGGGGAGACACTGAGAGCTGGAAGATAGCTGGTCATTTAACATGCAAACCTAGCATAAACATGATGATAAATGGATGAGTGTCTGGCCATCTCATTCAGATGAATCATGTCCCCTATTGCTACTATTCTCTCCATCACTCTTCTTGATTACATCCCTCACATCTAATGCATGAAATTATTATTCCTCAAAACTGACACTTAAACTGCTTGGAATGGTACGTTGCTTACACTGCTACATCTGTAGTAAGTGTTACCTCCTCTTTTACTTCCTCCTATTATCACATAAATCCAAAGTTCTTTCTGGATGGGAGACTTTTTACAGCACTGACCAGGAGGCTGCTTTCCCAGGATCTGCAGAGGATATCTTTGTATATCAGCCACATCACTACTATTAGAAATGCCTTAGATGAGGTTCCCCTGTTAATAAACATCTCTGGAACATTACCTCATCTCATGAATCCAAGAACGTTACGTGTATTTGATTCATGTTGTAGTGTTTTTCCCCAATAATGAATAGAATTAAAAAATATGTTTTTGAACATAGGGTCACCGCATGTATACACACTGAACAATCTTTGCACTTGGATTATGGATTATTGAAATAATATGAATTTGGTATGCTTATAGTAAACTAAATCCCAAGTCTGTAAGGGACTGCTCATAGTTAGGTAAGGCTTACTAAGGTTGTGAGGCTGTTGGTGGAAGGTCTTTAGAGCAAGTAAGCCTATAGGTGTGGTTTAGGAGAGGGTTCTTTGTGGCCATCTTGTGCATAGCAGTGTAGTGGCTATCTTATATAAATTGTGTGTGGTGCAATTTTCCGCCCTCCCTACCTTTTAGATGTTGGCATTAAGTTGGGTGGGAAAGAATGGTAGCAGTCGCAATTTGCCATTTACGTTGGATAATATGTAATGGGCATTATGATGTGTGGTACACTATGTAATGGGCATTATGATGTGTGGCATAATGTGTAATGGGCATCATGGTGTGTAGCACAATGTGTAATGGGCATTATGGTGTGTGGCACAATGTGTAATGGGCATTCCCAGTTTGGCAAAATGTGTAATGGGCATTACGGTGTGCATAATCCCAGCGCAGTGTGTTGAAGGGGCTTTACCTGGCACAGTGTGTTAAAGGGGCTTTACAGTAGCTGTCGCAGTGTGTCTAAATAGCTCTAGCTTTTGCAGTGTGTCTAACAAACAGTGTGTATAACAAAAGTTTGTTTAGCTTGAGGACAGGACAATAAAGAGTCCCGAAACGTCGCATTAGATGGCAGTGTTCGTGTGACATTTATTTCTGCAACAAGTCCGATGGGTGCGGTATTTCTTAGACGCATATATATATATATATATATATATATATATATATATATATATATTTATTTATTAAAAAATTAAGTGTGCGAAACACCTTGAATAATTGAAAATAATGGTAGTCCACAGTAAAATGGGTTAATAGTCCTGTTCAGTGTAATAAAATGCACTCAGGGTTAGATGTTCACCCGGCTGCTCTCAATTGCCTGGATTCCACAGGTAGAATGATTCTAGAAGAATAAATATGAGCGCTCCATAGTCCAATATCAAACAGGTAACAAATTTTTATTTAAAACAGTTTCCAAGCAAGGACACATGTAGGGTAATGTACCGAAGCAGGCGGATCGGCAACCGCAAAGTCACAGCTTGTATCTCTGTATATCCCACACAGATTTGGTCGGAGTGGTTACATTCACATTTGGTGGACAGACAGCAACGCCAGGCCACGCCCAGGTCTAAGTGCAATTTCCTTTATTTCCCATTGGCTATTACTAGGTTGAAATATCTGGCTTTTCACGCTCTGAGTTGGGTATTGACAAATGTCAGCAGACCTAAACACTTGTCAACCCAATCGCAACTGTTTGTGGTTATTGTCTACAACATTTGGACTTTGGCATGTGTTGGAAAATAAACCTTGATGTACTGTACTTGCCATACCACATATCTGCATTGTGTGTACAGTACGCTAACTATCCTCTGCAACTATTATTATTTATTATTTAACAGTTTCTTATATAGTGCAGCAGGTTCTGTTGAGCTGTACAATTATTTATTTACAGTTTCTTATATAGCTCAGCAGATTCCGTTGCGCCTTACAATTGTAGACAGTGATAGAACAAACTGGGGTAACAACAGACAGACTTGGAGGTCGGAGAGCCCTGCTGCAAGCTAACAATCTATAGGGACATAGGAGGGAAACACAAGGACAGGCACCAGTAATATCATAGCTGTCCCACCTAGTTGCAAGTCCAAAAGGGAAGCTATATAATACATAAGTACCGCCAAGGGTTATGTGTGCGGTACTTAAATATGATAGGCTAGCCTGAAGATGTGAGTTTTCAGGGAATGCTTGAAAGTTTGAAGGCTGGAGTGCGTGGAAGGGCATTCCATAGGGTGGGAGCAGCCCGGTGAAAGTCCTGTAATAGTGAATGGGAGCTAATGATCCGTGCAGAAGAGAGATGCAGATCTTGTGCAGAGCGGACTAGTCAAGTTGGGAGATATTTTGAGATAAGTAAAGCATTAGATGCTGGTGCAGTATGGTTAATAGCTTTAAATGTGAGTATAAGTATTTAATATTGAATACAGTACAATACAGGCAACCAGTGGAGGGACTGGCAGAGCAGATCAGCAGACAATGAGCGTCTTGCCATCTAAGCATAGAAACATAGAAACATAGAATTTGACGGCAGATAATCACCATTTGGCCCATCTAGTCTGCCCCCTTTTCATCCTTCAGGTAATCTCAACCCTTTTTTATCCTTATTTCTTTGTAAGGATATTCATATGCCTATCCCAAGCATGTTTAAATTGTTCTACTGTCTTAGCCTCTACCACCTCTGATGGGAGGCTATTCCACGTATCCACTACCCTTTCTGTAAAGTCATTTTTTCTAACATTTCCCCTGAACCTACCTCCATCCAGTTTCAGTGTATGTCCTTGTGTTCTATTACTTCTTTTACTTTGAAGAAAATTTCCCTCCTGTACTATGTTAAAACCCTTCATATATTTGAAGATTTCTATCATGTCCACCCTTTCCCTTCTCTGCTCTAAACTATATATGTTAAGATATTTTAGTCTTTCCAGGTAAGTTTTGTGATGTAGGCCATGCACCATTTTAGTTGCCCTTCTTTATACATTCTCTAATGTATTTATATCCTTCTAAAGATATGGTCTCCAGAACTGGACACAGTATTCCAGATGAGGCCGTACCAATGACCTATAAAGTGGCATTATTACTTCTTTTTTTCTTCTACTGATTCCTCTCCCTATGCAACCAAGCATCTAACTAGCCTTCCTCATTGCTTTGCTACATTGCTTTCCTGCCTTTAAGTCACTTGAAATAGTGACTCCTAGATCCCTTTCCCCCTCAGCAGTTTCCATTATAGTACCCTTGATACTTTATTAAGCTTTTGGGTTTTTGAGTCCCAAGTGCATAATTTTGCATTTTTTAGCATTAAACTGTAGTTGCCATGATCTTGACCAATTCTCAAGTTTACCTAGATCATCAGTCATTTGATTTACCCCTCCTGGTGTGTCTACTCTGTTGCATATCTTTGTGTCATCTGCAAAAAGGCATACTTTCCCTTCAATGCCATTTGCAATGTCACTAACAAAGATATTAAAGATCACTGGTCAAAGTACAGATCCCTGGGGTACTCCACTGGTAACATGTTCCTCCATAGAATGCACTCCATTTACTACAACTGTCTGTTTCCTATCCTGCAACCAGGTGCTTATCCATTTAATTGTTTTATAATCCAATCCCACACTTTCAAGTTTATTTAGCAGTCTGCGATGTGGGACAGTGTCAAATTCCTTACTAAAGTCTAGATATGTCACATCTACATCTATTATTTTGGTCACAGAGTCAAAAAAGTCAATGAGATTTGTTTGGCATGATCTCCCTGTAGTAAAACCATGCTGTTTTGGATCCTGTAAGTTGTTTAATTTAAGATATTCCACTATTCTTTCTTTTAATAGTGTTTCCATTAATTTCCCTACTACTGATGTAAGGCTCACTGGTCTGTAGTTACTTGCTTCTTCTTTGCTTCCCCTTTTGTGCAGTGGAACTACATTTGCTCTTTTACAGTCCTCTGGAACTGCACCTGTATCTAGTGACTGGTTGAATAAATCTGTTAATGGCGCTACCATCACATCTTTTAGTTATTTTAGTATCCTTGGATGTATTCCGTCTGGCCCCATTGATTTATCCACTTTTCAGTCATGAGAGTTCTGTTAGGACTTTCTCCTTAGTAAATTAATTACCATCTACATTATTTTTATGAATGTCCTTGCAACTTAACTGTGGTCCCTTCTCCTTCTATAGTGAATACGGAGCAAAAATAATTATGTCAGCATGTCAGCTGAAGCATAAGTTTGATTGGAGAGAAGTTTTAAAACCACCTCATCCCCTATTTTCAGGTACAGATGGAGCCACTGCCATCTTTCTCTATAATAGGATTAAATCAGTAATTGGATTACTCTGCTAATCCCCTACTCTGTTGTTCTATGTATTGTATTGCAGCTGAGAACATAAGGATAGCCATGGCTAGCCATGCTGAGCCATGGCCTAAGGAAGATAGATGAGATGGGCTCCTACTGTACATGAATCCCATTTTGAACATCTGATGCTTTTCATTTAAAGAACAGTCTGCATTGTATATTGTTTTGTTACTGGGAGCCTGCATCTTCCCCCCACCATTAATTAGCTTGCTGAGCAATTTGTGCAAACACCAGCCCCTCCCCCTGTACCAGCTGACCCAAACTTTCCTTTAAAATTGGAAATATTTGGAAGCCTGCTCAAGGCTTGACTGCCATCTAAGCCTGCATCGTAAGCATGTCAGCTGAAGCATGAGTTTAATTGGAGTTTGGACTAGATTTGGATTTTATTGTTATTTTTCACCAATTACCATCTCTCTCAGCCTCTGAGCTGATGAAAGCTATGTTATACTTTTTGTTTACTGTTTCTTTACCATGATTTGTACCATGTACCTCCACCCCCACTGTATGCAAAGCCTGTATGCTGTACCATCACTGGTTGCACACCCTGCCAGCAACAAGCTTGTAATAAAATTATTATTTTTACTGCTGCTTTTGAGCAGCATGATCAAGATGGTGCC
This sequence comes from Crinia signifera, assembly GCF_055691185.1. Classification (NCBI taxonomy): domain Eukaryota; kingdom Metazoa; phylum Chordata; class Amphibia; order Anura; family Myobatrachidae; genus Crinia; species Crinia signifera. The sequence continues at coordinate 44,094,352 of NC_139228.1, read as the reverse complement.
GCAAATGGCTGCCTAGAAACTGTGCCACTCAGCCATATGTACCCCTGTGTCTCCCCTGTCTCGCACACTGTAGCAACCTAAAACTGTACTGTCCCTGCTGTCCCAGCAATCCAAATCAAATTCCTAGTATACGCAAGTAAACCTGGCCAATAAAGCTGATTCTGATCTTGCAAGGAAGACCAGCCTAGCAGTGTTATAACTGTTGGATCCAAACTTGAGGGTAGTGTCCTCTTTTGAGCTAGTTTCTGTCTAAAGTGGATCTTCAGAGCAATGATCCTTGTGCACCTGGGGTTGAGACTTATAGAACACACCAGCAGGTCTTCTTGCCACCATTTACCTTAAGGCTAAGCACTCCTACCAGTACTGGATGCAACCAGGATTTACACCACTGGTGGTAGTACAAGCTCAACCCCAAGTGATTCAAATCAATGCTGGCAGGAAGGAGATTCCTACTAAGAGACTGGAGAACAACTATAAATGCAAGGTGGAAACTATGAAGTGTATTGAGAGATTAACAACAGAGAGGGAGATATAGGCTGGAGAGTGAAATAACGAATAGTGACAGACAATACAACTAGACACAGACTGATGGAGATGGGTAGAGGAGAGAACACAAGAGGTAAAATAATGGAGAAAAAGACTAGTAACAGGACCGTAGAGAGGAAAACAATAAGTAAACAGACTGGTAATAATGGGAGAATACTGAATACAATGCAGGTTATCAGACAGGATAACTGACTGAAACACAATAGAAGGTGAATGGAAAACAGAGCTGGAGGAATACTGAGGACTGACAGGAGACAGAACTGGAACAAATACTGAGACTGATTGGCATCTAACAAGGACAAAAGCATAGTACTGAGTCTCAAGGGCTCACACCGCATCATAGACTATCATTGCTTAGACAAAATCGCTTAGTCAAAATCTCCAGTGCATCTAGCCAAAATCTCTCCCAAAATTGCTTAGTCAAAATTGCTGAGTCAAAATTGTCCATTAGTCAAAATCTCCCCGTGTGTACACCCATTTACTGTTCATGGGAGGGCATTGCACAGGTTGGGTGCAGCGCGAAGTAAGTCATGTAATCATAAATGGAAGCAGGTAATGTGTGTGTTTGAGAGATATATAATAGTGTGAGAGATTTTGGGAGAGTTTTCCCATTTCTATAAAGTGGTAATCAATTATATGGCAAAATCAACCATGTTTTGCAGTTGAAGTATAGCTGTTTTTTTTTAAAAATGGGGAACTCTCCCAATATCTCTCACTTTCTGATTCTCACACCCTATTACATTTGGCTCATAGATCTTGTGAAGAATGAAGATGGCAAGTTGGGAGATATACAGTATATTGGTGTAGTTCGGTTTATGGCCTTGTGTTTAAGTAAAGTATTTTTAACAGGTAGAATACAGGTAACTAATGGAGGAACTGGCAGAGCAGTTTTGCAGATGATGAATGCCTGGTGAGGAAGATTAGCCTTAGCTAATTAGCTGCATTCATGATAGATTGTAGTGGTGAGAGCAGGGGTTAAAGTGAGCCAGAAGGGGGCGGAACCAAGTTCCGTCAGTTCCATTTTTGCCTCTGTCAGCTCACCTTGCCCAGCTGTCTGCCCTTGCCTGCTCTGAGTTTGCTTTAAAGAAAACAGCCAGGCAGAGCAGTGAGTCATTGGCTCAGCCCCCGGACCCTACATCGCTCAGACGCAAGCCTCGCCCAACCAACATCCACCACCACCACTCAGACCAATAGCCAGCTGCCAGTTAAGTGATGACCCCCAGAGGCGTTGCTCAGAGGGGTGGGGAGTGCAGACCGCACACTACCGCTGCACACTGACTGCCTCTGCTGTCCCTGTGAGTGTGTCAGCAGCTCCCCCACGGCTGGCTTTAGACATTTTAATCACAACCAATCAGAGCTCCGACAGGCTCACTGCCAGTGCCATCTTTCAAATGGCCCCAGGGTTGTCAATGAGTAGGAGAAGCTCTAATAGGCTCACTTGCTAGTGCCATCTTTGAAATGGCCCCGGGGTTATCAAGAAGTAGGAGAAGCGCTAGCTGCGCTCGCCTCTCCTCACAGAGGGAAGGAGCCAGCGGGGGCAGCCGCAGCAGAAGAAAAGTGGTGAGTATTGATGGAGGCATATGACACTACAGGGGGCATTCTTCATATGGAACTGGGGTGGGGGGGCATTTTGCATATTGCACTACTGGAGGAATTAGGCATATGGCACTATGAGGCATTCTGTATATGGTATTCCTGAGGGAATTCTGCATTATCTATATGGCATTATGGGGGTATTCTGTTTCTGCATATGGCTCTATGGGTGGCATTCTGCATATGGCTCTGCATATGGCTGCATTTTTCATTTAGTGAATCCCTCCCTATGCAGTATGCACATTCTGACAATGTATATTTGTTAGTTCAAAACCATTTCTATTAGGCAGAGCTACCATACTTTATGTAGTGTAGTAACTTCATATAGCTAGAATTCACATGTCTCCTATGCTGGAGTAAATACCTCCATCAGTAAGGTGTCTACTTCTAGTGGAACAGGTCCTGAGTTCTAATACAGGGTGTGACACTTGCAGAAATATGTTTATAATAAAAAAGAGTGTCATGTCTAAGGTCCTACTAGGAGGGGAGAGTCCGCCAAATAAGCGATATCAATGACTTTAAATTAACTGATCCAAACTTGCAGGAGCTTGGAGGCAGGTGACTCCATTGCCTCCCAGAGTTCTGCCTCTGAGTGTGAGTCTCGGTAGGACGATTTTATAACCATAAATGGAGGTCATTAGGAACTACAAAGGTTAACATAACAAAGTTGGGATGATCTTACGTCTTTATTTTTCTTTGCATTATACGCCGAGTTGAATAAGAGAATTGTGCAGTATTACTGATATATCGACATCATCCTGTTGAAAAAGGGATGTTTTGTATGATCTTCACCTCTTTCAACCTCTTGTGTATTGCTACATTCATAGAAGCGCCTGGAGTTAGAGTCTCTCATCAATGTGTATGTCTGTGAGTTCTATAAAATGTGGTAAAGTTCTTTGATTAGATCTCACCCTGGGCTGCTTATATTGCACCAGTTGTTGGGGACACATCAAAACCTCATTGTTCTCAGCTCCTTCCTGACGTCTGTGGCCCTACCAACTCATCAAGATGTCATGATGTCACATGTTGTGGGTGGGACCAGCACAGGGTAGAATTATGCTCTGCTGTAGTTCTATTCTGCAGATCAGAATATAACTTTTATTTAAATGAATCATTCAGTTTAGATCCTCTGTTCACAATTTGTGCGGCATGAGTGTTGATGGTCTCTAGGGGCATAAGATGGAAACTACATCTATGATGTTCTTTTGAACTTTTTTATCTTTTCGATGCCTTCATTGTTATGTTTTTTTAAACATAGGCAATGTTCCAAGTGACTTAATACGATGTTTGTGCAACTGTCTGAGAGTAATTGGCAAATTTACAGAACTCTTCAATCTGTTTTCTCGATTTCACTTTTCACTTTTTTAGTTTGTACGATCAGAGTTCAGAACGTTTTGGAAATTCATGATCAATATTAGCATGGTGTGTGCTGAAAAGGTGATGGAGATTTGACGACGTGAGATGCGCCGATGTCTGGCATATCAGATAGTGTTTTGTCTTTGGATCCAGCATAAAAATATAAACTCATTCTGCTAAGAACATTCTGTGTTCTTCCTTGTATTTGTGCTTGTTTTTATGTTTTCTTTCCAGATTCAAAGAGGGTTACCATATGCTGGAAGTAAAAAAGGACATTACCAAAATCTTCACAAAAAGCATAAAAGAAGCACATTAGAGAAGTAGTGAGTCTGCCCTGGACTTCCCCATTGGCTGAACTATGCAGTAACGGGCCAACTTGGTAAAATAGATTTTGTGCCACCTAGGGCCGAATTAATAGTAGGGAGTGCCCAAGGCACCTAAGACAGTGGGGTCCGATGGAAGGGGGGTATATATTAGGCTCTGCATACCTCCCAGCATGTCTATTCCAGGAGGAACAAAGTGCTCTCTAGATGGACTTCCCTTATTCTATCTGATTGGTGCCACATGTGTTGTAGTATTTCATTGATCTGGAAGGTGATTGCGGTACTTGTTTCCTAGAACGGCCACAATCGTGAGTGATCGTGGCTCTTAATTAAGGGACACGATCCTCACGATGTGGCCGATTTTTTACAATTTTTTCCCTTTGATTGACAGAAATCGGGTCAATCGGTCGGTCGCGACCAATTAAAATCGGCCGCGATGCGACCGACCGATTGACCCGATTTTTCCATAGACTTCAATGTTAAAAAATCTTTTAACATTGAAATCGGGAGGATCTTGTCGGTCTTGTGCCATTATAATGGCACAAGATGAGATGGACTTGATTAAGTCCATCTCACATAGGGAAAAATGATAAAAAAGGTGAAATGGGCCAATATGACCCATTTCACATTTTTTATGTGCCCGCCATGACCCCACGATAGACGTCAACCCGAAGCGTGGCGAGCGCAGCGAGCCCGCGAGGGGCGGCGGTGCGCGTCCTCCGACCTTTTCATTCCCCTACTATCCACTAGGGCGTGGAGTGAGAATAGAATAGTGTGGCGAGCGCAGCGAGCCACCGAGCCCGAAGCGTGGCGAGCGCAGCGAGCCCCGCGAGGGGACGCGTATACCTGTGAAGTTATACGCGTCCCCTCGCGGGGCTCGCTGCGCTCGCCACGCTTCGGGCTCGGTGGCTCGCTGCGCTCGCCACACTATTCTATTCTCACTCCACGCCCTAGTGGATAGTAGGGGAATGAAAAGGTCGGAGGACGCGCACCGCCGCCCCTCGCGGGCTCGCTGCGCTCGCCACGCTTCGGGTTGACGTCTATCGTGGGGTCTAGCCCACTTAGTAACATTTGGGGGGGCAATTGAAAATAATCAGGTGAAAAAAAAAAAAAAATCGGGTGAAAAATCGGTCGGATCGGTCGCATCGCATGCGACCAAATCGCATGCGATGCGATCGATCCGATTTTTTATCTTACGACCACAACGATCTAAATCGTTGTGGCCGTGCTAGGAAACAAGTACCGTGATTGCAATAATAGAATAAGAGGGAAGTCCAGGTAGAGAGTATTTTGTATCTCCTGGGAATGGGTCATGTTTGGAGGTACTGTATGCACAATCTAATATACCCCACCCCCTCCCTTGGTATATCTGTATTGTGTATATTATATTTAATCAATAACCTATTTAACCTGATTCTGAGTTGCATGCAATCTGCACACCGATCCTAATTCAGCTTGGGTTGTAGTTTTGCGAATCCACACAAAACTACATCTCCTGGCGGCCACCCAGCACAGGGTGCTTCGCTATGCAGTGAAGCATTTGCACATCACCGGCTGCGCAGCCCTGAGTGAAGCCAGGTGCAGGTTGGCTATGTTTGAGATTGCAGCGCCTTTGAATGATTTCATGCAGCCGCCGCAGCCCTACCCCATAAATGGTCCAGATAGGTTTGCATTGGCACAACTGCACCACAAATATAAATCATTGCCTTCCCTACAAATTTCCATACCTGTCGATCGCTGTCCCCCCCCCCCCGCATTGTCGCCCCCATCGCTACTTAAATTGCAGTCGTGCGCGTGATTTGTGTGAAACTGTGTGGCTTGTTGCATTAGCCCCACAGTGTCACATGCAATTCTCACACATTTAAGCCTTATTTTGCTACATGCACACAGTTTTTTTGAAGACCTCCATGGTGCATGCGGTACAAAGATGGAGTTGCAATCTGGTCAGACACCAAAAAAAATTTGATGGGTATTCCTGAGCGGTGATTGGGAGGTGGTTAGTAGTACACTCAGAAATGGTCCATTTAGTGGGTGTGTTATGGGACTCTAGCCACATTTGACAATGATAATGGAAAATGCAATGAACATTCCAAAATCTTTATTTACTGAAATTTGTACATACTCATATATTTCTCAAACATACCAAGCTTTTGCTCATGTTCTATCTTCTCATGTGTCTCAACTTACTTTTGCATTCCATTTACTTACCTGAGTGATTGCATACTCAGCATTCCATCATGCCTTCCTAATCAAATGGCCTCTTATATGTGCAAATGTATTCTCCATGTACAAGCTACTGTAGGTCAGCCCTAGAGTCCTACTTAATTAAAAATTCAATTTTGAATTTAGTGTCTGAATTTTATACATTAGCAGTGTGTGGAACATTTTTTTCAACACCAATATACCATACCAAATACCTGGGTCACATCTAGTATGGTTACAGGTGTGGTCTTATATCTGATCCTGCATTGCTTTTTTAAAAATAAAAGCATTTTTATCTGGTCTCCATGATAATCCATCCAAAGAAACCTTTATAGGAGTTCATGCAGCCTGTGACATGTAAATATACATGTGAGCAATATTATAAGATTGCACAAGGAGTTTATCCCGTAATATCCCTGGAATTTTGGAATTTCTGGGAACACTCTTTCCATAGTCTCCGTTGGCACCAAAGGAGAACATTGTATTTATACAGTATTACACTATTGTATATTATCTCCCCTCTTTTTTCCATATATGACGAATCTTGGAATTTATGTGAAAACTTATCTGGAGGAAATATACCCTATCTGGACATTCCTGTAATGCATGTGAGACCTCCTCTTCATTATTATCCATTTAAATGGTCTGGATTTTTTGGGATTTTTTAACTGTAATTAATTTAATTTGTTTTTAATTCGCAGCTAACAGCTGCGTGAAGGCCGAACAATCACACATGCACCTTCTGACAGACTCAGTATACTATGGGTGCAGTACACACAAAGAATTAATAAAGAAGAGAAAAATTGATTTTGATTTTTTTACTTTCATTATTTTTAATGTACAGCTTGTATAACGTATGTGTGGACGGTGAACAATCACACAAGGAACTTGTGGGGTATACTATTCGGGTGCAGTATACAGCAAAAAAATAAAGAACAGCAAAAATGTATTTTTATATTGTATTTTATTTATGAACGGGCCTTGGATAACACTGCGTGGACGGGGAGGCAGAACAATCACACATGAAACTTGTTCTGGTTCTGACAGTAGCATATGTATGGTGTATTGGATTGCAGTGCAGCACTCCACAGTGATCACATACCAGAATGAAAAGCTGACTGCCAGCCAGCCTGCGTACTACTGTACCCCACTACACAGCCTGCCTAAAACACGACCAGTACAATTACTACAATATAATTAAGTATATATAATATATATATATATATATATATATATATATATATATATATATATATAAAAAATAATATTAATATATAACCCAGCACACAAACCCCTCTGCAGTCTGCACAGCACAAACCCCTCTGCACTGCACAACACCCCTCTGCTGAGTCTGCACTGCACTGCCACAAACCCCTCTGCACAGCACAAACCCCTCTACACTGCACAACACCCCTCTACACATTGCACACAAACCCCTCTAGTCTGCACTACACAACACCTCTCTGAGTCTGCACAGCACAAACCCCTCTGCAGTCTGCACTGCACAACACCTCTCTGTCTACACTGCACAGAACCCCTCTGCATAACACCCCTATGCACACTAATGATTTATGACAAGTGATTGATGACAAGTTCAAGTTCAATACCCCAGTGCACACCACCCAGAACTGTGCGCAGCTGGGAACGTGACTGTGCAATGTAAATTCTTAGGATGCCGAGCTTTTAGAGACTCAGCGTCTCGTGAGAATCCGACGCCATATTCCTGCGTTCGACCACGCTCGGGTTTCTGAACAATGCCGGAAAATTTACGAGTGCAGCTCGCGGGACGTCAGGCCGGATATGTTCAGACCGGTTCTGATTCCACGGAATCCGAACCACTCATCTCTTATTTAGACCAGGAAGAATCCAATTCTTTTCAGACCAACAGGGATGCTTCTTTTAGTATAACAGCAGCACATTGCTGGCATTGGCACCCAAACTAAAAGTAACATGACTGTATTCACACAAGGCCCAGTCCACCATTTTGTCCTGTAAAAGGTAGTAGGCATTTTTTTTTGAGGAGGAGGTGATGTAATGTTATAGAGAGAAGTTTGTACTTTGGCTGGAGAGGTATTGGAGAGAATCTGAGCAGGCAGGACATCCAGGAGAGGTGGTAGAGAGAGTAGGAGGCAGAAACCTACGCTTGACACAGAGGCAGAAGAGGGTGAGGAGGAGGTGCTGTAGAGTGCTGTGGAGGACACTGATGAAGAGGCTGATGCATTTACACCTGGCAAGACCAGGTCAGGCCGCAATATGCGGTTTCCATATCCAGCAAATGGCGCCCTGGTCCATGCCATTGTGCAGGTTTATCCACAGCTACTGGATGCCCAGGAGCAAAGTTTCCCAAAAGCAGGCCATATGGAGCACAGTCCTGGAAGCTGTCAACATGGTCAACTCCTGCTGTTGTGACCCACTGTAAGGAACATTAGGAAGACATAACATCAAACTTATCCGGAAGGTCAAGATGGCTGAGGAGTGCTACAGGAGTCGCAGGCCAGAAGGAGAACGAGCTGCAGTGGTCAAATATATGGAGATCGAGGAGAAGCTGAAGCAAACAATTTTTCCAGAGTTATCCATGTAGTGGACATGGACCATCCAGCATCTTCAGCTTGTCCTAGTGAGTACATTTACAAATGTTCCATTTTAACTGTTACAATTTATTTTGCGTGCTATGTGTGGATTTGAACACACTAACCCAGTGGTTCCCAAACTTTTTTGAATCACGGCACCCAAGAGCAAAATATTTTCAAGGCACCCCTAGGATAAATGCTTCTTATCGAGAAATTCAGAAAAAAAAATATTAAATTAGGTGCATTGTGTTTATACTGTATGTCACAGTTATATGGTGAGGGACAGGATTTGCTTCTGTGTGTCCACATATATTATGATTGGCAGCCACAAGCCCTGATATGAATTGATCTTGGTCCACCAACCCAAGGCACCACTGCAAGTGTCCTGAGGCACCCCAGGGTGCCTAGGCACACCGTTTGGGAACCACTGCACTAACCACTTGTTTTGTATTGGCAAGGTCCTTTGTACATTATTTAAAGAATAATGTTGATTGTATAATGCATCATAACACCTTTGCCACATGACTAAATTAAGTTTGTTTTTATCACCACAGGGGCTGGCCCTCAGCATATGGCTTATCTCAATAAACAGTGTGAACAGACAGGCTCAGAAAGCCTCCTCTGTACCTTTCTGTTGCCACCGCCTCTAGGCTGGAGCAGTATGCTGAGGGCCAGCCGCTGTGGTAAGTGTGGTTTCAACAAAGACATACATTACACACATAATAAGGCCTACAACCATAACAATTATACATTTGGGCCAAACCACGTAAGTGAGATTTTGGCTGCAGCCTCCTTTAAACTGATATATAAAGTATTTTTTAAACTAAAAGGATCCCAGAAAATATTTTGATGAATCCATGCTGACATGTTTTTATGTAGTATTTGTAATTTCTTAGTAGGAATCATTTTTAAACTACCTGCATTGGTAGTTGATCACAATTAGTGTAGGATGTATGTATTATACATTATTACATGTGTTTATTTTGTAAATTTTCAATCCTTTGCAGATCCTTCCAGAGCCGGCCCTAGCCTAAATGACGCCCTAGGCAAGATTTTGGCTGGTGCCCCCTAGCACCGCAACTAGTTCCGCCTCTGACCCTGCTCCCCTTTCCCAGCACCATCAACCCTCATCATAGCAGTCATCATTTTGGTGCTCCTACCTGCAATATTTTAAATAGAAACAGTGCACACATTCAGTGCGCAGCCCAAACAGGGGTGTGTTCTTGCTGGGAAGGTGCATGGCCACACAATACTACCCCCAATTCAAATCATGCCACACAGTAGTGCAACTTTATTCACATTATATTATGCGATGGTGTCCCTTATTCACGTTACATCATACAGTAGTACCACTTTTACCTTATATACATTACTCCTCACATTATTCACATTACACCCTTAGAAAAAATCATGAGAAAACATTGTATTTTATGCACCTCCATGGCCACACTGCAACCCAGCACAAAGCAGTGTGTGCTGGGCAGAGGAGAAGAGCTGCAGCTGCTGCTGTCACATAAGGGGAGGGGGCTTCCATTAGACTTTGGCCTGGGTAATTTGTACCCACTACCCTTTTTTCTCGGCACCCCTGATAATACCACACAGTATTTCCCCTTACACATGACACACATTATTAATGTCCTTATAAACATAATGCCCCTTACACATATGCCAACCTTTATTAATGCCCTTCATACACATAATGCCCCTTACACATATGTTGCACATTAGTAATGCCCTTATACACATGACACACATAATGCCCCTTACACATATGTTGCACATTATTAATACCCTTATACACATGACACACATAATGCCTGTGACACATATGTCGCACATTATTAATGCATTTATACATGACACACATAATGCTCCTTACACATATGCCGAACACTTTTGCACAAGCAACCCACCTGCAGATAGCACTCACACAGCCGCTAACACTGTGACCTCTGCCTCTGCTTGGATACAGATGTTTCCTTATACATCTTGCCTCAATAGGCCATGCAGCTCCTGGCCAGTTCTGCTAACGTTGGGTGCCTTTTTTGTTGAAAATTCATCTTATTTGCATTGTTATGACCAGCACACACAAGGAGCTTCCAATGATTAAAATGATATGCGGCATGCCTATATTCTGTGTGCGACTGTGGCTGTACATGCATACGGAATGCTATGTTACAGTGATTTCCATGAATACACTATTTCATATGCAGATACAGCCTCACTCACACACAGAATATAGGCATGCTGCATATCATTTTAATCAGCAGAAGCTGCTGATGCCACTAGGCATTCCAAATGCCCTAGGCAATTGCCTAGTTTGCCTATGCCTAAGGCCGGCTCTGGATCCTTCTCATGTGCTGTCTGCACTACCTCACCCCCGTCACCAGAACTTCTTGGATTGACACTTTCAGAGCTGATGGCCTATTTAACAGAGGAAGAGGAGGATGACACCACCATCACCCTCACTCCCATGGAACCTACGCCCCATGTGCCACCACCAAAGGAGCCGCAACCACCACCACCCACCACAGAAGGCACTGTGTCCACTGTGGATGAACGCGCATTGTCAACAACAGGACAGTGGCAGTGGCAAAACTGGAACATACGCAGGCCCACTGGTAGCAAGTCCAGGTGATGGAGACCCTGCAGAGGGAGCTGTGGGCACATAGAGCTGCCAATGAAGCCCCTACAGCATCAATGGACAGCTCCCTCCGATCCATCATGCAGGTTGCCTCGCCAGTAAACCCACCAAGGTGTAGTTCCTGGAGTGTGGGGGTGGAGGGGCAGGGCAAGCAGGAGTTTGAGGGCCTTCCACCTCCAAATAAGTAAACAAATACCCCATTTTTTTCTTTGAGTTACAATAGTTATGTTTTTAATGTTTTTCTCATAAAATTCTCAGTAAAATCATTTACCCAAAAATGTGTTTTTGGTTTGTATATAAAACATAAATTATTTGAAAACTGTTTAAATTGGATTTTTAAATGCATACATTATTTTGGGGGACTTTAAAGGAATGTATTTTGGGGGCAACATAAAGGGAATTGGTATTTAAACACATGTATGAACAGGATTTAGGGGGTTATTCAGAATGATCGCTGATGGTCATTTTGCAGAGCCCTACGATCAAATAGCCACCACCTAAACAGATTGAAATCCCGCCCCATGCAAGTCTGCAAATGGCTTGCAAAACAAGCAAATGCATATGCAGCTCACTCGCCATCTATTGATTTTTTCAGTCTGAGCACAAGAACAGGGAGTTTGCTGCAGTCTGAGCACAACCCTGACCCTTTCAGAACTCTTCAATAGAAACAGACTGATCAAAGTTGGAGTTCACGTCACCCACCATTCCTGAAAATGCCTGGGAATGCCTTCATTTTTTCTGAAACTCCCAGAAAATGGAGGGGTGACACCCACAAATGGCTGCTTCCTGTAAATGAACTTGCGAATGGCTTGTAAATAGAGTAATTGCTGAATGTTTGGCCTCGCACTTGTTGCTACAATCCATACACATGCGTAGTCTTTTGATGGTCACGGCACAAATTTGCACAGCAGTGATCAGGACTGAATAACCCCCTTAGTTTTAACAATTGAACTCATATGGCTTATTATAATGTTAGTTTACAGGTACAAATGTTTCCTCCTACATCTTTTGCTGCAGTCAGGCAAAGCAGACACAAAGGGGGAAATTTACTAATATGAAAAACCTAGTTTTTTGTATTAGTATTTTCCCTATGACTGCATACGACTGTTTCGTATTAGCGGCACATATATACGGCCGCTAATACGAATTAGTAGAGGCAGTCTGCATGGATCAGTCAGATCCGTGCAGGCTGCAGAGCCGGGGCTGGTAATTAAAAATCAGGGAACCTGACAAATAGGGGTTCCCCGATTTTTAACAACCAGCCCCAGGCTCCAGGTCCGGGGCTGGTTCCCAAAATACGGGGGACAAAATGACTAGGGGTCCCCCGTATTTTAAGAACCAGCCCCAGGCCAAACCAGCCAGCAGGGTAATGCCACAGCCGGGGGGAGACTTTTTATACAAGTCCCCCCGGACAAAGCATTAACCCTCTGACCAGTCAGCCTGGCCAGGGGCCCTGGGGGGGTGGGGACCCCCCCAATAAAGGGGTCCCCCCCCTCCAGGACTTACCTGACCAGGCTGAAGCCTGGTGCTGTCCTCGATGCCCCTGGGCGGTGGGCATCGAGCTGATCTTGGTGTATAAAAAAATGAATAAACTATTGTTTTAAACTGTGGAACTATGAGTGCCAGCAAGCCTCCCCTGCAAGCTGGGACTTGGAGAACCACAAGTCCCAGCCTGCGGGGTATTAAAGGGCCCGCTGGCACTTGTAGTTCCACAGTAAAAAAATAGTTAAATAAATACACACTGACACCTGAAAAATAAAAGTTTAATACATACATTACACACACACTGATACTTACCTATCTTGATCCTGTAGGTAGGTCCCAGAGTCTTGATTCGGTGCCTTGTCCTGGTTCCGGATCATGTCGTCATTCTTCATGTCGCTCTTCATGTCGGCGTCGGCGTGGACCTGTGGAAGGAAATCCAACTCACCCAGGTCCTCCATGGAAGTTCTTCTGGCTTGGTCCGACGTTGTCCAGGGCTTCTTCCTTCTTCTTCCTTCTTCTTCCATCTTCTTGCTTCTTATTCACGCTGCCGGCGACTCCAGCAAAGCTCCCCGACTGTCAGAGCCGCAGAGATCCTTCCTCCTCGGCGTCTGTACTAAGAATGAATTCTGGCCAATCAGAAGCCGCCTAGCAGCCAATCAGGAGACAGGAAGGTCGGCCTCTGATTGGCCAGAATTCATTCTTAGTACAGACGCCGAAGAAGAAGGATCTCTGCGGCTCTGACAGTCGGGGAGCTTTGCTGGAGTCGCCGGCAGCGTGAATATGAAGCAAGAAGATGGAATAAGGAAGAAGCCCTGGACAACGTCGGACCAAGCCAGAAGAACTTGGATGGAGGACCTGGGTGAGTTGGATTTCCTTCCACAGGTCCACCATGGATTTCTTCGGACCCGGACCTGACGCCGACGCCGATATGAAGATCGACATGATGAAGAATGACGACATGATCTGGAACCAGGACAAGGCACCAGATCAAGACTCTGGGACCTACCTACGGGATCAAGATAGGTAAGTATCAGTATGTGTGTAATGTATGTATTCAACTTTTATTTTTCAGGTGTCAGTGTGTATTTATTTAACAATTTTTTTTTACTGTGGAACTACAAGTGCCAGAGGGCCCTTTGTGGTTCTCCAAGTCCCAGCTTGCAGGGGAGGCTTGCTGGGAATAATAGTTCCACAGTTTAAAACAATAGTTTATTCATCTTTTTTTTTACATCAAGATCAGCCCGGTGACCACAGCCCAGGGTCACCGGGCATAGCACCAGGCTTCAGCCTGGTCAGGTAAGTCCTGGAGGGGGGGCCTTTATTGGGGGGGTCCCCACTCCCCCAGGGCCCCTGGCCAGGCTGACTGGTCAGAGGGTTAATGCTTTGGCCGGGGGGACTTATATAAAAAGTCTCCCCCCGGCTGTGGCATTACCCTGCTGGCTGGTTTGGCCTGGGGCTGGTTCTTAAAATACGGGGGACCCCTAGTCATTTTGTCCCCCGTATTTTGGGAACCAGCCCCGGACCTGGAGCCTGGGGCTGGTTGTTAAAAATCAGGGAACCCCTATTTGTCGGGTTCCCTGATTTTTAATTACCGGCCCCGGCTCTGTCAGCCTGGTGCTGGTTACAGCTGTGGGGGGGACCCCACGCTGTTTTTTTTTTTTATTTATTTAATTTTCTATTTTTCTTTACACTAAAGCCTGCATGGATCTGACTGATCCATGCAGGCTTAAAGCAAATACGACAGGAATATCAAGGTGTATTTTCCTGTCGTATATGCGTGCCTGTTTTACACCAATTAGGAGCCGTATTATCAATACGGCTGCTTAGTACATCAGGAACCACCATTCTTTTGAATGGTGATTCCTGTCGTATTCTATCGATGGTGTAGACATTCGTATTTGTAAATACAAATACGAATGTGCCATCTTTAGAAATACGAATTGTTGTATTTTCGGGATTGTAAATCCCGAAAATACAAATGTGTAAAAAATAGGTGTATTTCTGCCTACGAATACACCTATTTTTTACGAATCCATATTGGTAAATTTCCCCCTAAATGCGTCTTTGTAAACATTTTTCAAATTAAATGCATATTATGCATATCACTATGCTAATCAGTCACAACTTTTGCTGATTAAAATGATATACAGCATGCCTATATTATGCATTTAATTGCGACTGTTTTTGCATAAAAAGTCTTGATACAGTGTTTCCCAGCCAAACAGTGGGCCTTATTTTGGTTCATTCTTTCTGACAAAATCCTTCTTAGATGGACAAAACCATGTGCACTGCAGGGGGGGCAGATGTAACATGTGCAGAGAGAATTAGATTTGGGTGAGTAATTTTGTTTCTGTGCAGGGAAAATACTGACTGCTTTATTTTTACACTGCAATATAGATCTCACTTTGAAGTAAACCCCCACCCAAATCTAATTCTCTCTGCACATGTTACATCTGCCCCACCTGCAGTGCACATGGTTTTGCCCATCTAAGAAGGATTTTGTCAGAAAGAATGAACCGACATAAGGCCCAGTGTAACAGGATTTGTATTGCAGATATAGTCGTCTAAAATGATATGCGTCTTATCTCTAATTGCGACATAACAAATCATGTTTGGCTGGGAAACACTGTATCAAGCAATGTATTTATGCAAATACAGTCACAACTACATATAGGATATAGGCATGCTGTATATCATTTTAATCAGCAAAAGTAGCACGTGTTTGATTAGCATAGGGATGCACGTAACATGCATTAAATGTGGAAAAAAATGAAAAATGTCATATACAGTAAATTAGCTATTTGACAAATCAAAGTATATTTTTCATTTTTAAGGATAGAAATATTTTTTTTAATGTTTATTTATTACATATGTGCTCTAATTTTGTACCTGTAAGTTAATTTAGACATTACTGATTATAACAAACCAGCTGTAAAAATGTCCGACATGATCAAGCAGTTTTGTGTTTGAGTTATAATAATATGAAAAATAATAATATTGCTATTTATATAGCACTTTTCTTCCAACAGGTCTCAAATGTAAAATTTGTCTTTACAGCGCAAAAAAAACTAAACAAGCTTTACTGTGGATATTAGTGAATACTAGAGAGAACAGGAAAGTCTTGAGTCTATCTTTGAAGGAACCTAGAGCGGGTGTCTCTTGCACTGTTCGGGGAGGAGAATTCCCCAGAGTCTGAGCCACAAAGCTAAAAGCTCGACAACCAGACGAGTTCAGGCAGATTCTAGCTACAGTTAATAGTCCATCATCTGCAGATCACAGTAATCAACAAGATGGGCAGTAAGGAATCAGAAGCTGCTTCAAGTCATGAAGGTTAATAAAACTCAGCTACCATTAGATTGGCACAGAGGCAGATTTACCACAAGGCAACCTAGGTGACCCCGTAAAGATATCCTGCCCATCCAAAATGTTCCCAGAGAAGTATTGTGTGACTACTGTGTTACGGCGTGACATGACATGGACCTGCCCACAAGTCCCTTTGATGTTTAGGGTACAAAATGTTTTATATACACAAAGTGGTCTCATCCACTGCATGTGGACAGTCAGTTTACTGTAATTGTGACACAGGTATCAAATCTACATCCAAAAAACCTAGAGCCTGATTCAGATTTGTACGAAATGCTGATGTTCACGCAGTTCACGGTAGACTGTGCACACGCGAAGGTACACTATCGATGGTATGTTGGAGGGAAGTAGGCCACAAATCATCATGAGGTCTAAATCCGCCTCTGCTTTGTCCAAGTTCTATGTTTAACATACTTCTTACTGGCCGCTCGTATTCAGAGCTGAAAGCCTTCTAATTTTAGGGAACGCTTTTACAATGGCTGTTTTTGTAAAATGTCCGATTTTTGCATACAAATTGGAAATTTGTCAAAATCGGACCTAACTTGGCTCTCATTACATCCTGGCCCTTTTGTTTAAAAATAGGTATATATAGTGCACACATATTCCACAGCGCTTTACAGAGAATATTTGAACATTCACATCAGTCCCTGCCCCAGTGGAGTTTACAATTTATATTCCCTGCTACATGTACAGGCACACAGACATTCTAGGGTTAATTTGTTTGGAAGCCAATTAGCCTACGAGTATATTTTTGGATTGTGGAAGGAAACCGGAGTACCCGGAGGAAACCCACGCAAGCATGGGGAGAATATATAAACTCTGCACAGTTAGGGCCATGGTGGGAATCAAACCCATGACCTCAGTGCTGTGAAGCAGCAACGCTAACCATCACACCATCCGTGTTGCACCATGATAATTATTATTTATACCAGTCCTTGATCCATTGCAGTTTACTGTGTAAATTCCTGACCAGTCCAAGCCAATTTTCAGTACTGTATGTTTTCTGATTGGTAGAAGGAACTTTGTCACACAAAGAGCACCATACAGAGAGTACCTAATTGATAATAGCTAGCATCTGATTGGTAGGGTTAGGGGCTACATCTCCACTGTAATGAATAGTTTTGAGTGCCAATGACTGTGCCACTTACATGCCCCAAAATGGCTCTCCGAAATGCCCAATGAAATGACTTGAAAGTCGCCGAAGTATATGCTGCCATATATATCCTTTTTATATTGAACTGCATTTGTTGCCCATAAATATATTATCATCTTGCAAAAATATGATATAAAATAAGTGTTTGTATTATTTTCTTCTACTAGCCTTATATGGAAATGATCCCGGCTACAGCTTCTGTGATGGAGCTATGCCAACATACTGTAGGCTTCCTGAGAGCAGACAGCTAAATGAGTCACTTGTTAGAGAAAGTCCAGAGCTCTGAAGCAGTCCCCCGGAATCCCAAGAATGCTGCAATATTTATTAAGAGCTACAAGTCAAAGGACAAGTCAGTGGTTTGTAACAGGTCAGACCTTAGCTCCACTGTAATACTTACTATAAAGTGTTGCTATAAACCAAATGGTTCCTGCTTTATGTGGACGTTCTATGGACTGGTATTTGTTTAGTATTGGTTGCCTATATTAAATCAGCCAAAGTCAGTAGTTATTGAGGAAAGAGTGTGATTAAATCCATGTAATGCTAGTAGTACGTGAAGTGTTCTGTGTCACATCTGTGTCTGCAACATCAAATAATAACATCATGAGAACGCATACTGTGAGATGGAATAACAGGAGCGACTTGCACACATGGGATTAATTAACGAAAAGATAGAATAAAGAAGGCTTTTGTTCATTGTATTATCTACTATTATCTGACAACAGTGTAATAAAGACATCACGCTTATATATTACTACTACTACTTGTACTTTCGCTACTACTCATACTTGCCTATCCTCCTGGAATGGCTGATAGGCTCATAAATTTGTTTGCCCTCCCTGCCCCCCAAGAGGATGATCAACCCCCCGCATCCTCCTGGGACTGCTCACATTATTCTTGGTGCAGAGCTGAATGCCATTTTGTGTCTTTGGAGAAGGGGTGGGGCTAAAATCCAGCAAATCACCTCATTTAGCGTCATTATCGCCAACCCATCTCCGTAGACCTGCAAATCGTGGAATTTGGTTGGAATGGAGGCGGAACTTAATAATGTCAGCATCCATCCCACCCTACTATTAAAATCCTTTATTTATGGCACCACACGGATTTTGTAGCTCCTTACAAAGTTAATAAGCAGAAATAGCGATACAAAACAAGGAAAACATTTTTAAAAACTTAAGTTGGGTACACACTGCAATGTTATGAACCATTTATCCTTACAAGGCGATTAATAAAGATACATTTGTATAGTGTATACAAACTATGGGCCTGATTCAGACCTGTTTGCTGGGCTGAGAGTTTTGTGAGCCATCGAGCAGGTAAACGCTGCCCCATTCTGCCCCACCTGAGTGAAATCCCGCCCATGTGCACATGAGGGGAAAAACCATTGAGAACCCTCTGTTCGCAGCACCGAGTAAGTCTCGACTTACTCAGCGCTATGAAGGCCTAGAAAGGAGGAGGATGATGATGATGATGATGTCTTTAGCCCTCTCTACCAACCGCCGTTGAATGCCTGCATTTTCTGGGGCATTACCAGAAAATACAGCATTACCGCCACCAAATGGTTGCAGGGTGTCAATCACCGTGTGAGCAGCCAGCGAAGGGTAGACTTGGCTCGCTGTATTTGCACGGACTTCTAGCGCACACGTAGAGCGTTCCATTGTCCAATAATCGCTAATAATTGCTTGTGCTGCGAACAGGTGTGAACCGGGCCCTATATGCATTCTCCTGTGGGTCTGCGATGACATCATTTGTCGTTCATACATGCAGCTCAATCTGATGATATAGTGTAGTCAACGACAGCATACTCCTGCCAATGCCCACTGACAATTTATTGTTTGTTGTATGGCAGATTGCACGGTACTTATGTATTATCTGGGCGCCCGATTTTTTTATCGGGTCGGAAAAATCGCGTCGATCGCAATGCATGCAGCCAAATCGCATGCGATGCGATGCAACCGACCCGATTTTTACATTGGATCCAATGTTAAATGGTACCTGAGACCCGATTTTACATTGGGTCCAATGTTAAATGCCCCCCAGACCCCATTTTTCATTGTATACCCACCCTGTTCATACCCCCACTATCCAAGTAGGCACGGAGTTGTTTTTATATAGTGTGGCGAGCGCAGCGAGCCACTGAGCCCGAAACGTGGCGAGCGGACGCGTAATACATGTTAAGTAATCCGCGTCCGCTCGCCACGCTTCGGGCTCAGTGGTTCGCTGCGCTCACCACACTATATAAAATCAACTCCATGCCCACTTGGATAGTGGGGGTATGAACAGGGTGGGTAAACAATAGAAAATGGGGTCTGGGGGGCATTTCACGGTACTTGTATACCTTCACGGCTCCCATCGCATGCCATTGCATGCCATATGTAGTGGCATGCGATGGCATGCGATGCGATTTTTCCGGGTTATTTATGCATTTGTTGTAAAAATCGCATGCCATCGCATCGCATGCCATGCGATTCCATGCAATGCAATGGCATGCGATTTTGATCACAAATGCATCCAAATGCATTTAAATTAGTAGCAAACATGTTAAATGCACCCCAAATGTCTTTTTTCACACTGTACCACCCCCACTATCAACGCCAACCCGAAGCGTGGCGAGCGCAGCGAGCCCACGAGGGGCGGCGGTACGCGTCCTACGACCTTTTCATACCCCCACTATCCACGTCGGCGTGGAGTTGAGAATAGAAAGTGTGGCGTGCGCAGCGAGCCACCGAGCCCGAAGCGTGGCGAGCGGACGCGGATACCTTCACAGGTATCCGTGTCCCCTCGCGGGATTCACAGCTATCCGTGTCCCCTCGCGGGGCTCGGTGGCTCGCTGCACTCGCCACACTTTCTATTCTCAACTCCACGCCGACGTGGATAGTGGGGGTATGAAAAGGTCGTAGGACGCGTACCGCTGCGCTCGCCACGCTTCGGGTTGGCGTTCATAGTGGGGGTGGTACAATAACAAATGCCCTTTGGGGTGCAACATGATTTTAACACGTCAATGATTTCTGTGAAAAATGGCATCGCATCGCATGCCATCGCATGCGATGGCATGCGATGCAATGCGATTTTTTCCTATACGATGCCCATCGTGGGTGCCGTGATACTACACAAGTACCCATTTCACATTGGACCCAATGTAAAATCGGGTCTCAGGGACCATTTAACATTGCATCCAATGTAAAAATCGGGTCGGTCACATCGCATCGCATCGCATGTGATTTGGTTGTATGCGATGGGATCTACGTGATTTTTCCGAAAAAATCGGGTCCATCGCATCTGATTTTATGCCTCAAGTTAAGGCATACAATCATAAAATCGGGTGCCCAGATAATACATAAGTACCAATTGCACACTGTGGGCCCTAGTCATTAGTGATCGATATGCAATCAGTACTGCAGTTTTCTAAATTATCATGAAACTGTACCTGCGCCGGATCCATTCTGCACATGTGCAGAACAGGCCCTGAGCTCACAGGGCAGTATAGTGATTGCCTCTGCCTGATTGACATTTAGGGAGCGGGATGGGAGCGGTGTCAGAAAGTGTTACTGGAAACGGGGATATGTGTAATATATGTGCTGGATGGAACCCAGTGGATCTGCAGTTCTGTATGCATCGGGTACCATGCAGTGCCTAGAAATCAGCATAAGCCATCACACACTCTTAAGTCCACCGCAGACTCCAGTGAAACTAGCCAATGAGAGTATGCATATTACATACATGATAACATATATATACTTACAGTATATGTGCTTAGCGATCTCTCCTGCACTTCATGGTTGGTGCTGCATCCACCCCTGTTTATTATATATACTATAATAGATCTGTGCTGTAAACGTCAACACCAATCTTCGTGCAAGGACGATGAAAGACATTGCAATGCTCCACATGGTAACAATTAATCTCATTACTGTGCATTGTCATGCCAATTCCTCTCCAAACTTTCCATCAGGTTATCCCCAAGGTGAATGTCCAAGAGGAGGTAATATATACAGGAAACAATAATAAATCAAATTTGTCTTCATATCAATAACCAAGACTGAAATAATATAACTTAAACCACCTGCGTACCAGGTGAAAACATGCAGCTGATTTCCTCTGCATAATTTCCCATTAGCATCACATAGTGGTATAGAGTTTCATATGGTGTCACATGACAGTATGCAACGGTAACAAGTATCGGACACATACATACAGGGGGTTATTCTTATTCATTCAGTCCTCCGTGCATTCGCACGGGGGACCGATGTTGCGCATCTGCACATGCACAGGCGCATACCTGCGCATGTGCAGACATAGGGTGCATGCAACCACGGCGAACTTTGGGCCAAGAAGGGTGGGGGGCGCCGGGCTGCCCCATCACCATATGGGAACGCCCAGCGTTCCATGGGCATTCCTATGAGAACGCTGGGCATTCTTATGGTAATGAGGCGGTGACGTGGGTGCGGTGGGTGTCAGCTGCCCACCCATAACCGACCCAGCGTGCACGCATACGTAAGTGACTTGAAAGTCACTTTTATATGCGTGTACCTTCCACAACTTTCGATGGTCGGTGACCATCGAAAGATGTGGGAGGTTACCCGCGGCATAGGAATGGATGTTTATACTAAACATCCATTTGCAGCCTGTGCGGGTGAACCCACGCTGCGAAGGGATGGCGGATGGGGGGACATTCGGCGGGTGGGATTTGGTGGATTTGCAAGGCTGCAAATGGGCAGCCTTGTGAATCAACCACAATAACCCCCACAGTAGTATAATGTTAATCTTATACCAAAAGCTACAGATGTCTCCATTTACATCTAGCTTCAATTGATGGTAAACAGCCCTTCTAGTAAGACATGCTGAGGCATGACTTGGTAGCAGTGAGTGTTTTTTTGTTTTTGTGTGACTTTTTACATTACAATGCCTCTTTTTCCTAAAATATTAAAATATGATGCACAAACAGCTTTTGCTGATTAAAATTATATTCAGCATGCCTATAGTCTGTGTGCATCTGTATCTGCACATGAAATGCTAAACTATAATGTTTTCATAGAAGGCACTACAACATTTCATTTGCATGATTACATAGGAATGTATAGGCAGGCCGGCGCCACCACTAGGCAAATCTAGGCATTTGCCAAGGGCACCAGCCACTGGAGGGCGGCACTTCGCCCCTTGCCTCTCGCATGGAGGCTGCAGGGGTGTCCGTGCCGGGTACCTGCGGCGCTGTGTGATCTGGCGGCGGGGTCCCTGCAGTAATGCGCGCTATCCGGCAGCCAGGTGGCGGCGCGGGAAGCGCTGCTGGGTTTGAAAACATTCCTTATGCTGATTGGCTGAGATTCAGCCAATCAGCGTGCGGCGAGTTTTCAAACCCAGCAGCGCTTCCCGCGCCGCCTGGCTGCCGGATAGCGCGCATCACTGCAGGGACCCCACCGCCAGATCACACAGTGCCGCAGGTACCCCCCCCCCGTAGGCACCGGGGCGCCCCACCCCCCCTCGCCTGGGGCGCTCCGGTGCCTTGCACCGGCCCTGCGTATAGGATATGCATTTCTTCAGCGGATAGATGATAACAGAGTTGCGCAGGAACTGTGAGATGGGGCAAGATGTATTCAGGCAGGATGTATGAGGACAAATCTGTAGACACGGACAGACCACAAAGGACAGATGATGTGACCATTAAGCAAACTACATGCTAGATGATTTTTTTAATCTAGCTGGCCAACAGCACCATTTTTCTGCCAGTGGAAGGTCCCGATACGTACTTCCCTACTTCTTTAGTGATCTAAACAACAAGTGAGATAGCAGCACTAAAAACCACTAGAAATGATTGGATTGTTTTCACAATCAGTGGACACTGATTAAAACAAGAGCATTGCACATATATTTGTCTATTGGTATTAAGACAATGGTGGAGACAGTCTGTTCATATTGTGCTTGTAGGACCTCAAATATAGTTCTTTGAAAGCCGTGTTGAAAATGAAAACAGTATATTACCAGATTTGTGGAAGCGTGGTATTGACCAGCTGGCTCCAATCTCCCGATGTATGGTGTGGTTTTGTGCTCTTATGCAAAAGAGCTGGCTGTAATCCACTATAGGAGAAAGTCCACTTTTCAGTTGTTAGCAAGTGCGGAAAAAGGATAGGTCCAAAGTTGGTTCAGACTGTAATTCTCCAATATATTAGGTGTGCAATGGAGGGGCCTTTACGCGTTTCACTGCTAACCCCTAGCAGCTTTTTCAAAGGTATAATGAAGTAGCCAAGGACTGGTATTTGAATCAATCAGTCTCGCAGAGAGGAGACAATTCAGACCAATTTGCAGGGCGGAGCTGAACTAGCAATTGAAAAATAAACTGGTAGATTAACTTCTTCGGTGGTATGCCACGATACAGTATGTAGGTGCGCACCAGTGGTGCCTTAAGCACTGGCACACACCTATATACTGTACACCCCCCTTCTCACCTGTCCGGCCCCCCCATGAAATTCCCTACCGCCGCCGGGCACTTCCCGCCACCGCCGCAGATCACTCCCCTCTTCCACCATCCATTGTCATCGATCACTTGGTTGCGCTGGAAGCACATTATGACGTTAGTGCTGAACACACGTGCACCTAAACACCTGAGAGCACTCCCCACCGTCGCCGCTGCCGGGGACCCCCCCGGGCTGCCCCGAACTTTCCCAGGTGGCCGCTCGGGGCCACTAATGCTGCTTCTAGCTGTAGATCACTACCTGCAGATGATAGTGGCTGCAGCTAGAGTGGTGGGTTTTCATGGGGCCCTAG
Source organism: Crinia signifera (assembly GCF_055691185.1). Taxonomy (NCBI): domain Eukaryota; kingdom Metazoa; phylum Chordata; class Amphibia; order Anura; family Myobatrachidae; genus Crinia; species Crinia signifera. The sequence continues at coordinate 44,070,361 of NC_139228.1, read as the reverse complement.
ACAGTTTGTCCTGCCCCAGGAAAACCCACACTAATTGGGTTAATTGTCTCTCAACAAAATTACACATAGAATGTCTGTGTTTGCGTGTATATGTGGTATGGAATATATATTGTAAGCTCCACTGGGGACTGATGTGAATTTTCAAATATTCTCTGTAAAAGCCCTGTGGAATAGGTGTGTGCTATATAATTAACTAGTAATAAATAAATATATGTAGGGTCAGTGTAAATGGGTAAGCTGGGTCATCTGATCTGGCTCCCGTTTAATGCAGGAAGAAATCCATATTGGAGATGCTGTCTCCTGTGGGTGGGGACAGTGACCTTGGGCGTGGGCCCAGATTATTCTGCTGCTGAGAGACTCCAGCTGTTACTGCACCCATATGCAGTGTAAATGGATGAGACCCGGGAATAATCGGGATGGAGCTGCAGTGGAAAAGAGACTGTCCTGAGTCTGAACTGTTTTTAACCTATGTTCAAAATCTCACGGCAGACCCAAGTGGTACTAATATTTGTATATTGCAGAGAAGTTGAGTTCAATTGATGCAGTTATGTCGATAATTTCCCAAATGCTTCTCTGTGGATCCCTGTGGCTTACGGCATTTGAGAGGTCAGGCATGTCTTAAAAACATTTCTATAAGTCTATTAAATGCATTCCGTTGCCACATAAGTCTGTTAAATGCATTACATAGCCACATACTTTTCAATTATAAACATAAACATACTGTAAGATATAAAACCCTTACTGTACTATACAAAAATGTTGTCCAACCTGCTACCCTCCAATGTTATTTATTATCAGTTATCCCTAGCGCTTTACAGAGAGTATTGGTAAATGCATTTACCAATGCAATTTTTCTACCTATGCATTGTGGAAACATGCTAATGACTCAGACAACGTCTTACGCATAGAAACACCCACTCCCAGAATACCGGCATTTGAAAACATTTTAAATGCAGGATCCTGAGCCATTTTTCCTGCAGTCTGAACGAGCCAGAACTATTTAGAAATATACATTATAATCTGCACAAGGGTCATTGGTTGTCTCCCTGCATGTTGTCACTGCCCACAACCAGGAATTATACAACAGAGTTTTATATCTATAGATTGTAAGCTTGCGAGCAGGGCCCTCCTACATTTTGACTGTCTGTAAATACCCTGTTTTGTTGTATCACTGTCCCCTATGTAAAGTGCAACGGAATATGCTGCGCTATATAAGAAACTGTTAATAAATAAATAAATAAATATTTCAAAAAAGCCGTTTTTTTATGGTTGAAACGGGTTGAATGTGAAAGGTACAAAAACGGTATATAAACAGTAATTTGCTGGTTACACCATGCAATGTTTAACTGGCTTTTGACCCGTTTTATGAAACGTTTTCAAAAATGGATTGAAAGCAGGGTTGCAATGTGAAAGCAGTATAAGATGGTGGATAGTACGGTTAAATTAAAAAATGTGCAGATTATAGAAAATGTACTGAATGTAAGAGCCTGTGTACCGCCAGCAGCAAGTTGCTCCTTGTGACTCATGTGACTCATCTAAGGGTACATTTCCCACAGCTGGATTCCATGGCAGTATTAAATTTGAAATAGTGGGTTCATCTGGAAGCAACCGCTGATTAAATAAGTGGTGAAGAAGTTTCCTTTTTGGAGATTGTTTGAATTATCACCACACCTTACGGGGATGGTCTGCAGAATTATTTCAGGATTATTCAGGATTATTTCAGGATTATTCTGCAGAAATCTCCAGGGTCTGACATGATATGGTATGCTCACAATTGACTCAATCTGGCAAACAATTTGCCATTCTTTACCTGGCACAATTGCGCCTCTTTACACCATAGGGCTCAAAAGACTTCACTACAGCAGATGCTTACCTCTGTGAGGATGAGGCTGCTCAACAAGATACAATAGATCACAATGACTGACCGCAAGTTTACCACTGTTTTTCTACTTATGTGACCTTAACCCTTTGATTTCCAACATCTCTGTGAGAGATGTGCAAAATTTCCGCTAAAAATGCCAGCATCGCTCACATATGTTATACAAATTCAAATAAAAAAATGTTGTGTGAAAAAAGATTATATTCCCCATATAAGGTAAACATTACAGGTCATTATGATGAATAAAATTATTTGCCTGGCAATTTCCTCAAATATTTTGAAAAATTAGCTTAGCACTAACATGGTAATGACCTTTTATTGTTTCTTAATTAAAAATAATAGTTATTTAGAAATAATTACTGCTATCTACCCTACACTTTGTCAATTGAGTGAAGATCTCAGGAACTGACAAATTGATATCTTTGACCAAACAGGGATTTGTAACATTTTATGTTTTGCTCTTTGATATTAGATCACTATATCAGTCCCTTTGATCTGGTGACCTACAGTAGGATTTTTTTAAGACACTCGGCCATTTTGGATTTACTGAAGACTCTATTTGTGTCCAGCAATGGCTTTATTGCTATCCATCCACCCAACCATTTACCAATAGATTTCTTCAAATTTATATGGTGCAATAGTAAACCCTAAATGTTCCGCATGTGTACCGACGCTACAAAAAAGAGATTGGGTGTGCTGGACATTTGGCATTTGACAAGTCAGCTCTTTCTATAAATGCATCAGACTGGCTTCTCCAGTTAAATAATGTTACTACCACTATTCTGGAAGAAGTGTTATTTTCTCTATAGTCCCCTGCAGCCTTGCTTCATACACCCATTGCCAAGTCTCCAGTTGTAATATTCTTTTTTGGGACGTTATAAGACCTGAAATGCTGTGAATAAACACCTCTTTGGACAACATGGCTCAGAAATCCTGGAGTCGTAAGGGGATCAGTGCTATTAAAGAAATTTTGACCATGGAGGATGGCTACTCTTATTCACACAACTTCAATAACAATTTTCCTTACCTGGCACACATTTTTATATGTTTCTTCAAGCTGTTTACTACATTCAATCCCTGAACAACCCCTAGTTTAAAGAATCTTACTTTTAGTAGCACTCACATTTTTAGAATACGATATCGATAACCAGATTTGATAAAAAAAAGTTCTATTTTCTCATGGTCAACTAGCTCTATTGGTTTGAGATCTGATTTTGTAGACTTACCTGATATCACTGATATGATGTTGTATAATGCGAAACAATGCCGACCTGAAAGTCAGCTCATTTGTAGGAAATTCATATCCTGTAAACAAGAGTGTATATCTCTACCTTTCAAACTCTCAAAGAAAGCACTTTGTTCCCACTGAAACTGGTTCCTTCCCTAAATCAGGCATGTCCAAACTATGGCCCTCCAGCTGTTGTGAAACTACACAGCCCAGCATGCCTTGCAATAGGTTTAGCATTCCCTAATAGCAAAACTGTGGCAAGGCATGATGGGAATTGTAGTTTCACAACAGCTGGAGGGCCATAGTTTGGACATGCCTGCCCTAAATGCAAGCATTCTATGACCACTCTTACCTATAATCTACAGGATGCGGCAGAAATAACTTAAAAAAAAATGGTACGAGGTATCACCAAAATCTTTTTATTTCCCAAATGTAGATATCAAAAAAAAAATTCTACTTTAAATTTTAAAACTCATATCGTCCAAATGGTGGCCTTGATGGCTGATACACATTTGGAGCCGTTCTCAGGGGCAAACGCAGGATATTCAGAAGGGGGTTTCCAGTGGGGCGGACCAAAGCACGGAGATGGACACTTAGGTGACACAGTATATGCCGGGTCAGTTAAAGTATTATAGATAGACCAAATGTATATAAATAATATGACCGGCACTCAGGTCTTAGAGACAGTAAGCCAGGGAATCCTTGCTCCGGTGCCCTCAGACTAGAGGGAATGAGTCCTCTGAATATGTGCAGGGTAGAAATAAGCGGCACTCGGAGACTGACGTGCTGGTGAAGAGGTGGAAATTTTATTCCATGTGCCCAAATGAACATGGAATAAAACTTCCACCTCTTCACCAGCACGTCAGTCTCCGAGTGCTGCTTATTTCTACCCTGCACATATTCAGAGGACTCATTCCCTCTAGTATATATATATATATATATATATATATATACCGGGGCATCAACAGCAGTAATGCCCAATGTATTGGGGCCCCTACCGATCCTCCAGCGTTATGGGTAGGGGTAGCTTTGATGTCCCGCAGGGGGTAGGGGGTATTATATCAACCGTTCAGCATGTAGGGCCTGGATCACTAATTTCCACTAATTACCCCTTTACTGCACAGATGGTGGGAGATGAGGTGGGAGAAGGGGGCATTGGGATGAATGAAGGGCCCCTGATACATAACTTCCAGGGTGGTAGAGGACGTTTAATATGCAGAGGAGGGGTGTATAGTGGAGTGGGCTTACTATTCATAATTTTCTGGTGGGAGGACAACTTGCTTGACTGCAGATATCTCCAGTTCCCGGAACTAGATTTCTTAGCTTTTAATGGAATTAAAAACTAGAGAATCCCACCTACCAAATGGTATTGGGGATCAGAGTTCAGCAGGCAGAGCAATCTGCCAATGAGAATATAAAACTACATACCAGGTGTGTGGAGCTGGAGCAGCTGCTGGAAGGCTGATATCTCTGGTTCTGGGAACAGTAGAGACAAGCTACTAGTGTCCATCATAGAGTCCCAGCTTTTGTAATATACCCTCAGAAAAACTATATGTCAGACGGAACCTGAAATATCTGAGTGGGAAGAGCAATTAACAGTCTTGGATGGGGACCACTGCTTTGAAGTCAGATATCTCCAGTTCCCAATGGCCGATTTTTAAAATTCTTGTACCCATGGAAAGAGGGGACCCTCAGCTTTCAGCCTAGGGCCCTTAGACTCCTAGGGGGGTTTTGAGGTACTCAGAAACCCCCCCTGCGTGCGCCACTGGTTCTTGGAAGTTTTCCATCACTCTTACTAGTATATAGGGCGAAATTCCCTCAATTTCTTCTTGAATTACCTCCTTTATTTGGTCCAAGGACAGAGGACAATGTTTGAAAACCTCGGCCTTGAGGTACCGGCCTTAAATCAGGTAAGCCCAGTGGCCACAAAACTGCCTCGCATAAGGAGACCACTCTACCTGGGAACATCTCCTGCAAAATTTTGTGTGGACGACATGCTGTATGGGCCATAACTCCATTCTGTTGGAACCAGAAGTCCTCTAGGTTTTGTTTTTCCCCATACGCTTCAATATTCGGGCGCAAAAAATTCTCCAACATGTTGCAGTATCAATTGGAATTCAAAGAAAACTGTGACTCCACCCTCTTCAAAAAAGTAAGGCCCAATGGCACCTATAGATGACACAGCACACAGAAATTCCATCAATTTCTTCTTGAATGACCTCCTTTAGTGGATCCAAGGACAGGGGACAATGTTTGAAAACCTCGGCCTTGAGGTACCCCCACATAAAAAAAGTCACACGACCTTAAATCAGGCAAGCCCAGTGGCCACAAAACTGCCTCGCATAAGGAGACCACTCTACCCGGGAACATCTCCTGCAAAATTTGGTGTGGACGACATGCTGTATGGGCCATAGCTCCATTCTGTTGGAACCAGAAGTCCTCTAGGTTTTGTTCTTTCCCATACGCTTAAATATTTGGGTGCAAAAAATTCTCCAGCATGTTGCAGTATCAATTGGAATTCAAAGAAAACTGTGACTCCACCCTCTTCAAAAAAGTAAGGCCCAATGGCACCTATAGATGACACAGCACACCAAACGGTCACTTTTAGGCTGTGAAGAGGTTGTGCATGAAGTTAACGAGGGTTTTCAGCAGCCCAGTAGCAAAAATTTAGTTTGTTTACTGTGCCAGAAAGGTGAAAATGGGCTTTATCGCTACTCCACAGAATGGCAATAGCACAGCTGTGAGGATCCCATTACAGCAATCCATGAATTTTCCCCAGTCTGCTGGAGACAATTCCTGACCAATCATAATCTTTTATGGGCGTAAATGAAGGTCAGTATGCAAAATTCGCCTTACAGTTCTATCGGAAATCCGAAGCGGTTTTCTCTCCAGTGTAGATCCTGTTGCCCTTACTCTTTGATCCCACAGGAAAATAGTTTTCCGGACTGTAACACTTTCATTAGCACGTAAACCGAGCCACGTGCGAAACGCCCTCTGCGTCGCAGTTACAGATTTGCTATTTTTGAAAAAGCTTCCATTAAAAAGCCTTGAAGCTCACTCAACCACAGCATGGTGAAGACTGAAAACTTTATTAAGTGCCCTAACTAACGGAACAGGCTGCACCACTCTACCTGCTTCGGAGACCCCACAGTGATTTTTCTAACTGTAGAAGTTATTTCTATCGCACCCTGTATGATCATGTAGAAAGATTAGGAAGTTTTGATTACCTATATACATAAATTCAAATACAATTTTCCATAGCTGCTAGAGCCTTAAATTTCGCAAATTTCTTCTTTTGGGTGGAAGAACATATTGTGTAACTGTAACGAGACCTGACACCAAATTTCTTTGTAATGGTTGCTGTAGCTAAGAAAGTTATTGTATTCCATTGGATGGTTCTATCTGCTCCTTAGCTAAGGGAATGGAAAATGGCTTATTGGAAGTACTCTCCCATGAATACAGCATGGCTACCTTGCACATTGAACATTGGGTAGTTTTCTTCCATACAGTATATAGACAGTCTCCATAAGCAGGAACAAATTTGGAAGGTTTTTGAAATTACAACTTGGTCCCGATCTTTTTATTTATTTATTTATTTAAAGTTTCTTATATAGCTAAGCAGATTCCATTGTGCATTACAATTGTAAACAGTGATAGAACAAACTGGGTAACAACAGACAGACATGGATGTATGAGGGCACTGCTGCAACCTTACAATCTATAGGGACATAGGAAACAATCACATGGACAGGCATCAGTAATAGCATAGCAGTCCCACCAAGTTGCAAGTCCAGAAGGGAAGCTATAAGATCCATAAGTGCCTCAGAGGTTTATGCGCGTGGTACTTAAATATGATAGGCTTGCCTGAAAAGGTGAGTTTTCAGGGAACGCTTGAAAGTTTGGAGGCTATTATGAAAACTTGCTTTTGGGAGATACAAAGTAACATTTTGCAAAACTCTTGATTGCTATAGTATCAAGCCTTGCTTGAGATGTCTAGTCAGGGCCGGCGCTACCCGCTCAGCACAGCCTGCAAAGCAGGTAGGCGCCGGCCCTGAGAGGTGCTCCGAGTCCCGCCCACCAACTTACAGTATCACACTGGTGATGTTTCCGGGTGCGTGCTGCAACCGGCACCTGTCAAACTATATGACAGGCAGCGGCACCGTCAGTGAGCTCAGCGCACCCACAGGCAACACAGCGGAGCCCAGAGTGAAACAAACGGTGAGCTGCTGCTGCTGTCAGCATCAGCCAGGGGAAAGCAGGTGCAGGAACTTCCAGGAAGTGACTCTCTCTTTGCACTTGAAGCAGACCCAAATTGGAGACTGGAGGTGCTGACTGCAGTGCTGAGTGCCAGGAACTATATATATATATGTCCAATCTGGCCTTATTATAATATGTGTCCCTGCACTCCACTTAAAAAAAAAAAAAACTTCCTTGTAATCTGGTACCTTCCAGAACACTGACAGGTACAGTAGCATCAGCTCCCTCCCAGATACACACTGCATCAATTGACTTCTATGCCCCCGGCAGTGCTACTGCTGTCGGCAACTGTTGTGGGCGTTACACAGTGCTACTATTGTCGGCAACTGGTGTGGGCGCTAAGTATAATCAGCGCTACTAATGAGGGCAACGGTGGGCAATATGTATAAGCACTGCTACTACTGTGGCCTTCAGTGGGCATTATGTGTAAGCGGCGCCACTACTGTGGACATTATGTATGTGTAAGGGTTCTACTACTGTGGACATCAGAGCCGGCCTTAGGCATAGGCAAACTAGGCAATTGCCTAGGGCATTTGGAATGCCTAGGGGCATCAGCAGCTTCTGCTGATTAAAATGATATGTAGCATACCTATATTCTGTGTGTGAGTGAGGCTGTATCTGCATATGAAATAGTGTATTCATGGAAATCACTGTAACATAGCATTCCGTATGCAGGTACAGCCACAGTCGCACACAGAATATAGGCATGCCGCATATAATTTTAATCATCGGAAGCTCCTTGTATGTGCTGGTCATAACAATGCAAATAAGATGAATTTTCAGCAAAAAAGGCACCCAACGTTAGCAGAACTGGCCAGGAGCTGCACGGCCTATTGAGGCAAGATGTATGAGGACACATCTGTATCCAAGCAGAGGCAGAGGTCACAGTGTTAGCGGCTGTGCGAATGATGGGTTGGTTGTGCAATAGTGTTCAGCATATGTGTAAGGGGCATTATGTGTGTCATGTATAAACGCATTATTAATGTGCGACATATGTGTAACAGGCATTATGTGTGTCATGTGTATAAGGGCATTAATAATGTGCAACATATGTGTAAGGGGCATTATGGTTATAAGGACATTAATAATGTGTGTCATGTGTAAGGGGCATTACTGTGTGGTATTATCATGGGTGCCGAGAGAAAGGGGTAGCGGGTACAAATTGCCCAGGCCAAAGTCTGACGGAAGGCCACCTCCCCTTAAGTGACAGCAGCAGCTGCAGCTCTTCTCCTCTGCCCAGCACACACTGCTTTGTGCTGGGTTGCAGTGTGGCCATGGAGGTGCTTAAAATACAATATTTTCTCAGGATTTTTTTCTACGGGTATAATGTGAATAATGTAAGGAGTAATGTACATAAGGTAAAGTGGTACTACTGTGTGATGTAACGTGAATAAGGGACACTATCGCATGATACAATGTGAATAAAGTTGCACTACTGTGTGGCATAATTTGAATTGGGGGTACTATTGTGTGGCCATGCCCCTTCCCAGCAAGAACACACCCCTGTTTGGGCTGCGCACCGAATGTGTGCGCTGTTTCTATTTAAAATATTGCGGGTAGGAGCACCAAAATGATGACTGCTATGATGAGGGTTGATGGTGCTGGGAAAGGGGAGCAGGGTCAGAGGTGGAACTTGTGGCGGTGCTAGGGGGCACCAGCCAAAATATTGCCCGGGGCGTCATTTAGGCTAGGGCCGGCTCTGGTGGACATTTTGTGTTAGGGGCACTACTCTGGAGTGTAATGTGAATAAGGGGCACTAGGGGCTGTGCAGGGCCATAAATAGGTGTGTGCCAGTGGTGCCCTGCCCATTTGCACTGTGAGTATACCATCTGGAAGTACCACTCACCGCCATTTGCCAGTCGCCACTGCGATCAGAGCTTGTGGACGGAAAGCTGCAGTTATTGATTGGCTGTTGGACCGAGTGCTCCGATTGGCTCATGAGCTGATGCAATACTGTGATTCATATTGTGGAATGGGCATTACAGCATGTGGCATAATTTGTAATAACGGTGTTTATGGTACTGTTATGTGGTCATGCCCCTGTTTTCTCTGTGGTGGTGGTGGGGTCACAATTTTGTTTCTGGTGCTGTGTAATGAGAATAAGATTGTGCTACTGGGTAGCATAATTAGAAATGGCATTACTTTTGCGTGGCCATGCCCCTTCCTTGTAAGACCACACATTTTTTTGGGTGTGTACTGTCCCTTTGTAAAGTATGAGGGGGCGCAAATTTAAAATTTGCAGGAGGGCGCCAAACACCCTAGCACCGGCCCTGTGTCTAGTCCTCAGAAATTATTTAAATGTATTTTCCCTTCTAAATTTCATCTCTCTTCTTTCTATTTTTCTCTTTTCTACTTTGCTTCTTTTATTTTTATATTATTTATCTCTTAGGCCCTTGTAACTGTGGTTTTCTCTCATAATGAAATTAAGGGTCTGATTCAGAAATGATTGCTGATCTGCAAATTTGCAGATAACTGTGAGTAGATAGCTCCTGTAAAAACCCGCCCTGTGTAAATCTACTGTATAAGAAAATTGCAAAACATTTCGCAATCTGGTGTCCTGTCGCACAGCTATACGCAATTCACTCACCATTGAATGCTTTTCCCAGTCAGTGCAAATGTGAGCACTGTAAGTCTGACCCTTTCACAACTCTGCAACAGAATCATGCTGATCGAGGCCGGCGCTTATGTCAAAGACCCTCCCAAAATCGCCTGGGCACACCTGCTGCTTTTCTGACCTCTTCCTGAAAATGGGCAAATATGAACCCCAAATGCAACTTCATGTCAGTCTAATTGCGAGGAGATTGCAAATAGAAATAGAGATGTGCAGGCTCTGATTTATTCTGATTTCAAAGCAGGATCTTATTGGCTATCAACTGTCAACAACTGTCATGTGATTTGGGATAGCCAATAAGATCCTGCTTTGAAATCAGAGTAAATAAGAGTAAATCAGAACCTGCACATCTCCAATTAGAAATTGTATCTATTTTTGTCCATATTTTGGCTTGGATTGATAATTGAACGGATTGGGGATTTGCACAACAGTGTCAACTCTGAACCCTTAGGGTGAAATGTAATAGGATGAGAGATTCAGAAAGTAAGAGATTTGGTAAGAAATCTCCAGTTTTTTTAAAGGGGCAATCATTTATACTGCAAAATCAAACTGGTTTAAATTTATTGCTGCTTTAAAAAAACTGGAGATTTCTTACCAAATCTCTCACTTTCTGAATATCTCATCCTATTACATTTCACGCCCAGTCTTCGTTAACCCACTAATAGCTTTTTTATGGGATGATGCCAGTTATACCCAAACATATCCTAAGTTCTAGAAAAGTAATAAACCAAAGCACAATTTTGTTATTTAGCTTTTGTTTCAGAATTTGAATACAAATGATATATGAGCTGTACTGTATATTTTTGTTCTATACAAATTTTGTACCTACATTAGTTTGTACTGTATGTTGCATTGCTGTTAAATACACATACTTTATATAAAAAAAAATACATATTTTTGGGGAGAAAAATACTTTTAGGGAATGTTAATGACATCCACGCGAATGAAGCCGCAGGCGTACGTTAGTTTCTTATAAAGGCTGTTAAGCTAAGTACAAACTGGGTTTATTTGTTAATATAATCTCAGAAGCCATGTACCTCATTATATTAGTTTTCTTTGCACTGTGGTTGTGTGATTGTGGATGGCTTTCATTATAATGTTGGCTGTGCATATGGTGGTGACGGCATTTGGATGATAACCAAATCATATTGTTCAAAAGAGAACTGTGAGTGCTGAATCATAAATTGCAAGCGTGTTGTACAAACATAAATATTTCTCTTACCTAACATTTTAAAACTAGAATTTCAATGACTCTTCTAAGAAACAGATTCACATTTAGAGCCTCCCAATTCAGTATTCTATCTTCGTATCTGCATGTTATTTAGTGGAAAGGATATCACATGAGAAGATTAAACTACAAATCTGTAGAGAGTGGCATTACAACGGCCTTGCACCCCAAGTGGTGGTTTGGGGGAGATGGGGCAGTGGGGGCACATGGTCTCTGCAGATTCCAATGGGTCTGATTGTCCATATGGAATCTACTAAAAATGTCCCTCCAAAAATGTCCACCACCTAGAAGGAGACAGATGCTAGTGGTCCTACTGGACAGATGGATAGATGATAGAGGTCCTAATGAGTAGCGTATATCGCCACCTGGAAGTTATGGATTCTGGGCAACCAGCATGTAAACCTTTGGCAATGGGCTAATGAGTCACTGGTTACAAGCAAAAGTTGTTGGCAATGAATAAGAAATCCCTGGCAATGAGCATAAAACCCCTGGCAATGAGCATGTATATATGACAGGTCAAAAGCTGCCTAATTGTTGCATCGGCCCTGCTTGCAGGAAGAATTAAGCTGGATACGTACTATTAAAGTCCCATACACATATCCTATTTGTCTGAGGAACAATTTGGATCGGTTTTCCCTTTAGCTCCACCTGCAGCTCCCCTGAAGGGCTCAATCTGATTTATCACATGCAAAAAAAGTTTGAGTTTCCGGGAAAGTTCAAGGGGAATCGGATGCGATACATCACGGATGCTATTTAGCCATTGATGGTTCCAATTCCAATATATCATACATGCTGCACGTATGGTGTACAGGACCCGATCCGATACACGTGGGAACACACATCGGATCGTAACTGATGTCAAACACGTCCGATTTGGCCTGACCCGTTGGAATCAGATGAAATTGGACCATATCGGACATGTGTATGGGGGCTTTTTGATTATCAATCCAATCTATCTAGTTGGAATTATAATCTGGTAATGTATGGGGACAAATGCCAAAAGAAAGCTTTCGATAAATTGGTTATATCAAATGGATTTTTCTGAATGACCATTTTTGTCTGTTTCTGGCATTTGGGAGCAAAAGATTGTTTGTCCTTTGCTCCCATACATTACCATATTTTCATTCCAAGCAAAAAGACTGGACGGGTAATCTAAAGCTGGGTACATACTGGAACAAAGGGGATCCCTTTTGCCTGGACACACTGGAGCAATGTTAATGAAAGATGGAATGATCCTGTTCCATCCTTTATTAGCATACTATAGGATGCTAGCAATGTCATCAGGTATGATGTGTAACACATCAAACCTGACCATGGACACCTGCATATCAGGCATACAGATGGGGCAGGTCCCATCTTTGCAGGGGATGGCGATGGCGACACCAGCCGCCATCCCCCGCCAGCGCCATCTCTATAGCGAGAAGGGGACGCGCGCGCACGAGAGGCGCGCGTCCCCTTCCGATGGCGCTTCCAGCGCTTCCCCCGGGTCACCGCCGGCTTGTCGGCGGTGACCCGGAGTCCCCGCCGCCTGCCCGCACCCCCCCTAACCCTGTCCGTCTCCCTGAAGCGGAGACGGACAGGGTTCCCGTCGCCCCGCCGACGGAGATTGAGACGCACGCGCATCTCAGTCAGATGGTGAGCCAGGCTGCTGGCGGATCGCCAGTGGTGACGTTCTGGCGATCCATAAGCAAAGAAGAGGCCTGCCCCATATGTACATACAGTACTGCCCAATATGTTCTGAATTGAGCAACATGTCTTCTGATACAGATAACTGCTGACAGTACAAGGGCCCACTTCAGACCAGATTCCTGCTGAGTGAATTAGCAGCGACTATTGATAAAGGTAAACTCTGCCTCCGCTATAGTGAAATCTGACCTTGTGAATTGTGCCCGATGTGCAAATGGATGTGGAAATTCTTCACGGCTAGTGAAGAATTCGAAGCGGAATGTCAAAATCCCTTTGCATGCCACACTCCATCCAAAGATTTTTCCACTGGGTATGTCAATCCAAGCTAGGAGTAGCCAGAGACTTACTCAGCAGCTGCGATGAATACAGGCATATCCTGCTTGTAACTGACATCACACACCCTCCCCTAAAACACTTGGGCATGCCTAGCTGTTTTCTGGCACACCCGCCTTTTTCTTAGCACTCCCACTAATCGGTGGGTGACCACCCCTGACGCCTACTTCCGGTCTATCATCTTGAGTCAATCACCTTGATATCAACATAAGGAAATATCCTCAGTTTTTGACAAGATTAGGTTGAATTGATAGTATTTCTGACTGTCAAAATAGATTCCGACAGTCGGAAAGTCTGTGTATCAACGAAAACAGCTACCTATACTCAAAAGCAGCAGCGGATTTGACAATCCAGTGGCCATTTTTAACAGTTTAAATTTGATTTTAAACAAAGGTGAATCTGCACAGGTGAGTCCTGGCCAGGATTGATTGCTGCTGGCTGATATAACTGCCTGTCAGAAATATAGTCCAAGATTGAATACCCCCTAAAGATTATTCTCATACAATAAAAACATTGATTAAACTGGTGTCCTGCACAGAATTTTAGTGTGTTGTAATTATCTTGCTTGCATGGTTGTACATTTTGAATATTCGAGCAAGAGTGAAGCATTAGTATAAGGGGATATGTATCCTTCACATAACTGAGGCTTACAGGAGAGAAATATATAAAAACCTGCATTCCGACTAATATGCCATTTCTTTATATACTATACAAATAATAATAGTTTAAGGGTTAAATATTATATTATGTGCACCATACCTATTGACTCCAGCAGTTCTATGTGTGTGGTAACAGCCATATTGGTACAGGATGGGGTATGGACTCATCATTGGTGTGTGGTGGTGTGTGTGCATGGTAGTGTGATTGTGGCTGAGCTACAGAGAAACAATTCTGTGCTAATTGCATCTCTGCTCTCTCAAACCACTCACTTTTCAGGAGTGCTGGAGGGGAGAGGTTGAGGCTGGTTCCTGATGATCTGTGAGAGAAGGTGAGGCAAGTATGCGGTGTACTGCATACCATAACTCAATATAGTACTCCTGTGATTAGCTCATATTATTACATTCCGACTGTTTGATGGCCTAACAGTGGACATGTTCAGAAGCTTCCAGAGCTATGTGCATTAGCTGGGCTGAGGACACCACTTTGGGGTGTTCACTACGGCACTGCAATTTGATAAATGTACTTACTGCATATCAAATCGGACACATTGCTGGTTGGTAAAAAACAGCTTCTAGTTTCCATTCCTACTCCCAACTTAAGATCCATACACACTGGTCGACTATGCCCAGCGTGTATGAACAGCGATGATAGTGTTCATCGCTGGGGGGAAACTCGCTCAGTGCATACACATTGAGTGGCTTTCCCCCTGCCTGGTGCTGACGGAGGGGAGAGGACGGCTCTGCATAACACAGAGCTATGCAAAGCCGTCCTTGACGCCGCTCATCTGCTGGTATTACCAGCAGATGAGCGGCTTTCCCAGCAATGATGCGCGAGTGCGCAGCAGTGCTCACCGTTCATTGCTGGGGCATACACACTGGGCGACTTTGAGTTGAAAGCCGATCAAACATGCTCTTTTGAGTGACTTTCAGCTCAAAGTCGCCCAGTGTGTGCAGAATCATTGCATCGGTGAGTAAAAATGGCTAGATATTACCACTGTGCACAGTATGTACAGTATATTGCCAGTAACAATTTATACATCTGACCAGATACGCATTAGCCATTTTTTATTTTAGGGATGCAACTAGGGGTGTTGGAACTGTGCCCTCATATAGAGTGCAGGGGCCTGCAAGTGGCTTACACGTGCCTGGAAGGGCATCCTGCAGCCAGCAGTACTACTGCTGAATTGTCCAGGGTTTCCATTGACACAATGGGCAAGCACCTGCAACCTGTGGAGCTGCCTGGAGCCTCCTTAGGAAGCTTTATTCTGTATATCCACTCCCCAAGCATGACAATACGGTGTTAGGGGTAATGCTGGCACAAGGCACACTGCCACCCTGTAATGTCTCTGTTGTCTCTTACTCCTATAACAAACAGCCTACAGAACACAGAATTGTATGCACAATGCAGCAAATGGCATAGAAGAAAACATAACAAAAAAGCAACCATACTCCAAGCCCTGCAGGGACACTTACATGTACTGTACAGCAGTACCTGTGTGGTTCACATCAGGGTACAAATGTGACCACTGCACTTCCAGCAAAGCTCTGCAGTGATACACCAAAAGGAGATCAGGGAGAAGAGGGTTCCAGCTTCAAAACAAAGGGAGATGACAAAGCGACCTCACCTTATTGGAGGTTCAGATGTGTCTCATGTCTCAATACACCATGTAGCGTGAGATGCCTGGCGTAAGTGAGCCTCCTTGTGCAACTCTGCTAACGTCTGGGTCTTTTATGGCTTAAAATGTGTCTTAATGATAATGCAATGTTACTAGGATGTATGAGGAGACAGCTGTTTATTTGTACTGTATGTATGTATGATGACACGTGTATTTTGTGTGCGACTGGGTCTGTATATGGAACAGAATTTGTATTGGAAAAAAGCTGCGGCTTCTACAAGATGCATTTTCAGAAAAAAAGAGCAAATGCTAGAAGATTTTCACATGACCTGGTGTACAGTATCAGGAGGGACTGCTTGGCGTGTCTGCTGCAAAATATGTATGAGGACATACAAGTGTCAGGATATTTGCAGTTAATGTACATAAAACATTCCTGAGAGGCAGTAGAGTGCACAACCCAATCCACGCAGTAATGGACAGCCTGTGTAGCCATCCAGTTCCTGGCAATAAACACTTTAGTTAATACCATAGTAACAATAACAGTTTTACATACTGTGGGAATTTAAGAAGTCTGTAAGACTGAGGCCAATGATACAAGTAAAAGGGTCAGAAAGAGGGATCCTGATCCCAGTGTCACCAGTGGCGTAACTAAAGGGCTGCAGCCCCCGCGGTGGCGGGGAGGCGCCGGGGGTCTGCGGGCGCTGTTGTTTCTTCGCCAGCTCCCCACTGCTTGTGGGTGCAGCGGGGAGCTGACAGTGTTTTCAGAGTCAGAAGTGCTTCCCACGCCGCCGCACGGCGGAAGCCCAGTATTTCCACTACGCTGCAGGGACCCCGGCAACTCATAATCAGCGCCGCAGGGACCTCCAGGCTCTCCCGAGTCCCTGACCACAGGTACCCCCGCGCCGCACGGACCCCCCTGCCAGCTCCCCGGGGGGGGGGGGGGGCGACGATATTGTCCCGGCGGGGGGAGCAAAATTTTATGTTACGCCACTGAGTGTCACCAATACAACATTTTCCACACCACCGGCTATAGCAGATTAGCACCAGAAGTGTTGCAATTACAACAGGTGGTAGATGTCAGCCTCACAAACTTATGCACTTTGAGAGGTTTGTGCACATTGACTTTGAAACACTGAAAATCCAAAAAGCATATGTTAAAGATTTTATTAGCATATAAATAAATTGTAACTACCAGGATATAGCCAGGATAAAACATAGGAATCTGTTGACTCAAATAAATAAAACATATTTGCCTATAATATGTGATATAGCTCAATGAACCAATATATAGAAGCCACTTGTGGTAAAATCATTCTACTCCTGTTTAAAAGTCTGAAGTTAAGATCTCCTGTAATAATTGTAGCATCTTCTGCTTGACCTCAGTGTTGATGTGAGGTTCCCATTTTGAGCCAATCTAAAATGTATCTGAAGATGATTGACAGGGAACAGGAAGCTCCAATGCCTCCTCTCTTCCGGGTCACCATAAACATTTTTAAAGCAATTCTAGGTCGTTAATCTACCATAAGAACAGTGAGATGAGAGAATAATTGACAGTTGACCTTTATATAGCCACTAGTAGCATTTGCATAATATAGAACACTTTTGTAAAGATTTGTCTTTTAAAATGCACTCTAAAAAAGCTGAGAGAGGTCAGATGGAATGTGTATTCCTAGATCTTTAATTAAGTTACAGTATTAGTGGGTTAGTTATTAGAAGTGGGTTAAAATAGATGGAAAACTGTATCGAATTAGTGTGAAGACTTGACCAGATTCACTATGTACCATGAAAAGGACCCAAAAGAATAAACAATGTTCAATATAGCATATATGGATGAATCAAGGTTAATTACAATCAGAACCATGTCAACTGCAAATAGGGACACTTTCATGGAAAAATAATCAACACTGATACCATGAAAGGAGAGAGACAAACAATAGACAATTGCAAGAGGGTCTTTGGCTATAGAAAATGTAATGGGGAGAGTGGCCAACCCTGTCCATTTCCTCCATTTATGGCGAAAGGAGCCAAAATGAACCCATTACAGTCACTATACTTGTGATTGTGATTGTGAATTAATGTATAAAAGTTTAAAAATGCATAAAAAATAGTCAGAAAATCTAAATTAAGGAAATGTTTGAAAGAGGTGAAACAAGCCCACAAGGTAAAATGCCTTGGTACTTGTGTAGTTTCACAGTGCCTTGCGGGCTCGGGGGCTTGCTACGCTCGCCACGCTATTTAAAATCAACTCCATGAAACTACTACTACTACTGGCGCCGTGAAACTACACAAGTACCAATGCCTTTTAGGCATCTAATGATATAATGGGCCCCCCATCTTGGTTATCAGAGTTTGATAATGCTTGTTCTGTAGGATCAACTCCTTGATGTTTGCAATGGAATGTTAACCCCAGATGAACCTAGTCCTGTCCAGGTGAATAATATGAGGAAGTGTTATTTTAGCACGCTCTGCCAAAATCATCATCATCATCAATTTGTTGTCCTGATTTAAAAGGCCGTATGAGCCCAGTAAAGCAAAGTCTAAAAAGCATAAAATCTTAAAGATTTTACTAGCATATAAATAAATTGTAACTACCAGGATATAGCCAGGAGAAAACATAGGAATCTGTTTAGGTAAGACTTTTAAGATAGCAGAATTGAAGTAAAAAGGTAACGTATCTTGGGAAATAATGTTATTAAAAACCGGGACAGGCTCTCATAAATCTTAGGTCCTAAAATGTTATAGACCTCCACGCTCATTCCATTAGAGCCAGGGGCTTTGGTTGGCTAGATATACTTTATCGTAGTCTTCACCTCTTCTTAAGTAATGGAATCAGTCAATGAAGGTAATTGGGGGTGCATGAGTTCTGCCCAATACATAGACCTGGGAGTCTCAGGGAGAAGAAATCTCATTTTCTGAATCTGAATTAGAGTAGAGAGAGATAGACTATATAGAGTATAGAATGTATATAATTCATTATGTGTACAATATGAGAATTTAATGCATTATTTATGAACAGTTTCTTATTCTGCAGCGCTTTACAGAGTATAGTTGAACACTCACATCAGTCCCTGACCCAGTGCAGCTTTAAGATTTATTTGCTGGGAGCCAATTAGCCTACCAGTATATTTTTGGATTTTGGGATGAGACCGGAGCACCCGGAGTAAACCCACGCAAGTACAAGGAGAATATACAAACTCTGCACAGTTAGGGCCACGGTGGGGATCGAACCCATGACCTCATTGCTGTGAGGCAGTAATTGTAACCATAACACAGTCTGTGCTGCCCCAATGTAGTGAGTGAGCCTTCAGGAGGTTTTGAGGAGATGCATTAACATATGAAAATGATGCCTGCTGAAAATCTTTGTTAGGGGGCGGTCGTTCCTATACCAAGTTTATGGAAAACGAAATAAACCAGAAATGAATATTTATCACCCATGGTTTGCAGATATTTATCAAAATGAATCTTATCAGTCTGATATATGTTTCTAGTTAATGGAGATGGCTTTTGCTTGAATTCTTAAAAAGAATCAGAGCGCTCTGTTTGAGTACTGTTTACGTTTGGAGGAACATAAGAACATAGGAGATTATAAATTTCCTTAGAACTGCCTTCTCAGTTTGCCAAAAAGGTTAGATTCAGCATGTAAACCATTATTATTATAATCCTTTCAATCTGCTTCCTATTTATTGCGAAATTAAAAAGAATTGACTAAATGTTAGGGGAAATGCCATTGTTGAATATGGCCATCACTGTTGGATGCATGCAAAAGTAGCCCAGATTAGCGCATTGGTCTCATAGGGTTATTGATTCATTGCTTTTCTGAGTAACTATAGGGAACAAGGTATAACAAAGTAATATAGAATCTAACATAAAAAATGGTATGATGTAATGGGGAAAATATTATAGTTAAAATGTCCACAGAGCACTAATGGCACGTGAAGGTATGGGGATAGTTTTGCAAGCAAATTCTGAAATAAATGATTTGGGGAGCATAAACATTGGATACAGTAAAAACAGTATTGAAGTAGGATATAGAGGCAATAACAAATCGTCCATTTGGGTCAACAGGTACCGAGGATACTTTTAAATTCAAATTAGGACGATATACATGCCACGACATTTGGCCACTTTTTATGCGATTTTGATGAATAGTCACGCATCCAAATTGCATGTATTTGACAAGAGTTGCGATGCGAGTACACATGGCACCCGAGCCTGCGAGTCAGAGTGGCTGCAGAAACAATCTGCAGGATCACATCCATGCCAGGAAGGCTCTGCTGAGATCACATGTAATAAACATTGGATGCAAAAGGACCACATACTGTATGATATATCACATGCAATCCTGGCTGGCTCAAGGGGGGATAGCGGATGACTTCTCCAAAAAAAGAAGACTCCATAGTGTATGGCCAGCTTTAGAGTTAAAGGGGCGGCCACTATAATAGAGCAATTCAGCATTTAAAGTTTAGCTATTTCATTTAAAGCAAGATGAGTTGCTTGTAAGAAGGCATTGTCTTTACCGATTTGGAAAGGTCTAGATGACCCTGCAGCATATGACAGAGGAATTAATCCCTCCAATGTTCTACAAATTCAGCTTAAGGTCTGTCATGTTCCAAGAGAAAATGGATGTACAGTACATGTCTATTATATCCCAGAACATCAAAGTCAAGGATGAGTGGGTTGGGTGGGATAGAACTCAAGGCAAAGGGGAAGAAAAGACATACAAGTTAACAAAAGATAAATAATGAAACATACATGGCAAAGGGTACGAATGTATATTTGAGAGCAATGCCCTGAGGGAAGTCAAGATTACTATTCAAACATACTGTACAGTATTGTTCGGGAACCGAAATCCAACTGCAACTCAGTACAGGGAATAGAGAAATAATCTTTACCCAATACCCAATACATTAAAGAGTAAACCATGGAGTACTTTAAATATGCTACTGAGGTGGATAAAAAAAAAAACATGCTATATTTAAATATAATGTATCAAAATTGTATAATGCAAAAGTTATCAATGTATTATCAGTGGACATGGTACCCTAAACAAGAGATGAATCCGAACCTCTCTGAACAGCGCCCCGCGAACCACGCTCGTGAGTTTCCGGCTTTGCTTGGAAACCCAAGCGTGGCCAAATATTGTAATCTTGCGTCGGATTCTCGTGAGACGCCAAGTTTTTAAAGGCTCGGTGTCCAGAGAATTCAGCGCCATTTTTGTCACACGCTTCCAGAAGCTGCGCACAGCTCTGCAGTGTAGTCTGGGGTTTTACTGACAGGGGTCTGAGGGGTGTTGTGCAGAGGAGTGTTGTGCAGCAGAGGGGCATTGTGCAGAAGGGTGTTGTGCAGTGCAGAGGGGTTTGTGCAGCAGAGGGGTTTGTGCTGGGTTATTGTACTGGTTGTGTGTTAGACAGGCTGTGTCAGTGCGCAGAGGGCAGGTGCTGTGAGTCAGTGTAGTGGGGTACAGTACACAGGCAGGCTGTCAGTCAGCTTTTCATTTTTTCCATTATGGCTTGTGGTGTGCTGCACTGCACTCCAATACACAATATTCTATACTGTCAGAAATTCCGTGTGTGATTGTTCTGCCTCCATGCAGTGTTTTACAAGCTGCTCATTAAAAAAAGTTAAAAACAAAAAACTATTTTGCTCTTCTTTATTGTTGTGTGTACTGCACCCATACATACTGTCAGAAGTTCTATGTGTGATTGTTCTGCCTCCACGCAGTGTTGGACAAGCCCTATCCTCAAAAACAAGAAAAAAAAAACTATTTTGCTCGTGTTTAACCCCTTCCCGACATTTGACGTACATTTACGTCATGGCCGGGATGTACTTCCCGACACATGGCATAAATGTACGTCATGCCATTTAACTGTCACCGCGTCTATAGACGCGGTGACAGTTTAAACATCCCTGACAGCAGACATGTCCCTGCATGCCCGGGGGGGGTGGCGATGCCTCCCCCCCGTCGGCGATCGCTGTGATTGGCTGTTCAAATGTGAACAGCCAATTACAGCGTTTTCTGTGTACCGGCGAATAACGTTCGCCGGTGACACAGGGATCGGTGGTGATTGGTGCTGTAAAGTACAGCACCAATCACCACGGGGTGTAAGGGTGACACTGGTGTCACCCCACCTCACCCCACCCGCCCCCAAAGGCCGTGATTGGTTCGCCGGACCGACGGACCAATCACAGCCATGGAGGGTGATTTAAACTAACGGTGACTGCACTGCAGACGCCATTCCGGTCTGGAATTACGTGCAGTGCGGTCACCGTACCTATCTGCCGTGATATACTGACCTTATCCTTGCAAAATACTTACCTGATCACCTGATCACTGCTTGTAGCGTGCTGGATGCTTCCTGGATCTGACTTCTTGTGACTTCCTGCTGCTGCTGCAGTGTGATAGAGTTATAGATAGAGAGATAGAGAGAGATAGAGAGAGATAGAGAGAGATAGTGACAGAGTGTGCTATATTTTGTGTCTGCTACCCCCCCTTTTTGGGGGTGCAGGTTTTTTTTTTATATATATAACTGTCAGTGCTGCTGCTGCAGTGTCATAGAGTGATAGATAGTGATAGATAGTGAGAGATAGAGAGATAGAGAGAGATAGTGATAGAGAGTGCTATATTTTGTGTCTGCTACCCCCCTTTTTGGGGGTGCAGTTTTTTTTTTATATATATATATAACTGTCAGTGCTGCTGCTGCAGTGTCATAGAGTGATAGATAGTGAGAGATAGAGAGATAGAGAGAGATAGTGACAGAGAGTGATAGAGAGTGCTATATTTTGTGTCTGCTACCCCCCCTTTTTGGGGGTGCAGGTTTTTTTGTATATATATAACTGTCAGTGCTGCTGCTGCAGTGTCATAGAGTGATAGATAGTGATAGATAGTGAGAGATAAAGAGATAGAGAGAGATATTGACAGAGAGTGATAGAGAGTGCTATATTTTGTGTCTGCTACCCCCCCTTTTGTGCTGATCAGTATATCTGCGCTGATCAGCAACTTTTTGGGGTGCAGGTTTTTTATTTTTTATATATACCTGTCAGTTGCTGCCAGTTGCACTGTCAGTTGCACCAAAGGTTGTGCACCTGCTGCCCCTCACTGGTAATCAGTGTTGCATCACTGATCACCTTTTTTTTTTTTTGAGGGTGCTGTGGGGTCTTTTTTTTAATTTTTTTTTTTACACACACTGTGATTTTGTGGGTGTCCTGTGGCCACTGTGCGCTGATCAGTGACGTACATCACTGATCAGCTTTTTCGGCACAGGGTTGATCTATTTTTTTTTTTTTTATCAAATTCCTGTTGCCTTTGAGCGCTGTTCAGTGACGGACGTTACTGACCAACATCTGTGCTCAATTTTTGGCGCAGGACCTTTTTTTTTTTTTTTTTAACCCCTTCAATTTTTTTTTTTTTATTGGGATCAAATTCCTGTATAAAGTATTTTTTTTTTCTGCACTACATACACACTACACACTACATACCCCCCGTGTTGAAATAAAGTTTTTACCCCCCCCTACACTATACACGTGTTGAAACATTTCACTACCAGAAACACAAAAATAAAAATGGCATCCCAAATGTCATCCCAAATGTCATCCCAGTCATCCAGAAGAATGTATTCAGCGGAGGAGGCATATGCCATGCTTGCCTCTGACTCTGACACAGCCAGTGAGGCAAGCGGGGAATTTGAAGGATTCATCTTAAGCTCCTCTTCCTCCTCTAGTGATGAGGGACCCCCTCAAAGACGCCCCCGTAGAGCAGCTGAGACCCCCCCCCCAATAATAGATCTCGTATGGACCCCACCACCAGACAATTTTGAGCCCCAGGTTCCTGAGTTTTTGGCCATCCCAGGAATCCAATTTGATTCCACAGGTCTCAGAGAAATTGACTTTTTCAAATTATTTTTCTCTGATGATTTTATAAATTTAATGGTGGACCAAACTAATTTATATGCCCAGCAGTTTATTGCTCAAAACCCCACGTCATCATTTGCTAGGTGGACCCCTGTAGATGCAGTAGAGATGATGACGTTTTGGGGTCTGGTGTTTCATATGGGCATAGTAAAAAAGCCAGAAATTAGGCAATATTGGAGTACAGATGTTCTGTACAGCACCCCACTTTACCGTATGGCCATGTCCCGGACTCGTTTTGAGTTAATCCTTAAATTTTTGCATTACAACGATAATGCACAGTGCCCACCCAGAGATGATCCCACCTTTGACCGGCTATTCAAAGTCAGGCCGGTCATTGATCATTTCAGTGCCAAATTTGAAGAGATGTACATCCCAGATAAATTCATTTGCATAGACGAGTCCCTTATACATTTTAAAGGAAGGGTTAAATTCCGCCAGTACCTTCCCAGTAAGAGGGCAAGGTATGGCATAAAAATGTATAAGCTGTGTGAAAGCACCTCAGGGTACACTCACAGGTTTAGGGTATATGAAGGGAAGGATTCAAGAATTGAACCGCCAGAATGCCCCCCCTCCCTCGTAGGTGTTAGTGGAAAAATTGTCTGGGATTTAGTGCACCCCTTCCTGGATAAAGGTTATCACCTCTATGTGGATAACTTTTACACTAGCATCCCCCTGTTTAAGGCCCTTGGTTCAAGAGGTACAGCAGCTTGCGGTACTGTGCGCAAGAACCAAAGAGGCCTCCCAAAAACGCACATTGCCCAAGTAATGAGAAGGGGTGAAAACAGGGCACAATCCACCGAAAATATGTTGTTGGTCAAATATAAGGACAAGAGGGATGTCCTTATACTGACAACAATTCACGGAGACAGTACCACCGCCGTCCCTGTACGAGGTACCAGTACCCACACCTCAAAACCTAATTGTATCCTGGATTACAATAAGTACATGGGCGGAGTGGATCTTTCAGATCAGGTACTGAAGCCGTACAGTGCCCTGCGGAAAACAAAAATCTGGTACAAGAAGCTGGCCGTGTATATCATCCAGATGGCACTGTATAACGCTTACGTGCTATTCCGTTCTACCAGCCAGAGGGGGACATTTATGCACTTTCAAGAGGAAGTCATAAAGAGCCTAATATTTGGGAACCAGCAGGCAGAGGGCCCCAGTACTTCTAGTACTGGCCCCCGTATTGTACCAGGGCAGCATTTTCCTGATGAAATCCCCTCCACTGGAAAAAAGGGCAGGACACAAAAAAGGTGCAAAGTTTGCTATAAAAAGGGAATAAGAAAGCAAACTATTTTCCAGTGTGACACTTGCCCCGACAAACCCGGCCTATGTATAAAGGAGTGTTTTAAAATATACCACACATCTATGGATTATTAGGTTCATAATTTCACCGTGCTTCGGGGGTCTTGCTAATGCCACATAGCACCCACCATTCATTCCACCAGAATCTGAGCCGCAAAATCTAAAAATCACTCCTTCCCTTCTGAGTCCTGCCATGCACCCAACTGGTATTTTTTGGTCACATGTGAGGCATTGCCGTACTCGGGAGAAATTGGGGCACAGATTTTGGGGTGCTTTTTCTCCTTCATACCTTATGAAAATGAAATATTTTGAGCCAGAACTGCATTTTTGTGTAAAAAAATGTAATTTTTCATTTGCACAGCCCAGTTGTATCAAAATTAGTGAAACCCCTGGGGGTTTGAAATGTACACTATACCCCTAGATGAATTCCCTGAGGGGTGTAGTTTGCAAAATGGGGTCACTTGTGGGGGGGTTCCACTGTATTGGTGCTTTGGGGGTCTTGCTAATGCGACATAGCACCCACCAACATTCCACCAGAATCTGTGCTGCAAAATCCAAATATCACTCCTTCCCTTCTGATTCCTGCCATTTTTTGGTCACACATGAAGCATTGCCGTACTCGGGAGAAATTGGGGCACAGATTTTGGGGTGCTTTGTCTCCTTCATTCCTTGTGAAAATGAAAAATTTTGAGCCAGAACTGCATTTTTGTGTAAAAAATTTAATTTTTCATTTTCACTGCCCAGTTGTACCACAATTGGTGAAACCCGGGGGGGGTTGAAATGTACACTATACCCCTAGATGAATTCCCTGAGGGGTGTAGTTTGCAAAATGGGGTCACTTGTGGGGGGCTTCCACTGTATTGGTGCTTTGGGGGTCTTGCTAATGCGACATAGCACCCACCAAAATTCCACCAGAATCTGAGCTGCAAAATACAAAAATCACTCCTTCCCTTTTGAGTCCTGCCATGCACCCAACTGGTATTTTTTGGTCACATGTGAGGCATTGCCATACTCGGGAGAAATTGGTGCACAGATTTTGGGGTGCTTTTTCTCCTTCATACCTTATGAAAATGAAAAATTTTGAGCCAGAACTGCATTTTTGTGTAAAAAAATGTAATTTTTCATTTGCACAGCCCAGTTGTATCAAAATTGGTGAAACCCCTGGGGTTTGAAATGTAGACTATACCCCTAGATGAATTCCCTGAGGGGTGTAGTTTGCAAAATGGGGTCACTTGTGGGGGGCTTCCACTGTATTGGTGCTTTGGGGGTCTTGCTAATGCGACATAGCACCCACCAAAATTCCACCAGAATCTGAGCTGCAAAATCCAAAAATCACTCCTTCCCTTCTGAGTCCTGCCATGCACCCAAATGGTATTTTTTGGTCACATGTGAGGCATTGCCGTACTCGGGAGAAATTGGGGCACAGATTTTGGGGTGCTTTTTCTCCTTCATTCCTTGTGAAAATGAAAAATTTTGAGCCAGAACTGCATTTTTGTGTAAAAAATTTAATTTTTCATTTTCACTGCCCAGTTGTACCACAATTGGTGAAACCCCTGGGGTTTGAAATGTACATTATACCCCTAGATGAATTCCCTGAGGGGTGTAGTTTGCAAAATGGGGTCACTTGTGGGGGGTTCCTAACTTTTAGCATCTTATGGTGCCTAGAAACCTACATGGTGCCTAAAAAATAATCTCATAAAAAGGAGGCTCCAAAATCAAGTAGGTGCTCCTTCTATTATGAAGCCTGTGGTTTGGTCAACGTGCACACTAGGGCCACATATAGGATATTTATGAAAACAAAAGAATTGGGGGAATCAATTTTTAGTCACATTTCTCTAGTAAAATCTACTGTGTTCCTTAGAAAAATGTATTAAAATTGCAAATCTGCAAAAAAAATGAAATTTTGAAATTTCACCTACACTTTGTTTTAATTCCTGTGAAACACCTAAAGGGTTAACAAACTTCCAAAATGCTGTTTTGAATACTGTGAGGGGTGCAGTTTTTGAAATGGCATCATTTATGGGGGTGTCTCACATACAAGTCCCTCAAAGTCACATCAGAACTGAACTGGTCCCTAAAAAAATCAGTGTTTGAAATTTTCTTGAAAATTTGAGAATTTGCTATTCATATTTTAAGCCTCCTAGTGTCCAAAAAAATTAAAAGGAGGTTGAAATAATGATGGCAACATAAAGTAGACATATGGTCTTGGTCTATGTTAGTTAATAACTATTTTGAGTGGTATGATTATTTGTCTCACAAGCAGAAAATTTAACATTTTGAAAATTGCTAAATTTTCCATTTTTTTACGACATTTTGGTATTTTTCACAAAAAAACACAGACTGTATCGACCCAAATTTACCACTAACTTGAAGTACAATGTGTCACGAGAAAACAATCTCAAAATCACTGGGATAAGTAAAAGCAAAAAAAAGTTATCCCCACTTAAGTGATACCTGTCAGATTTGAAAAAAAGGGCTCTGTCAGGAAGGCAAAAACAGGCTGCGGCGGGAAGGGGTTAAATATAATTTAAAAATGGAGAACAAACAGTTTCAAGGACCAAATACTCCCGCACCAGCTGCTGCCATCATTCATAGTGACGATTTAATATCTACTACTAACGCCGTCACTGATGCTCAAACTGGGCAAGGAGAGTTACCCAAAAAAGTGTTTAAAAAATACCTTAAACAGGAATAAAAAGAAAGTTTGTTCCTCCTGTAGATGAAAGACTTAAAATTGCCAGAATGCCATTCACATCACGCAGTGGCAAGGAAAGACTCCGTTGTCCCCCTCTATTTCTGAGTCAGACTTGGGAATCTGCAGCTGTCAGTGAGGCATCCCATGTGTCTCACAATGAAAGACCTTAACATTCCGCTTTCCTAAGTGAGAAAACAGGCCAAACCACTAAGTGTTAAAAACAAACTGTGCATCTAGGAACAGAAATGTCACGAAGAACTGAGGTCCAAGTGTGTCCTTGAATCCTACGTATGAGCCTAATCTCTTAGAGAAGCCGCCTTCCACTCCTGTCAAGTTACAGCAAGAGGATGAGGGGTTGACTTGTGTAGCAGACGATGGCACTACTGAGGAATCAGATATTGAGGATGAGGATGTTGTGTGTGTATAAGTGAGGCACAAGTGGAAGCATCTGTTGGGCATGATAAGACTGACATTGCCATGCCTGGTCATAGGACCAACAAATGTACGTCTTTTGTTTGAAATTTTTTTCACACTAATTCTAAAAACATTTGCCAAGGCATCTGTAGCCTTTGTGGAAACAAAATAAGTCAAGGTAAGGACATTAAGCATCTCGGAACATATACCCTATTATGTCATCTGCAGCAAGCTCATGGGAAGCATATGGAGGGTTCCAAAATTGGTGCTGAAGATTAACATCAAGAAGCAGTCCAGCATCAAATGTGTCCCTTCTCTTTAGTGGACCCCACCACTTGCGATCTCCACCACCAGCACCAACAACCTCACCCTCAACCTCAGTATCCTCAGTAATCACCAGGGATGGTTCTTCTGATACTACTGTTTTGCTAAAAGAATCCTCCCCTTTCCAGGATTTTGCAGAAGAATCCTTGATTGCAAGGTCTTCTGTTACTGCTGCTGGGGGTAGATCTTCAACCCAGAAGTGGCCCAAGAAAACTCATTACACTACTTTGAAAAAACAACTGACTGTTCAGCAGTGCTTGGCGAGGAAAAACAAGTATGTCACTTCTAACCCAGTAGCACAGCGGATCACTGAAGCCATGACTGCCATGCGAGTATTGGATGTGTGTCCAATATCTGCCATCAATTCTGTTGGTTTCACACAATTAATGTAGGCTGCGTGTCCCCGTTACCAGATTCCATCTCGGTTCAATTTCAGCCAGAAAACCATTCCTGAGCTGTACCAGAACATTAAGTCAAAAGTAATCCATGGCCTGAAAAGTGAGATTGGAGCGTGTCCACTTAACCACAGATATGTGGACAAGCATCAGTGGACAGACCAAGGATTACATGACTGTGACAGCCCACTGGGTTGTTGAATACCCTCCAGCAGCAGCAGTAGGATCTAGCAAGCATCACCAGCTCATTCATAGGCAGGCTACTCTATGTATCACCGGCTTACTAAGAGGCAAACAACTGAGAACCTCTTGGAAACACTGAGCGATGTCATAGCGACATGGCTTACCCCACTTCAGATAATGCCAGTAATATCGTGAAAGCATTATAGCTGGGTGAATTCCAACACATTCCCTGTTTTGCTCACACATTAAACTTAGTGCTTCAGGCTTTTTTAAAGAACAACAAGGTCGTGCAAGAGATTCTGTGTGTTACCTGCAAAATTTCGGGCATTTCAGGAATTCTGCAACAGCATGCAGGACATTGCAGCAGCTGCAAGAGGACTTTAATCTGCCCTTCCATCAGCTGAAGCAAGGAGGTGCCTACAAGGTGGAACTCCACCCTGTATATGCTTCAGGGGATGGAAGAACAGCAGAAAGCCATACACAGCTATACAAACCATGACTTTGGGATGTACCTTAGACCAGTACTTTAGAAAATTATTTCTGTACTGTGCAAGGTACTGAAACCCTTTGAAGTAGCCACCTGTGAAGTGAGTCCTGAGACTGCTAGTTTGAGCCAGGTGGTTCCTTTAATTAGGCTTTTGGAGAATCAACTTGCGAAATTGAAGGAGATCAAACAAGGCCCATGTGCAAAATATGCTGGACTTGTAGATCAAGTCCATTTTTGTCTTCGACAGGATACACGGGTTAACAATATGTTGAGAGCAGAACACTAAAATGTTGGCAACCGTGCTTGATCAAAGGTTCAAATCCTATGCTGTGTCTTTCTTACCAACTGACACAGATCTTAAGACATGTAAAGAGCTCCTGGTGAGCAAGTTGGCAGCTGAAGCGACGGCTCCTCCTTCAATTTCGCAAGAATATGCCCGTAAAAAACAGCATTTTCAAAAACATCTAATGGGGATGCAAAGCAGTCCAAGAAAAACCTTTTTTTGACATCTGTCAGGTCTAAGTAAATGGCCCAGTATTAGTGACACCTCTAGCGTGACTATTCCATCAGATACAGTCACCATGCAAAGGTTAGTGGAGGACTATTTTCAGGACAGCGTCATTGTAGGCATAACAGAGAGTCCTTTCACATACTGGAAAGAAAAAAAGGCAATATGAAGGTCCTTGTACAGGCTGGCTTTGTATTGCTTAAGATGCCCACCCTCCAGTGTGTACTCGGAGAGAGTGTTCAGCACTGCTGGGAACCTTGGGAGTTAGCTGCGTTGGAGGCTACTTCCTCATAATGTCAAAAAAATGATGTCCATCGCAAAACACAGACATCACTCAGCAGTGATGAACTGATATTGTGTGATGATGATGACTCCAAGGATGTACAACTGATGAGAGTGAGGATTAGGATGGCGAATGGCGACATCAATCAATCTGTAGCTTTTTCTTGGTGTGTTTTCCATTGGAAAAGAAATACATGTAATCAGACAACATTTTTTGCATAAAGGGGGATTTATCATAGCACTGTTTGGACAAACCAAAATTTTGATGCTCAGTCATTAACCTCATTAATGAGCATTACTTAAACAACAAAACTCAAATGATTTGAGCTAGCCACAACAGCATCACATTGCTACATGGCTTTGGGTCAGTACTTGTAGTTGTGTGAGTCTGTGGTTTGTGATATGTTGTAATAGAATGCTTAGTATACTGTATTACCCTCACAATATCAATGGCACAACTACAACATCCAGTACACTGGTGCATAGCTTTGTGATGATGGCACCCGTTATTAGACCGGAACTGATAGCACAGGTTATCGGACTGGAACCGATGGGACAAGTTATTGGACTGGAACCAATGGCACAAGCTATGGGGCTGGAACCAATGGCACAAATTATTGACCAGGAATGGATGGTACAGGTTATTGAACTGGATCTGATTAAAAAAGATAGAATACGCCATCCATTATATTGAGACGCGCGTGCGTCTCACGCGCACGCGCGTCTGAGTCTCCGTCGCCGGGGCTGATGCGGAGACGGACAGGGTTAGGGGGTTAGGGGGGGGGGGTGCGGGCAGGCGGCGGGGACCCCGGGTTACCGCCGACAAGCTGGCGGGGACCCGGGGGAGCGGATGGAAGCGCCGTCGGAAGGGGACGCGCAGGCCTCTCCTGTGCGCGCGTCCCCTTCTCGCCATCGATATGGCGCTGGCGGGGGATGGCGGCTGGCGTCGCCAGCGCCATCCCCTGCAAGGATGAGACATACTCCATCTGTAAGCTGTATGAGTTCAATCTGGAGCCCAGGGACATAGCTTAGTGAACCAATGTTGTTCAAGGTACCTGCTGCTTGTCTGTGCAATCCTTTCGGTATATAGCCTCCTCGAAAGTGGTGATGGTGGAACTGGTCAGATGGCCACTGTAAATCCAAGAATTGGTTAGACCAGTGGTTCTCAAACTGTGGGTCCTGACCCCAAAGTGGGTCCCGACCTTCTCTGCATGGGGTCGCGACTCCATGTTGCTGACATCAGGCTGATGACTTTTCTAATCTCAGTCAGTGATTCAAAGAGTCTGAAAGATCCATTTAGTTGTCTGTTATTTTAGACTCCTCCCATAATTTTGTGCCTCCACAATGCTGCCATTGTATGTGCTGTCTGCTGACTACACATCAGAATCAGAATCAGAATCATCTTTATTGGCCAGGTATACTTGCGTATGCTTGGAATTTTTTGTGGTAACAGTGCAGCATCGATCAGGGAACACAAAGGGGGTGGGAAGAGAGGCATAAACATACATCACATACATTTCACATGTATCTAGAAAAGTTCGAGTTAGTATTTGGTATGTTCAATACGGTTTAGTTGGTGGACAGCTATTGGGAAGAAGCCTTTTGTAGTTCTTGTCGTCTTTGCTGGGATGGACCTAAAACGTCTGCCTGACGGAAAGGGTTCAAACAGGTTGTGGCCAGGGTGTAGCTTGTCCGCCAAGATCTTTCCTGCACGCTTATTGACCCTGGCTAGGTATAGTTCTTGGACAGTGGGGAGCTCCGCCCCAATGATCTTTTCTGCCATCCTCACCACTCTTTGCAACTTTTTTCTGTCATTCTCGTTTGCTCCTCCGAACCAGATTGTGATCGAGGAGCAAAGGACAGACTCTACTATGGCAGTGTAGAAGATGAGCAGCAGCTCCTACGGGATGTTGAATTTCTTGAGTTGCCTCAGGAAGAACAACCGCTGTTGAGCCTTCTTGACAGTTGTAATGATGTTGGGACCCCATTTGAGGTCGCAGGAAATCTTTGTTCCTAGGAATTTGAAGGAGTCGACCCTCGACACTACTCTGTCAGATATTATGAGTGGGTGCATGGCATTTGGTTTCCTTCTGAAGTCCACCACCATCTCCACCGTTTTGAGGGGGTTGAGGTCAAGGTTGTTTCCGCTACACCATTTAGTTAGCCGATCCACCTCCCGTCTGTATGCCGACTCGTTTCCATCCATGATTAGGCCGATAACCGTTGTGTCGTCTGCAAATTTTATAATTTTTACTGACTGTTCTGCTGAGGTGCAGTCGTTTGTGTAGAGGGAGAAGAGCAGGGGGGAGAGGACACATCCTTGAGGGGCACCGGTGCTAATTGTGCATGTGTTTGAAATGAATGCGCCTGCTTTCACCGCCTGTTTCCTTTCAGTCAGGAAGTCAGTGATCCAGGAGCATGTAGGTTCTGGGACTCCTAGTGAACGGAGTTTTGGCTCCAGGATGTGAGGGATGATAGTGTTGAATGCCGAGCTGAAATCAACAAATAGTATCCTTGCATAGGTGCCTGGACTGTCCAGGTGCTGTAGAATGTGGTGCAGCCCTAGGTTGACTGCATCCTCGACACTTCTGTTTGCTCGGTAGGCAAACTGCAGGGGGTTTGTAACAACTCTCAGGTGGTTCAGCACCATACGTTCAAGCACTTTCATGACCACTGATGTTAGTGCAATCGGCCTGTAGTCATTGAGGTCTTTCGCAGTTGAGCTCTTGGGAACCGGGACGATAATTGAGGCTTTGAAGCAGGTGGGGACCTTGCACATTTCTAGTGAAGTGTTGAAAATCCTGGTAAAGATAGGGGCGAGCTGTGTTGGACAGGTCTTGAGGGCAGATGGAGACACTCCGTCTGGGCCTCCAGCTTTCCTAGGGTTGACCCTCTTGAACATTCCTTCTACCTCTGTTTGGTCCACCTGGAGAGTCTGGGGGTGGCAGTGATGACCTTCTGCAGTAACTTGCTGGGGTCCTGTAATTATTTTTATTGTCTGATGGGGTCCCAGAGCAAAATAGTTTGAGGACCCCTGGGTTAGACAGATTGATGTGTAGAGTCAGGTGACTGCTGCAGAGCATGTTGCATGGGAATTTGCAAGTCATGGCAGCACCCATAACATGCAGAAGGTGGGAATGCAGTGGGGTTCAAATAAGAGAAAGGTGCATTACCAAAAACAGTGGGACAGGCCACCTGACATCTGCAGCACATCGCAACAGCATGCAGGTAATAAGTGCTGTGCAAAATAGTGATTCCTGACATTATGGCCTCATGGGCAGTAAAACTGGGTATAAAATACATAAAGGCATACAGGGAAATTTACTAAGATGGGAGTTCTATTAAGATGAGATGTTGCTATGGGCAAGCAATCAGATACTATCTTTTATCTTCTAGAAGATGCTAAGTAACTAAGAAGTAGATTCTGATTGGTTGCATATAGCAACATCTCATGTGAAATAGAACTCCCATCTTAGTAAATTTCCTCCATAGTATCATGCAATGTGTTTGTATTTATATACGTCACCACTGCCACTTTGATCCGGAGGAAAAGTAAGTGCCACTGGAGGATTTGAATTTAAGCTCCAATTGAGCAAGCAGAGTCCTCTCGAGTGTGTGTGGAAGAGCCTGATCCAGTAGGGTAACTGGAGGCACAAGTTGGAGTCCAATGTACGGGTTTCCCATGAAGGGAATTCCTTGGTGTGGAAGAATGTTAAACACGTTAGTTGCTCATTGGGACCATTTTAGAGGATTCTATTCAACATTCTTGCTTGAACCAGCTCTTCTTCACACATCAAGGAATTTCCTGCATAAGAAACCCATACATAAATGTCCAACTTGTGCCTCCAGTTGCCCTACCAGATCAGGCTCTTCCGCAAACTCGAGAGGACCCTGCTTGCTCAATTGGAGCTCAAATTCAATTCCTCCAGTGGCACTTACCTTTCCTCCGGATCAAGATGGCAGTGGTGATGTATATAAATACAATGACATTATAACACCAGCTGTGGAGGCCCCTTACAGTAACAGCAACTATGCATAAATAAAATGTGCACGTTTTATTACACATTTATCTTTATCTTGCTTTCAATTGTTTGTATTTCTTTTTGGGGAATTGACCTTTCCCTGAGTTTAGTGGCTCGACACAGAACCCAATTCTAAAGCGCCCAATTTTACTTTGGTAAACTTTTTTTGAGGTAGGGTAATATTAATGCGTTCTTTAACTAAAAACATGATTGTCTAACAATAGCAATTTAAAGAGATTACATTTTTTTGGTACTTGTGTATTATCAGGGCGCCCGGCTACACTACGTTTTCATCGTAGGCTAAACTACGTTGTCAGCGTAGCCGGGGCCATGATAATACAGGAGGCAGCAGGAGCACTCGCAGCGGACGCTGTACGTAATTCAGCGTAGTGCCGCTGGCGGCGCATCACATTGTCTCCCTGCTCCCCCAGTGGCACTACGCTAATTGCGTACAACATCCGTGGCCAGTGCCAGAGCAGGGGGACTGAATGCCACTGCCCGGGAGTCACCGGGGATCGCGGGGAGTCAGCGGGGATCGATGTGGTGCCCGGCCCAGAGGAGGGTAAGTATAGACTAGCCATTTTACCCCAAATATCCACGTCGAGTTGATTTTATAAAGTGCGGCAAGCGCACCGAGCCACCGAGCCCAAAGCATGGCGAGCGGACGCGTATAAGTGTCCCCTCCTGGGGCTCCATGGCTCACTGCGCTCGCCACACTTTATAAAGTCAATTCTACGCCGATGTGGATACTGGGGGTATGAAGTGGATAGTGGGGATATTAAGCATTGTGTATTTTAGGTCTCCAGAGCCACTTACGTAGTTTACATAGCCAGCATAGTGCTGTATTGGTATTCTCAACTATGTAATGGGCACTTTCATAATACACAAGTACCATTTTTTTTATTATGTATTGCAAGTATTCGTTATTTTTAACGTGTTATGTAGAGTTGTTAATATTTTCCTTTATTTATATGGTGGCACATTTTTGCAGTACCCAGTTAAAGAGTACATTAATAAATAAGTAAGCAAAACAAGAACTTTCAGTTCAAGTACAGAGTATATACATATGTAGATGCATCAGCAGACAGTACTGAAATAAGTATTAGGATGGCAAAAAAAACAAGGCATTAGGTGCCATTAAAGGAAGTATGGGGATAATTTAAGTAAGATAAGAAAGGGCATATGAGGGAAGAGGCCCTGCTCGTGAGATCTTACATACTAATAGATTTGTACGTAATGATGATATTTATGGAGTTTAGCAATTATTGGTACACTTTGCAGGCACACTGTGCACACGCCAGGGTACATTAGCAATGCTGCTTGCATCTCAGATTCCATGGTCATTCTGTGCAACCTGTTGGTCAATTATTGAAGCATCTGTGACCGACAGTGTGAATAGTGGAGCAATTCAGATCTGTTTGCTGTGGTCCGAATTTGCTCCCTCAGCTGATGTTTGGTGTTTGCTTATGCGCGATTATGCATATGTGCAAACCCCCACAGCGAGCGCCTTCGGAGAATTTCTCATTCGCCAGGGAGCTCACTACCTGAGTGACAGGCAGGGGGCGTTCTGATGGGTCAGCCTAGCGCTTCATGGTGGACGCGCCGATAGAAACACTTGGTGGGCCCATCAGAACACAGGCATGCCTCTGCCTGCTCGGGGCGGGTGAAGGGTGGAAAAATCATTCAATGGTGATCGGCCAATGATTTTTCCACCCTGTGACTGCATGCCAGTAGATGTGTAAGCCTACACATCCGCTGGCATGGTAGTGCAAGGATTCCCTTGGCTTTTAGCGTACATCTCTGAATCAATCCCAATGTGTGTGAAGCTTTTGGATATGGAGAGATACTGTAAGCTTTTCAATGTGTTACATTTCCCCCAAGCCTCTAATGGAAAAGGGTTTGCTGCATTAGACATGTTACTCGTATTGGCGCTCATGCCATAGAAATCTATGCAGTCTTTGTATTTGATGTTTTCAAATTGTCATTATCAATCGTAGATAGAAATATAAACACAGACATCTGTTGTCATCTAAATCCAGATGTTAGCTTAATAAAACATTTATTTGCATGGAAAAAACACCAGCTGATGAAAAACACATTTTGGAAAAATCAGTTTATCTCCGTGTGAGTCAGACAGTAGATGGTACTCGATGTACCCTTTACATTTCGCGTGTCTCAAAGTTATTTTCAGTTACTGAAAGAGTGGGGATTCAGAGCTTCCATCGACACGCTCCATTTACAGAAAGCCAACTGTAATATTCCCATATATGTTCTGACATATTCATGAGTTAAACATTTCTATTTGGGGTATAGTGTTCAATGTTATGAATGGTCTAATTATCTGATTCAAACTGTGATCATTCACACTGAGTGTTAAAGATTTGATTGCAATATTTTTTTTTGTATGTCTTACAAAGAGATCATTGATATGTTTTTAAATATTCCTTATAAGAACTCAAAATGACGATAACAATAAAAAAAACTCCATTATTCTGGTTTGTAGAAAATGTAAAAAAAATATGACGCCATTTAATGAGTTGTTCTTATGCAAGATAAATCTGCTGGACATATCTTTGTTTCTCTCCCTGTTGAAGCTTACACTCACAAAGAATTACTTTATTCACAATGGTGAATGCTCTTTCCAACAAATCGGGTGTGCGATGGGGTCTAAAGTGGCCCATCAATAGCTGATATTTTTACACAATTTTTACACAATTTTTTCTTTTCTAAGGCAACAAATACCAACAATGTTATATTGATGACCTCCTATCGATCTGGACACACCAGGGCCAGATTAAGGTCTGTGGGGGACCTGGACAACAAATTTGTGGGGCCCCTATCAATAAAAGTGATATAATGGCTATGTTATGTTGTGTTGTGTTCAATTCCTTTAGAAAGAAGACATAGTATTTTTCTGGAAACTATATATATATATATATATATATATATATATATATATATATATATATATATATATATATATATATATATATATATATATAGCCAAAAATGAGAATTGTCTAAATATTGAACCGGTACGGACTTCTGAAACTCCCCCGCAAAATGATAATGGGATAATTAATTTATCTAAAAAAGTCCTTTCTAATACTGAGAGATCAGTGCTTACCAAAGGCCTCTCATTTGCCCCTGCAAAAGAACCTAATAAAGTAGATCTCACTATTGATTTGAATTTGTTTGTTTGGAAACTCACTTTAAAAAGGCATTTTTTGAGGAAAAATGATACTAATAAAACCGATGTTCAGCCAAATACATCGCAATTGGGCCTCTGGAATAAATCCACTTATTACCCAGTGGAATCCAGGGGTCCCTACTTAGATCTTTTTTCCGAATTGATAAAAAAAGACATAGAAAAAATGGATATTAGAAATAACAAACAGTATAATCTTAGTAGAAAAGAATCCGAAGTATTGAAAAATCTCGCTTTGGATACTTCTATAGTGATTAAAAACGCCGATAAAGGCGGTAGCATCGTGATCATGGATCGCGATTACTATGTTGCTGAGGCCTATAACCTTCTGCATGAAAATTGGAGAGAGACCCCACTAGTGCTTTTCTCTCTGAACTTGAGATATTACTCAAAAAAGGGTTGGACTCTAAAGCAATTAATCTTGAAGAGTATAAATACTTGCACAATACCACCCCTAACATTGCTACTTTTTATCACCTGCCCAAGGTGCATAAAAATAGAAGTGCACCCCCTGGCCGGCCGATTATCGCTGGCATTCGGTCATTGACATCACATATCTCTGAGTACATAGATGTTTTTATTAAAAAATATGTGCCTTTGGTTAAGACCTATATTAAAGATTCCACTCATATATTGCAGATCATCAAGGATATCGAATGGAAGTCTAATTATCGATTTGCCACCATCGATGTTCAGGCCCTGTATACAAGTATACCCCATGATTTGGGCATCTGGGCCATTAGACAGAGGTTGCAAAGAGATGAATCACTCTCATTTGAAATGATAGAGTTTATTTGTGAATGTCTCAAATTCTTGTTAACCCATAATTATTTCGAATTCCTTGAAGAGTGGTTTTTACAGGTCTGTGGGACTGCGATGGGGACAATTTGTGCCCCTAGCCTTGCAAATATTTATATGGGTGAATGGGAGAGAGAAACCTTTCCTGATGATTGTTTTGAACATGTTATATTAATGAAACGATATATCGACGATATTATCGTGATTTGGGATGACGATGAAACTACATTCGAACAATTCATGTCATATCTGAATGCCAATCGTTTTAATTTACGTTTCACTTATAATTTGCAAATAGACACAATTGAATTCCTTGATATTCTAATGACTGTAAAGAATTTTCCTTCTATACCGGGCATTGAGACATCCACTTTTTTCAAAAAAGTGGATTCCAACAGCTATCTTGACTATAGCAGTAGCCATTATGGCCCTTGGAAGGATAACATTCCATATTCACAGTTCTTACGGCTTAAAAGAAATTGCTCTGATTTGGCCCGTTTTGATGAACAGGCTAACATCTATATTGATAGGTTTAAGGAAAAAGGCTATCCACCTAGAATTATAGATGGTGCATTACAGAGAGCAAGAGTCGCCGAGAGAACTGATTTATTACAGTATAAGCCTAGAAATCGTTTAAATGATACTGTCAATGGCCCTAATAATGTTATGTTTATAACGCAGTTTAATAACAGGGACCATGAATTAAGAAAGATCTTTAGCAAACATTCGAACGTACTTCAACTAGATCCCATACTTGGTAATCACATCCCGGCTAAGCCTAAACTTGTCTTTAGAAAAGCCAACACCATCAAGTCGATAGTTTCTAAAAGTCAACTTGAAACCATACAAGTTAGACCGAGTAATAGTACATTTCTGTCTATCAAGGGTAGCTACCCTTGTAATAGTTGCAAAACTTGTAAATATATGGAGAAAGGTCCTGTTATTGATGCCGCTATGGGTAATTTGCGGATCAATGACTTCATAAATTGTAACTCTACACATGTTGTTTATTTGTTGAAATGTAGCTGTGGGCTCAAATACATCGGTAAAACTAAGAGATGTTTAAAGACACGTATTTTAGAGCACCTCCGCAATATTAAACACGGGGTACTAAACCACAGCGTCCCCCGTCATTTCAAGGAACATCACAACTGTGATCCTTCCTGTCTGAGTTTTAAAGGGATTGAAGTTGTTAAACCTAATAGAAGGGGTGGTGACCTTGATAAACGTCTTATGAGGAGAGAGACACAGTGGATTCTGAAACTAAATACATTGACTCCCTTTGGACTCAATGAGGGCTACGAAATTACACCCTTTATCAACTTATGTCTAGTTTTCTTGCACCAGCACTTTAGCACTCTCCACTTTTGTCACCCTCCCTAAATTTCTGATTTTCCTGTATCTATTTGCATAATGATATATTATTATGTTTTATACTGTATGGTCTATACGTATTTATCAGATTTTTATACTGTCCTTGTTATTTGCATGTATTTTTTATGATGTTTTTTATTATATGCATTTGTATGTATGTAATTTTTTAACAAATGTTTTAGAAATATTCTGTATTAATTGCTCAGTATTTCATGTTTAATATGGTCCTTCTGTTAAAATTGATTGTACCATTTTTTTATATGCACAAAGGTGTTAACATGTGTTTTTGAAATTCGTCTACACGTGTGTCGCCGGTGTCAGCATGACGTGGTCTCTTTAAGAACTAGCAAGCTCTCTTATGGAAGCTGTCCTGAGATCATTAGTCTAGCTGCTCCTGCGCTCA
Organism: Crinia signifera; assembly: GCF_055691185.1. Taxonomy (NCBI): domain Eukaryota; kingdom Metazoa; phylum Chordata; class Amphibia; order Anura; family Myobatrachidae; genus Crinia; species Crinia signifera. Next base: position 44,030,555 of record NC_139228.1, on the reverse strand, counting down.
CGGAGTTCAATCAGTGGATATGTTCCCATTGGCTGTTTACTCTGTTAAATATCGGGTCTTGAGTCACGGTAGCCACGCCCTCTGACGAAGTCCCAGTGACGAAATGCGTCAGGGCGTGGCTACGTGACGCTCTACCCGACTGTTTGGCTGTCTCCCTTTGATCCTGCCCGGCGGTGGTGTCTCCCAGTTCTCCTGCCTCCAGCAGCGCAAGCCAGCGCCTGTCAGTAGCAGACTCCCGGAGTTCTCCATTCGTTTGTGTCGGACAAGTGAGCAGCTTTGCCTTGTGTGATATTTTCATGCCTTGTGGTAACCAGCCCACAGTGTTGTATTACTTGGTACGAGCAATTGCTTTTACTCTGCATTTTTATTGTTCATTTGGATCCAATAAATCTACTCGTTTAATGCACCATGAAGCGCCCTCTTCTATTCTCTTCACTCTAGATTTCTAATTGCCAGTTGGACCCTTGGCATCCGTGTTCCACACGAGAGGAGGAGCAGCAGTCCGATATTTGGGACTTTGGTGACTTTTTAGACCATATTTGGGTTATTCAGCTGGTTGTTCTATCTAATCAGCGCATTAAGGACAACGCCTCTTTCACCATATATATATATATGAAAACAAACAGGCTGCACTAGTCCTTAATACAGCACTTCTTTTAAATCAAGTACGGTGCAGCTCTCCTCCGAAATGACCGATTCCACGGTCCCAAGGTACATGGGAAGAAACAGGAGACAGGCGCACAATGAGCGATAAAATTCAGTTCACTTTTATAAAATATAGCAGCTCACGTACATATAGGTTTACAGGTAACAGCTTGCCAGCATATCATAGTAAAGAGCGGGTGGTCATCTCTCACAAAAACACCATAGCCGCAGAGCTCCCAGCGTCCCGTCTGTCAGATTTCCCGCCTCCACCAATGCGTCACAGCAGAAACACGCCCAACCAGTTTCGTCACTTGTTGGACTTCGTCAAGGGGACCCCCCTGAGAAAAAGACAGTGGGGAGGGGCAGAGAGAAGATGTCACAAATAGAGGAGATGGGGTGTTGACAGAAACTGTCACTTACAGGGGGTGGTTGGCATATGCAGGTGAGAGTAAGGGGGGGCAGGCTGTCATTTACAGGTGGAAGAGTCAGCTGGCAGATGCAGAAGAGCAAGCGGAGCAAGCTGTCACTTACAGGGGGGCTTGGCTGGCAAAAGCAGGATAGTGAGGTGGGGGCAGGCAGTCACTTTTAGGGTCAGCAGCAATACGCAGGTGAGGAGACAAAACATGTGATGCACGCAGGAGGGGTAAGGGGAAGTAGCATCTTTAGTTCCAGTGTCCATGAAATAAAACCCTCCCCAAGTCATTTACAGGGCAGAACACATTTGAATCCCCACATACAGCTTTGCGGTCAGCTCTCATCTCCCCTTTTGACCTGAATCGTGATAGGGCATCAGAGACAGCAGAGAACCGATGAACAGTTGAGTCCAAACTGCTGAGTCTCATGTTGTGTGTGTACCTGTCCCTGGGCTCCTCACTTACTTCCTCCCTCCCCTCCATGCCGACAGCTACTGAACCTGGCGTGTTGTGTCAGGAGCACCTGCCGCTTTTAGTGCTGGGGCGCAGAGGCTCTGCGCCGCCTGGTCCGTAGGAGGAGTGGAGTGACCTGCGGTGTGTAGTGTACATGTATGGCTGCCTGGGAAATAGAGAAGGCAGCTGCAGCGCCCTCTACAGTGTGGTGTGTGCACAGCTGGCCTGGGGGGTGCGGACACTACTCACCGCGCTTCCGACATCCACAGTGCAACATAGCCGAAAACAAATATGGCAGCCGCATATGTGCATTTAATATATGCATATATGCGGCGGCCATATTTGTTTTGGACAATGCTGCCGTTTATGACCAGGCTGGGCTGCGGCCGCTTCTAACCAAGGTAAGCAGCCCAGCCAGAGTGACATCTGGTCCGGCCCACCGGGAAACGGCCCGGTTTCCCGGTGGGCCAATCCACCTCTGGATGATGCTATCTTTAGATTGTGTGTCAATGTTACAATAATTATGCGTTGTTAATCTGTTGAATTAATGTGGAACTGTTGTTATTATTTATGTGCAGGTATTATGGTCATAGTGTTATTAACTTATTATTGCTGTAATGCTAAGTTGCGTATGTCTTATAGATACTGATATAGATCACCAAGGTATGCATGGTCATATATCATGAGAGGAATGAGTATAGGGGAGGAAAAAAGAGTGGAGGGATAGAAGAAAGGGAGCCGTAGATTTAAAGAAAAGGTATGGGAAAAGAGAGATAAGAGAGTTGGGTTAGAGAGAGATAAAGTATTGGTGATGGATGGTTTATGAAGATTCTATAACAGGATTCTGTAGATTCTGTAACAGGAGTTGGTTATGGTATATGAAGTGACGTTGTGTGTTAGTGTGTTATCAGATAATAAGTAGCGTTCAGTAATGACAGTATCAATGTTGCAGATCCTGGCCTGTAGTATTGGTAAGTGTGTCTATTTGGTGATAATGCCATTATTAAAATCAATATTCAGGCCGCCTGGTGCTAGTGTTTTTAAGTGGAAGATCCAGTATCGCTCTCTCCTATTGAGTGTTTCTAAATGGTGTTTCTAAATGGGTGTGCGAAAAGAGATCCCAAATTTTGGTACATGGAAAAAATTAAATATTATTTAAGTTGCGGGGGATTGCTGTTGACATAAAGGCTATAGTACTTTATGGGCCAGATGTACTAAGCCTTGAAAAGTGATAAAATGGAAAGTGATAAACCATCAACCAATCAGCTCCAACTTGTCATTTTCCAAACACAGCTTGTGACATGAAAGTTAGAAGCTGATTGGCTGGTGGTTTATATCTCTTAATTTTATCCCTTTTCAAGCTTAGTACATCTGGCCCAATGGATTATCCATCTATTTTATATCTCTCAAATGCTTACTTCATAGACCCCTTTGTACATACACTGTATGACCCACGAGCTATTAAGATGTTCCTAATGTTTAAGAGAAAATGGTACTGTATTCAGAGGCTCTTCTAGAGAATTTTTTTCAAGATGTGCAACTGTTTCATAGGGGAATATAAATTGGTTCCCGATTCAGGCAAAACTGAAAAACTAATTAAGATTGATTGGTTATTTTTGTGAATTTAACTACCATATATATACTCGAGTATAAGTCAATCCGAATATAAGCCGAGGCACCTAATTTTACAACAAAAAAATGGGAAAACGTATTGACTCAAGTGGGACCCTCACTCGAGTATAAGCCGAGGGGGGGCTTTTTCAGCATAAAAAATGGTCAGAAAAAGTAGGCTTATACTCGAGTATATATGGTAATGTCTAATGAGCATTATAAATGATAATTAAGGACATAGGTGCACTATCATTACAACTGTTATTACAACTACACAATGTATTGATACCTTATTTAGCCAGATATAGTGCTGGATGTACTAAACCGAAAATGTGGTAAAACACCCGTTTTACTGCATTTTCATATGTACTAAGGGCGTGATGTATTAATATACATCGCCGCCCTTCGCCGCCTGGCCGCCATATATACTAACATATGCAGTTGCCATTGCATGACGGTGATACCTGTGATGTGAGGGGGGTCTCCGTCACCTCCCTGCCACCTCCTGTTCCCCTCATGCCGGGGACAGCTAAGCAGGCTGTCCCCGGCACCTCCTACTCCCCCCTGCAGCTGGAAGGACGTCCAGCTGCGTTGCTAGGGGGAGGAGAGGTTTACCTTCCGGGTCCAGGAGGACCTGATGCAATGTAAACCAGGGGGAGGGGGAGGGGGAGAGGGGGTCAGAGGAGGCGGCGGGTTTGCGGCGGAGGTGGCAAAAAGAAGCCCATAGGCTTCTATAGGGTATCTCCACGCAAAGGTGGCGATACCCTTCTATGTGGTAACGTGGCAGCGGAGTTTTAGTACATATGAAAATGCGGTAAATAGGGGTTTTAGCGCATTTTCTGTTTAGTACATCCCGCCCTACATCCCGTTTGGGTGGCGAAACCATATAGAAGCATGTGTGCTTCTTTCCACCGCCCGCCGCCTCCGCTGCAAACCCGCCACCTCCGCCGACCCCCCTCTCCCCCTGATTTTGATTGTATTACATCTTATACAATCGCAATTATATATATATAATCGCAATATAGCGGCATGCAATGCGATCCGATTTTTAATTGTACAAGCACCCTGATGGGTGCTTTAAATGTTAAATGCACCCCCATTGGCAACACCACCCCCACTATCAATGCCAACCCAAAGCGTGGCGAGCGGCAGCTGTACGCGTCCTCTGACCTTTTCATACCCCCACTATCCATGTCGGTGTGGAATTTTAGATAGTGTGGCGAGCGCAGCCCCGCGAGGGGACACAGATTACTTTACATGTATTGCGCATCCCCTGGTGGGACTCGCTTTGCTCGCCATGCTTCGGGCTTGTATTCCGCGACCCATCGCAGGGCTTGCTGCGATCACCGCGCTTTGGGCTCGGTGGCTCGCCACACTATCTACAGTAAACCTAGCGCCGACGTGGATAGTGGGGGTATAAAAAGGTCGGAGGGAGCGTACTGCTTCGCTCGCCACGCTTCGGGTTGGCGTTGATCCTGGGGGTGGCATTGGCTATGGGGGGCCATTTAATATTGTAAGGACCCATCAGGGTGCTTGTACAATCAAAAATCGTATATGATCGCATTGTATGCCATTGTATGGCATACAAGGCGATGCAATATTTTATTGTACAATATCGCGTCGCATCGCAACGCATACCATTGTATACCTTATTTAGTGTAATGGTATACGATGCGATGGGCGCCGTGCTAGGAAACAAGTACCTGATGCTGCAGTGATATCACAATTTATATACAATTAATGATTTATCTAGATTATTTTGTGATTGACAGGGAGATGTTTTAAACATTGGAACGAAATAAAGGGGAGAGAGCAAAATAATAACCAATCAGCTCCTGTCATTATTCAAACACAGTGGAGACACATGTCAGTTTCATGCTAAAAAGAATCATTCAGTGCTTGTAACACTTCAAAGCAGTCTGTATGTACTCGAGTCTACAGTTCACTTCACCCCAGCACTGTTGAATGCTGCATGGGTACATATTTGTGAATGAAAGATAGCATAACCCCAGGGATCTCTGCACACATCAGTTACAGATGCTCAATAGACAGTGGGAACTTAACAAGGAGTCATTTCTCTATTAGCACGATTCTCTGGAGCTCTCGCCTAGTGCATTTAATAAATCAACATAACAGACTGGAGTGTATATTAATATTATTAATGTATAAACCTGGCGAGTTAATTACATAATTAATCTTTGAGGGTTAATCTATATTTTGCTTCTAAACTAAGCACTTGAGCTTGTCTGAATATTGTTGATTCTGGGCTATTATCTAAATTCCTTCTCCATAACATTGATGGATTTATATTCCCATTTAAATAAAATGGAATCACAACTATACATCATTGAATTGTATATCTGAGTTTGATTTGTGTTACATCTGGTTTCTATTTTTTTTCTCCAGATATTGGTGTTAATCAAGGCCCTAGTGCAGTGTTTTGCAACCACTGTGCTGTGACACACTAGTGTGCCTTGAGCTGTTCTCAAGTGTTCCCCCAAGAGTGTCCCGGTGACAGCAGAACTAACCAGTTTACAGCCACCACCAGTTTAACTGGTATCTTCTTTTCATGTAAAGGACCAATGTATTTTTTTATGTACTCCATTTTTTCCCCTTTCTCTCTGCGTGTTGCTGCTATCTATCGCCCACCTGGGCTTCCCAAATCTAAATTTCTGGAAGATTTCTCTGCCTGGCTCCCCCATTTCTCATCCTCTGACATCTCCACTATCATCCTGGGTGACTTCAACATTGGTATTGACAGTCCCCCATCTCTGCATGCCTCCAAACGGCTCTCTCTAACCTCCTCTCTTGGCCTCTCCCAGTGGTCCGACGCCTCTACTCATGAGGAAGGCCACTGCCTTGACCTTGTCTTCACCAGGCTGTGCTTAGTCTCTGATTTTACTAACACTCCCTTCCCTCTCTCTGATCACAATCTCATTACCCTCTCACTCTCCTCCATTACCTCAAGCTCACTGACACAGAAATCATGCATGCCTACTCTAACCCGCAGAAATACTAATGCTATTAATTTTCCACAACTTTCCACCTCCCTCCAACAACAGCTCTCACTAATTTCTACATTTACCTCTCCTGACTCTACTGTTTCCCACCTCTACCTGACTCTTGAAACAGCCCTTGATAAAGTGGCTCCAGCTACCCATTATACCCCATGTAGGCTTAGATGCCAACTGTGGCACTCCAAAACAGCAAGACAACTACGAAATCAGTCACGTAAAGTAGAACAGCAATGGCGCAAATCTCGTAATATGACTGATTTCCTCACATATAAGACTAGCTACTACTCCTACTGCAATGCTTTGGACACGGCCAAACAAACTTACAACCAATCTCTCATCTCTTCTCATGCCACCAACCCTAAGTGACTTTTTAACACCTTTAAGTCTCTTCTGTACCCTCCTCCTCCCCCACCGGCTACCATCAGTGCACAAGAACTTGCCTCCTACTTTAAGGACAAGATTGATAACATCCGAGATGAAATGGTATGCTCCACAACCTCTAACCCGCTTTCTTCCACACCTGAACCCTCTGGCACTTTCTCTTCGTTTGAGCCCACAAATGAAAATGAAGTATCCACACTCTTCTTATCCTCCTAATCTACTACCTCTCCTCTTTATCCTATACCTGCACTAGTCATTAAAAATCTATCTCCTGTGCTTATTCCAACCTTAACTAAAATCTGCAATCTCTCTCTTGCTACTGGTACTTTTCCGTCTCTGCTCAAACATGCAGTGATTACTCCCATTCTGAAAAAACACAATTCTGACCCTAACTCTCTCTCTAACTATCATCCTATCTCTCAGCTCCCATGCCTCTCCAAGTTAATCGAGAGGCTTGTCTACTCTCGCCTCACAAACTTTCTTAACTCTAACACCCTATTAGACCCGCTTCAGTCAGGCTTTCGCTCTCAACACTCTACTGAGACAGCACTGACTAAAGTGGTGAATGATCTGGTAACTGCTAAGTCTAAAGGCCACTACTCACTGCTTATTCTTCTAGATCTTTCTGCTGCGTTTGACACTGTGGATCACACTCTCCTCTTACAAACACTACACTCCCTAGGTCTTAATGATACAGCCATTTTCTGGTTCACATCTTACCTATCTGATCGCTCTTTCACTGTTCGCTTCTCTGACTCTACTTCCTCTTCACTACCTCTGTCAGTCGGAGTTCCGCAAGGCTCAGTCTTAGGTCCTCTGCTTTTCTCAATCTATACCTCCTCGCTTGGCAAACTAATCAGCTCTTTCGGATTTCAGTATCACTTATATGCAGATGATACTCAAATCTATCTATCAACCCCAGAGTTGTCACCAGTGGTTTTGGGCCGAGTCTCTGAATGTCTCTCTGTCATCTCATTTGGGATGTCTTCTCGCCAACTCAAACTCAATATTTCCAAAACAGAATTACTTATATTCCTGCCAACTAAGAGAAGTTACCATCCCGATATCTCCATCACTGTTGACAACTTGACAATCTACCCTACCCCACAAGCTCGCTGCTTAGGGGTCATCCTCGACTCTGACTTGTCATTTCTTCCCCACATTCAATCTGTCTCCAAATCATGTTACATGCATCTAAAAAACATATCCAGAATACAACCTTATCTCACTCAAGACACTATTAAATCTCTTATCCATGCACTCATTATATCCCGCATTGATTATTGCAATAGTCTCCTAACTGGTCTTCCCAAGAACAGACTCTCACCATTACAATCCATTTTAAATGCTGCTGCTAGGCTGATCTTCCTTGCAAGACGCTCATCGTCTGCTGATCCGCTCTGCCAGTCCCTCCATTGGTTGCCTGTATCTTACCGTATTCAAAATAAAACACTTCTACTCGCATATAAAGCTATTAACCATACTGCACCAGCATATATCTCTCTACTCATCACAAAATATCTCCCATCTCGACCACTCCACTCTGCACAAGAGTTGCGTCTCTCTTCTGTACGGATCACTAGCTTCCATTCACTATAACAGGACTTTCATCGGGCTGCTCCCATCCTATGGAATGCCCTTCCACGCACAATAAGACTCTCCACTAGCCTCCAAACTTTCAAGCGTTCCCTGAAAACACACCTCTTCAGGCAAGTCTATCATATTTAAGTTCTACATGCATAACCCTCTGAGGCACTTATGTATTATATAGCTTCCCTTTTGGACTTGTAACTTGGTGGGACTGCTATGCTATTACTGGTGCCTGTCCTTGTGTTTCCCCCCTATATCCCTATAGATTGTAAGCTTGCAGCAGGGCCCTCCTACCTCCACGTCTGTCTGTTGTTACCCAGTTTGTTTTATCACTGTCTACTATTGTAAAGCGCAACGGAATATGCTGCGCTATATAAGAAACTGTAATAATAATAATAATAATAATTTTATTTTTGTTACCTTTGGGGACCAGTGTGATTGTTTTTTTATATAGGGTCAATATAATTATTTGGTAAGGCAATTGTGATCAATATTATGTGTAACAATTAAGGCTTCATAGTTGCGATTATTTTGAATATAGCTACCTTGTTGTTAATACATTTTAATTATTTATTGTAATAATTTAATAAATAATATGGAGATTGATTGATTGTCAGTGATTCTTTAACTATAGGGGGTAATTCAGGTTGGCTCATAAAGAGCCGATTTTGTTGCGGGGGCTGATGTTGTTGGTCAAAATATGCATGTGCAGACTTGCAGTGTGGACAGGCGGTGGCCAGGGGGCTGGAGCTGGGTATGGCTAGCGTTTCCTGGGTGTTCCCACAAAAATGGTTGGCGCACCCAGAAAAATGCTGTGTGTCCACATTGGAATGCAGGGGATGCGGTCATCTATTAGAATGAACTTAGGTCTACAGTCATTAGGTCGACCCCACTAGGTCGACTGGCAGGAAGGTCGACCTGACTTAAGGTCGACATGGGCCAAGGTCGACATGACTTAAGGTCGAATTTGCATAAAGGTCGACATGAGGAAGGTCGACTGGTCATAAGGTCGACATGGGTTTTTCACTGTTTTTTGAGCCGACATGTGCCGACAGGCGGTATTTCATGCCCTACCATCCACTAGGGCGTGGTGGGAGAATAAAATAGTGTGCCCGAAGCATTGCGAGCGAAGCGAGCGATGCGAGGGTCCGATTCTCATTGCCAACTGTGTCCATGTCGACTGTGTCGACATTCGGATAAAAAACAGTGAAAAACCCATGTCGACCTTATGACCAGTCGACCTTCCTCATGTCGACCTTTATGCAAATTCGACCTTAAGTCATGTCGACCTTGGCCCATGTCGACCTTAAGTCAGGTCGACCTTCCTGCCAGTCGACCTAGTGGGGTAGACCTAATGACTGTAGACCTAAATGCAGTCTGACGAATGATCCCATTCCGAATGCAGGCGTGCAGAAGCCTGCTTGGGTGGGCGGCAGTACTCTTGGCGAAGGCCTTCACAAGCCCGGCAGGGGGTGCCCTAGGGTTACCAACTCATCCCTTTAATTCGGGACACATATTAATTACACAGGTTCTGTGGCAGTTTAAAACCAGGTGAAAGCCAGACACAGAACCTGTGTAATTAATATGTGTCCCGAATGAAAGGGATGAGTTGGTAACCCTAGGGGGCCCGGACCGAAGATCAGTTCTTGGGGGGATGGACGGACTGAAGGTCAGTCCCGGGCCCAAAGATTACTATGGCGGCCCTGAGATGGGGTGCATATTGTCTGAGTAGTTCCATGCTTCCAGTTGAGGCAGTGAATATGTCTGTGTGATTGGCCAGTCCTATGTCAGTCACTGCGCTGCTGCCTCCAATTGGACAGTCCTGGTGACAGCAGCACTAACTGCTGCATGATGGTTGGACAGTTCAGGTCAGTGTTCCCCTGGTCCCGCTTAGGAGGACTCCGAGGCGATGGCTGCCAGGCCCTGTACACGCCCTGTGAGCCAACTTCCCATGAGGAGATGCTCCCTGAGGAGCAAGGATGACCGGCAAGGAGGACATACTGGCTGTATGTGTATATGCAGGAGGGCTACCAGCTGGACAGGTGTGGATCATTTGGTCACCAGCAAGTTGTTAGACAATCATTAGGTCGACACCATTAGGTCGACATGCATTTAGGTCGACATGTGTCTAAGTCAACATGCAGGAAAGTAGAAATGAGTCTAGGTCGACATGAGTAAGGTTGGACATGTTTTTTTTTTACATAAACACTAAAACGTACCACCGCTTCATATCATTGTATATACACTGTACGGTATAACTTGCACTGAGATGCACTATGGCAGCCCTGCTGTTAAAAGGTTCTGTGCAGGGTTGCTACTGTTACTCTAATGAATTAATCTGAGAATGTCTTGCAAACAATGTGTAGATACAATACATACAGTACACATTCAGACTAATTCCAATTGGCCACAGAAATAATATGTTTAGGATGATTTACTCCCCAGTCAGTCCTAATTAGTTTCATTTCTCACAAAAAGTGCATTTTAACACCAATTAAAAAATATAATTATACCTATGTCTGAAATATGTGTTTTTATGGTGTACTACTAACTATATTAACTAATACTGTATGTCCATACACTAAAACATATTTTCTCATATTATTTTCTCTGTATTTGATATACTGTACATAGACAAATATAGGGTGGGGGCAGGGCCGGTGCTAGCCTTGTCAGCACCCCAGGTGACCCCGAAGGCGTCCGCCCCACCCCTCCCCTCTGCTCACCCACTCCAACCCTTTCCACAGTGGAGGGGTGCGGGCACCAATCACCTTGCTCACGGGGGGGGGGATGCAGCAGGCACTACCCGTGGAATACTGCGTTACAATGAGGGGTGGGTGTGGGCGCTGACCAGCTAGGGGGGCTGCCACCAGCTCATAATAATCCACGGAGCTAGCTCTGGAGGGGGTCGGTGCGGGCGCTAGATTGCTGCTGATGACCAGCACGGGGGGGTCAGCGGGTTTAACTTTGATCCACGGGCAGGATCCAGGCGGGGGGGGGGGGGTGCCTACGGCTTACTGACTCACCTGCTCCCTGCTAGGATGAGTTCCTGGGTTGGTACCGTACTTGGCAGCTGCTGCAGCTTTCTTCCTGCTCTCCTCAGTGGCTCAGTACCACCCTCCAGTGGCCGGCGCCCTAGGCAAATGCCTAAAGCTGCCTAGTGGTAGCACTGGCTCTGGGTGGGGGTGAATGAGGGGGGGTGCTCAGGGGCAAACACAGGATTTCCAGAATGGGGTTTCCAGAGGGGCGGAGCAAAGCACCGAGATGGACACTTAAGTGACCCAGTATATGCCGGGTCAGTTAAAGTATCATAGATAGACCAAATGTGTATATAAATAATAATAATAATATATATATATATATATCTCCTATATATTTGGCTACATCTGTCACTCAAAGTGGGTGTCTGTGTCTATAATGCTCTGTTCCTGGACTTTCCTCTTAATGTGTGATTGCCTTCATCTGTGCTGAACACCTTTCTGAGAAATTAACCTGTTTAAAACAGGTGATGGCAATCATACATTAAGGGGAAGTCTAGAAACAGAGCATTGTGTCCCTCCTGGAGAGGGTCATGTTGGGAGGTATGTGACAGAGAACCAGCCCAGTGAGCCCACAGACAGTGCCAGACACCCACTGCCTTCCCATGTTGCCCAGCACTGCTACTCCACAGCCACCAGGTGAGCGCCCCCCTCCCGCGATTTGCGGCAAAACCTCCCCCCCCGCACGCCCCCCCCTCCCGCGATTCGCGGCAAAAACACCCGCTCCCCCGCGACCCCCCTACCACGATTCGCAGCAAAAACACCCCCGCGACCCCCCCTCCCGCGATTCGCTGCAAAAAGAACCCCCCCACGACCCCTCCCGCAATTCGCGGCATAACCACCACCCCGCGACCCCCCCCCCTCCCGCGAATCGCGGAAAAAACAACCCCCCCCGCGACCTCCCTCCCGCGATTCGCGGCAAAAAGAACCCCCCCGCGACCCCCCCTTGCACGATTGGCGGCACCCCCCCTGCGACCCCCCTCCCGCGATTCGCGGTACCCCCCCCCGCAATTCGCAGCAGCCCCAGAATTAAATTGCACATGGAAAACACTGACATGGCTATGGTCGACAATGAAAAAGGTTGACATGAGTTTTTGAAGATTTATTTTTAATTTTTTTAATTTTTTCATATTCATTGTCATGTGTCGACATGGACACCAATGAAGTGGCACACTTATGTCAACATTTACATGTGTTGACCTTTCTGTGTTGATTTTTTCTTGTGGCGATTCGCGTCACACCCCCCGCAACCCCCCCTCCGGCGATTCGCGGCACCCCGGCACCCCCCCGCGACCCCCCCCCCCCTCCCGCAATTCGCAGCAACCCCCCACCGGAACCCCCATGAACCCCGCTCTCCCGCGATTCGCGGCACCCACCCCCCGCAACCCCCCCCCTCCCGCAAATCGCGGCACCCCCCGCGATTCGCGGCAGCCCTAGGATTAAATGGCACATGCAAAACACTGGCACGGCTATGGTCGACAATGAAAAAGGTTGACATGAGTTTTTGAAGATTTATTTCATTTTTTCTGCGTACCAAAACTGGGTAATTACACTACTGTGTAAACCCTTGGGAGCGCTTAGATTGAGTTGTTGGCTCAATTTGAGCAGCTGCTTGGGTAGGGAGGGTCAGTCCCTACATATATACAGAAAAAAAAGGACAACACAAAAAGCAGAGCTCACATCCAATGATGAGTGAATCAGATTTGAAAATTCATATAACAATTTATTAAAAATGGTTAATAATAATAATAATAATGGTGTTCTATGGCCGTTACATAGATGATTTATTTATTATTTGGGATGGGGATATCACTTCAGCACTTTCATTTGTCACTTTACTTAATTCTAACAATTATAATTTGAAATTCACATATGTCTACAACCAAGAAAAAATGGATTTCTTAGATATTAGCTTGAAGATAGAGAATGGCTCTATTGTCACCTCCAATTTTTGTAAAGAGGTAAATACTAATTCTTACCTCCACTTTAAGAGTGCACACCATCCATCATGGATTAGAAATATACCTAAGGGGCAGATGATGAGGTTGAGGCGCAATTGTTCGAATGTACAGACATATGAAGATCAAGCTAAAGGGTTGGGAGAGTCTTTCCTAGCCAGAGGATACCCCTCAGGTTTAATTAATAGCTCTATAGAGGAAGTGGGTAAACTTGAAAGAGGAAAGTTGCTGGAGGGGAAAGCTAAAACCCCAACAGCAAGAGAAAATAGAAGTAAATACCCGTTTATATCTGTATTCAACAATCAATACAGGGACGTACAGAAAATCATTCGAAAAAATTACTCTATCTTACAAAACGATAGTGTATTAAGAGGTCTACTACCGGCAAAGCCTTCTTTTATTTTCAGAAAAAACAAATCGTTGAAAACATTATTAGCTCCGAGTGTACTAAAAGATACAGAGAGAGATCCCACATCTCTACAAGGCCAGTGGCTTCCGAATGCACCCAGTGGTTGCTACAGATGTGGCAGGACTGGGTGCATTACTTGTAATTACATACAGAATAAGACCACCACTGTAACAATACGAGGTGAGACCAAACCTGTACCGATAAAAGGATTCATTAATTGCAATACGGAATTTGTAATTTATATGTTGGTCTGCGGATGCGGCCTTAGATATATAGGTCGTACCACGAGGGCTCTGAGAACCCGGTTTCTAGAGCATAGAAGAAATATCCTGAACAACAATTTATTGCACAGTGTATCACGCCATTATAGTGAACATCATAAAAGCAACCCTGGGTGCCTGAAACTGATCGGTCTAGAGCAAGTGAAGAAAACCAAAAGAGGTGGAAATAGATACAGAGTTTTATGTAATCAAGAAATCTATTGGATGTTCAAATTTGGCTCCCTGTTCCCTGATGGACTGAACGAAGCCCTAGAGCTGAACGTAGTCCTATGATAACAATGAATATAATCGCATTAAGATAGAATTGTCATCCCAACATTTAAGAATTAGATATTGATAACTAAAAAATTATTTACTTCTTTCTATATATAATATGGCAAGAATTTGACATTGACTATTAGACTGTATCATAAATTTAATATAATTATGTTCCATTGAGGGCTCCACCAATAAAGTAATATGCACATAGTAATTGTCCTCTCTCAGTGAAAAATATACATTCCTTTGGCGGTTTTTTCTTCCCTTATTGTTTATTCATAGATAATTGATAACAGATCCTAGTATCTAAATAATTAAATATTAAGGGCTAGTATGGGTTAATAAGCTCAACTTGACATCCTATGGGAGCATTAGACTCAGAGAGACAAATCAGTGCTATATGTGAGATGCTACCATGGGTCACCATGGTAACTAATAATGGTCCAATTTAGGACACAGCCACAATGATAAGCCCACACAGAAACAAAGTCTTTTCTAATTATTAGTTTTTGGAATAAATATTTGTGATGAATTATATGAATGTAGAGGGAATAATTGTTCGTCATACATTTACCTTAAAGAATAGAGCTAATAAAAGCTAAGCTAAACATGGATACAGTGAAGCAGTATGGGACTTGTAGTCCTAATAACTTGTAAATCGAAATAATGTAACGAATGACTGAGGAAAACAAGAATGCGAAATGGAGATATTACTGACAGAATCTTTACTTATGTTAGGCATAGAAATTAAATAACTAACTATATATGAAGTGATTTGGATTGTGTGTAATAACATGAACTTTACGTAATGTCGTTTCCGGTTAAAGAAATGCATTATGGGCACTGTAGTTCTAGCGATATGCCACACTCTGACTTAAAAATCATGAGTTATGCGATAGTATGTATGGGGTGTTGTATAGATTAATGTAGCAGAGTTATATAAATAAATAACTATACCAACTGTAACTGTATGAACTGTAAATGATGTGTGGATCTGCACACGCGAAAACGGAACGTCACTTCCGGTACAGGGAATCCTAGGTATTGTAGTCTCATCAGTACAATGCCTATACGATATTCACCACAGAGAAAATTTACTTCTCACGCGACTTATTGCTGGAGATAACAAGGCAGAGTGACTTTAATGATGTATAAGCCTGTGTACAACCACCAATTAGTATTGTCTCTTTACAAAATTTACCCACAACTTGTATAACGGAACGTCACTTCTGGTGACGCGGGATCGTTACCAAGGAGTTGGCATAACACTAGTGAAACTACTTCCGGTTCAAAACCCCGAATAACGGGGAATATATGTACATGTTTATTGAATCCTGATGTGCAATAGTGAGACCCACTACTTATATGTATGAGGACCATAGGTAACTACAAATGTAGGGTCTAATCGCCCTCTCATGTCTCTATAACATACGAACTAGAGTCTGAATCAACATAAGATTAGGTCATCCATGTGACCCGGAAATAATTCATTGAGGTCAAATCAAATTAATTGTGTTTTTTATATGAAATTGTCTGTTTTTTATATCATTTATAGATTTATTATATTTTTAAGGTCTGTCTCCACCATATACCTAAATATTTTATTGATTATTATGTCGGCATAATGAGTGAATCAGATTAATCATGCAAATGAATCCCATAATGCACTGGGTATAAATATAGGTTTAGATCAGGCATGTCCAACGTTGGCCCTCCAGATGTTTGGGAACTACACATCCCAGCATGCTTTGCAATAGTTTTAGCATTCTCTAATAGCAAAACTGTGGCAAAGCATGCTGGGATGTGTAGTTTCACAACATCTGGAGGGCCAACGTTGGACATGCCTGGTTTAGATCATACAGCAGCATACCTTGACAAAGCTGACGTTTGGACAGCGAAACGCGTTGGTAATGCTGGTGCCAGATCCTGGACAATCATTTGGAGGTTTCCCCTGCTCAATTACCTGACCACAATTCTTCTGAAACAATCCCTGGAAGTCTACGGCTCAATCTCATCACCATTCAACCTGGACATGCGGCCACGAGGTTGTAGGTAGGCTCTCACTACATCAGCCACTCCCTCGGTGTGCTCACAGGATACAAATCGCCGTTCACGGACTCCACAATTCATTGGGACTGTATTTCATACGTGGACAGTGCGGGTTCTTCATTCCTCCTAACCCCGGACGGGGTCATCCAGACACACGTGAGATCTGGGCACCTTTATCAATTGTGATTTTACATTCCCCCCCCCATTTTTTGCCACTATAATCCTATTGCAATAGTGTACACTTGTCTAAAAATCTACATGCTGCTACATTTTTAATATTGGTGTTTTTTAATAAATTGTTATATGAATTTTCAAATCTGATTCACTCATCATTGGATGTGAGCGCTGCTTTTTGTGTTGTCCTTTTTTTCCCTTATTTCATTTTTTGAATGTTTTCCTATTCATTGTCATGTGTCAACATGGACACCAATGAAGTGGCACACTTATGTCAACATTTACATGTGTTGACCTTTCTGTGTTGATTTTTTCTTGTGGCGATTCGCGTCACACCCCCCCGCAACCCCCCCTCCCGCGATTCGAGGCACCCCCCGTGACCCCCCACCTCCCGCAATTCGCGGCAAACCCCCACCGGAACCCCTGTGAACCCCGCCCTCCCGCGATTCGCGGCACCCAACCCCGCGACCCCCCCCCTCCCGCAATTCGCGGCACCCCCCGTGATTCGCGGCAGCTCCAGAATTAAATTGCACATGGAAAACACTGACATGGCTATGGTCGACAATGAAAAAGGTTGACATGAGTTTTTGAAGTTTTTTTTTTCATTTTTTGAATATTTTCATATTCATTCTCATGTGTCGACATGGACACCAATGAAGTGCCACACTTATGTCAACATTTACATGTGTTGACCTTTCTGTGTTGATTTTTTCTTGTGGCGATTTGCGTCACACCCCCCCCCCCCCACCCCCCCCCACAACCCCCACTCCCGCGATTCACGGCACACACACACACACACACCTCCCCAGCGATTCTCGGCACCCCACCCCGTGACCCCCCCTCCCGTGATTCACAGCACACCCCCGCGACCCCCCTCCCATGATTCGCCGCAACCCCCGCCCCGTAACCCCCCCTCCCGCGATTTGCGGCACCCACCCCCGCAACCCCCCTCCCGCGATTCTCTGCAATCCCTCCCCTCCCGCGATTCGCAGTATCCACCCCCCCACAACCCCCCCTCCTGCAATTCGCGGCACCCCCCGCGACCCCCCCTCCTGCAATTCGCGGCACCCTCCGCGACCCCCCCTCCCGCGATTCGCGGACACCTAAGTTGCAATACAGGGCATCTTTCATACAATTCTAACCATATTTCTCATATACAAACGTTCACAAATTAAGGGGGCGCAGCCCCTTACGACGACCTAGTATATATAGATACATACATACATACATACATACCAGTGGCGTGCGGTGGGGTGAGGCACAGCCTTTCCTGTCATACTAACGTATATACCAGAGTTTAGAATTTTTTAAATATGTCAAAAATGCAAATAAAATATAAAAAAAATTCTTATCTTTATTATTCTAATAATTTTTATAGTCAAAACTCTGGAGTAAAAAGTCTATGGCAGGTGAGGCAGTGCCTCACCTGGCTATCTTTTCAGCACATCTCTTGTGAAAACTCATCGAATCTCCAGCAATGTATACTGCTGCACATGTGTATAATGCCGGCATGTACCCCATGGCTCATATATTGTGTGCAAATCTGGCTCTGGTACTTGCCAAGGACTCCTTAGCCATTTACCTCACCGCACGTCCCTGATAATTACATACAGGGGCGTCAACAGCAGTGTAGACCCCTGGGTATAACAATGTATTGGGGCCCCTACCGATCCTCCAGCGGTAGTGGTGGGGGAAGCTTTGATGTCCCGCGGTGGTAGGGGTATTATATCAACCGCTCAGTATGTAGGGCCTGGATCAGTAATTTACACTAATTACCCCTTTACTGCACAGATGGTGGGAGATGAGGTGGGAGAAGGGGGCATTGGGCTGAATGAAGGGGCCCTGATACATAGCTTCCAGGGTGGTAGAGGATGTTTAATTCACAGAGTGGTGTATAGTGGAGTGGGCTTATTATTCATAATTTTCTGGTGGGAGTACTGCAGCACCCAATACTTAAAATTCCGTTTCTCTTCGTCTCTGGCTGTCTGTGTGAGGACGCTCATTGACCCACCCCATGACCTGCCCATGGGGTGGACCGCGGGCGGGTCTAAGAGTATCCTCACACAGCCAGCCAGAGAGCTCCTCTCCCTTTCTTCCTGCCTGGCAATCCCCCGGCTTCCACACAGCCCGCCCCGCTGTCCTTACACTGTTGTGTCGGCCGCTCCCCCTGTGCACGGCTTGCTGTAGAGAGCAGCAGCCGCTAGAGAGCGAGCACTGTGTGGTGGGGGCTGCCCCCCCCGGTGGACGCTGTCACAGCCGCCGGCTCAGTGAAGTTGCAGCCTGTGTGCCTGTGCCAGATACTGGAAATAATGGCAGCAATTTACATAAAGTGTTTTTATAATGTTTTCTATATATATTTCATTTGCGTACCATACAGGGGTGCAGGAAAGACAGGGGATAGACAGGAGAAGAGGGGACAAGGAGACAGAGGTGAAGGGGGGACAGGGGGGGGGGGGGCGGAGTGGTGAAGAGGAAAAATGGAGAGGGGGGGCAGAGGTGGAGGGGGACAGGAGGATGGATAGGTGTAAGGGGGATAGAGGGAAGGACAGAGGGATGGGGAGATGCAGGGGGATAGGGAGTGGTACAGGTAGGACATAGGATGGAAAGTTGTACAGGCAATGGAGAGGTGCATGGGGGATCGGGGCAGAGATCAGCAGGTAGGAATGAGGATGGAGAGGTACAGTTTTTATTTTTTTTACTGTGATTGCCAATGTCTGGGGAGGGGGAGAGAGGGGGGGCGCCAGAAATTTTATTTGGCTTGGGGGAGCAAAATTTCTAGTTACGCCACTACCCCTACCCCCCGCGGGACATCAAAGCTTCCCCTACCCCTAACGCTGGAGGATCGGTAGGGGCCCCAATACATTGGGCATTACTGCTGTTGATGCCCCTGTATGTGTATGTGTGTGTATATATATATATATATATATATATATATATATATACAGTATATATATAGATTCCCACTGAACCTTTGCACCAGCACACATCTCCTGAAGGACAGTGATAACCGCTATTCGCGATCAGTTTTTGACTGTATATGGGATGCACCTTTGTTCAAACGTATTGATCTAAGGCAGTCCCTGAAGGAAGGTGTCCATCAGTCAAGGGCTAATGGAACAGCCCATATTGACTCATCAAGCTTATATTATGAGTTTATCCTAACGGCCCCCATATCTCAATATCCCTAAGAGGTGAACGGAATTGTTGAACTGATCAACAGGGGGAATACCCGGCAACCCTATAACCTTAAGCTATTTCACTCATATGTATAAGGACTGAATAGATTACCCACTCCATAAGACTGGAGTATCAAGATCCAGATTAAAGAAGTCACTATACGTATAGAACAATGAAACCCTAATGGTACCTTTGAATTCTTAAGGACCTAACACTCAAATACCCGGGTGGAAGACACCTACACCAAGATAATAGTGGAAATTGTTCCTAACCTTTTTGCGAACCCCTGATGAAGTCCCGTGTGGGGACGAAACGCGTTGGGATCGTTTTTTAAAGTGCTGTAATGAAATATACCACTGAACTTTTTATGGTCTGATTCAACCACCACTACAGTGTGGAACAAAAGACTTTTTAATAAATCTATATGAATTTTGGACTTTACCTACTTGCTTGTGTTTTGGAATTATACCTAAAGGCTGTACAGATCTAATTATTGAAGGTCACTCAAAGGGGCGCCAACCCACAACTGCTATCCATATATATATATATATACAGTATATATATATATATATATATATATATATATATATATATATATATATACAGTATATATATATATATATATATATATATATATATATATATATTTTTTATATACATTTGGTCTATCTATAATACTTTAACTGACCCAGCATATTCTGTGTCACCTAAGTGCTTTGGTCCACCCCACTGGAAACCCCCTTCTGAATATCCTGCGTTTGCCCCTGGTTTGTACAGACAGTCACTGGTTGGAAAAGGCACAAGGTGGTGGTGCTGGGGGCTGGCGTCCCGTCCCCCCGCGATGCACCTCTCACCTGTGCTCAGTATTGTAGTCCTGTGGAGGGTCCTGATGCTATCAGCAATGTGCTAGATGGTCCTCTTCGCTCCAGCCGCGGCTCAGTCAGCATGGCAGCTGCACAGCGAGCCCGGCTCCACAGTGCGCGGCGAGACACGACTTCTGGGGGAATGGGATCATTCGTCAGACTGCATTAGGTCTACAAGCATTAGGTCTACGCCATTAGGTCGACTTGCATTTAGGTCGACCTGACTAAAGGTCGACATGGGTTAGGTCGACAGGGTCATTAGGTCGACATGGGTTAGGTCGACAGGGTCATTAGGTCGACATGTGTTAGGTCGACAGGTGTTAGATCGACATGGTCATTCGGTCGACAGGTATAAGGTGAAAAGGTCGACATGGGTTTTTTTTTTAAAAAAAAATGTTTTTACAGTTTTTAAAGCGTCGACACAGTCAATATAGCATCGCGTCCCCACGCATGGCTCGCTGCGCTCGCCATGCTTCGGGCCCGGTGCCTTCGCAACGCTCGGCATACTATTTTATTCTCCCACCACACCCTAGTGGATGGTAGGGCATGAAATACTGCCTGTCGGCACATTTCGACTCATAAGATAGTCAAATTACCCCATGACCTAATGACCCTGTCGACCTTATAAAAGTCGACCTAATGACCCTGTCGACCTTATAAAAGTAGACCTAATGACCCTGTCGACCTAATGACCCTGTCAACCTTCAGTCATGTCGACCTTCAGTCAGGTCGACCTAAATGCTTGTCTACCTAAATGCAGGTCGACCTAGTGGTGTAGACCTAATGCTTGTAGACCTAAATGCTGTAGACAATATGACCGTATCCCCTTCTGGGTACCGTCTCCCGGGGTCATGATCTCGGCATCGCTGCTGTGAAGGAACTTCGGCTTGCTTAGGATACACTCATTACCCTTTAGATTACAGCCAGGACACAAGGTTGTGTCCTGGCTGTAATGCTTTTTGATCTTTGGGATTAATTGCACCACAATGCCATATTTGCATCGTGTTATGTAGTTGTGTTTTGAGCAGACTCACCATTTAAAGTCTTTATGCCCTGATTTTTTAAATGGGAAATACTGTATATGTTTTACATTTACAATCCATTCTGCACGTATACACAAGTGCCCCAAAACAGAATCACGTTTATTAGCTTAGGCTGATTTGTTGACCAGCTAAAGTACCCAGCGTTGCCTGGTTTTAAATCAGGGATGGGGAACCTTTGGCATTCCAGCTGTTGTTAAACTACACATCCAAGCATGCCCTGCAACAGGTTTAGCATGGCTAAATAGCAAAACTGTAGCAGGGCAGGCTGGTATGTGTAGTTCAACAACAGCTGGAGGGTCAAAGGTTCGCCATGCCTGGTTTAAATCTTCAAGTTAATAAATTGAGTTCAACTTAATGAGTTAGATGCCACTGTCATCATGTTAAGAATAATTAATAGTTTAGCAGCTCTTCCAACACACCCGTGAGGTGGCTGCCTGGTGTCGTTTTTGTTTTTGGGGTGTCGCCAGTAGCCCTAATCCCCAGTTGTCATTCCTGTTCCGTCTGAGCAGGTATTATCACACACGAGTAGCAGTCCCAGCATCTGAAGCAACCGCAGGATCTGAGCTATGGTATCGGCTTGCTGGAGTTAGAAGCAGGTGACCAGTCTCACCAATACCAGCTCTAGGAAGCCACAGCAGCACCAGGATTAAGATTAGAGATGTGCAGGCTAGGATTTACTCGGATTTACACGGATCTCAAAACAGGATTTTATTGGCTATATGCTGTCACATGTGACAGCTGGAAAGCCAATAATATCCTGTTTTGAGATCTGTGTGAATCAGGGTAAATCCAAGCCTATTCCGACTTCTTGGCTCTCTGTTTAGCGCCTGGATTTTTTGGCGGCTTTGGATTTCTTTGCTTTTGTCGGTTTCTTTGGTGCTGCTTTTTTTATGTGTTGCTTCTGGGCGGGCTTCTTTACCATCTGGCTTGTCACAGGCTTTTTTTCTTTTTTAGCTGGCTTTTGTTTTTTTTTGCCGCGCTCTGTGTGATGTTCTGCCTCGTGTTCTCTGTGCTGGTTCACTTTTTGGTGGTGTTCTCCGTGCTGGTAATCTCTATGGTGGTGTGCCACATCATGTTGTCTTTGGTAATGCTGCACTTCATCTTCAACATGATATTTATCTTCCGCATAATATTCTGCGTCATGATGTTTAAATAGAGAGTCCACCAGCATCGCCTCAATGTCTGTTTCTGGGCCTGCCACCTTTTCCGGCACTTCCTGTTCTATGTCATCCAGCTGTTGGCATCTTTCTTGGTAGCTGAAATATAACAATAATGAGAAGATGTTAGTTGATAATAGCGCACACAGCCCAGCCCAGAGACCTGTCCCCCCAGTGTATCCATCACTGTAGTAAATATTTCAGGCCAGAGACCTGTGTAATGTGTAGAGAACGTTAGTAACTTACAATGCATGGATGCTCTTGTACAGTTTGTACAGTCCCACCAGGATCAGGATGCATACAAAGATATATCCACATGTTGATACTATATCTAGGATTGATGTTGCTGTTAGGAAAGAAAGACAGATGAGATAAGCACGTGATACATGTATGTATAAAAACCTTTTTATATGGGTAAGGCTGGGATGTCTGTACGGAGCTTACATGTGCTGTGATACTGCAGCCGCTATCCAGCCATTGGCCAGTATCACAGCATATGTAGTCTGAGCACAGCTGTGGGGAAGGAGACAATGTGCACATGACTGCTGTCAGCCTATTACGTGTGGTTATCTAAGGTTGAGAATGGCTGACGCTTGTGTAATGCACAACCTGCCCAATATTCACAGGCCTGTGTGTGCGTGTGTGTGTGTGTGTGTGTGTGTGTGTATTATCTATATCCTGTTGTGCTGATCTGTAGTGCATTATAGGCAATTCTGTTGTGTAATATACTAATATTACTATTAATGTAATTTCCAGCCAGAAATGTAACAATCTCTTTTAGACTTTTACATCGAAACATTTGTTAGAGGCCAAACATTAAACAAGTTCTGTACCTGATCTCCAGCTACTTTGCTCCATAGAACTGGTCTCCGTAGCACCTTTAAAAATAAACAAATACATAGAAATGTTACTTTCCTAATAAAGATGCACACATACATGTTATTGTATACAGTGCGTTTATAGTATTTTAATAATTAGACATAATTAAAATGCTATCACATAAAAAAAATCCTAGGCCTGGAATAAAGCAGTGTTGGTCCTCCTACTCTGGCAATGGCATTATAAGATGTTGCTACCAGAACAGGTAACACCATGTAATATGTAATAATTAAACGCTGTGATACATAGGGCTGTCTCATCAGCAATAGGAATGTCCTACCATAAATATACCTGTTATGTTATATAAATTCCTTACTAAATTAAATTAATAGAATTATTCCCCAGTCCCCATTACCTTCCGGTGTGCCTGTAGTCTGGCCTTGGGTTCTCATGGTGACCAATGTCACCAGAAGAAAAATCATTAAATGTAGATTATTCATCTCAAATCTATTCTCACTCCTCTTCTCTCAACCACTACTTCACCTATCAAAGCCTCACCTCCCAGGAGCTGCAATTAATTCCCTTCTATTGTCTGTGACATCATAATTGTCTATGACATCACAGACACCACTGCATGGTACCAGCTACCTGGGATTAGACCCAGTAGGTTTATATGGTTGGCTTTAAATTGCTAATAAAACTGAAAACATGTTTCACATCCATCTACTAATATTTTTTTTCCAATTTGCTAATTCCTTTTACAAAATTGTGGGCACTTTTCTTCCTCACTTGAAGGTGTAGAAAGAAAACAAAGTCACTATTATTAATATTGGATGCATTGGTTATGTATTATCATTGTGTTTATATTATTTAATAATTAAACATAATTATAATACTAACACAGTAAAAAACATCCTATGACCAGAATAAAGCAGTGTTCGTACTGTTTCCCTGGTAATGGCATTATAGATGGTGTTACCAGAGCAGGAATTACGGCGGTACTTGTATTGTAGCGACATGAAATGTGGGAGGCTAAACACTGTGATACAACAGTATGGCTCTCCAAAGGTAAATACACCCGTTATCCTATATAAATTAGTTTAGCTATCTTTACTTATAGAAATTCATAGAAATAATTCTCCATTACCTTCCGGTGTACCTGTAGTCTGGCCTTGGGTTCTCATGGTGAGCAATGTCACCAGAAGAAAAATCATTAAATGTAGATTCATATTCATTTCAAATCTATTCTCACTCCTCTCCTCTCAACTACTACTTCACCTATCAAAGCCTCACCTCCCAGGAGTTGCAATTTATAACCTTCTATTGTTTGTGACATCATAATCCTGATGACATCACAATCACTGCTGCATGGAGCCAGCTAGCAGGGACTAGATTCAATAGGTTTCTATGGTGGCTTTAAAAGTGCTAAGAAAACGTCCATCTGTTAAATTGTAGTCCCAAGTTACTAATTCCATTTTCACACTAAAGGCTACATTTCTTCCTCTCTTGGAGGTTTGGAGAGAAAATGAAGTCATTAGTATTAACTTTGGATAGATGTTTTGTGACTGTAGTTTATTCCCAGGATCCTAATCTTTCATGTAAATATATGTATGTAGAAAAATTGATTTATAGTTTTTTTTTTTTTTTTTAAATGAAAACCACTTCAGCATAGCATTTCGTACGCAGATACAGCACAGTCCCAAACAGAATGCAGGCATGCCTCATATAATTTTAATAGGCAAAAGCTACGCGTGTGTCATATTTGCATTGTTTTGTGAATAAAAGGGATGTTTAATGTGCTGGGATGCTGGATGTAAGTGGACACCATACGCGCACATAGGGGGTGTACTAAGTACCTGGAAACCCACTCCCCATGCATCGATCCATCAGCCCTGTTTAGGCCTCCAGATCAGTGGGCCCCTCTTGGGCGGCTGCCAGAGGTGTTTCTATTCAACAGCTTTGTCGAGCGGCCACCTGGACTGTACAAAATAACCTTTGTTCTTTGGACAGTAACTATAACAAAGCATACAGGATCCTGGTGGTGGCACCATTACTGCTCTATGATGCCTGCAGAGTGCCTGGAACAGTACATTCAATGGATGCTCTTGGCAGGTACCGTTCTGTCCTTAGAATGCTCTACTTCCCAAAGGAGGTGACCAAAACCGTTAGGCATGATGTTATGATGTCACTGCTTAGGGGGTGAGGCTGGCACAGGATGCACTGACGCCTTGCTATGCCACTGA
Organism: Crinia signifera; assembly: GCF_055691185.1. Lineage (NCBI taxonomy): Eukaryota > Metazoa > Chordata > Amphibia > Anura > Myobatrachidae > Crinia > Crinia signifera. Next base: position 44,004,976 of record NC_139228.1, on the reverse strand, counting down.
TAGTTATAGCCAAGTCCCAAATTATAATAGTTGCTCAAAGATGCTAATGTAAGCTTCTTCGATCTAAAGCAAAAGGCCTCTACTGAGCATGTGTGGTCCGGCATAGCATAGTGATGGCCTTAGGGTGTGAGGGCACTTGACCAGGGTTGGGAGCCTTGAAACAAGCATAAATGACTGGGTTTGGGCACGGAATGTTGACAGTCATAGGAGGAAATTTACTAAGATTTGAGTTCTATTTCACATGGAATGTTGTTTTGGGCAACCAATCAGAAGCTACTGCTTATTTATTTAGCACCTTCTAGAAGTTAATTGATAGTAGCTGATTTTCTGGAGCCTGTACAATGTACCCATTGTATAACAGGAAATGTCACTGTTGTGTGGTTGCAAGTTCTGGCCTGTGATGTAATTGTAGCAGCTTTCTCTTCTCGGAGCACCCTATTCCTATATCCCTGTTTACTAGAATTGTGATCCACAAAGACAGACTATTTATTATGCATTTTCTGCCATTCAGCAAGTAAATGACTCGCCTACAATTCGAATTAAGAAGCCCTTGGCTGAAGTTTGTAGGTACTTCACACGTGGCGAAGTAGGGGTGTTTTCTGAGTGGTGCACTTAAGTAAAATCACACAAAAAATGCCTGCATATCGCTATGTGTAGGCCCCATTATTCATTGGGGTTTCCCTCTAAATGCCCCTATACTTTAGGCCAACCCTAAGGTCCCTCGGCAGCTCCTCGGGAGAGGTCAAATACAATTAGGCACATTTTATTTACATGTGATAAATCGCATGTGTTTTACCACATGCAAAATCCCGGGGAGCTGCAGGTGGGGTAAGCAGGGCGGGGGGACGGCAAGAGCCGGGAGCAGGCAGGGGGTGCTGGGAGCACCCATAGAAATGAATGGGCATCCACGATGTGCCACTGATGATTTATCTTATGTGCAGCCCGTCCGACCTCCGGACTCTGATCCGATGTGCACGGGATGTCAAACGCCTGAGATTTGGGCCGATTTATCCTTGATAATCATACATTTTAGTTAAGCACAGATCGCTCAGCACACAGCGCTGCTGCAGTGATGTGCTGAGCGATCTGTTACTCAATTGAGAGAACACTGGTGATGACTAGATTTGTACTGCATGCAGCATAAATGTAGTCAGGCGATAGTGATTTGCGGGACCGCGCATCGCCATCGCCCATACAACAGGGGGATCCGTGCTTCATTGCTAAGTGATCGAGATTCTAGAAAGATCACTCAGAAATAGGGCTGTATTTGCCCTGTGTGTATGGCCTAAAAGCCTAGGATGGAGATAAAGAACCAACCAGCTCCTGGCTGTCATTTTTCATACACCGTGTTGTAATCCTGACTAATATTTTTATGTGAATCTGCCATCTGTCCTGTATCTCAGGAGTTGTCTATTGGGTTTAGCCCAGATCACCAGTATCATGATTTTTCTGTCTACTGAGTTCTGCTCTGCATACAAACTGCAGCTTTAGGCATTTCCCTGTGGGCTCCAGCCACTGGAGGGCGGCACTTGGGAGCAGCCCCCCCCCCCTGTGGAGTCAGGTGAGCAGCCATGGATCTGGTGAGCGGCGGGGCACCCTTCCCCCATGGAATGGCACGTCGGCGGACGCATCAGATCATCTCCCCCCGCGGAGCCACGTGAGTGCGCCCGCCTCAATACCTCCCACGCCATGTGTGTGAAGCAGGTTGGCTGCACACCCCCCACTCCCCCTGGACTGATACAGCGGTGGACGCATCCAACCCCCCCTCCCTGTGGAGCAGGACAGTGGGGTGCTTGCAAGCCCCCCACCCCTGGAGCAGAACATCAGTGGCCGCATCGACAACCGCTCCCCACTCCCCATCTGGGGCGCTGAGGTGTGGGGTAGTGATGGCCATCTGCCATAGATGGTTTATGGCCGAGTTCTTATGATTTTTCCATCGATGATAGAGAACCAGATGGTTTCCCTCTATTGATGCCATAGATTTTTATTTTTAAAAAGGTGTTGGTACACAAAGCATAGCTCCTCACCTGACACCCATGAAGCCCTGTGCCCTGCTGTGATTGGCCTACGGATCATTTACTGAAAGAACAGGGATTGCCAGTGATGGCCAAAATCATCGCTGGCATCCCATAGCATATTTGGTTACCATTGATGGACACTAGCAATTTTATCATCGATGGCAACTCTTGATGATAAACCCATGTCTAGCTGCAGTACTGACAGGTCGCCAACCTGGTATGGATAAGGGCCAAATATATTGGTAGTGCTGCACTCAGCTCCTAATGGGTGCTTCGTGGGAATATTATATGCAAATGTATATTAGTGTAACACCTTTTTCCAAGGAAATGGAGAATAGATGAGTGACAAAATGATTTTTATTAATGATCACACTATAATTCTAGGACACAATGCCAAATTACGTGTGCAATGGATACAATTTTTTTTTGGGGGGGGGAGGGATAATATAGTGGGCTGTCCACTATTTGTTCCCAGAGGGGCTGTGGGTGACCGGGGGTAAACAGATTATCAGTTCGCCTCGACGGTGGTATAAGGGGTCTGTTTGCAGTGGCGCATGCAGGGGGGTTTCTGAGTACCTAGAAACCCCCCTAGGAGTATAAGGGCCCTAGGCTGAAAGTGGAGGGTCCCCTCTTTTCATGGGTACAAGAATTTTACAAATCGGCCATTGGGAACCGGAGATATCTGACTTCAAAGCAGTGGTCCCCATCCAAGACTGTTAATTGCTCTTCCCAGTCAGATATTTCAGGTTCCGTCTGACATAGAGTTTTTCTGAGGGTATATTACAAAAGCTGGGTATCTCCGCCTTTGACAGACAATAGTAGCTTGTCTCTACTGTTCCCAGAACCAGAGATATCAGCCTTCCAGCAGCTGCTTCAGCTCCACACACCTGGTATGTAGTTTTATATTCTCATTGGCAGATTGCTATGCCTCCTGCCTCCTGAACTCCATTTGGTAGGTGGGATTCTCTAGTTTTTAATTCCATTAAAAGCTAAGAAATCTATTTCCGGGAACTGGAGATATCTGCAGTCAAGCAAGCTGTCCTACCACCAGAAAATTATGAATAATAAGCCCACTCCACTATACACCCCTCCTCTGCATATTAAACGTCCTCTACCACCCTAGAAGTTATGTATCAGGGGCCCTTCATTCATCCCAATGCCCCCTTCTCCCACCTCATCTCCCACCATCTGTGCAGTAAAGGGGTAATTAGTGGAAATTACTGATCCAGGCCCTACATGCTGAACGGTTGATATAATACCCCCTACCACCCGCCGGACATCAAAGCTTCCCCCACCCCTAACGCTGGAGGATCGGTAGGGGCCCCAATACATTGGGCATCACTGCTGTTGATGCCCCTGTATGTATATATATATATATATATGTATATATATATATATATGTATATATATATATATATATATATATATATATATATATATATATATATATATATATATATATATATATATATATATAGAATTTATAAACATTTGGTCTATCTATAATACTTTAACTGTCCCGGCATATACTGGGTCACCTAAGTGTCCGTCTCCGTGCTTTGGTCCGCCCCACTGGAAACCCTCTTCTGAATATCCTGCGTTTGCCCCTGAAAAGTGATAGGAACCATATCATAAGCTGAAAGAATGTGAGCTTAGAAAGTGCAGTTCTGTCTCTCGCAGGTTCTAATGTTTAACTTTTTCCTGACTACTTTATATTAGCTAAATATGTTTGATACAGCCTATTGTACATAGACCAGCTATAGTGTTAAATATCAATGCTGTCTTCCATACAGTATCCAGAGTACAAAAAGACCAATGTGTACATTATATCCAGGGTGGGCACCGGGTTCTCCCGGACTCTTGCACATGCTCCAATGTTTTGCAGGGTGAGAGATTGTGGATTGAATTTAGAAAACCTCCTCTAGAAATCATGGATTTGCCCCCGATATCCTAGAAGATGTTCTCCAGGTTTCTGTGAGTGCCGCTGACTTTATTGCAGAGCCCCTAGAGGTCATCGTACAGTCTTTTTTTATAAAGTGATCGCAAGGAACTCATCTTACACAAATGTTGGAAAAATAAACATATCATATGTTATGTGTTAAAACCAGACACAATTGTGTATATGGCTACTTAATCAGTTGTCTCAATGGGTCTTTAATACAAGAATTGCAACTTTACTACATAAACGAAATGGAAAAGTCTGTAAGCACAGCTGGTAGAGGACACTTTAATGAATATATCATAAACTAGGAGGCTTGTGTATTCACACTCGCATTCTTAAGATACTGAAAAAGAGTTCATAACCTGTGATGTTGCTCTATCCTCAAATGACGATGGACCAGGTCAATGTCCTGTTGATATGTGGAATCACAAATAGAGAACAAAAAGTCCTATCCACAAATGAGCAATTTTAAAATCTTTGCATGAGGTATCCTTTTCTAATAAGTTGGAAGTATTTCACAAAGAGTTCCGTAATAATTGAAGCATACAAGGGGAAAGTAAAGTCTGTGAGTAATGTGAAGATAAGAACTCCTATTTTTAAAAAAAGAGTTTACTTTGGTTTACAGTAAATAAAAAATATGGTCTCTGTTTCTTAGCTACCAATTGTTCCTTCCATATGTGTATCTAGGGCTGAACTGGTCATCTTGCACATCTGTAAAATGCCATATGGCCTATGGTCCCATGAGTACTAGAGTTGAAAAGGCAGCCAGTCACTGTGAGGACTGGACTAGAGAATGGCAGGCAAAGACTGTGTAGACTGGATTTAGGAATGTCAGCCAGTCACTGATCTCCAAGGGTGACCTCCATCACCCCGAACCAATGATCCATTCTGCCATTAAACAGTGATCAAGCCAGCCCTGCACCATCTGCTCAACCGTTGGCTAGCGGTCGATGTCTCCACACTTGCAAAGCCTACCGGGACCTAAACTCCATACACACACCAGGTAATTCTACTGCCTAGCTATGACATGCATCACACAAATCACAGGGAACTATTGTAGGCAAACTACCAGATAAAAACCAAAAGGAAGTTGGGGACCGCTTACCACTTAGCCACAGACATTCACAGAGCATCCTAATTGCCAAACACTAGCCCAACATGCACTTTATTTTTCATGGACTTTGATATATGCGAATAATAATGTTATTATTGGATTTTGATTTTAATACTACATTAAATGTTTATTTACCTAATATCCAGTGTATATGCCATATTTCAGTGCAGTTACCTACCTACATTTTTACTGTTGGGAGTGCAGCTGGGTGGGAATTGTAGACAATGACTGGGGGGGACTGAGGCTGGAAATGGCAGCTTTTCACTGTGAGGACTGGAGCAGGAAATGGCAGCCAGTCACTGAGGGGACTGCGTCACAAAATGGAGACTGTCAGCACTCCCCCGCCGCACATTGTGTTAACTGCAGTGATCTGTAAATTGCTGGCCATCTTCAGCTGCCCCCGCTGGCCTCCCACTGTTGCCTTTGCGGCATTCTGTCACAGCAGCATGCTCACCCGCTGTTGACCCTGTGGCATTCCACTCCAGCAGCCTGCCCTCCTGCTGCACATCCCCATGGGTCCACCACGCCGGCCTTGGCGCCATTGTCCTCCATGGGCGGCGCCATGACACTTTCTGGTCATCTGCTTCTGCAGAATCCAGTAAGGACAGACTCCCCAGCAGGAGGAACACCTCAGCCAATCAGCTCACAGCCAGAGGTAACAGCACCCTGTCAGTGCTTTGTTTATCAGTCTGTAGTGAGCTCCTGCTTATCTCTGCTTCCAAGATACAGTGCAGTTTCCAGCTCCAGCACTCCTTGACTCCAGGGGCCAAATGTAATAGGGTGAGAGTTTCAGAAAGTGAGAGATTTTGGGAGAGTTTTCCCATGTTTTTTTTAAAGCAGCAATCGATTACATGGCTAAATCAACCTGGTTTTGCAGTGTAATTGATTGCTGCTTTAAAAAACATGGGAAAACTCTCCCAAAATCTCTCACTTTCTGAAACTCTCACCCTATTACATTTGGCCCCAGGTGTTTATTATGGATTGCTTTCAACATCCTCAAGCTCCTTAAAGAGACAGTACAAGTCCATCTGTAGCTTCACCTGGCTCTAGGCAATTAGTCTGTCCTGCATTGCTGGTGTCCCCAGCTTACAGCCATCCAGCTTCCTGCAATGCTGGTGTCCTCAGCTTCCAGCTATCTGGCTCCCTGCATTGCTGGTATCCCCAGCTTCCAGCCATCTGGCTTCCTGCATTGCTGGTATCCCCAGCTTCTAGTCATCTGGCTTTCTGCATTTCTGTTATCCCCAAATTCTAGCCATCAGGCCTCCTGCATTGCTGCACATTGTGTTACCTGCAGTGTTCTGTAAATTGCTGGCCATCTTCAGCTGCCCCCGCTGGCCTCCAGCTGTTGCCTCTGCTGCATTCTGTCACAGCAGCATGCTCCCCTGCTGTTAACCCTGTGGCATTTCACTCCAGCAGCCTGCCCTCCTGCTGTACATCCCCATGGGCCCACCACGCCGGCCTTGGCGCCATTGTCCTCCATGGGCAGCGCCATGACACTTTCTGGTCATCTGCTTCTGCAGAATCCAGTCAGGACAGTCTCCAGCTTCCAGCCATCCGGCTTCCTGCATTGCTGTTATCCCCAGCTTCCAGTCATCCGGCTTCCTGCATTGCTGGTATCCCCAGCTTCCAGTCATCCGGCTTCCTGCATTGCTGTTATCCCCAGCTTCCAGTCATCCGGCTTCCTGCATTGCTGGTATTATCAGCTTCCAGTCATCCGGCTTCCTGCATTGCTGGTATCCCCAGCTTCCAGTCATCCGGCTTCCTGCATTGCTGTTATCCCCAGCTTCCAGTCATCCGGCTTCCTGCATTGCTGGTATTATCAGCTTCCAGTCATCCGGCTTCCTGCATTGCTGGTATTATCAGCTTCCAGCCATTCGACTCCATGCATTGCTGGTATCCCTGGCTTCCGGCCATCTAACTCCCTGTATTGCTGATGTCCAGCCATCTGGCTCTATGCAAGTCTCTAATTCCTGAATTCCTGCCTTGCTGGTATCCCCAGCTCCACACAAGTCTTCACTCCTGCATTCCTGCAAGTCGCTGGTATCCCCAGCTCAATGCAAGTCACCCGTCACACATTACTGGTATCCCCAGTTTCTAGTCATCTGGCTTCCTGCATTTCTGGTATCCCCAGATTCTAGCCATCCGGCTTCCTGCATTGCTGGTATCCCCAGCTTCCAGTCATCCGGCTTCCTGCATTGCTGGTATCCCCAACTTCCAGTCACCCGGCTTCCTGCTTTGCTGGTATCCTCAGCTTCCAGCCATTCGACTCCCTGCATTGCTGGTATCCCCAGCTTCCGGCCATCCGACTCCCTGCATTGCTGGTATCCCCAGCTTCCGGCCATCCGACTCCCTGCATTGCTGGTATCCCCAGCTTCCGGCCATCCGACTCCCTGCATTGCTGGTATCCCCGGCTTCCGGCCATCCGACTCCCTGTATTGCTGGTGTCCAGCCATCTGGCTCTATGCAAGTCTCTTATTCCTGAATTCCTGCTTTGCTGGTATCCCCAGCTCCACACAAGTCTTCATTCCTGCAAGTCGCTGGTATCCCCAGCTCCATGCAAGTCATCAGTCACACATTGCTGGTATTCCCAGCTCCCCGCAAGTTGCTGGTATCTCCAGCTCCATGCAAGTCAGCCCTTCTGCATCTCTGGTCTCCTAAGATCTGTGCAAGCCTGCTTGTCATTAATGCTGGGAACTCCAGCTCCAATGAACTTTTAACTTCATGTTATTCAGCCATTGACTTTATTCCCATTCATGGTAAAAAAAGAGCACTATTTAAAAATGTGTAATGTAGAAATGGTAGAAATGGCAGGCAGTGACTGTGTGGACTGGAGCTTAGAATGGCAGGCAGTGACTGTGGAGACTGGAGCTTGGAATGACAGGCAATGACTTTGGGGACTGGAGCTTGGAATGACAGGCAGTGACTATGGGGACTGGATCTGGGAATGGCAGGCAGTGACTGTATGGACTGGAGCTAGGAATGGCAGGCAGTGACTGTATGGACTGGAGCTAGGAATGGCAGGCAGTGACTGTATGGACTGGAGCTAGGAATGGCAGGCAATCACTGTGGTAAACAGAGCTGGGAATGGCAGGCAGTGACTGTGGGGAACAGAGCTGGGTATGGCAGGCAGTGACTGTGCAGACTGGAGCAAGGAATGTCAGGCAGTGACTGTGGGTACTGGAGCAAGGAATGGCAGGCAGTGATTAGGCACACTGGAGCAAGGAATGGCAGGCAATCACTGGGGGGAACAGAGCTGGGAATGGCAGGCAGTGACTGTGTGGACCAGACCTTGCAATGGCAGGCAATGGCTGGAGGGACTGAAGCTTGGGATGGCAGGCAGTGGCTGTGGGGAACAGAGCTGGGAATGGCAGGCAATGACTGTGCGGACTGGAGCTAGGAATGGCAGGCAGTGACTCTGCGGACTAGGAATGGCAAGCAGTGACTGTGTGGACTGGATATAGGAGTGTCAGGCAGTGAAAATAAAGCACACACACAGAAAAGTAAAACTTCAATACACACACAAACACCTCACTTTTACACCGCTATACATACCGATCCAGGATCCAGCGCTGGTCTCTCTGCAGCAGAGCCGGACAGCCCGCACTATCAGCGGGCTGAACCGGCTTCCTCCGATGCAGCGAACAGCTTCTGTCGCGCTGTCCCAGCGCGACACAGGCTTAGAGCGTCTCCGGCTTATGTGTCTCCATGGAGACGCATAGCTCAGCCAATCAGGACTGAGCTATGCGTCTCCATGGAGACGCATCGCCCAATCACGCTCTCAGCCTGTGTCGCGCTGGGACAGTGCGACAGAAGCTGTTCGCTGCATCGGAGGAAGCCGGTTCAGCCCGCTGATAGTGCGGGCTGTCCGGCTCTGCTGCAGAGAGACCAGCGCTGGATCCTGGATCGGTATGTATAGCGGTGTAAATGTGAGGTGTTTGTGTGTGTGTGTATTAAAGTTATACTTTTCTGTGTGTGTGCTTTATTTTAACATTCTTTTTACAGGTGGACTACAGGTCCCAGCGGGCCCATTAATGCCCCGCATGCTGGGACTTGTGGTTCTCCAAGTCCCAGCCTGCGGGGGAGGTCTGCTGGCACTTGCAGTTCTCCTGTATTAAGCAATGTTAGGAATGAGAATTTAACCCTATCCGGCCGACGTTCAATGGCCAGGGACGCCGGTGACAGCCCCGGGCTTCAGCCCTGGATGGGTGAAGCCTGGGGGGGGGACCCCTTTATTGGGGGGGTCCCCACTCCTCCAGGTACCCCGTCCAAGGCTGACCAGCCACGGTGCTCATGGTGCGGCCGGGGGACCTTGTGTAAAAAGTGTCCCCCGGCTGTGGCATGACACTGCGGGCTGTTGAAGCCCGGTGCTGGTTTCAAAATACGGGGGACCCCCAGATTTTTTGTCCCCCGTATTTTTGGAACCAGGACCGGTCCAAGAGTCCGGGGCTGGTTTCAGAAATACGGGGGACCCCTACGCTTTTTGTCCCCCGTATTTTTGGAACCAGGTCCGGCTCAATGAGCCCGGGGCTGGTTATGTACAGGAGGGGGGACCTCACGCCATTTTTTTTTACTTTTACACATATTTTAACAAAGAACCATACACAGATCACAATGATCTGTGCATGGTTCTGACAAAATCGCCATGTTTCTGACCAAACCGCCAGTCAGGATCAGGTCTATTTTTTTTTTTAACTTTAGACCATTTTTTGAGGCGATTTCCAAATGCGCATCTCATTAAAAATGCGATTTGTATCTTTTTTAATGGGGAAAACATCTGGATGCGAATTCCGGAGTTAAAAAAAAAATCGCACTTTTAGAAAGTGCGATTTCGCGGCAAAAAGTGCGATTTATGCCTCAAATCGCCAGCCATTAAAAAATCGATTTGGGTAAAAAAATTAAAAAACGGCCGTTTTTGCGATAAAAATCGCCAAAAACCCACCATCGATCTCTAATAAATGTCACCCAGTATGTGGAAGTAAAAACTAAACATCTAGGGGTAGAAGTATTATAATGAACATATTGTTGCACTATAATGATTTGCCAGCAATCCCTGAAGGGGCGCACAGCGCATTAGCCTAGTACTGATTCGCTGTCTCTCACTTACTGGCCAGCTTTATACTACCACGAGATCTTCTGTGTGGCCCAGAGCCTGGCCACAGCAACAAGCAGGGCCAAACCTATGCTATCCCTGCTGTAGTGATGAGTTAACTGCAGGTGTTGAAATTGATAGCTGCGATGGCAGGACATAACAGATAGCTGCACCGATAACAACAGGGAGACCTAAACGTAATAATAAAATGCCATAAAATCCATACAAAACATTGCGAGTATTTCTACTAGATGACTAAAAAGTGTTCAACCTGTAAACATATGATCAGTTAGATCCAGATAATGGAACAATAAATACAGATAAATAGTAGGTTAGCAAACAGGTAAGTGCAACCTCTTCATCGGTGGGTCTTGTCTGCTAACCATTTAAATATTCATTGGACCCAAATTAAGACTGCGCTATTTTCAACAATGTAATTGAAAAATATCAATATCACAGAGACTAGAAAAGAATAGAAACCATCAGCAAACTCCAATGCTTCCCCTCCACATAACTGTAAGTGCTAGAGTGTTCAGCATCTCCTACAAACTTTTGCATTTAAATCCACCTACAAAACTGATCTCTCAACACCCAAAGTAAGACAATATTATACAGGACTTCACACACACCTCCAGGCCTGGTAACAGTAAAGGTGGTGGGGTAGGTATATTACTGTCCCAGTTGTGCACATACACAGTCCGACCACTGGTTCCTTCAGTCACATTCACATCATTTGAAGTTCACTCTATCAGGGTCTTCACCCCTTTCTCTCTGCTTGTCGCAGCTATCTATCACTCACCTTGGCTTCCCAAACATCAATTTCTGGCTCCCACACTTCTTATCTTCTGACGACATCTCCACCATCATCATGGGTGATTTCAACATCGCTATTGACAGCCCACTTTCTCCTCATGCCTCTAAACTCCTCTCTTTAACTTCCTCTCTCGGCCTCTCCCAATGGTCTGACTCCTCTACTCACAAGTAGGGACACTGCCTTGATCTTGTATTTACAAGGCTATGCTCTGTTTCTGAATTCACTAATGCCCCATTCCCTCTCTCAGACCACAACCTTATCACCTTCTCAACCTCCTCCATTTCTCCAAACTCTATAATACCTAAATCATGCAAGCCTCCTCTAACCCACAGAAATACTAACAACAGCTCTCACCCATTTCTATACTTACCCATCCTGAGACAGCTGTAACCCACCTGAACCAGACTCTACAAACTGCCCTTGATGAAGCTGCTCCAGCTACTCCTCACAATCCATGTAGGCTTAGATGCCAAACGTGGCACACTAACTTAACAAGACACCTGCAAAAACTATCACTTAAAATCCAAGTGACTTGGTCACATTTAAGACTACCTACCACTCCTATCGTAATGCTCTGGCCACTGCTAAACAAACTTATTTTCTATCTCAATCTCATGCCACTAACCCCAAGCGACTTTTTAATACATTTAAATCACTTCTTTACCCGCCTTCACCATCCCCACCTGCCAATATCAGTGCGCAAGAGCTTGCTTCCTTCTTCAAGGAAAAGATTGCTAAAATACAAGATGAAATGGCATGCTCTTCCTCAGCAAGTGACTTCCTTTTCTGAGCCCTTTGCCACTGTCTCCTCCTTTGACCCCACAAGTGAGGATGAAGTATCCACACTCTTCTCATCTTCCTACTCCACTAACTCTCCTCTTGATCCTATACCCTTACAAGTCAGTAAAGCCCTGTCTCCTGTGCTTATCTCAAGCTTAACTAAAATCTGTAACCTCTCTCTCGCTATTGGTATCCTTCCTTCTCTGTTCAAGCATGCACTTATTACTCCCATTCTAAAAAAAAACACAATTCTGATCCAAACTGTCTCTCTAACTACCATCCTATCTCTCAGCTCCCATGCCTCTCCAAGCTACTTGAGAGACTTGCCTACACTCGCATCACACATTTTCTTAACTCCTACAACTTATTGGATGAAATTCAGTCAGGCTTTCGCTCTCAACACTCCAGAGACAGCACTGCCTAAAGTAGTCAATGATCTTTCCACTGCTAAATCTAAAGGCCATTTCTCACTTCTTATTCTTCTAGATCTCTTAGCTGCCTTTGACACTGTTGACCATTCTCTTTTCATACAAACAATACAATCCCTAGGTCTTCAGGACACAGCCCTTTCTTGGTTCTCTTCCTACCTATCTAATTGCTCTTTCAGTGTTCGCTTTTCTGATTCTACCTCCTCCTCACTACCTCTGTCCGTTGGAGTACCACAAGGTTCAGTCTTAGGTCCTCTACTTTTCTCAATCTATACCTCCTCACTTGGGAAACGAATCAACTCTTTTGGATTTCAGTATCACCTGTACGCTGATCATACTCAAATCTATCTATCCATTCTGGAATTGTCACCATCAGTATTGCTCCGTGTCTCTGAATGTCTTTCTGCCATTTCATCTTGGATGTCATCTCACCACCTCAAACTCAACATTTCCAAAACAGAATTGATTATATTCCCACCAGCCAGGAGTAGTTACCAACCTGGGGCCAAATGTAATAGGGTGAGAGTTTTAGAAAGTGAGAGATTTTGGGAGAGTTTTCTCATGTTTTTTAAAGCAGCAATCAATTACATGGCAAAATCAACCTGGTTTTGCAGTGTAATTGATTGCTGCTTTAAAAAACATGGGAAAACTCTCCCAAAATCTCTCACTTTCTGAAACGCTCACCCTATTACATTTGGCCCCTGATATCTCTATCACTGTTGAGAACACAACAATTAATCCTACTCCACAAGCTCGCTGCCTAGGGGTCATTCTGAGATCTGAGCTGTTCTTTATTCCTCACATTCAATCTGTCTCTAAATCGTGTTACATGCATCTAAAAACATATCCAAAACTCGTCCGTACCTTACACAAGACACTGCAAAAACTCTAATCCATGCACTCATTATATTTGCATCATTGATTATTGCAATGGCCTCCTTACCGGTCTTCCTAAGAAAAGACTCTCACCACTACAATCCATTTTGAATGCAGCTGCAAGGCTGATCTTCCTGGCTAGATGTTCATTGTCTGCTGATCCGCTCTGTCAGTCCCTCCATTGGTTGCCTGTATATTACCGCATTCAATATAAAATACTTCTACTTACATACAAAGCCATTACTCTGACTACACTGACTTATATCTCTTTGCTTTTCTCAAAATATATCCCCACACTCATTACTCTCTCCCACTTACACTTGCAGGATTTTTGTCGGGCAGCACCCACCTTATGGAATGCCCTTTCACGCACACTCGGACTCTCCTCTAGCCTCCAAAATTTCAAGGGTTCCCTGAAAACTCACCTCTTCAGGCTAGCTTATCATATTCAGGACCCCCACAAAACCTCCAGTAGCATTCATATCTAATTGCATCCCATCAGGACCATTTTGTAATCTGTTTCACGATCCACGTCCCCCCCTTGTCGGGATTTCGGCGTTCGGAATTCCGGCGTCGGGATTTTGAACGCCGGGATCAGGACCGCCAGCTTTTCATGCCGAATCCGGACATTCATAGATTGATTGTTACAATAGGACATCTGGGGCGAAATGTAATAGGGTGCGATTTTTAGACTAAAAAAAAATCGCACCAAATCGCACCTTTAAAAATCGCATTTTTTGCCGCGAATTCGCATATGTAATGAGATGCGAATTAGCGGCAAAAAAATGCGATTTGCCGCGATTTTTAGTCATGAAAATGTGCGCATTTTCAGTCATGAAAATGTGCGCATTTTTATAAATGCGCTTTTGTGCAAAAAAAAAAAAGTAAAAAAAAAAACGGCGTGGGGTCCCCCCTCCTAAGCATAACCAGCCCCGGGCTCATTGAGCCGGACCTGGTTCCAAAAATACGGGGGACAAAAAATCTGGGGGTCCCCCGTATTTTGAAACCAGCACCGGGCTCCAACAGCCCGCGGTGTCATGCCACAGCCGGGGGACACTTTTTATACAAGGTCCCCCGGCCAAAACATGAGCACCGTGGCTGGTCAGCCTTGGACGGGGTACCTGGAGGAGTGGGGACCCCCCCAATAAAGGGGTCCCCCCCCCCCCAGGCTTCACCCGTCCAGGGCTGAAGCCCGGGGCTGTCACCGGCGTCCGTGGCCAGTGGACGCCGGCCTGATAGGGTTAAATCCATCATACATATCATTACATTGCTTTTTACCGGCGAACTACAAGTGCCAGCAGACCTCCCCCGCATGCTGGGACTTGGAGAACCACAAGTCCCAGCATGCAGGGCATTAATGGGCCCGCTGGGACTTGTAGTCCACCTGTAAAAAGAATGTTTATAAAAAACACACACACAGAGAAGTACAAGTTTATTACACACACACACCTCAATTTTACACCAGCATACTTACCATTCCTGGATCCAGCGCTGGTCTGGCTGCTTCACAGCCGGCTCCCCCCGCACTGACAGGCAGCGGGGAGAACCGGCTTTCTCCGTTGCCTGTCACCGGCTTTCTCCGTAGCTTCTGTAGCGCTGTCCCAGTGCTACAGAGGCTGAGAGCGTGATTGGCTGAGCTACAGTATGCGTCTCCATGGAGACGCATAGCTCAGTCCTGATTGGCTGAGCTATGCGTCTCCATGGAGACGCATACTGTAGCTCAGCCAATCGCGCTCTCAGCCTCTGTAGCACTCGGACAGAGCTACAGAAGCTACGGAGAAAGCCGGTGACAGGCAACGGAGAAAGCCGGTTCTCCCCGCTGCCTGTCAGTGCGGGGGGAGCCGCCTGTAAAGCAGCCAGACCAGCGCTGGATCCAGGAATGGTAAGTATGCTGGTGTAAAATTGAGGTGTGTGTGTGTAATAAACTTGTACTTCTCTGTGTGTGTGTTTTTTAT
This sequence comes from Crinia signifera, assembly GCF_055691185.1. Taxonomy (NCBI): domain Eukaryota; kingdom Metazoa; phylum Chordata; class Amphibia; order Anura; family Myobatrachidae; genus Crinia; species Crinia signifera. Next base: position 43,989,960 of record NC_139228.1, on the reverse strand, counting down.
AAACATTCTTTTTACAGGTGGACTACAAGTCCCAGCGGGCCCATTAATGCCCTGCATGCTGGGACTTGTGGTTCTCCAAGTCCCAGCATGCGGGGGAGGTCTGCTGGCACTTGTAGTTCGCCGGTAAAAAGCAATGTAATGATATGTATGATGGATTTAACCCTATCAGGCCGGCGTCCACTGGCCACGGACGCCGGTGACAGCCCCGGGCTTCAGCCCTGGACGGGTGAAGCCTGGGGGGGGGGACCCCTTTATTGGGGGGGTCCCCACTCCTCCAGGTACCCCGTCCAAGGCTGACCAGCCACGGTGCTCATGTTTTGGCCGGGGGACCTTGTATAAAAAGTGTCCCCCGGCTGTGGCATGACACCGCGGGCTGTTGGAGCCCGGTGCTGGTTTCAAAATACGGGGGACCCCCAGATTTTTTGTCCCCCGTATTTTTGGAACCAGGACCGGTCCAAGAGTCCGGGGCTGGTTTCAGAAATACGGGGGACCCCTATGCTTTTTGTTCCCCCGTATTTTTGGAACCAGGTCCGGCTCAATGAGCCCGGGGCTGGTTATGCTTAGGAGGGGGGACCCCACGCCGTTTTTTTTTTTTATAAAAACACTTTTACACATTTTTATTTACAGAACCATGCACAGATCTCAATGATCTGTGCATGGTTCTGTCAAATTCGCCTGTCAGAACCTGGTCTATTTTTTTTGCGATTTTTGGTAACATTGACCAAAAATCGCACCCTATTACATTTGCGAGTTGTATACTTTATAATGGGAAAACATCTGGATGCGAATTGAAATGTGACTAAAAATCGCACTTCTAAAAGTGCGATTTCGCGGTAAAAAGTGCGATTTTTTACCGCGATTTTCAACCTATTAAATGTGCGATTTTCGGAAAATGTGCGATTTCGGCCGTTTTTGACCAAAAATCGCACATGTCTAAAAAATCACACCCTATTACATTTCGCCCCTGGTGGTAGAATACAAGTGTTGCATGCTGATTTGTTGTATCTCAATAACAAAGCGTGTCTTTCCATTAACACAAACGCGTGTTCGGGAAATGTCATTTTGAAGCTTATCTAGAGAGTAGGTTTATGGGCCGTGAAATTTACAACTCTGCCTGTTGAAAATAACAGCATGCCTAAAAATGACAGAAGGAATAAATAAATAAATAAATACAATTTATAGTAAAATAAACTTGATAGGGGGCGCTCATGAGCTGATTATAATCAATTGATGGATGACAAGCTCTTTCAATTATTTTTAAGTTTCAATTATAATGAATGTTATTAACAAACAACGCATCGCCATTTGTTCGGGTTGCAACTATTCCTGTAAATCTTAACCATGAAGATAACACTCATACTTCTGGAAATTACACCGTGCTTTGTCTAGGCTGGAAAGAGTCTTAAGTTTAATGCATTCCCTGAAGGGGCTTAGCTAAGCAATTAAGAATGCAGCACCGAAGCCAAGTGCTTTGTGCGCCCAGTAGCTGTTTTTAATGATCACTAAAATGATTAAAAAATAAATAAATGTTTAGTTACAGATCCCCACTCGGCAGAGAACAGCAAGCGCTATATATAGTATGAGGGTTTGAATAAATGAGAGTAGAGAGTTTTCCTAACTAAAGCATTGTAAACGGTCTTTACTATGGCAGGCTGCCATTTTCACTTCATAAAGAAGCCCTCAAGATTACCAGTGTTACTTTACATAAAATATGCAGTCATTAGAGTATGCTTTACAACATAAATAAATATGTAATTCACTTAAAGAAGTGTATAAAACATAACATTCAAAGATGGATAGAGGTGATATTGTATGGTATTATCAAGAGAATTTGGCTAATTATTATAGAGAACTACTTAAATATAGCAAAACATTTAATAAATGCATGTGTTTCCTGAATGTTTCCTGCGTTACCTAATCAATCACATTTAGAATTAGTTTAGGGATGGTATATAAAAATCCAAGAAAGAAACATAAAGTGCGCCCATTCCCACTCTCTCTGAAACCCTCAGTTTCTATTTCCCTCTTTCAATGCACACATGTACTCGCAAACACAGCAGCAGAATTAGGGCCTTATTCAGACTTGCATACCTCCCAACAGTTTTTTGGGACGTTCCTGCCTCCCTCCCAGGGCCGGCAGTGTCCCGCGGCAGGGTAGGGGGGCAGCTGGAAGTCCCCCCACCCTGACAGAATAGACGCTGCATCTCTTCAGCGGTTCAGAGGACAGAAAACAGGGAGTGGCCCTCATTTGCATACATCACACCTTCAGCACGCCTGTGTTTAATGTATTTTTTTTTTAAATTGATGAAAAAACGCTAAAATCACAATAACATACATTTCAAGTCAACTTTGAGTACCTCATGGCTCACAATTTTGTTTCACCAATACTGGCCAAAGGATGTAATGAGCTAGCTGGTTAAACTAAGTGACAGAGCAGCGACACAAATACACAGAATGTTACGTGACAGAATTTATTTATTTACAGTTTCTTATATAGCGCATACATATAACGCAACGCTTTACAGAGTATAGTTGAACATTCACATCACAATTTGTGAGACTCCATATCCTATGAAGATACCTTTATATGAGTCGTCCAAAACCTATGCATGTAAGCATACATGTAAGCACCTGCTTATATTCACAAGAGTGAGGTGACCTATATGACCCCTGGAGTATTCGGGAACTTTGGGAGCACCATCTTCTAATTATCCCCCTGCACGTTTGGAGGAGAATCTTCCTACAATGATCGATGTTACTACAGTTGTGTGTTCTCCTTTCTTTTACATATTCAACCCATTAATTTGGAGAGAAAAAGTGGAGATCATATTGGAACATTTCTTTCAGCGCAAGTAGACTAATTTTTGTTTTTCTACAGCGCCAGAGGTGAAATTATTTTCTTTTTGGAACATTCACATTAGTCCCTGCCCCAGTGGAGCTTACAATCTATATTCCCTAACACATGTACACACACACACAGACATTCTAGGGTTAATTTTTGTTGGATGCCAAATGACATACCATTATATTTTTGGATTGTGGGAGGAAACTGGAGTACCCAGAGTAAACCCACGCAAACAGGGGGAGAATATACAAACTCTGCACAGTTAGGGCCATGACCTCAGCGTTGTGACTCAGTAATGCTAACCATTACAACATCCATTATTGCCCCAGAAGAGCCCCTTTTACATGTTACGCCACACAGTAGTACTCCTTATACATGTTATATCACAGTAAAGTCACTTATACACATTACGCCACAGAAGAGCACTGTGTACATGTTACACCACATAGTAATACTCCTTATACACATTACTCCACAGTAGATCTGCTTATACACAGGTTAAGTTATTCTAATTGACATGCAGCGCTGCACGTCTTTTTTAGCCCGTCCCCACCCTTCGCACAGACCCCTACCCCCTCTTTGCAGGGAGAATTTGCCTGCACGGATGTTGCGCATAATATAGAAATATTTTGCAACAAGAATTGAAGGCATGCCCATATTTGGAGCTAGTGTTATGATACACCAGAGCTGATTTATTAAATCATGGAGAAAATACTCTGTTTCTGGACTTCCCTGGTAATGGAGGATTACCATCACCTGTGGTGAAGTAGTTAATTGACAAAAAGGAGTTTCACCACTGGAGATGGTAATCCTACATTACCAGGGAAGTCCAGAAACAGAGCATTTTCTCCCTCATGGAGAGGGTCAGGTAGGCAATTATGAATAAAACAAGCAGCTCGGAACAGCTAGGTACACTTTTGGGAAGAGTATGACATGCCCCCTTAAATCTTCCTGGTTGTAGTTTTCAAAAGTAGACAAGTATGCTATACACTGCTTCTCTCATATATGCATCATACCTCCCAACATAACCCTCTCCAGGAGGGACACAATGCTCTGTTTCTGGATGTCCCCCTTAATTTATGACTACCATCACCTGTGGCGAAACGCCTTTCTTGTCCATTAGCCAGTTTAAAACAGGGGAAAGTCCAGAAACAGAGCATTGTGTCCCTCCTAGAGAGGGTCATGTTGGGAGGTATTTATACATTAATATTCTGCCTTAATGCTTTGAGTGCCAAGATCTCTGTGAAAGATGTGCAAAATATCTGCAAAAAATCCCAGCGTCATTCACAGTTGTTATATAAATTCAAATAAAAATGTTGTGTAAAAAAAATATTATATTTCCTATATCAGGTAAACATTACAGGCCATTATGATGAATAGAAATGTTTGCTTGCCAATTTTCACACCTACTTTGACAAATACACTTGGCACTCATAGGGCGGTATTCAATGAGAATACCTGCGAGGTGCAGCAAATCCTTTTTAGGATTCGCTGCACATTCGCCACGTTCCGGAGCCGGCAGGCTCCGGTATTCAACGTGTCAGGGGCTCGCTGCCCCTGACTGGAGAATATGAGCTCCTGCGGCGTATGCCGCAGGGAGCCTGAGGACGGTGGCAGGCAGAGAGATGGAAGTCTCTCTGCCTAGCCCAGAACGTTTGTGGGGGTTAGGTGGGCTCCCCGGATGCCAGGCAGCACAGGCTGCCCCCCGGGGGTGCCAGCAGGGGACCTATATTCACTATACCCGATCGTAACGATCGGGTGCAGTGAATATATGAATATATAATGAGCGGCTCGGCTCCGGCGCCCCCTGCTGGCTGCTGTGTAAAAAAAAAAAAAAAAAAATATTTTTTTTAAATTAAATATATATTCATGTGCTTACAGCACATGAATAAAAGTAGCATGGCCCTCCTCAGAATAAAATTCCTGATTTTTTGACACCAAATGTAAAAAACAAAACACTTTATTTTAAAAGTTCACATTCCACTTCTCCATAAAAAGATAGCGATTGCTACTCGGTGAATCATGGCGAAAAAAACCTTCAAATGTATTCGCCATGTGGTCATTGAATAGGGTGATTCACCGTTTTAGTAAAAAATTCGCCAAACAGCACAAATTCGCCATAAAAACATGGAGAATCAGGCTCATTGAATACCGCCCATAGGGTTAAGTTATTCATGGCTAAATGACATTAGTGAAAAGTTCCAACTTGCTTCAAAGAATCTGTTTGCTGTAACATGTAAACCTTGCACTTGAACAGGTGTCCAACAACCATTAGTATACTGTATTTGCATATAGTGCAGGTTTGCACTTTCTATTTCCTATTGTTCATTATCTAACATCTTGGAATGATATTCCGTGAGTCAAAGCAGTCACCCTAACCTCAGAAACAGCTGTCTGGCCGTCTACCAGGAATCTGTATGCTTTGCTACAGAGGTGGCAGCTGGACCTCATGATTCATCCACCTGCTTAAGGCACTTCCTCAGGTGGGGAACAGCTGATAGTCTTATATTAACTTGCAATACGCAGCATGTCCACGGAATAATGGAAAGTATCTCTGCAATACACTGAATGTGCACATTGTTCAGGTATGTGGTGTATAGGTTTCCTATTAGTATTGTACTCATCCAGCTTGACAATTAATAAAAACTTGTCCAGACATATATACTGTATTCAGAACTATTTGCTTATTCATTGCAAAAGATCAAATGTCTAACCACAGAAACTAAGTATTCATTTACATTGATCTGGTTAAACCAGAGGTTCCCAATCTCAGGGCTAAAGGCACCGTAACAGTGAAGGCTTTAAGTAAATCCATGCATGAGCACAGGTGGATTCAATATTTTGATTTAATATCTGCTCAACCATAAAAAATGTGGCTACATACCGGCAGATATATTGGCTGTTCAACTGAACGGCCAACATGTGGCTGGTTCGTATGACAGTGTGTTCCAACAATACAGTATGTCTGTGAATGATGTTGTTCAAAGACATATTGCATTGGCTGCATAGCACAGATTCATACCTCCCAACTGTCACGATTACAGCGGGACAGTCCCGATTTCAGGTCCTGTCCCGCTGTCCCACCCACGGCAGGCATTGTCCCGCTGCGGGGGGTGGCAGTTGGGAGACCCCCCCAATCTAGTAGAATAGACGCGCCCTCATTTGCATATGCCACGCCCCCTTTTCGGGCGCTCGCCCCTATTTCATCACGGCAGAAGTTGGGAGGTATGCAGATTGTGTGTGCAATCCACCAATCACCTGTACACCAGCTGTAGAAGTCAGCGACTGATTGTGTAGTGTGTATGTAGAACACAGGGATATATCCAGTGTTATTTTTCTGCAGGAACTAGCAGGAGATCAGTTCCTGAAACTCTCATTAAATATGACATAATTAGGAACCCGGGTTCCTAAACAGCCTTGGAAATTTCTGGGAGCATCCTCAACATGCCCTGGAGGCAGGGGTCTGTTGAGGGGTGTCATACTCCCTCCTCATATAGGGGGCAATCCATACCAGCTATGAGTTAGACCCCTCTCCACCAGAGTCAAATCCCTCCCCCTGTGCACAGATGTGAATGGCTTCTCAGCCGTGCAAATTCGCTCACCATTGAATAAGTCCCCTCCCTCGTGCAAATGTGTTCACCATTGAATAGGTCCCCTCCCTCCCTTGTACAGCTCTGGGATGGACGTGGGTAAATCAGGCCACTAGTTGGTTGGATGGAATAAAAATCTGGTTCTGGATGGGAGCAAATGTAGTTTTTAATTCAGTAATTTGCTCCCGAAATATGGAAAAAAAATTGTCTTCCAGACAAGGTTGTGTTTTATTTAAACCATTTGACTGAAAGTTTTTGTCCATTTTCCTGGGTTTGTGAGCAAATTGTTGATTGTCATTTTCTCTCATCAGGGGCGTAACTAGACCTTTGCAGGCCCCATAGCAACATTGTGAATTCCCCCCCCCCCCCCCTGCACTCCATGAAAATAGGGTGGCCAGGGTGGGGGTTTGTGCCATGTGATGTGCCGGTGATTGTGCCATTAAACAGGAGTGATCACCGGGTACGAATGACCACAGCCCGGCACAGTATGCTGTCACAGGAAACATTCACGTGGCTACTTTATGTACTTCTGTTTAGGTTAGAAACATATTTTCAAATAATCTGTAAATAAATAATCTTAAACGTATTTTAACATTAGTATATGCTGCTCTTTAATAGACAAGTAGCCACAGACAGCAGCTGCAGGACTCCATCACTCACACACCTCAGTCACTCTGGACTGCTGGATAGTCTTTCTTACTTCCTCTCCAGGAAGCAGGTGCTGGGTCTGCCAAGCAGTGCCGTCAGGAAGCAGGCCAAGTTTGAATATCAAGCATGCTTCATGGGCTCTGTCAGTCGTGGTAACACACTACCTCCACTGTCCAGCTTACAACCCCATGCGGCACAAACTCCCAGCCCGGCACGCTACTCCGGCTCCCCCAGTCCATCATGCTACTATGTATGCCCGGCACACTATTAGGCCTCTGGGGCGCTACACTGACTACACTCATCCATCATACTACTTCGGCTCACCTCCCAAAACTCGGCGCATTATTCATGGTCCCGCCAAGCGCGATACACCGGCTCGCGCTCAGTGTGACAATATTATTTTAAAAAATACAAAACCGTGCAGGGGATTGCTTGCTGTCCCTTGGGGGCCCCCCAAGCCTCTGGGCCCCATAGCAGCTGCATCCCCTGCACCCACTGTAGTTCCGCCACTGTCTCTCATACAGTACCAGATTTTCATTCCAACCAACTAATTAAATGGTTGGATAAAATGTGATCTAGAGTATGACTGGCATAAGGATGCTTTGAGAGCCTGTTTGCTCAACTGCAAATTTGCACAGTGGTTTCCCACCACCAAGACAGGTAAAAACCAGCCCAGGCAAATGTGCAAGTGAATTGCGAAAATATTGCTATCTGCTATCCTGTCTCACATCCATATGCAATGCAATTCACAAACTATTGGATGATTTTTCCTGTCCATGCAAGTTTGAATAACTCGTACCCTTCCCCAACTCTGCGACAGATTCAAGCTGAAAACGGCAGGTGTCCACCCCATAAACACCGTCAGTCAAATTGCTTGTAGATTGCAATTAGAGATTTTCTTGATTTCTGTCTTGCACATGCTTGCTGAGATCAGTACGCATGTGCAGTAATTCAAGAATTGAATGGATTGCGCATTTGCAAAAGAGTGATCAACTCTGAATCAGGCTGAAAGCTGAGAGTCCCCTATTTCCATGGGTACAAGAATTTAAAAAATCGGCCCTTGGGAACCGGAGATATGACTTCAAAGCAGTGGTCCCCATCCAAGCCTGTTAATTGCACTTCCCAGTCAGATATTTCAGGTTCTGTCTGACTTAAGCTGCCCATACATGCTGCTAAGCATGCTGAGCCGATGTGTGCTTTGAGCGCGCACCTCATCGCACAGTACAAAAAGTATATGCTTGCACATACTTTTTGTACTTAGGTTTCATCAAATTGCATCGCATTGCATGCACAACGCATGCACATGCAATGCAATGCAATGTGATCCCTGCTATTGCAGCCCACAACGCACGTCCGAATCGGGACGTGTATGGGCTGCTTTAAGGTGCCCATACACGTTACAATTATTGTATACAATATTGTAAACAATATCGCATCTCATCCGATCTCGGTTTTGCGATGACATCAGATTAGATGAGATCTAGTACAAAAAGTACGTGCTGCACATACTTTTTGTACTAGATCTCATCTTATCTGATGTCATCGCAAAACTGAGATCGGATGAGATGCGATATTGTATACAATATTGTATACAATAATTGTAACGTGTATGGGCACCTTTAGAGTTTTTCAGAGGGTATATTCCAAAAGCTGGGACTCTCCCTCTTTGACACTAGAAGCTTGTCTCTACTGTTCCCAGAACCAGAGATATTAGCCTTCCAGCAGCTGGTTACTGCTCCAGCTCCACACACCTGATATGTAGTTTAACATTCTCGTAGGCAGATTGCTCTGCCTCCTGAACTCTGATTCCCTGGTCCCCAGTACCATTTGGTAGGTGGGATTCTCTAGTGTTTAATTCCATTAAAACTGAAGAAATCTATTTCCGGGAACTAGAGATATCTGCAGTCAAGCAAGCTGTCCTCTCACCAGAAAATTATAAATAATAAGCCCACTCCACTATACACCCCTCCTCTGCGTATTAAACATCCTCTACCACCCTGGAAGTTATGTATCAAGGCCCCTTCATTCAGCCCAGTGCCCCCTTCTCCCACCTCATCTCCCACCATCTGTGCAGTAAAGGGTCTAATTAGTGGAAATTACTGATCCAGGCCCTACAAGCTGAGCGGTTAAATTAATACCCCCTACCACCCGCGGGACATCAAAGCTTCCCTCGCCCCTACCACTGGAGGATCGGTAGGGGCCCCAATACATTGCTATGCCCAGGGGTCTACACTGCTGTTGACGCCCCTGTATGTGCAGATGGAGCCGGCTCCATCTTTCTACCGCCATCCACCGCCAGCGGCCGGCTACCACCAGGGGCGTGCATGCACGAGACACTGGGCAACACAGCACGACTGATATGGAACACTTAACACCCTTTGCAGGTAAAAAAAAAGCACCTTTTTTATTTCAATAAAAAAATGGGGGAAGCTCCCTTGGACTGATATGGGACACTAGGCACCCCTGGAATTATACGGCACACATGTGAGCACCCCTGGACTTATACGGGACAATGGCCAGCACAGCTGGACTGATATGGCACACATAAGACCCCTTGCAGGTTAAGAAAAAAAAACAACTTTTTTTAATTTCAATTAAAAAATAGCGGCAGCTCTCCTAGACTGATACAGGACAATGGGCAGCACAACTGGACAAATTCGGGGCAGCCCTGTAGTAAAAATATATATATATTTTTTCAGAGAGCCACTTAGATGTCCCCCACAGTAGTCCCATATAACAGCCCTGCTTTGTAGTAGCCTTAGTAATGCCCCCTTAGTAATTGTAACCTGAATAGTTTTCCACTTAGTATAGTTTCCCACTCCGTAGTTCCCCCTTAGTAGATGTACAAAAGTTCCTGCACCATTAGTTCCCCCTTAGTAAATGTACCATTAGATTCCCGATATATAGTTTTCCCCCATTAGGTTGTCCCCCCACAGTGTTATTTTGTCCCCCATAGCTTTTTCCTCTGTGCAGACAGCATGGACACATCCCTGCTGTCTGACTTCCACTTGCCGAATGAAGATGGTGCCGGGTCTTTTATAGAGATCCGGTCTCGCGAGAATCCGACGTGAGATGATGTTTTGGCCTCGGTAAGATGGCGGGACCTGGCGAACTCCTCGGATCCAGCCTCGGATAAGGTAAGTTCAGGGGGGTTCAGATCTCTAGGATCCGAACCCGCTCATTCCTAATTTGAACAAATCAGGTAGATCAAATGGATATAAGTTTGTCTGTTTTCCAGTGTCTCGGAGCAAATGGTCATTTGTCATTTTCTCCCATACGTTACCTTATCTTTGTTCCCACAGATTGGACAGATAGATTTTTAGGTTTGCACCCAGTTTAAGAAGGATGTCCAGGTAGATAGCATTTTGGATAGTGTATTTTAAATATAAACCAATTATGTGTATTAGATATAGTGGGGTATTCAATCCCAGGTCCCGACTGTTGGTACGTCCCGATAGTCGGGACCCTGGCCCGTTTTCGGTGGGTGCGCCTGTTATTTGGCAGCCGGGATTCAATGTTCCGTCTGTGGAACTGCAAAAATGGGATGTGTCCGCTGAAACGAACATGGATTGTTTAGATATAGCCGTGATCTCGACAATCCATGGCCATACTCGGAAAAACAGGCCCGATTGCTTTTAAAGTCAGAGATGCTGCTTCAATGTGGTCAGGATATATATGCCGTCCATTGTGAGGAAATTTTTAATGGAATTTTAAGAGATGGAATCCAGGAATTCCTACAGATGAATAATATAATCAGTGGAAACCAACAAGGGTTTGTAAAGAATTGTTTGTGTCAAACTAAACTTATGAGGAATTTAGTACAAACCTAGCCTTTGGCAATGCTGTAGATGTGGTCTTCCTGAATTTGGTAAAGGCATCTGGCACTGTGCCACATAAGAGTCTTGTTAAAAAAAATGGCGAATTTGGGATTAGGGGTTAAAAATTTGTAGCTGGATAAGAAAATGGCTGCACGATGGAGAGCAGAGGGTGGTGGTAAATGGTGCATTTTCAAGTTGGATACCAGTGCTAAGTGGAGTACCACAGGGTTAGACATTAGAGCCTCTTCTATTTAACATATTCAAACCTGTGCAGGGTGGTTAAAACGGTCAAGGATGTCTCCATTCTACAGAGGGACTCCGATAAATTTGATGAATTGACTGATAAATGGAAAATGAGGTTCAATGTAAATAAATGTAAGGTTATGCATCTTGGAAGAGATAGCCAGTGTGTGACTTAAACTAAAAAGAGTAGAATTGGGCAAAACAGAACTGGATAAGGACCGTGGAGTCCAAAATGTCAACAAACTAGGGTGCAGTGCTCAATGTCATGGTGCAGCCACTAAGGCCAATATAAAGATGGAGCCCTCCTCATTTAGCCTATTAATTGAATTAAGTGAGTAATAGAATTACTATGCTAATCCCCTACTGTATTGTTCTATGTATTGTCGAATGAAGATGGCGCCGGAGTCGGGTCTTTTATAGAGATCCGGTCTCACGAGAATCCATTGGGGGATAATGATGTTTTTGCCTCATTTTTGATTCTGGAAGATGGCGGGACCCGGCGAACTCCTCGGATCCGGCCTCGGATAAGGTAAATTCAGGGTTTTTTTTTCGAATCTCTAGAATCCGAAACCGCTTATCCCTACTCTGCACATGCTGCATCAACCCCACCTACAGTGCAGCATGGTTTTGCCCAATTGTATGCTTTCTTTTTTACTAACAAAGCTGAATCAGGCCCTGTATTTTCTCAGTATATTGTACAGTATATGGGTTTCATATTGCTCTAGGTTTTCAAAAATCTGCATTGCTGGAATTTCTGTCACCTTTCAATTATACTGACCAGTAAAAGACCCATTGCTGTTGACTGAATAATTTTTACAATATAAATATTATAATTGCAGATAATTACACTTTTTTTGTCAGAATGTTGTATGGGTTTTAACAGTTCTGTATTGCTTGGTTAGAAATAATTTACATTTTCATAAAGGGTTGCAAAAGTTAATAGCTGGGTGAAACAGCCAGATACCAGTGCGGATATACAGTCCACACTGTGCTGGAAGCACTACAGCAGACAGTGACACCCCAGGCAGGGAAGTGGAACTGCATGGGTTTTCAAAGATGGCGGGTGCTAGAATGAACACTAATACTGAAATCCAAAAGAGCTGATTAGTTTGTCAAGAGATGAGGTATACAGATGGAGCGGCTTTCTTCTTTGCAGGGGATGGCGATGGCGACACCAGCCGCCATCCCCCGCCACCCGCCATCTGTATCTGCGAAAGGGGACGTGCACGCATGAGATGCGCACGCGTCCCCTTCCGATGGCTTCCCCCGGGTCCCTGCCGGCTTGTCGGCGGTCACCCGGGGTCCCCACCGCCTCCCCGCACCCCCCCCTAACCCTGTCCATCTCCCTGAAGCGGAGACGGACAGGGTTCCCGTCCCCCCATCGACGGGAAACTGAGACGTGCGTGCGTCAGTCAGATGGACGCCGGGCTGCTGGCGGATCTCCAGCGGTGACGTTCTGGTGATTCCCCAGCAAGAGGGAGCCCGGCTCCATCTGTAGCTTGAGAAAAGCAGAGGACCTAAGACTGAACCCTGAGGTACTCCAACTCAGGGGTGAATTTATGAAGCTTGGAGAAGTGTTATCTATCCCCATAAAGAACGTTATGAGCAAGGTGATAATGGTTCAGCCAATCAGCTCTTAACTGTCAATTTACATATTGTAGCTGATTGGATGAACCATTATCACCTTGCTCATAATGTTCTTTATGGGGATAGATAACACTTCTCCAAGCTTCATAAATTCACCCCTGAAAGAGGTAGCGAAGAGGAAGTAAAATTACATCTAGACTCTATTGGGTACAAGGTTAATTTTGATGGACGGAATGCTTTTGCAGAAATGTGCAGGAATTTTTCCAGTTTTTGCAAATGGTTTTGTGAATGTGTCATACTTTGCGATGCAATGGGAAGTTTTTCTTTCTTTTTGAGCAGCGACTATTTGATCGCAGCAATTACTGTTTCTCGATTTAGCAATCAATGCTGAATTAGGCCCTAGGCTAGGTTTTGTTTTTTTATTTGGACTAATGGTGTCATGTTTAAAATATTTATTTATTCATGTTAAAGAGTTGAAAGATTGGCTTTTTTAATTAGAAAAAAACATTGTAGGATTGCACCTTTTACTGTTGTCTGGTGACTTGTAGTTTTATATTTTAGAAAATGTATTTCAATAAACACACGTGATTTGTGACCTGAGCAAAATGGATGGCTCGACCACTGTTGCCCGCCTGCGCCCTCCCGTGTGTCCGCCCCCCCCCATTTGTCCGGTCACCCACCAGCTCATCCACAGCTGTTGTTGCTGCCGCCGACTTCTACTGCACACTCCTTGCTTTGGAGGAGACAGACGATGGAGGTCATATTTGACCTCTAGTGTCTGAAGCACTTCCTGGTAACACTGCAGCGCTGTGCTCCCTCTCACTTTCTAGAAGTCAAATATGATTTCTAGCGTCTATCTGGATATTAACCCCTTGACAACGAACATTAACCCCTTGGCAACAAACATTAACCCCTTGAAAAGAGCATTAACCCCTGGCAACGGACAGTAACCCCTTGACAATGAGCATTAACCCCTTGGCAATGAGCATTAACCCCTTCGCAATGCGTATTGATCCCTTGGTAATTAGCAGGCAATTTACAATTTATTAGAAGTCTTACTGTGGGGGCATTGTTGTGTGGCATAATGTGCCGGGCATTGCCGCGTGGCATAATGCATTCCTCCCAACTGAATCAATTTTTGCAGGACATACCATTTTTTAGGGACGGTCCTGTGGGGATTAGACACTATGCATGCATCTAATCAGGCAGGAAAAGGGGCTGGGGGCATGGCCAGCAGTTCACACAGCACTGGCCATGCCCTCACAGCGACAAAATCTGTGCCCACAAAATGTCACCTGCGCATATATTCATTTGTGCGCTGCAAAGTTGGGAGGTATGTATTAGGTGTAAGGGGCATTGCAATGTATGGCATAATGCGTCAGGGGCATTACAGTGTGTATCATAGTATCATAGACATTGTGGTGTGCGCCATCATGTGTCAGAGGAATTGCGGTCTGTGGCATAATGTGTCGGGCATTACGGTATGCAGCATATTGTGCAGGGGCAGTATGGTGTGAGGCATAGTATCAGGGGCATTGGACAAATGTTAGTAGCTCTCCGGGAGGTTTTTTTTGTCTTTTTTTGTATCCAGTAGCTCACGCTCAATTAGGATTGGAGATCACTTTCTAGACCATTCTTCAGATCCTAATTTCACATTTGTCTGAGGAACCAATACTTTCCAGTTATGTAACATGCATGTTAGGATGTGGTCAAGGGACTGAATAATACATCTGGTGTTTAAAATTCATATTTCATACCATTTCTGAGCTTCTTATTACAACAACATGTCTGGACCCTATTATTGTAACTTTGTGGAACAGAAAATTATGTGTTTAATTACATGGTTTATTGCACAGAAAGTTGTTTAGCACCATGAATTGTCATGAATAGCCAATAATATATCCTTGAAAATTAAATGAATTCCAAATGAATAATTGCGAAAACGAAATGTTTATAGACTAGCAGATTTATATTAATGGTTGTTTTCATGTCTTTTCTATTTTTATTGTTATTTATATAGCACTTACATATTACACAGCAGTCCACAGAGACTACTGTATTCAGTCATTCCATTGGTCCTTGCACCCAGTGGAGCTTTAAAAGTATACAGTATCCTCTCCAATCAGACAGGATATATTTTTTTTTTATTCAGGCCAATAAACGTACATTTTTTAAATTATTTTAGGAGGAAACACATGCAATCCTAGAGCATACAACCCACACGTACAAACTCCACACACATAGATTTTTTGTGAAAGTTGAACCCTTGATCCCAGGGCTTTAATTGCTAAATCATATTATTAAATATTAGTAATTAGTAATATTACTAACTATTAGTAAATGCATACATTGGCCTGTATTTCCTGGAGAAATGGAATACCTTTGAATAATTCCTCATCCAGGAAGAGGGCATGAGAAATTAAAGGGGAGGCGGCTGAACACAGCAGGCAGAGGGTGTCTTAGGTATCTCTAAAGATCTTTCCCTCAGTAGCCAGGAAACCCTTTCTGAGGACCTTGGATGGCAATCTCATATGCAGACTTGGTCCCTCCACTGAAGGAAGCGGGGGGTGGGGGGGAGGGGATATTGCTGCGCTAAAAGAACAGTGTGCAGCATGTTTTAGCAATAATAAATAAATGATTACAGCATTAGAAAGTAAAAATGAATCTCAATAAAAATGAATATGAAGTTAAAACTGCAAAAAAGATGTTAATTGGCCCTTGTATATAGTCACCCTTAGACTACAGCAGATGGATGGTTGTTGTGTCCGGTCCATAGTGCTCCTTTAGCGTGATGTTGAGATTGTAGCAGTTTCACTTGGAAATTTGGGGTACCTGATTTGTTTTGCAGCTCTTAGAGAGGTGGCGTTCATCCCAGAAGACAACAGGTTATACGGATAAGGTCTCTTGAATCAAGAGTAATTGAGTGGTACTGTATATCCTCCATCAATAACTTCCAGGGTGATTGTGGGCACTAGTGCAGCACTTGGAGTCACGACGCGTTTCACTAGTCCTCAGCTTTATCAAGGTCCCTCCACTGCATAACAATTACAAAAATTATCAATTCATGGGATTATTATAATAGTCTCAATAAACAGACCAGCCTTGCAGCCCTGCTTCATTGACATATAAGAACAATGGCCTCTTATACAATCTGAAATAAGTCACTGGCCAGTTAATCACAGTCTAACACAGTAAATCACAGTCTACCAGTGCACACAGGAACTAATGCTACACAAAAGATTAAAAAATGACAATATATAATATATGTCGGACAGAACCATAGCACCTCCCCCTTAAAAATCCAGTACAGGGAGCAGTGACCCATGTCACAGTCTCTTCTATCTGCCTCGGACTATTTCCTCAGCTTGTTTTGTTCTGCACCTCCCAATGGGACTGCCTTGGGTGACTGGCAGGTCAGACTTCCAATAGGAAGTCACTACCAGTCACAATGTGTTATATGACTGAATAGGAAGAACTGATTAGCTAGATAATAAATAAATACTCTCTAATGTGAACAATCTGATCAGACATCCATGACAAAGCTGCTAATTGCAGTTGGACATACTGCATACTTTGTCTTAACCGTATCCCTTTCAAGGTCTGTCCTGTGATCACACCCATAGGCTGCAGCGTCCCATGGTGGGGGGAAAGGGGAGGGGTAGTTGGAAGACCCTCTCTCTGCTTAGCAAATAGCATGTCAGCAGCTCATAGGGAGCAGGACACATTCCCAAAGGGAATAAATTGGGGTTGTGGCTCACGATCATAGCACGTCATAGTTACATAGTAGTTAAGGCTGAAAAAATACTTGTGTCCATCTAGTTCAACCTAGGTTTAATAGCATATCCTTTGTTTTTATGTAGTCAATACTGATACTTTTACACGTTAAGCATGTCCCCCCTTAAACGTCTCTTCTCTAGCGAAAACAATCCCAATTTGTTCAATCTGTCCTCGTAGCTTAAATTCTCCAATCCCTTTATTAGTTTTGTTGCTCTTCTTTGGATTCTTTCTAATTTTAGGATGTCCTTTCTATAGTGCGGGGCCCAGAACTGTACTTCATATTCAAGATGTGGTCTAACCAATGCTTTGTACAGTGGCATAATTACTTTTGAGTCCCTAGTTTCCATACCCCTTTTTATACATTCCAGTCTTCTATTTACCTTGTAAGTTGCTATATGACATTGAGCACTGCACCCCTATTTATTATCTATTTGGACTCCTAAGTCCTTTTCAAGTTCTGAATTACCCAATGCCTCCCCGCTTAGAGTGTAACTAGCACATTGGTTATGTCTCCCAAGGTGCATAACTTTGCATTTATCTACATTGAACCTCATTTTCCACTTGTTTGCCCAATCATCTACTTTATTAAGAACATTTTGAAGCGCGGATACATCCTCAGTTGATCTAATAACTCTGCTCAATTTTGTGTCATCAGCAAAGGTGGAAACTTTGCTGAGTATTCCCTCCTCAATATCGTTAATAAATATGTTAAACAAAATGGGCCCTAGTAGCAAACCTTGAGGCACTCCACTTAGTACTGGTATCATATTTGATACTGCGCATTCACAACCACTCTCTGTTCTCTATTACACAATTAGTTCCCTACCCACCTACAAATTCTTACCCCTAGTCCCAGTTCCTCCATTTTGTTTATCAACTTCTTGTGCGGCACTATCAAAGGCCTTAGCAAAATCTAAGAAGACCACATCTACAGCATTTCCATTATCAAGATTTTTGCTGACCTTCTCATAGAAGCCTAGTAAATTTGTTTGGCATGAACAATTTTTCACCAACCCATGTTAGTTGATACTAATTAAACCATGAAGATCTAAATATTCCATAATGCCATCCTTTAAAAAACCTTCAAATAATTTACCCACTATTGATGATAAGCTCACAGGTCTGTAATTAGGAGGGTCATCCCTTTTTCCTTTTTTGAATATTGGCACTACCTCAGCTATTCTCCAGTCTTTTGGTACTTTACCTGATGTGAGTTATCAAAAATGTAAAACAGAGGGGCTGCTGATTCCTCCCTTAATTCCTTTAGTACCCTAGGATGAATCCCATCTGGGCCTGGTGATTTGTCTGTTTTTATTTTGCTGAGCCGCAATTCTATCTCGTCTGTCGTGAAAGTAATATTAAGATCTGGCTTGCCCATTTCGTTTGCGGTACTTGTAATTACCATTGTCTGTTATCCCCTGGTAAACACTGATGAGAAAAATTTGTTCAACAGTTCTGCTTTTCCCTTCTCCTCTGTAAAGCTTTTACCATCCTTATTAGTTAGTGTGCCTATGTTCTCTTTAATTATTTGTTTACTATTGATGTTTTGAAAAACTTCCTGGGATTGGTTTTGTTCTCTGAGGCTATGCGCTCCTCATTTTCCCTTATAACTACTTTGATTACCCCTTTACAAATTTTATTTCATTCTTTGTATTTGTGGAATGCCTCGTCATTCACATTATCCTTATAAAATGTAAATGCTCTCGTTTTATTGTTGATTGCTGTCTTTACTTTTTATCCATATGATGGATTTTTCTTATTAAGTTTACCTTTAATGATTTTTGGGATGTATTTAGTTGTTAGTGATTCAAGCACATTTTTTAGTGTTTCCCTCATCTCCTCTGCATTCTTCCCCTCAAATAATGCTTCCCACTCAATGGGGGTTATTCTAGTTCATTCTTTCTGACAAAATCCTTCTTAGATGGACAAAACCATGTGCACTGCGGGTGGGGCAGATGTTACTTGTGCAGAGAGAATTAGATTTGGGTGGGGTTTTTCTTCAAAGTGAGATCTATATTGCAGTGTAAAATCATGCAGTCAGTATTTTCCCTGCACAGAAACAAAATAACTCACCCAAATCTAATTCTCTCTGCACATGTTACATCTGCCCCCCTGCAGTGCACATGGTTTTGTCCATCTAAGAAGGATTTTGTCAGAAAGAATGAACTAGAATAAACCCCAATGTCTTCTAAAGATTCCCTGAATGATTCGAAGTTAGCTTTCCTAAAATTTTATATTGTAGCCGTTTCTATATGTTGTAGTTTGCAGAAATTTATTTCTAGTGAAACCATGTTATGGTCACTATTCCCTACTGTAGGTGTTCTATTACTTTGGTATTTGAAACTAGATCTATGTTATTTGTTAATACTGAATGCAATATTGTCTCATTCCTAGATGGAGTTACTACCGATTTTGTGATAAACTGATCGTTGAGTAAGTTTATGAACCCTCTGCTTTTTTCTGACTTACATGACTCATTTGCCCAATCAATGTCTGGATAGATAAATCCCCCATAATTAGTACCTGCCCCTGGTCTGTGTGTCTTTTTTATATTTGGTTTAACAGTAGAGACTAATCCCTTTCATTAATGTTCAGCAGTTTGTAGCATACCCCTATTAAATTATTATTTTTATGTTTATTGTTATTTTCAGTTATCTCTGCCCATACAGTATGGGCCGTCCCCTTACGCTGCCGGCTACTGCTGTTTGCCACCAACTTCGACCTCCGTCCTGCTGCGGTCGGGGCAATCAATCTGTCTCCCACTGCAAGTGGACCCTGCTGGCGTGCATCCACTTTGGCCGCTGAATCAAGCTACTGGCTTTCCAAAGGACCATCTCTCCAAAACAGCCCGGACATACTACTGACGCAAGGGTGAGCGAATATACCAGCCATTTTGCCACCTGTTTTTTCCTTGGGATTTGCGGAAAACTGAGGGTGAGAACTCTTATTACAACCTAGCCTATTATTTACCTGAGCCTGCCTCTACTTTACTATAACAAAGTTCTGCTTACATGCTAAAGACTGGCTTCAACATCTATATCTGACTTACTAACCCCTCATATGGAAAGCTATGAACCACTTGCTGACAGCTTGCTGATTCCCACTAATGACCACATTCTGAGCTATACTAACAGTATTTGTCACTTTAAACCGGAGACCCAGCTGTCACTCAATAATCTTTTAATTATTTTTATTATTATTTTTGTATTGTTTATTATATGCATTTATACCATGTGATTACTTTTTATTTTTTTTATTTATATAAACATTTATTTTGTTAAACAGGGTGTCCTCATTCATTTTGCTATAGAGTAAGAACCGGAGTAATATTATTTCCAGCAGCGCATTGCCTTTTATTTAGTTTTTTCTTTGTGTTCTATCGATGTGAGTCAAGGCGTACTCACAGAGTTGCATGCTCCATACCTCTATTAATCTGATAAGCAATTAATTGATTTTAACTATAATAAGCCCCAGGTTGTGTAGCCTGGAGAGGATTTGTTTCAAGTCCACTCCTGTCTACTCATCTCCCCCTTTTATCTTCTTGAACCAACCTCCAATCTTTTATCAAAGGTTTTTTTTTGTGGTTTTCCAGTGAATAGGGATTATTGCTTTATTAAGATATCTATGCAGTGAGTTTTAATATGTGTACATTTATCTTTTCACACAATAGTGTACCTCTTTTCTTATAATGTACACAAGTCAGTGGGTCAATCAAGAAACGAATTGCTGTTGGTCAGTATAGAATCCATTCTCTGGTGGCCAGTGGTCAGTACTGAATCCATCATCTGGTGGTCAGTTGACAATGCTACATTTACTGGTGGCCAATAGATAATACAGACCCCATTCTGCGATGTTTAGCAGATAAAGCAGCCTTCATTCACTGCCAATTCACTGTTAGTGGAAAACAC
Organism: Crinia signifera; assembly: GCF_055691185.1. Classification (NCBI taxonomy): domain Eukaryota; kingdom Metazoa; phylum Chordata; class Amphibia; order Anura; family Myobatrachidae; genus Crinia; species Crinia signifera. Next base: position 43,969,544 of record NC_139228.1, on the reverse strand, counting down.
GGAACACTTCCACTGTTGGCCAATGAGCAATAAAGCCTGACTTGTTCTCTTCTGCTGTCATATCTTGTAGCTTCAATCAGTTTAAGCTATAATATGCTAACAGAGCTCAGATTTCCTCTCCTGCTGTAACCTATGATGAGCTGAGTTCATAGCAGAGTAGGCATTGGAGTTTCGCCAGCCTTCTATAGTTAAGCTAGGAAATGCTGTACAATGTACGTGGTTCCCCTGTATTCTGGTGGTGAGAGAATATCATGTCATTCCAGCACCCAGTGGATTTGATTCTTAGGCAGCAGAGGCAGCATTGGCCACGGTTAACGAGCTGCCCAGTCTCACTATGTATGGGCTTTTACATTTAGTCTTTGCATTTGCTGCCCTGACATTTCCCTACAGATGGAGCAGTCTTTAATGCATGATACAGATGTCTTTGCACATCTGTCTCATGTATTAGCACTGATAAGTGAATTTAGTCATCACTCCGTTTTCACAGAAATACATGAACTGTAAAATTGTGTGGCATCTGCAATTTGGACCATTAGATGATTTAAACTAAAGTTGGTTCCATATATACATGGTGCCACTGAGGAACAGCACAAGCTATAGACACACTTACAATCTTACAACTTACAACACTTACTAACTTTAAGGGGAGATGTGTGTACGCCCCTCAAACACTGCGTACGCTCGCACGGGCTGCAAATGGATGTTTTAAGGTCCATACACACTGGGCGATTATCCTTGAAAAAGCTGCCCCTAGAGGCAGTGAAACGCGTTGGAAGCTGCTCCCTCTCACAGCCCCTCACTGCCATCGTCATTTCGCATGCATCAGGATCCAGCCAGCCGTCTCCAATCCCCATTGTTGGAATATCAATTGTCCGGGACACTGTCACCTTGTTTTTCCACATCCATCGTGATTCCTATCCAGGAGGAAATTCCATCTACCTCCTCCCTTCAAACGGAGAAAACAGCTTGCTACAGCAGTCCTACATGGATACAAATCTCCCAAGGGATACACAGTGGTAACTATACCTTCATCTATTGTGTACTATCGAATCCAGTGGAAAACCCCTAACATCCCCAGTCCAAAAGGACTTCATCGTTCCATTCGGGACTGTATTTAGACGGCATAAATAGGAGCGGATCCTATTCATCTTTATTCCAATTACATTGGCATGCATTGAGGGCCTTTTGAGAGGTTTTATTCCCCCCATATTTTATGGTACCATTTTATTGTTCTAATGTGTATATGAATTATGTCTATTATCTATGCAATTAAATGTTTTTTACTTTGATTATTTCTCATTGGTAAGCGCTACTTCATTTCTACACTGGGCGATTACGCCCAGCGTGTATGGACAGCGATGATCGCGTTCATCGCTGGGGGTAAAGCCGCTCAGTGTATACACATTGAGCGGCTTTCCCCCTGCCCGGCGCCGACGGAGTGGGAGGACGACGTTGCATAGCGCAGAGCTATGCAAAGCCGTCCTCAACGCCACTCATCTGCTGGTATTACCAGCAGATGAGCGGCTTTCACGGCGATGAAGTGGGAATGCGCAGCAGCGTATTCCCCAGTGTATTCCCCAGCGGTGAGCTCATCGCTGGGGAATACGCTGTGGGCGGCTTTGAGCTGAAAGCCGCTCAAACAGGCTGTTTTCAGCAACTTTCAGCTCCAAGTTGCCCAGTGTGTATGGCCTTTAACATAAACATCCATTCGTAGGCTGTGGGGGAACACCCACATCATTTTGTGGTTGCCGACCATCTGAATTACTTTCAGGTAGCCTTAGATTTGTGTGGGCATTCAGAAAGAAGTGGGCTGGCAGTTGACATCCACTGCCAGCACCCGGCACCCGGCCATAAAATGCTGGGCTATCCAATGGGCAAAAATATCCGCCGCCGCCACACACCCGCAATGTTGGATGCGTATACCCGGTGAACAGTTTGTTCACCATGGCCGCACACACCTGGAGTATGCACATGCACAGAAATGCGCATACTCCCACCATCGGACCCCTTGCAAACGAAGGGTCCCAAACTAATGGACCAAAATAAAGTTGCCCACAGTATCCAATCAGCTTCTCTCTCAGTTAGAAGCTGATTTGTTGCTTAATGCAGCATTTCCACTCTCCAAGGCTTGAATCATTGCTGTTTTTATATTTTCGTATGTCGTCAGCATTTTTAATGCTTGCTTCTGAATAGGTATTGGAATTATGCACTTTCCAACATAGTGCAAAATTGCTAAATAATTCCAATATCGCTGCAACATTTTTACACATATAAATGTCTGGGTTTTTTCTACTGGCAAACTGATATTATGAGATTTCCATATAAAACTATTGTAATAACATGCAGGCAGCTCTTGTGGAAATATTTTTGGACGAGATGTTATACCCTCCTGGTCTATGAGAAAGTACTTACCCCAAGATAACGCAACTCCTTCATGATAACAGCAGAGCACTGGGTACAGAACAGCCTGTGCTTTTCACCAGGGGAAGTAGAACAAAAAGATAAAAGTAATGTCTTTACTGTGCATTTAAATATCTGCATAGTTCACTTTACTGGGCCTAAATCCCAGATGAATTCTGTAGGTAAGAAGAACTTGGAAAACATCTTTAATCCCAATAAAGTTAATTGCATGCCTTAAACTAGCAAATGTGCAATGAAAGTACAGAGTCTGCGGTTTTCATTCTTTTCACCTGCTTAACCGTTCAACCATATGTCCATCCGTCCCTGAACTTAATCAACCAGCGCTGTGTCTTCCCTAGAAAACCTATACAAGCTTTGCTTATTATGACTGCCTTGTACTGTGTCAGAGAACATTGATGTTGGACTTGCAGTGGCCTTTAAAGCTGCAGTTAAATATACAGCATATTATTGATGTGTTTAAATGAACAGAGTTTATATGAGACAAAGTCATAGCAGGTCATGTTATGGAGAAAATAAAAATTGCGGTTTTGTTCCGTACTGGCTCTGACAGCTAGCAAGCCAAGCACACATTCTACCACCTTCACATCCCAAATACTCACTCTATCTGCATTAAGCAGCTAATTTTTAAAGGCTTGAGAAAGATATACAGCTTTTTAAAAAGTACCAGTTAACATTTAATAGAGCAATAATAGAAATAAATGAAAGTTATAATTTCTCAGTTTTATTACATTTACAATTACGGCGATGCCTCAAAAACTGCATAGAAATAAAGTGGCAAGAGCAGGGCTTAAAAGCCCACTGGAGAGGTGGTGGAACTCATTTTTCCTGCCACCACCACTCTCCCCCCCCCCTACACACACCACATAGTAGAGCCTCCTCTCATTCATGTCATGATCCCAATAGTGTCCCATATTCATGTTAGTCACTCAGTAGTGCCCCTTATTCACAATACAGCACTCAGATGTGCCCCTTATTCACATTGCTATACAGTTATACAGGTTATGACACATAGTTATGACACTTTTTAATTAATACCATTATGGGATATGTGCGACTTTCTGATCTCTTTTAGTAAAATTTTTTTGGTAGGCGATGTGACCAAAAAAACGTAGTTTTGGCGTTGGGAATTTTTTTCCGTTTACGCCTTTAACCGTGCGGGATAACTAATGTTATATTTTAATAGATCGGACTTTTAGGAACGCGGCGATACCAAATATGTTTATTTTTTTTATTTTTATTTGTGAAATGGGGAAAGGGGGGTGATTTGAACTTTTAATATTTTTGTATTTTTTTTTATTTTTAAACTTTTTTTTTTTTTTTACTTTTACTACAAGGCCCCCTAGTGTACTTGACCACTAGGGGGCGCGATCGCCTGTACTAGGTTCAGCCATAGAGCTCTATGGCTGAACATAGTGATTTTCAGCACTTCCTATTACATCCTGCCTCAGGCAGGATGTAATAGGAATGCTGACATGGCCAGCACAGGGGTCTACATTAGACCCCTGGCTGCCATGGCAACCGATCGGCACCCTCCGATCTCGCCGCGGGGGGCCCCGATCGGCGCCGGAGGGGGGCGCCCCCCCTCCGATCAGCTATTTAAGCACTGCGGGCGCTTTGCCCGCGGTGCTTAAAGGGTTAAACGGCCACGATCGGCGAACTCGCCGCTCGTGGCCGTGAGAGCAGGTACCTGGCTGTAATATACAGCCATTACCTGCTCTCTTTCAAGCCAGCTCACTCCGTGAGCTGGCTTGATTCCCCCGCAACCGTCATATGACGTACATGTACGTCATATGTCGGGAAGGGGTTAAGGACTGATGGGCAATTGCAACAGCGCCACCTTGTATACCACCTTGGTATCATCCCTAACAATTTAAGTTTTTAAATTATTATGAATATTAGTTTGCTCCCATATGTTTCTAATAATAAATGGTCCCATTAAATAAAACATGCAGAAAATAGCAACTGGCCCATTAGTGATAATATGCCCCAAATGTTCTATGCAAAATTATCCAATTCTCCCCAAATTTCACAATCCCTATTAAATCCAAAATCCTGACATAGTTTTAGCACAAAAGCTGAGATAACTACAAAAATACCTTCAGAAAACAAGGACAGAAATGTAGATGGAGAAAAGCATTCTACACTGAGTCCTATGATGCATACACTCCTGGCACCGGGACCAGTCTGAAGAGAGGTGCAACCTACAACTTAGGGCCTGATTCATGTAGGCTAACTAAGCAGTATAAATTTGCTGCTTAGCGAGCCATCGAACGCCATCCACCGGACAAGTGAATGCCCACCCCTGCCACATTGCAAATGGATGTTAAGCATAGCAGTGTACAGGGGCAAAGGTCCAGATGCACTAAGCTTCAAAAGTTATAAAATTGAGAGTGATAAACAACCAACCAATCAGCTCCTGCCTGACATTTGGTTGGCTGTTTATCACTCTCCATTTTATCACTTTTGAAGCTTAGTGCATGTGGCCCAAAATCATTAGATGGTCGCCGACTATCAAATGATTTTTTTCCCTTGTTTGCAAATATACTGGGCGAAATGTAATAGGGTGCGATTTTTTAGACATGTGCGATTTTTGGTCAAAAACGGCCGAAATCGCACATTTTCCGAAAATCGCACATTTAATAGGTTGAAAATCGCGGTAAAAAATCACACTTTTTACCGCGAAATCGCACTTTTAGAAGTGCGATTTTTAGTCACATTTCAATTCGCATCCAGATGTTTTCCCATTATAAAGTATACAACTCGCAAATGTAATAGGGTGCGATTTTTGGTCAATGTTACCAAAAATCGCAAAAAAAATAGACCAGGTTCTGACAGGCGAATTTGACAGAACCATGCACAGATCATTGAGATCTGTGCATGGTTCTGTTAATAAAAATGTGTAAAAGTGTTTTTATAAAAAAAAACACGGCGTGGGGTCCCCCCTCCTAAGCATAACCAGCCCCGGGCTCATTGAGCCGGACCTGGTTCCAAAAATACGGGGGAACAAAAAGCATAGGGGTCCCCCGTATTTCTGAAACCAGCCCCGGACTCTTGGACCGGTCCTGGTTCCAAAAATACGGGGGACAAAAAATCTGGGGGTCCCCCGTATTTTGAAACCAGCACCGGGCTCCAACAGCCCGCGGTGTCATGCCACAGCCGGGGGACACTTTTTATACAAGGTCCCCCGGCCAAAACATGAGCACCGTGGCTGGTCAGCCTTGGACGGGGTACCTGGAGGAGTGGGGACCCCCCCAATAAAGGGGCCCCCCCCCCCAGGCTTCACCCGTCCAGGGCTGAAGCCTGGGGCTGTCACCGGCGTCCGTGGCCAGTGGACGCCGGCCTGATAGGGTTAAATCCATCATACATATCATTACATTGCTTTTTACCGGCGAACTACAAGTGCCAGCAGACCTCCCCCGCATGCTGGGACTTGGAGAACCACAAGTCCCAGCATGCAGGGCATTAATGGGCCCGCTGGGACTTGTAGTCCACCTGTAAAAAGAATGTTTATAAAAAACACACACACAGAGAAGTACAAGTTTATTACACACACACACCTCAATTTTACACCAGCGTTACTTACCATTCCTGGATCCAGCGCTGGTCTGGCTGCTTTACAGCCGCCTCCCCCCGCACTGACAGGCAGCGGGGAGAATCGGCTTTCTCCGTTGCCTGTCACCGGCTTTCTCCGTAGCTTCTGTAGCTCTGTCCCAGTGCTACAGAGGCTGAGAGCGTGATTGGCTGAGCTACAGTATGCGTCTCCATGGAGACGCATAGCTCAGTCCTGATTGGCTGAGCTATGCGTCTCCATGGAGACGCATACTGTAGCTCAGCCAATCACGCTCTCAGCCTCTGTAGCACTGGGACAGAGCTACAGAAGCTACGGAGAAAGCCGGTGACAGGCAACGGAGAAAGCCGATTCTCCCCGCTGCCTGTCAGTGCGGGGGGAGGCGGCTGTAAAGCAGCCAGACCAGCGCTGGATCCAGGAATGGTAAGTAACGCTGGTGTAAAATTGAGGTGTGTGTGTGTGTAATAAACTTGTACTTCTCTGTGTGTGTGTTTTTTATAAACATTCTTTTTACAGGTGGACTACAAGTCCCAGCGGGCCCATTAATGCCCTGCATGCTGGGACTTGTGGTTCTCCAAGTCCCAGCATGCGGGGGAGGTCTGCTGGCACTTGTAGTTCGCCGGTAAAAAGCAATGTAATGATATGTATGATGGATTTAACCCTATCAGGCCGGCGTCCACTGGCCACGGACGCCGGTGACAGCCCCGGGCTTCAGCCCTGGACGGGTGAAGCCTGGGGGGGGGGGACCCCTTTATTGGGGGGGTCCCCACTCCTCCAGGTACCCCGTCCAAGGCTGACCAGCCACGGTGCTCATGTTTTGGCCGGGGGACCTTGTATAAAAAGTGTCCCCCGGCTGTGGCATGACACCGCGGGCTGTTGGAGCCCGGTGCTGGTTTCAAAATACGGGGGACCCCCAGATTTTTTGTCCCCCGTATTTTTGGAACCAGGACCGGTCCAAGAGTCCGGGGCTGGTTTCAGAAATACGGGGGACCCCTATGCTTTTTGTCCCCCCGTATTTTTGGAACCAGGTCCGGCTCAATGAGCCCGGGGCTGGTTATGCTTAGGAGGGGGGACCCCACGCCGTTTTTTTTTTTACTTTTTTTTTTTTGCACAAAAGCGCATTTATAAAAATGCGCACATTTTCATGACTGAAAATGCGCACATTTTCATGACTAAAAATCGCGGCAAATCGCGGCAAATCGCATTTTTTTGCCGCTAATTCGCATCTCATTACATATGCGAATTCGCGGCAAAAAACGCGATTTTTAAAGGTGCGATTTGGTGCGATTTTTTTTTAGTCTAAAAAATCGCACCCTATTACATTTCGCCCACTCTGTGTCAGTCTTGACTGACCTATATTTGCAGCATCCAGCTCTGAGAATGGGGCAGATGGCCACCGGCAGACAGAGGCCCACCTGCATTCGCATGGGGACATCCAGTGTTTTCCTGGGTGCACCCACCGTTTTTGTAGGCACGTCCAGGAAACGCTGGGGGTCCCCATGGAACAGCCCTCTGCCCGACTCCATCCTATTCCCCACTATGCAAAGGCATCCGCACAGCAGCCCCGCACATGCTCATATGAGAATATACACATGCCCAGAACTAAAACATTGGTCCCCGGTGCGAATAGGCCAGGGACCGATCAGGCCCGTAATTTGGGGCGTGGCCTCGGAGTGAGGGGCATGGCCTTTAAATTGCACCACTCAAGTGAGGTCACACCCCTTTTTTGACACTGCTTTCATCTGCCCGCGTGGAATTGACGCTGTGTCTATTCACCGCTGCCCCATGACTCCCCACCGCCCCCCCCCACCACCCCCACTGTGGGACACTGTTAGCCCCAAGCGGGACCTGGGAACATCCCCCCAAAAAACGGATGTTCCTGCAGAAAGCGGGACAGTTGGGAGGTATGCAGCCATCATTACTGTGTAAGAGTGTCACAGTACTGTACTCAGCTCCAGAGGTGAGACACCTACTACCTGCATAGTATAAATATATAAATAAAAAAACTAAAAGTAAGAAAGTACAGAAACAAATAACCACAGTAGAATTTTCACATGTATTTTTGATAAATTGTCTGCCTAAGAAATGGTTGGAGTTATGGAGCAGACTGACAGAAGAACTGACAATTTCTTAAATTACTTCAATACTTTTAAACATTCATCCTTTCCTAAACCACCTATGACATCACTGGCAGAAGTATGTTGGTATGTTAATGTGTTTTACAAATGGTAGCTTGCAATTTAAACGCTTTTTTAAGTCCCCTGAAACCATATGTTTTCTCAAACCCAGAGATACATGATCTATTAAGTGATGCAAGAGGTCTCTAGGAGAGTGGAAGCTAGAATATTTTCATTCTATCATAAAAAACAGGACAGTGTTCATCTTGGTTGTTATGTTTGTGTCTGTCATCTGCTTTTTTCCCCCTGATAATTCTTACATACAGCAAATGACAATCATTTCTGGAAATATTGATGTTGTTTAGTGATGTAGCAAATCAATTCCACTGCAGACTAAGTGGTGGCTTGGGGGTACAGGCACCTGTTTCATACAGGTTCCACGTATTGTTGCCATCCGCATGAAATTTTCTGACAAGGTCCCTCTAAAATTGGTCACTGCCTAGAGCAGGCATGTCCAAACTATGGCCCTCCAGCTGTTGTGAAACTACACGTCCCAGCATGCCACATTTTTGCTAATAGGTAATGCTAAAACTATGGCAAGGCATGCTGGGATGTGTAGTTTCACAACAGCTGGAGGGCCACAGTTTGGAAATGTTATCTGGAATTGCCTGATTCCTGGAACGCAGCATGCCAGCAAGCATGAAACCCCTGGCAATGAGTGTGAAACTCTGGGCAACTTTCATGAAACCATTGGCAACAAGCAAGAAACCCCTGGCAATGAGCATGAAACCATGACCATAATTTCATATGATCTAAAACGTCATGTGGTTTTTAGGTGTACAGTACCTGAAACTCCTGAGCATCCTATTTAGTTTTTGATACCCCCACTTTAAAATGTCCATGTATATGACCTACAGCATGCTAACAAAAATACATACACAGCATACCTACATATACATACACACAGCATATATACACATAGCATACGTGCACACAGCATACATACACACACATGTATATTTACATACTGTAGCATACATACTGTAGCTATGTAGAGCTTATTTTCATACACAACTTGCCCATTGTGGACCTCTTCAGTGACCCTACCAGGCTTCTATTTGGTTCAGTGCAGTCTCCCCCTCTCTTTCAAATCTAGTGCTCTGCATCAGGTACTATGGATGTGAAATCACCTGACATGGAAGCGCTGACAGCTGAACCGGCAGCTTGGATACTTGGTTGGGGCCCACAACTGGTGCAGAGACCAGGCTATTTCCGGTGCAGAAACTCCCATGTCAGTGCTTCTGGGATGGGTTCCAGGTGTTACCAGATAGGGTTACCTATTGATCATTTGTGCCCTTTGGAGAGTTTATCAACATATTGTTGCTTCTAATTAAAACCCAGATATGCAAGTTTTTCATTTCTGTACCACACTGTGGTTCAAAATGAAGATATTCCTTCAGGGTGACCTATTCATCTCACATACATTAGAAAAGTTATGTTATGTTTTCTAAAGTAGTATTGTTTGTGCATTCCGGACTAAAGACAATTACAGTATTATGTGCTAAATTTGGAGTTTGGTGCATATTCCCCTCCCCCTAGTGCATCAGTCCCCCCAGTGCATTCACTGGTTGGTCCAATATAACACTCAAGCAGCAGCGGTGGGTGCATCATTCCTTGCTACAGAGCAGGCTGAGCAATACCAGGCATGAGTAGTCCTGTGTACTATTGTGGGTGTTACCAGAGCTTGTGGGACAGAGAAAATTAATTCTGCAAGACAGAACTGCATTGGAAGAGCAGTGGTCACCCTTGGATCCCACTGTGAACCACACAGGTGCTGCTGTACATGCAGGTGCCCCTTCAGGCATTGGAGCCCAGATGCAGGTGACTTCATTGCCTCTGGGAGTTATGCCCCTGCTATATTTATTGTTTACTGCCACCACCTGGAATATATAAGGACAAATGTAATAGACCAGAATTTGTGTGAGTTGGCACAATTGCTTCATGATAGATTTTAGGGCACAGTATACAGTATCTTCAAATTGTCCTAATTTTCTTGGAGCAGCGGTGAATAGATGCTGTGTGCATACACACAGCATATTTACTCGGAGACACAGGGACTAGGAGTATGGCCAGGGCCGGCGCCACCACTAGGCAGCCTTAGGCATTTGCCTAGGGCGCCGGCCGCTGGAGGGTGGCAGTTTGGAGCTGGTCCCCCAGTGCTGCATCACCCAGCAAGCCGCCCCTCCCTGGGGAGCGTTGTGTTGCTGCGACCCGCATCCCCCGCCAGCACAGACCCCCCTCCCTGGGGAGAGTCCCGGCGGCCAGCCCCCCGGAACGTCCCAGCGCCGTTCCGCATCACTGGACCCGGAAGGCAGCCCCCCTGGAGCGGGTAAGTAATTGAGTGTCGGGGCGCCCCCCCCCCCGCCGCCTGGGGCGCTCTGGTGCCTAGCACCGGCCCTGAGTATGGCCAGCAGCTCCAAGAGCCCTGGGCATGTCCAAACAGTGACAACAAATTGTATGCCATGAATCCATGACCCCTTTTGCAGGCTTTATCTAACTGGGACAATTATGATGTTGGGAGGTATGGGCAATGATGCAGATGACATGTGGTGACTTTGACCTCACCTTTAAATAGAACTCTACCATATTTCCAATGATATTGCTAGAAGAAAAATGCTATTATTTGACAAAGTAACATAGGGCCTTATTCTAGTTCATTCTTTCTGACAAAATCCTTCTTAGATGGACAAAACCATGTGCACTGCAGGGGGGCAGATGCAAAATGTGCAGAAAGAATTAGATTTGGGTGAGTTATTTTGTTTCTGTGCAGGGTAAATACTGCCTGCTTTATTTTTACACTGCAATATAAATCTCACTTTGAAGTAAAACCCCACCCAAATCGAATTCTCTCTGCACAAGTAACATCTGCCCCACCTGCAGTGCACATGGTTTTGTCCATCTAAGAAGGATTTTGTCAGAAAGAGTGAATTAGAATAAGGCCCATAGTAATTTAGGTTGGAAACAGACTAGGTTAACAGGTTGGTTACAGAACTTAACCGATCTCATTGTGAAGAATCCTCTTCTTAATTCCTTATGATATTTTGTCTCTTTTATTCTTAGTGCATGCCCTAAGTACAGCCTTGTTACTGAATAAGTAATCTCCAAGCTCCTTATGATTTCCCATCCTGTATTTGAACATACTAATCATATCACCTCTCAGTCTTCGTTTTTTCAAGTGAATACTTATTTAGCCTGGATAGTCTATCTTTATATTCTATTGACTCAAGACCCCATATTAATTTAGTTGCCCTTCTCTGAACCAATTCCAGATCATTTATATATTTTTTAAGCTGAGGTGTCCAGAACTGGATACAGTACTCTAGATGAGGCCATACCAACGATTTATAAATTGGTACTATCACACAGGCATCTCTTGATTACTTTCCCCTTTTAATGCATGCCAAGGTCTTGTTAACCTTTGCTGCTGCACTTGAGCAGTGTGCACTATTACTTATTCTATCATTTATGAAAATGCCTAAATCCCTTTCCACTGCAGAGCTCCCAATACTAACCTCATTTAATTTATAGTGTGAGCATTTTTGCTCCCAAAATGAATTACTTTGCATTTATCTACATTAAATGGCATCTTCCACCTTGCTGCCCACTTTGCAAGTTTAAATAAGTCATTTTGCAGTTCTTCCACATCACCTTCTGAGTTAATTTCCTTTCTCAATTTTGAGTCATCTGCAAATACTGCAATATTACTTTGCATGCCATCATCTATATTGTTAATGAATATATTAAACAAGGTGGGACCCAATACTAAACCCTGTGGGACAACACTTTCTACCTTTCTCCAATTTGAAAATTTCCCAGTACAATTTTTTCCCATCCCTATTTTACCTACTTTCCATAACAGCCTCTTAAGTGGTACCATGTCAATTTTCCTTGGCAAAATCAAGAAGGATTTCATTCACTAAAGACAAAGGTGATGTTATAGACTCTCAATTGATGTTCTCAAAAGTTTATTAAAAATTTACTGAGCATTGTAAAGTTTCAAGCAGTAATCACAAATACAACAAGCTTCCAGATTTCTATTTGCCAAGAAAAGTAACAGCCCTTGGTAAACTGAAGAGAATATTGCAAAAAAGACATTTGTCTGTCTGATCCACCCAGTCTTCATACCCGTGGACATCACACTTCTTGACAAATGATAGCTGAGTTTTCTCCAAAGAGAGAATTAAAATAGGAGACATGAAAATATTGACCTTGGATTTGGTGGTATTATGAAGTCTGAACGAGTCAGCCAGAACATGACTTTATCTGCTGGAATGTCAACACATCTAATCTGTAATACTCATTACAGAGAAAGCTGCAAAAGCCTGCTACATTGTGTCACTATCCTTACACAAACCTGAATGCAACCAGTTTGAGTGATCTTTGGGCCATATATGTGTGTGTTTATGTATATATATATATATATATATATATATATATATATATATATATATATATATATATATATATATATTTAAAAAAAAATATTATATATATATATATATATATATATATATATACCTATATAAACTCTGAATTGTTCCGAAGAAGATCATTTAAATGTTACCATGGAAACAAAACACTTGTAAGAAAAATGAAATTTCCCCAAAGATTTTAAAATATCTGTAGTAAGTTAAATATTGTTAAAAGTAATTTCTGGCAGCCGACTTTTAGAGGACTTCTCAGAAATTGTTTGTTGCACACTATATAATTGAATTACATACCACTAACATCTGTGCGACAAGCAAATGGCACTTATTTGTGCCAAACTCTAATTTAGATTTAGTAAACATGAATGGAAATGATTACAATGGCTGAGAATACTTAAGAGCAAGATATATTTGGGCCAAACGAACAATGCACTTTGTTTTGTAATGAGTTATGCAATTAAAAGGTCTAGTTTATAGGGACAAAAATAAGAAATTAGAACTGATTCAAAATATATAACTAGGAAGAGGGAGAATAGACCCTGTGCGACTGGATTCTGGCTGGCGGTAATGTCGGCAGTAGAGGTCTTGGCGTCGGTATCCTGACCGCCGGGTTCCCAACTGGTGACATATTGCTTGCACACTGCCTCAAACCCCATGGCACCTATGTTTGTGTACACCTTTCTTATAGACTGTGAGCTCTCACACAACCAGGGGCTCTTGCCTCCTGAAATAGGTCCGGTCAGCATTGTTTATTTTGGTAACTACTGTGCACATTGCTTTGTTTTACTACTGTACATGGGTATGTAATGTACCTTTGTATGAACTTTATGTCCTGTTATGTTTATTTGGGCTTTTGCACACTCTTTGTGTATGCACTTAATGCATAAACCTATAGTTTACATCAGTAGCAGTTTTTACCTATGGACTGCAGGATTGCTGCCCCTCCAGGTAAAATCTGACACTGTTATCTGTCTAAGTGAAGCCAGATGCAGTCTGTGAGACTGCTCTGGCTTCACTGTGACTAGCAGTGACTTCCTATTGGAAGATCGACCTGACAGTCAACCCTGGAAGTCCCATTGGGAGGTTTTCCCTCCTTCTAAGTGGCAGCCCATAAAAACCGGGTTCTGCGCATGCGCAGTGCGAGGACGATACTGTGCATGCAACAGACCCCAGGACCCTGAATACACCTCTGGGGAATGCTGCAAAAGCCGCCCATGTGGGGCCAACACATGCGCAGTACCACAGATGCTACTGTGCATGTGCCGGCCCACGGCAGGGACCTGGACCAGGAGCACGGGGATAGCAGCAGAGGGGGGGGGGGGGCACATTGGGCAGCCCCCCTCCTTTGCAGAATTACATACTCTGCAGAGGTCTGCTGGCTTACATACTTACCAGTTTTGTAGGCATTCTGGAGCACAGGATATGCATTATTGGACACAGACTGGATGGACCCTCAGAGGCGTTCCAGTGGTCACTTTGGTAGAAAGATATTGCATCTTCACACACAGCACTAGACTCGCAGATGCTAGCATAAGGCATCTTTTTCCTCATCCTTTCCTGCAACAGGAGCACACAGGTCCTCAAACTCGGTCCTCAGGACCCCAAACAGTGCATGCTTTGCAGGTCTCCTCACAGAATCACAAATTAATTAATTAGCTCCACCTATGGAACTTTTACATTGTGTCCATGAGTAATAAATGCACCTGTGCACCTGCTGGGTGACCTGGAAAACAAGAACTGTGTGGGGTCCTGAGGACCGAGTTTGAGAACCCCTGCAATAGACCCTATAGGTTTGTACAGTCCTATGGACCAATTATCAGCATTTTTAATAAATAAATAAAAAAAATATCAAGTACAGTGATTCATTTTTGGGGTAAAGATAATTTGACCTATGTAATGGGGCTTAAACGGGAATTAACCCGACAAATGAACGTGTAACTTGAAACAAATGTAACAGTGTAATTTATATTTAAAATAATATTTGAGAATCTCCATCAGAAATATAAAAACATTTAAGATCCAGTAAGAGACATGAACAGGCATGAACCTTATAAAGAAGTACAATGGAAGTAAATACCCTTACTTGGACAGTATGTCAGTTCTGAGATCATTATATCAATCACGAAAAACCACAGTTAGGGTTACTGATGGTGTAACCTGTAAACCAATTAATACTGGCAGAATATCCAGTTCCCTGGTCTATGACTACATTTACCCCCTCGGCCATAGAACACAATATGCTTTTTGTGTAGAAAATCGCTGCTAGCTTCTTCTTGAGCTCCAGATGCAAAAACAATTGACTATAATTTTCTTGGTCAAAATTCATAAAACAGCTATTGTTCTACTTTGCTATGTCTTTCCATATATATTATATAACAGGCTTTATCTAGGGATCAGTTCAAAACTATTTTGGCCAGTATACAGAAACTGATATAATACATTTGTGCTGATATAGAGCTTGCATACATGAACAACAATGCATGTGAAGGGGATGCCAGTCAAATGTACTGTAATTACCGAAACATAAGGGTTAAAAAATAATTTATGTAACATGGGCAGAGATGTATCAAACTTTGTAAAGAGTGGAGATATGGAGTACTGTAGTTGACCATAGCAACAAATCAGCTTCTACCAATCGTTTTATAGAATGTTACCAAATGTTAATAAATTACTGGCTGGTTGCTATATCCATCTTCTCCACTTGTCCGCATCCACACTCTTCAGGATCAATACACTTCCCTCATGGTGTTGAGGAGTGAATACGCCCTTTCTGCCATTTTGACTCTATGTGGCAGACACATGATTAGAAACACAATCAACAATTTTGTCATCTGAAGCTGCATTGACTAATAGACATAGACACATTAATCATTGTCACACTGGTTGCTGTCTGACAGACCGTTTTGAAAGTATTTATATTGTATTTATAATACTATTATACTGTATTACACTTTAAGTAGAAAAGGAAATAGGGATGTGCATAGTTAAAGAATAAGGTTTAAAAGTAACTATTTAAAAGTAAATCAAACAGAATTTAAGGACCACCTATCTTTAAATGTTTGCAGCAAAATTCTGTTTTGGGAGGGATAGCCACAAATATTTAGTATCACCCAAATGTATGACAGAGGGACCTCAAGAAATATCTTCTACCGATGGCGTGCTCCATATTTGCTGAGGCTGGTGATTCTATCACCAGCCCCCACAAGCCACCAGCCATCGCCAGCCAGAAGGGGTTGTGCGTGCACGAGAAGCTCGCGCGGCCCGTTTCGACAGGGCTCCACCCGGGTCCCTCGCCTCCGGTCGCCGCCTCGCCTCCGGTCGCCGACACCTGAAACGGAGAGAGGCAGGGATGCACGCGCTTGCCAGTGGGGACGTTCTGGCGAGCGCTGGCCAAGGAAGAGAGGGGCTCCATCTGTACATCTGCATTGTTCCCTCCATTCCTGACAGCCACAGCAGCCTCCATTGGCTTCTAATTGATGCTCTCAGATATACCAAGCTCTGAAATACTGTACGAAGCTCAAAAATTTGAAGCTGGTGCTGTACATGTATGGTCAGTAGAAAACACTTAAGCAGGAGTCCAGATACTGGAATGAGTACATAACAGATTCTCCTTTCAGGGCCCTTGTCACTGCATGCACTACATCTCAGTGGTAGTATTGCATCCAACAATGCGATCATTGATAATTGGTCACCTTAGTTATATCAAAACCTTGGTCCCTAAAGTACTAAATGTAGATTTCGAACTCAAATGGTTTTTGTAAATATTAATCTTTTTCTTATCACACTTTACCGTATATTCCACAAATGTGGATAAAGTAATAATAGTAAAAATAACATTTGGTATCACCCAAATGTATCATTCCGCCATTCATAACATTGTGAAGCGCATAAAAGGAAAACATTTCCTGGTCCGGAGTATGGAGCGCAATTCCGGCACACTAATAACTCTACGGTACTTGTGTAGTTTCACCGCAGCAGCTACGTGAAACTACGTTTGAAGCTACGTTATCAGCGTAGCAGAAAGGCTGCCTTACATGTGTAGTTTCACGGCGGCAGCCTAAGCTACGTTGTCAGCGTAGGCCAACAGCTGCCTAGCGTAGTAAGCGTAGTGTCACCTCGGCAGCCCTGCATAGTTAACGTAGTCACCTGTCCTCAGGAGCTGCAGCTCTGTCCCTGGCATCCCTGGCAAGACTTTCACACAGCGCTGGCGCCCACATGATCCCCTCTCCAGCTGTCGAATGCCGGCAAAGAGGGGATGATGCAGGCGGCGGAGAGGCGCTCTATCTGTCTGAGATGCAGGAGCGGCTCAGATGCTTGAGTGTCTCAGTAAATATTGTGGCAGGGTACGGCAACCCTGCCGACAGGATTAGGGGTTCGGTAGCGCGTGCGTCTCCTGCACAAAGGGGGGGTGCGGCCCCAAGTGCGTCTCGTGCACAATAAAGGAGGCATTTGCCAGTGCTCCATGTTACATACTGGCAAATGCCTCCATTATCACGCCAGCCCGAAGCGTGATAATGGAGGCATCCCACCTTGTTCATACCCCCACTATCCACATCGGCATGGAGTTATTTTACATGGGGACGCGGATTACTTTACATGTATTCTGCGTCCACTCACCATGCTTAGGGCTCGGTGGCTCGCTCCACTCGACACACTTTATAAAATCGACTCCACGCCGACATGGATAGTGGGGGTATGAACAAGTTGGGAGGACGAGTAACGCGTCACCTTGTGGGGCTCGCTGCACTCGCCACTCAGGCTGGCTTGGATAGTGAAACATTCACACCTGCCATATCATACATCTGAGACAGTAATGACGACATGTGTTAACTGGTAACTGGATTTTAGTGAATAAGAAAGAAGAAAAAAAAAACTTAAAGTACAATAATATCAATTAACAAGACAAAGAAAATAATAAAACAATGATTCAGTTTCTGCATTTACGGCAAATGCAGCTGAAGTTGACACAGCTGTGTCTGTATTTGTGTCAGCTGGTTTGTCAGCCGATGGGAGCAGAGTTAGGGCATATAGAATCTGCTGGAAAGCATTTTCTGCACTGAGAGTTTTGCGCCAAATAAATTCCTGAATGTATGACTCCATTTTGGCGCGCAGTGCCCCTTTACCTTTTGTTCTGCCACTTGCAAGATCCCCACAGCCATTCAATGTTTTGGGTATGAACCCCAGTCTCCGAGTCCACGAAATGATACTGGTGGTTTACATGTGCATGCTGGAACCCTGCCTGCTCAAGCTGTTCAGTGTTTTATGCATGCCAGCAATCAGAATATATAGTGGTACCCGGTTCTATATACTTGTTGAGGGCGAACATCAGGGTCCTGGCGTCACGGCCTGGACACAGGCATTACAAAACATTCCCCGGTGTCTCGGGATATGCCTCCAAACAACCACTGTTGAGGCAGGATGCGTACGACATGACTTTTTCTCTGGACAAAGAGACTTTCGTCTACCTCCACTATTTTGCCCAGACCACCAATCTGGTGTTGGGGCTGTGACATTAAATCCAGGGTGCAGGCCTCCCGCATAAGGTTATTATACAACACGTGGTTTTCTCTGAAATTAAGAGGTGCCGCTCACAAAATGTGATTCTTGTTAGCTCCTCCGCCCAAGAAAACATGAACCGTAGAAGCGTCATAAATGTGCATGGCATCCCTGAAATCACTGTGCGGCACGGAGACTAACCTTCTTGCCACAGCTTCTTATGTGGCAGCGCGGATTCAGTATGAAATCCCGGCGGTCGGGATCCCGGCGTTCAAAATCCCGATCCCGGAATCCCGACCGCCGAAATCCCGACAAGGGGGGGACGTGGATTGCCCCCCCTTGCGGGCTCGCTGCGCTCGCCATGCAGCGGGCCTGGTGCCTCGCTACGCTTGGCACACTAATTTATGCTCCCTTCAGGCGTGTCGTGGACACCCACAGAGGGAGAAAGTGTTGGGATTTCGGCGGTCGGGATTCCAGCGTCGGGATTCTGAACGCCGGGATCCCGACCGCCGGGATTTAAACTGCATCCCGGCAGCGCCACATCTGCTCCTTGACATTCAGGGGGAAATTGGTACTTGTGTAATATCTGGGTGCCCGATTTTTTCATCGCATGCCAGTACTTAAGGCATGTGATGAGACGCGATGAGACCCGATTTTCTGGGTTTTTGGATGTTCCTTGTTCAATGTAAAAGATTTTTATATTGTACCCAATGTTAAATTGCCCCCCAGACCCGATTCTTTATTGTATACCCACCATTCTATATAGTATGGCGAGCCTGAAACGTGGTGAGCGCAGCAAGCCCAGCGAGGGGACGCAGAATACATGTGAAGTTATGAGCGTGCACTCGCCATGCTTCAGGCTCGGTGGCTCGCTGCGCTCGCAACACTATATAAAATCAACTCCACGCCGACGTGAATAGTGGGGGTATGAAAAGGTCGGAGGACGTGTACCGCCGCCCCTCGCGGGCTCGCTGCGCTCGCCACGCTTCGGGTTGGCGTTGATCATGGGGTGGCATTTTACCTAATAATTAACCATCATGGGGGGTATACAATTAAAAATTGGGTCTGGGGGGCCATTTAAAATAGGAATCAGGCATCTGGGTGCCTGTACAATTAAAAATCGGGTCCAATCGCGTCGCATTGCATCGCATTGCATCGCATTGGAGGCTGCAGTGTGTTAAAAAAATAATAATAAATAAATAAAACAAGCGGCATGCAGTCCCCCCCCCCCCCCCCCACGGGCATAACCAGCAACAGGCTGAAAGAGCCGGGCTGGTTTTAAAAAATCAGGAAACCATTGACATAGGGCTTCGCTGTATTTTTTTAAAACCAGGCACCAGGGCCGGGGCTGGTTCCCAAAATACGGGGGGACAAAATGAATAGGTGTTCCCCGTATTTTAAGAACCAGCTCCAGGCCCAACCAGCCAGCAGGGTAATGCCACAGCGGCGGGGAGACTTTTTATACAATTCCCCCCGGCCAAAGCATTCATCTCTCTGACCGGTCAGCCTGGTCAGGGGTCCTGGGGGAGTGGGGACCCCCCACAATAAAGGCGTACCCCCTTCAGGACTTTCCTGGCCAGGCTGAAGCCTGGTGCTGTCCCCGGTGACCCTGGAGCGGTGGCCGCTGGGCTGATAAAGTATAAAAGATAGATGATATGGTTTTATACTATATCCGGCCTTTCTTGGTTTCAATTACATGGTCCGGGAGTATATAACGAAAACCATTCCCTCATATGGATATGAGAGGACCTTTATGAAAGAAACCTTTATGAATATGGCATCAGCCCTGTTTATGTAAGCTAAACGTGAGTTTATATTTGTGGATTGTTAAATCACGCGTCTTGAATATCCAGATTGGGGAAGATTATCACCATAAAGATACCTTTTATGTGCATGCTATCATTTGTAATAAAGTAAGCTAGAATCACCATCCAGAACACTGAATGTGGCCCAAGAAGTGTGTTCCACTTCACCATCCCCCATATATAGGGTGTTTGGTCATCATACCCACCATATATTACAATTAAATTGTCATAGACTTATGTACAGTACATCAACTAATTTTGAGAGGATACAGAAAGGGAACACTTACCCCATATCATCATGCATCTTAAATTACCTCTCAGTAGAGCAAGTATTACCATCCCATTTTGAATTGTATTGCTTTTCAAGAGGTTACAACTGAATGGTTAATCTGCTGCTCTCCCTCCTGCACATGGTTTCATTATTGTATATTTCAAGCCATGAATATTGTGAAGGCATTAACCCCTTCAGTGGTACGCCCATAATTTTTCCAGGCAATGCTTCAGTGCCCAGACTGGCAAGCCCGGAAATTCTCAGGATTACCACTGTCTGTGATGTTCAGTGCCGGGCAGTGCCGCTCAGCTGATTGCTGAGCTGAGTGCTGAGCTCCGCATCAGCCACTTCCCGGGTCCAGCTGCCCAGCCCTGCCTCCTTCCCCCCTGCTGTGTGTGGCGTGGCTTGCTAAGTTCCCGTGGCACACAGCCTGGTTGACGGTGGCAGGGCCAGGTTGTCGGGGCAGGGCCGTGCAGCAGCTGATATAGTGCTCAGCATAGCTGCCTGGCTCTGGGAGAGACAATGGTGGGATTTTTTTATGGAGCACTCCCCTAAAAAACTCACCCAGTGGGAAGCGCTACCTAAAAAAACACCATGGAAGGGGTTAAGTCTGGGTGACATCCAGCATGTCCCATGTTTTGCCAACACAATAAATTTGGTGGTGCAGAGTTTCTTTAAAAACAACAGGGCCTTGCAGGAGATGCTTTCGGTGGTCAGAAAAATTGCGGGCCACTTTCGCCATTCAGCGACTGCATGCTGAAGACTGGAGCACCAGCAAAAACTCTTGAGCCTGCCCCACCATCAGCTGATGCAAGAGGTTGTCACATGGTGGAACTTAGCACTCTATATGCTTCATAGGATGGAGGAGCGTCAAAAGGCCATTCAAGCCTATAAGGAGGTAGTATGCACCTGACTCAATCGCAGTGGAGAATTATTTCTGTGTTGTGCAAGGTTCTCCAGCCTTTCAAACTTGCCACATGTGAAGTCAGTTCAGACACTGCCAGCTTGAGTCAGGTCAATCATCTGGCTTTTGCAGAAGCAGTTGGAGAAAGTAAAGGAGGAGCTAAGACGGAGCAAGTCCACTAAGCTTGTGGGACTTGTGGATGAAGCCCTTCATTCACTTTGCCTGGATTCAAGGGTGGTCAAAGTGCTGAAATCAGAGGAGTACATTTTGGCCACCGTGCTCGATCCTCAGTTTAAAGTCTATGTGGTATCACTCTTTCCGGTGGAGGCAAGTCTGCAGAAGTGCAGTAAACTGCTGGTGAAAAAACTGTCATCTGAAGTGGAAAGTGACTCAGCAGCAGCTTCTTCTTCATTTTCTCCTGCAACTGGGGCTGCCAGGAAACAACAGAGATATTCTAATCAATCCGCTGGCAGTGATGCAGAGCAGGCAGGACCAAGTCTGGATATTTGGTCTGAACTAAAGGCCCTCACACCAATTTCTGACATGTCTACTGTCACTGCATATGATGCTGTCACCATTGAAAAAAAATGGCGGAGGATTACATGGATGACACCATCCAAGTATGCATGTAAGACAGTCCGTACCTGTACTGGCAGAAAAAAGAGGCAATTTAGAAGCCCCTGTACAAACTGCCTCTATATTACCTCAGTTTCCCTCCTTCCATGTGTACTCTGAAAGAGTTTTTAGTGCAGCCGGGAACTTTGTCAGCAAAAAAGACGTAGGCGGTTGCTTTCACAAAATGTGGAGAAGATGATGTTCATCAAAATGAATGATCAATTCTTACAGGAAGAGCAGCATCCACAAAGTACACTGAGACCTGTGGTGGTGGATTCCAGCAGGGATGAATTAATACTCCGTGAGGAGAGTGAGAATGTAGAGGGCAATGAAGGGGTGAGGAATCGGTGGATGAGGAGGAGACTGACATCTTGCCTCAGTAGAGCCAGTTTGTGCAGCTTGATTGCCAGCTTATTTTGTGGGGGCCCAAATGAACCAATAATTTCATCCACAGTCATGTGGCAGACCCTGGCACTGAAATGATTGGTTTGTTAAAGTGTGCATGTCCTATTTAATCAACATAAGGATGGGTGGGAGGCAGTGTTCCCTCTAAGCTGTGCGCACGCACACACCTCGACGAGCGTGCGCACAAAGCAGCAGTGGTCCCTTTTTGCAGTTGTGGACTCAATTAATGTGTGTTTCACCCATTAACTACATTGTGTGCTGTGTTTTGAATGTTTAAATGTTTAATATAATTTTGAAGTAAAGTTAACACAAATGCTGAATGTAATTTTCCAGTTTTATATAAGTGACGAACAAAAATTTAAATTTCCTTCCAAAGTTGCACAGCTAAAATCTTTAGCCGCACACAGCCTTCGTAAAATTAGAGGGAACATTGGTGGGACAAATCCATCTTGCATCTCTTTTTTTTTTGCATTATGTGCAAACTAAGCACTACATGACTGTGACAGCCCACAAACAGCAGCAGCAGCAGCATCTCACAAACACCAATTAATTCCTAGTATCACCAGTTTAAGTAACAAAAGAAAGCTGAGAAACTCTTAGACATTATTGGACAATGGCTTACCCTACTTGGACTCTCCTGGGAATATGTGATATTTATTTATTTGTATTCATTACTAGTTATTTATATAGCGTACACATATTCCGCAGCACTTTACAAAGAAAATTTGTACATCACATCAGTCACTGCCCCAGTGGAGCTTAATATCCATTGTCTCTTACAATATTCATTGAAGGGATAATTTATGTTGGGAGTTAAGCACGCACGGAGAGAATATACAAACTCAATGTCACCAGTGTTGTAAAAGCATTACATCTGGTCAAATTCCAACATGTCCCATGTTTTGTTCACTCAATTATTTTGATGGTGGTGCAGATTTTTTTTTTTTTTAAATGACAGGGTCATGCAGGAGATGCTGTCGGTGGCCCAAAAAGTGTGGTCAATTAGTTGAAATCAGATCACTATATTTTGGCCACCATAATTTATCCCAGGTTTAAGCCTGTATCTTTGTTTCCAACAGACACAAATCTGCAGAGGTACAAAGAGCTGTTGGTGAGAAATGACTGACATGTCTGCAGATATGTTGCTGTTGGTAAAACCGAAATAACGCATCAATAATTCTATACTTTTGTTATACTCTGTTTTCTCAAATATTGTTATTTATTGCTGCAGGTGGCGTTAGCTGGTTGCACAAGGTACTAGCCACAGCGTATGAGGCCTACCTTTTGCGCTAAGCAGCAGGTGTTTGTTAGAAGCAGCAGCCATTTTGATGAATCATGACTTGCATAATAACATTATAAAATGGCTGATCATTCAGAACAGTGCTGTAAAAGTGATTTCTTATAGAGAATTGTTTTTGGTTTTAGAAGCTTAAGAATGTGATGTTGACAGTATTATGGAGCAAGGACAGAAAGCTAGTCTCCACAAACTGAATAATATGGGAACAAGGCCACACATGCGTAGACCTCCAAGGCCACTGAAGTTGGGTGTTGGGTTAATTATGACATCATGATTGAAAGCAGAGCTTTCCAATAAGACTCAATGCTTATGAGTAATTAATTAATTAATGTGATTAAGGTTTAAATATTAGAGTTACAGAAGGAGGAGGGAGGCAGTTGAGGAAGAACACGCAAGCACGGGGGGCTGGAGGTAATTATGAAGGAGGTTTAATCATGGCTGATCACTGTCCTTGAAAGGTGTCCATTTTGATTTGATTTAGAATTACTGTTTAAGTATTAGCTAGTCAGTTTTATGTTTCTTGTGTTAGTCTGCATTTGCAAATACCTGTAATGAAGCTATTTTTCAAGTAAAGCATTGTCATACATTTTATAACAAGGTTGTGTCGGTGTGCAATTATTTCAGCGTTGCCATTATATTTAAAGGTAATAAAGTAAATATACAGGTTTGGGTTATCAATCATATCTAATCTTATCAATCAAATCTCTGCGTTATCACTGTCACCATTAAAAGAATGGTGGAGGATTATTTCAGTGACAGCATCCAAGTAGGCATGTCAGACAGTCCATTTGTAATATACTGGCAGGAAAAAGGCAATTAGAAGGTCATTGTACAAACTGGCTATGTTTTACATACTGTTCAGTAAGTTGCTCCCTCCAACCCCTCCAGTCTGTACTCAGAAAGAGTTTTAAGCACAGCCGGGAAGCCTGTCAGAAGTCACCCTAGGAGATTACGTCCCCAAATTTGACGGCAGATAAGAACCATTGGCAGACTAGATGGGCCAATGGTTCTTATCTGCCGTCAAATTCTAAGTTTCTATGTTTCTAAATGTGGAAAACATGATGTTCATCAAAATTAATTACAAATTCCACAAGGAATACCTTTACCAGCAACTAACTCAAAAAGTACAGAGGGGACACATTAATAGTCTGTCAAGAGGAAGCTGTATACACTGATAGGGTGAGGAATCGGAGGGTGATGACAACATGTTGTCTCTGTAGAGCCACTTTGTGCAGGGAGAGATTAATTGCCTCTTTTTTGTGGGGGCCCAAACAAACCAATAATTTCAGCCACAAGATTTAGCAGCACCCCTTGGCTGATACAGCAGACAGGGCAGCACCCAATTATATGGCAGACAGGCAGCACCCAGTTATATGACAGACCGGGCACCCCAGGACTGATAGAGCAGAGCAGACAGGACACCCTGGAGTAAGACAGCAGACACGGTAAGGACTCACTCAATGACACTAAAGCGCCTTGAGTCCTGTTGGAGAAAGTGCGCTATATAAATTAAACTTACTTACACTTCCCACAGACAGACATACAGAGGTCTGCCTCCCACACTCTCCTGTGCTGGAGTGAAGATGGCGCCAATTGACGGGTACTTATATAGAAATCTGCTAGAATCCAACAGCATGATAATTACATTTTGCATCGCTCTGGGATCCGAGTCAGGCAGGAAAACCCGAGCTGGACTCGAATCCTGGCTCAGATAGGGAAGTTTGGGGGGTGTTTGGATCTCGATGATCCGAACCCTCTGATACCTAATTTAAACAGATAAAAAATGATTTTATTTTGACGAAAAAAAACCTGTTTTAAATATTTGTAGAGTATTGATTTCGCAAAAAAATTAGAACATTGGATCTTCACAACGGGAGCATCAGACCTCATCATGACTTTGATTTTAATGTCGCTACTCCACCGGGTAGGAGGTTTTGCCATGCTGACCAATCAGAAGTGATCTGCAGCTGGGTAGACATGGGGGAGTGTGCAGGGAGGCAGATGGGGTTCCTCTGTGAGTGGTGTTGCTAGAAGATCATCTTCCGGCAGCCGGCTACTCTGTGTAACTGATTGGTATCATTATTTGTGAAACTAATTAATATGCACAATTTTCCTATTCCACATTGTATAAAGAAAATATTAGAGAAGGAAAGAACTTGAAACTGATAGAGACCAAAAATAGGCAACATAAATAGTCGCTCCTTAATTACATTAGTTTCCACCTTGTACATTTATTTTGTATTGAGCTTGTCAAGCTTGAAGGCCTGGGGTAAAGATGACGTAATCTAGGAGAGACTAAATACCACCTTGAAAATAGAGAAGCCTAGTTTAAATGTTCAAAGATATCAGGAAGCACATATGTACCTTGTAGATCATATATCCTCAGGGAGAAATGACTTTTAGCGAGGAAAGAAATTAAACACATCTTTTTAAGAGAATGGGACATTGTTCCTTGAATATTATGAGGAACATGAGATATGACAAAATATTACTAAACTCTGAGCTTCTTACAGCCTGGCATATGATCCAGAGTCAATAGTTACAAAACAACATAAAAGGAGCTATGAGTCAAGACAGAGGGAGGGCAAAAGTGCATCATAATCCCTATATATATACATCACCATGACAGAAGACAGTAAAGCCAGACTTGGGGGTTGTCAAACCTTGGAGAGATAATACCAATTAATCAACTTCTGTCATTTTTCTAAACACACGGTTCTATGTACTAAAAGTCTTGGAGAAAAATAAAATGGAAAGAGATAATATCCCCTTAGGAATCTGAAGGTTATGTTCATATTTGTTTAACATTTGTCTGATCTATTAGAAAGCCAGCTCTCCTTGCTTAATGAGGATATCTCTTTAGAAGAAAACATTTGATCCCCTGTTGGCCTTTGTGCTGATGGCTTCTCATACAGTACTACAAGAAGTATTATAAAATGAGCTTGCTCCCCACCTCACCTAAAAAATAATTGGGAGGTGCCTCTTTTGTCTCAGCGTCAGCCTTGACCAACATAGTGGTGATACCAAAATCTAATAGGAACTCCACTCATTGCTCTAATATAGACCAATCTTGCTAAAATTATACAGTACGTCAAATATTTAGACAACCCTTTGGAACCTCTTGTCACTCATTTGGCTCACCAAGATCAAGTGAGTTTTATTTCAGGCAGAATTTTCCAGTCAACAATAGGAAGGCTATAGCCTTGATTTACTTCATACATGCTTAGAAACTCCCCTCGCTCATAATGGCACTGGAAGAAGAAAAGGAACTTAACTGTATTTTCTACTCTGTACTTGTTTCCTAGCACGGCGCCCCCAATTTTGATCGAAGTGCATCTTATCGCAGCGCATGCAATATAGCTGCATGCGATGCATGCGATGCGATTCAATTTTTAATTGTACAAGCACCCTGATGGGTGCTTACAATGTTAAATGCACCCCCATTGTCAATGCCACCCCCACTATCAAAGCCAACCCAAAGCGTGGAGAGCGCAGCAGTATGCGTTCTCCTACCATTTCATACCCCCACTATCCACGTCGGTGTGGAGTTGATTTTAGATAGTGTGGCGAGCGCATGGCGAGGGGACACCGATTACATTACATGTATTCCGCGTCCCCTCGCGGGGCTCGGTGCGCTCGCCGCGCTTTAGGCTCGTATTCTGCATCCCCTCGCGGGGCTCGCTGCACTCTCCATGCTTCGGGCTCGGGCTATCTAAAATCAACTCCACGCCGTGGATAGTGGAGGTATGAAAAGGTCGCAGCCCCCCCGCGGTCTCGTTGCGCTCACCACGGGTGCCGTTGACAATGGGGGTCCATTTAACATTGTAAGCAACCATCAGGGTGCTTGTACAACTAAAAATCACATCGCATCGCATGCCATTTGCTGGCATGCAATGCTATGCGATATTTCATTGTACAAGCACTCCTGTTAATTTAACGGGAATATCGCATCGCACACCACTAATTACGGTATGTGATGGGCGCCGTGCTAGGAAACAAGTACCTTCTACTCTTTTAAATTTAAAGCGCTGAGAGCTCTGTGTTTTTTTGGTAAGTTTCTAGATATGTTCTAGCACTTTATCATTAACCATTGTCCATGATCATGGTCATCCAAATTGTATCTCTCCCAGTTCAGGACTTTTTGCTTCATCTTTGCCTTGATCATGGAACAACTGTCAATGAGGAGTTGCGGTAATACAGTACTAACATTGTCGGAATAAAAGTCTTTTTTTTCCTGAATATTAAATCATGCTATTGATGCTCTTAAATTGCTGGCTAGTCCAACCCAGTTCTTCGATTTTCCTATTTACTTGACATTTTCATTACAATATTATGATGCCAAATTATAATTTATCCATTTATCTGCTAGTGGGCATCGCAGGTGCGTGCCAAAAATAGGAATGGTGACGTGTTATGAGGGGGCATGGGGGGGTTGGGGGTATGCCACATACCATAATTCCCATTACACCTCATGCCACACCAAAATGCTTATCACACATTATTCCACACACCGTAATACCCATTACACATTATGCCACACACTGAAATGCTTAATTCACTTAATGCCTACTACATTTTTTTTCTTACATCAATAATTTTTATTGAACAATAAAAGTGTCAAACAAAAAATGAAATGGTACAGAACAAAACATTTTTTGGGTTGAGGTAAAGGGGGGGGGGAGGATAAAAAAGAAAGCGGTACTTGTTTCCTAGCCTGGCCACAATCTTATGGATCGTGTACCTTTAAGTTAAGGTACACGATCCACACGATGGACCCGATTTCCTTTGAAATCAGGTCCATTTTGCCGGCATAGGTTTAAAATCGGGGGCATAGCGTCGGTCGGGACCATTAACATTGGTCCAGACGCGACCGACGCGATGCCCCCGATTTCCCCATAGGCTTCAATGTTAAAATATTTTTTAACATTGAAATCGTGAGGATCGCGTCGGTCTTGTGCCATTATAATGGCACAAGATGAGATGGACTTGATTAAGTCCATCTCACCTTTAAAAAAATGTGAAATGGGCCAATATGACCCATTTCACATTATAGATGTCCCCGTCGTCACCCCACGATAGACGCCAACCCGAAGCGTGGCGAGCGCAGCGAGCCCGCGAGGGGCGGCGGTGCGCGTCCTCCGACCTTTTCATTCCCCTACTATCCACTAGGGCGTGGAGTGAGAATAGAATAGTGTGGCGAGCGCAGCGTGCCCCGCGAGGGGACACGGATACCTTCACAGGTAAACACGTCCCTTCGCGGCCTTCACAGGTATCCGCGTCCCCTCGCAGGGCTCGCTGCGCTCGCCACGCTTCGGGCTCGGTGGCTCCCTGCGCTCGCCACACTATTCTATTCTCACTCCACGCCCTACTGGATAGTAGGGGAATGAAAAGGTCGGAGGACGCGCACCGCCGCCCCTCGCGGGCTCGCTGCGCTCGCCACGCTTCGGGTTGGTGTCTATCGTGGGGTGGGGTTTACGTCGTTAAATTTGGGGGTCTAGGGAATATTTTACATTGAATCCAATGTAAAATCGGGTCCCAGGGACCCGATTTACATTTCATTCAATAAAAAAATCGGGTCGAAAATCGGGTCGGTCGCGTCGATCGCATCGCATGCGACCAAATCGCATGCGATGCGATCGACCCGATTTTTCCGACACGACCACCCCGATGTAAATCGGTGTGGCCGTGCTAGGAAACAAGTACCAAGAAAACTAAATCATGTCATTTATACAGGTCGAGTATCCCGTATCCGAATATCCGTTATCCGAATTATTCCGAAATACGGACATTCCAGAAAGTGAAAAAAAAATTTTTTTTTGCTAAAAACTCACTGGGGACATATGTAACAGCATCACTGGGGACATGATATGTAACTGGCACTATTTATGTGCAAGACAATGATTGCTTGGCATTCAAATTCAGTGCTGAGATAGTACACACATTTTGTTTCACGTTTTGAAACCTTGTTTTTTGAACAATTAAAATATGTTTGTGTGTATTTTATGTGGTAATAAAATATATTTGTGTGTATATTATGTGTTTATACAGCATAAATGCAAGATACTTCAAAATACATCATTAAAATATTAAAATATTCCGAAATACGGAATAATCCGTTATCCAAAATTCTCCTGGTCCCAAGCATTTTGGATACGGGATACTCAACCTGTACAAGTAATAACTTAGACAAACTAATCAAATAATCCATGTTATAGACTGAAAATTGTTAAGTTTGAAAACAACAATAAATTATGGACAAAGTCTTGACCCTCAGACAGAACTTAATTGATAAGTTACAGAATTATCTGAGTGGGTTCGGAATTGAGCTCCCTCGCCAATTGTGAAATACTCATGCCAAGCATACCATTCCTTAGGCTGAGGATGAGTAGGGCAGAAACTGAGGTTACAAAATTGAAATGGACCTTATGGAATACTGTACTTCAATTATAGGTGGATGAAGGGACTGTTTCCAATTTTGGTCTATAGCGGCCTGAGCTACTTTATTTATTTATTTATTTATTTATTAACAGTTTCTTATATAGCGCAGCATATTCCGTTGCGCTTTACAATAGCAGACAGTGAAACAACAAAACAGGGTATTTACAGACAGTCAAAATGTAGGAGGGCCCTGCTCGCAAGCTTACAATCTTTACAAATATGACCAAGAATATATCTATTATGAGAAGGGACCATGGCGGGGTAGAAGTGTAATAACGCTAATGTTGGGTCGAGGGACAAGGTAAGCTTCAAAAAATTATTTATTAAATTAAAAACCTCCCTTCAAAAACTGTAGAGAGCTGGACATGCCCAAACAATATGGAAAACATCACCTCTCCACAGTTCCACCAACAAAATTTAGAACAAAAGGGCCAAAATCTATGTAATCAATCTAGTGTTTAACATACATTTCTGAGTGGTTTAAGCACCTAGACATGTGATAAGATACAGTAACATAAAAATTTTCCCACTGTGAAACCGAAAGTGAAATACCGTGATCGGCCTCACATCAGGTTTGAGAGGTTGATTTAACATTGTCAATAAGTCTAAAAAGACAGGGGGCCTTATTCTAGTTCACTCTTTCTGACAACATCCTTCTTAGATGGACAAAACCATTTGCACTGCAGGGGGGCAGATGTAAAATGCACAGAGATAATTAGATTTGGGTGAGTTATTTTGTTTCTGTGCAGGGCAAATACTGGCTGCTTTATTTTTACACTGCAATATAGATCTCACTTTGAAGTAAAACCCCACCCAAATCTAATTCTCTCTGCACAAGTAACATCTGCCCCACCTGCAGTGCACATGGGGGTTTATTCTAGTCCATTCTTTCTGACAAAATCCTTCTTAGATGGACAAAACCATGTGCACTGCAGGGGAGCAGATGTAACATGTGCAGAGAAAATTAGATTTGGGTGAGTTATTTTGTTTCTGTGCAGGGAAAATACTGACTGCATGATTTTACACTGCAATATAGATCTCACTTTAAAGAAAAACCCCACCCAAATCTAATTCTCTCTGCACAAGTTACATCTGCCCCACCCGCAGTGCACATGGTTTTGTCCATCTAAGAAGGATTTTGTCAGAAAGAATGAACTAGAATAACCCCCATGGTTTTGTCCATCTAAGAAGGATTTTGTCAGAAAGAGTAAACTAGAATAAGGCCCAGTATACCAAAAGGAAATGTCACCTTTTGAATGAAATTTAGATATACAGGCTAGAACAGTTTGGGATAGGGAACACAACAGACTTGTGGGTTTCAGTATTTGTCTAAATTAATGGTGGATTTGATAAAAATTTAATAATTCTGAGTTTGGGAGGGAGAAAATTTATTGGAGATGAGAAAAGCGAAGTAAAATAGGGCCATCTAAACGGTCTGCTAGTGTGTGAATTTCACATGCTAGCCAACGGGAAAGATTCAATTTGGAATCGCTTTAGAAATAGCCTGGGTCTTATATGGTGGGGAGTAGCCAGGGATTCGGGAGACTAATTTATCCCATACCTGGATAGATGCAGAGGTGGAAGTCAAAAACGAAACACCAGGTGGACACATGGGTCGAGGTGTCCAAAGGAGGTTCACCAAGGGGTAGCCCATATATTGAGAATCTTCAATGGACATACAGATGTAGCCCCTGCCATCCTTGGTCGGGGCTCGCCAGACCCTCTCCGCTGGTGAGCGCTGGCGGACAGGGGCTACACAGGCACGTGCGTCCCAGTCTCTCGGCCGGGACGCTGTGTGTCCCTGCCCGTCTCCGCTTCAGGGAGGCGGGCAGGGTTAGTGGGGTGCTCGGGGCGGGGAGGGGTACCTGCGGCAATGGGCGGAAGCGGCGGGGACCGGAGGCAGGCTCCAATGCCAGGGGGCGCATGAGCATCTCGCGCATGCCCCCTGGGGGGGATGGCGGGGGCTAGCGATAGAATCACCAGCCCCTGCAAAGACGGCCTAAGCTCCATCTGTACATCCTGGTTTAAATGATTTTGCAGGCCAGTATTTATAATGGGCCAAAAGGCATGCCTCCTGGTATAGAGCCAAGTCATGGAGAGTTAAACCACCCTTTTTCCCGAGGTAGTACCATTCTGGCATGAGCTAAAATCATCAAGTATACTACAGTATGTAGCCATTTTATAGAAGAAAGAGGGTCAGAAACAAAGAGTACATCTTCTGCAAATAGACAAAGCTGAATCCCTGGGAAACATGGGGAAGATCGAACCTTAGCTGCCAACGGTTCAATAACCAATACAAATATCAAAGGGGAGAGAGGGCAATCTTGTCCGGTGCCATTGGAGATGGGAAAAGAGTCTGACAATTTTTTTTACTAAACACCTTAGTGGAAGGACAACTATACAAAGCTAAAACAGAAGATAATATATGATCACAGAAACCAAACTGCATTCGGACAGTCTACAGCAAATTCAATCTGATGAAAGTCTTCCCAGAGTCAAGGGATAGCAACAGGAGACCCTATACGGAGAAAGGGAATCAACAAGGTTGAATACTCTACTAGTATTGTCAGAAGCCTGTCTATTAGGTACAAATCCGACTTGATCCGGGTGAATCAAGGTCGTGAGGTATTTATTAAGACATGCGACAATCAGTTTAGCAAAAAAGCTTGATATCATCAATAAGGCAATTGTAAGGTAGTTTTGGCAATAAGCGGGATCCATCCCAGATTTAGGCAAAGTCACGACCGCATCTCTTTCAGAAACTAACCATGGTCAGTCACCTCAGTAAAAACAGCTAACTAAGTAGGGGTCAGTTGGTCCTGAAATGTGGAGTAAAATGCACTGATAAAACCATCAGGGCCAGGGGCTCTGTCCCGCGGGAGTGACTTGATTGCTGTCTTAATATCAAGTGTAGACCAAGGAGAATTTAACTCTCGTAAGTGGTCGCATTCAGTGCAGGATGATCTAGGTCTGCAAGAAAAGGGATTTGTCAAAGGGTCAAAGGACAAATTGTATAAGCACATATAATAACTGGCAAACTTGATTGGTGACAGCTAAAGGATTAATTATGTTATTGCCAAGAAGACATGTTTACTTCTATTTCGGGCTTTAATACTCGTAATTTACGGGCCAGTAACTTTCATGGTCTATTACCAGCCAGGTCAAATTTCTGCTGCAGTTTATTAAGAGCAATTTGGGTTCGGTCAAACAGGAGTTTTTGCAATTGACTGTGTATAGCTGACAGCTCTTTACTAAGGAGATTATTCTGGTTCGTACGCTCGCATGCGAGCTGGATGTTTGTGAAGTGTGCATGCGCCGGGTACATGCGGCCACGACGAGCAGACTGTTCGCCGGGCGCACACACCCAAGACTGCGGGAGGGGGGCCGAGGGATTCACCCATGGGAACGCCCAGCGCTTCATGAGCACTCTCATGAAAATGCTGGGCGTTCCCATGGAAATCGCACGGGTGTGAGGGGTGGGCAGCTGACATCAC
Source organism: Crinia signifera (assembly GCF_055691185.1). Classification (NCBI taxonomy): domain Eukaryota; kingdom Metazoa; phylum Chordata; class Amphibia; order Anura; family Myobatrachidae; genus Crinia; species Crinia signifera. Next base: position 43,936,226 of record NC_139228.1, on the reverse strand, counting down.
CAGATGTCAGCACCTTACCTAATTCCTGTTGAGGGTGCACGCAAATCTAAGTTACCTGAGAGATATGTGTGCACCTTCCACTTCATGGACCATCGAATTACTGTATGTGGGTGTTTCCCTTGGCCTGTGAATGGCATGCGCATTGCGGCCCATAGGCATGCGCAGTTCATTGATAATTGCAGATGTGCGATCAGGTCTGAATCGGACCCTATATCTTTCTCTACTGTGTCACTTTTATCATCTCCCCTAAGAACATTTTCAAACATTTCCCCCATTTACTGAAGACTGGATCACAATTATGAGAGAACAGGAAAATCCAGAAACCTGCAGTAAATGGACAGACACTACCTTGTTCTATTCAAAATATGCCTCATCTGATTGTCCCAATTAAAAAGAGAAATTAAGAAAGAGTTTCAGAGAAGACATATTCAAAATAAAAAAGGCCAATTATCAGGTAAGGAAAACATTGAATGGAAGATGCAGCTACTCTATAGGAAATGCAAAAGGGTAAATGAATTATGATTGAATGCACCCATTCATACCCATTCAATATCAATTGCGCCCAGGACCGTCTGGGGCCGAATTCAACAGAGTTGTCATTTTTACAAACGGCAAGCTCTGGCGTATCAGCTTTACAAATGAATAGACCATCAATAGAACTTGGGTGCATACGGCCATAGAGATCTGTGCAATATGGGAAAAATGGCATTGGGGTTCCCAATATTTCATAAACCATCACCAGGCTCTTGGATCGGTCCTGGTTCCAAATATATGGGGTACAAAAAGAGTATGGATCCCTGGTATTTTTGTAACAAGCACTGGACCCCAGCAGCCAGATGTAATGTCACAGCTGGGGGACACTTTTCATATAAGGTCCCAGGGCCTGGCCAAGGGGGCCAGGGCTGACCATCCACAATGTGCATAGGTCAGGTTTCTACTTGCAAGGTGCTCGCAACCTGATTGACAGGGGGTGGGCGTTAGGGCGGAGTGAAAAAACTGAAATTGAGAAATTCAATATCAGCTAGTGTGGGAAAGTTGTGACTTGACCTGAATTAGAAATGTGCAAAAGCTTTTTGATCTGAGTCAACATCTTCTGTTCTGGCAAGAGGCTTGAAGTTTCACTTTTTTGGTGAAAATTACGAAAACTGTGAAGATGCTCCGATCTAGTTAAAATTCTGTCATGATGTCTTAGAGTGGTTTATAAATATACTTTAGCTTAGTAAAAGAGAGTACGAGCTTGTCCTAGTGCAAAGTGACTGACTGGCGGGAGAAAAAATCCCTGATAAATGACCCATTTTCATGGTTTCAATTGTGAATATGGGGCCAAATGTAATAGGGTGAGAGTTTCCGAAAGTGAGAGATTTTGGGAGAGTTTTCCCATGTTTTTTAAAGCAGCAATCAATTACACTGCAAAACCAGGTTGATTTTGCCATGTAATTGATTGCTGCTTTAAAAAACATGGGAAAACTCTCCCAAAATCTCTCACTTTCGGAAACTCTCACCCTATTACATTTGGCCCCAGGTGTTTTCTCCGGTAGGTTTTTTTTTGTTGTTGTTGGGGGGGGGGGGGGGGGGGGGGGGGGGAGAGAGGATGCTCTGTGATTGATGTGATCAAGAAAAGAAACTTGGTGAGAAAAAATAGGGTAAATCCCTTTTGTTTGCCTTTAATAGAATAGTGCACCTACAGTGTGTGTCTTCTACTGCCCAACAAACTCTTTACTGAATGCTCCAGTAAGTTCAGTAACAATGCATTACACTCTGTTCTTTAGGTACAGGATTTAAAACACTTTTGTTTATTGTCTTTACTTGTGGCAGTTTATTTTAAACATGAATTGGTCTGAAACACAGTTTTGCATCCCCTATGCTGGGAACATGAAAGGGCTGCATTACGGCATATAGTTATGCCAAAGATAAGCCAATATATTAACAGTTAAATACGTTGAAGTGTATTATGACGTAATAAACAAATACATCTAATGTTTAGTGATATTTAAAATGATACATTAAACAGTTTACACTGTTACTTGTAATACTTATTGTAACTGTTTTTCAATAACAGACTGCAACAGTTATTTATTATTAGCAATATCTGAAAACCAGACACTCTTATTGATAAGACACAGTGGGGCAGATGTATGAAAGATCATTATGGGGGAGAAGGGGTATCAGCGCACGTTATGTGCACTGATGCCGATTCTCCCCCATGTATGATGGAGCCAGCGTGCAGTAAAGGACAGGGGTGCTACTCATAGGGTAGCTTTTCCATTCTCCCGGATTCTGGGATTCTTCCAGAATCTGGGGGTCTAAAAAAGCCTCCAGCCCTACGTGCCGCTGCTGCGCTACAGGCATGATGTTCCTGTCACTGTCTGTCCGGCTGCAGCAGAACCCGGCACCCAGGACATATTAGGGCAGCGCGCAGCAACAGACAGCAGTGATAGGAACAACATACATACACCAGGAACTTCCTCCTCCACCAGACCACCCTGCTGCTCCTCCCACAGTGCAATCATCATTACCCACCCGGTGTGTGTGGCTGCTGCTGGCAATGTGCGGTCTGTGTGGGTGACATAGGCGATTACAGATAGGTAAAGTACCGCAGTAATGTACATCATCATGTGTCTGTCACCATAGGCGAATCTAGGGGGTGGTCCGGGGGTGCACAGGCCCACCCATTAGCCCATTTTGTAGCTGAGGAATGGGGCTTTCCAACGAGCCCAGCCCTGTTTCTCTAGCCCCTTGGGAACCAGAGATACTGCTAGGCAAAGCTGGAACGTTTTCCCTATAGGATAACATTGGACCCAGAGCCGGCCTTAGGCATAGGCAAACTAGGCAATTGCTTAGGGCATTTGGAATGCCTAGGGGCATCAGCAGCTTCTGCTGATTAAAATGATATGCAGCATGCCCATATTCTGTGTGTGAGTGAGGCTGTATCTGCATATGAAATAGTGTACTCATGGAAATCACTGTAACATAGCATTCCGTATGGTACAGCCACAGTCACACACAGAATATATTCATGCCACATATAATTTTAATCATTCTGAAGCTCCTTTTGTGTGCTGGTCATAACAATGCAAATAAGACGAATTTTCAGCAAAAAATGCACCTAACGTAAGCAGAACTGGCCAGGAGCTGCATGGCCTATTGAGGCAAGATGTATGAGGAAACGTCTATATCCAAGCAGAGGCAGAGTATCCAAGCAGAGGCAGAGGTCACAGTGTTAGCAGCTGTGGGAGTGCTGTGTGCGGGTGGGTTGGTTGTGCAATAGTGTTCGGCATATGTGTAAGGGGCATTATGTGTGTCAATATGTATATGAAGGGCATTAATAAAGGTTGGCATAATGTGTAAGGGTCATTATGGTTATAAGGATATTAATAATGTGTAAGGGGCATTACTGTGTGGTATTATCAGGGGTGCCGAGAGAAAGGGGTAGGGGGTACAAATTACCAGGCCAAAGTCTGATGGAAGGGCCCAGTGGGGGCCACGGGCACCTCCCCTTAAGTGACAGCAGCAGCTGCAGCTCTTCTCTGCCCAGCACACACTGCTTTGTGCTGGATTGCAGTGTGGCCATGGAGGTGCTTAAAATACAATATTTTCTCAGGATTTTTTTCTAAGGGTATAATGTGAATAATGTGAGGAATAATGTATATAAGGTAAAGTGGTACTACTGTGTGATGTAACGTGAATAAGGGACACCATTGCATGATATAATGTGAATAAAGTGGCACTACTGTGTGGCATAATTTGAATTGGGGGTACTATTGGGTGGCCATGCTCCTTCCCAGCAAGAACACACCCCTGTTTCTATTTAAAATATTGCAGGTAGGAGCACCAAAATTATGACTGCTATGATGAGGGTTGATGGTGCTGGGAAAGGGGAGCAGGGTCAGAGGCGGAACTAGTGGCGGTGCTAGGGGGCACCAGCCAAAATCTTGCCTAGGGCATCATTTAGGCTAGGGCCGGCTCTGATTGGACCCGCTAATTCCGACCCCCACCCAGTTCAATGGCTGCCAGTTCCCCCTTCGGCATCACTGAAGCTCGAGGTTGATCTCAGTCGAACTCAAATCGCTGGGCCTTCAATCTGATACCAGGCTGGATCCATATGGGTTAATTGGTTCCAGGGATATTGAGGTTAAACCGTTTTTTTTTTTTTCATTTCTTAAATGTAATTTCATGACTGTTTATGTTCTTTGAGGGCAGATTTCTCTGATACCAAACAGCCCAGTTTCACAAGACCAAAATCATTCGAAGCCAACTCAAAAGTTCTTCAATATGATACTGGTCTCATGTGAATGGGTCAGTTGGTTCCGAAGATATAGCTGGTTGGTTAAAGGGGGTAGTGGTTGTCTCTCCCCCTCACACCAGAAAATGCAGGGACTAGGCTGGTGTATAAGGGGTCAGCCTGGGAATGTCCCTGCATGATCCTGGGACCATATTCCCGGGTAAATCCCTGCATTTTCTGTTGTGAAAGGGGTATTATTTCAAACAGCCGTGACCTGCAGTGCTCTGAATACAGCCGAGCAGCCCCCTGCTCTCTGCCCAGCTGTCAATGACTGTCACACCTGCAGCTTCCGCTACAATTCTTCTCCCCGCTTTCACCTCAGCCCGCCCCCCTTTAATCATGTGGTGCCGGCGCCCGGCGTGCTCCCCCGACGTCACACACAACCACAGCGCGCACAATATTTCAAATGTCCACTCGGCTAGAGGGGACACCGGGAGGGGAGTGGGAGCGTGCTCTGCGCTGTGCTCTGCTCCTCTCCCCATAGAAGCAGCTGCACCACTCTCCATCTCTCCCTGCAGCAGCAGCAAAGGCTCATATAAAAATTTACAGTAAGTGGCACTTTTGGGGGCATTGCTTAAGGGACGCTACAAGTGGCGGTATGTGGGCGCATTACGCATAATGTGTGGCTTAATGTGTAAGGGGCATTACGGTGTGCAGCATCATGTGTAAGCGGCATTATGTGTGCAGCATCATGTGTAATGGGTACTATGGTGTGCGGCATCATGTGTAATGGGTACTATAGTGCCATCAAGCAAGAACCCCATAGCAATGAGCACGTAGGTAAGCAGCACTTCTGTGGCAAATATGTAATGGGCATTACGGTTTGTTATATAGTATGTAATGGGCATCATGATGTGTGGCACAATGTGTAATGGGCATTATGGTGTGTGGCCTTATGTGTAATTGGCATTACGGCGAGTGGCTTTATGTGTAATGGGTATTACGGAGTTTGCTAAAATGCGTAATGGGCATTACTGTGTATGGTCTAAAGTGTAATACCACACCCCTTTTTGTGATGCCACGCCTTCTTCCCATGAGGCCACACCCCTTTTTGCCGCGCGGCTACGCCGCGCAAAGGTCCCTCTACTATTATGTCTAGATCTGGGACCACTCATTACCATAACTCTAGATTCGCCTATGTCTGTCACTGATGGATCTGTGCTGTCATCCCGATCTCTAGCACATTAGCTGCATCAGGCTTATACTGTATAGGGTAGGACACGGGTCAGGGTAATACTTAACTCTGCACTCTCCATTGTCAGGAACATTATAGTTTGTTATGATGCCTAAGTGATTGATATATGTAGATACAGGTGTTGACAGTGGCGGCTGGGCCGGGGGGCAGGTTGCCATGTGCCCCCCCGGGCCGCTTCATCAATTGGTACTGAGGGCTGCCTGGTGGTCCACTATTACTACAGCCTCTGGTCAGCAGCACCGTCCGCGGTTCTAAGAACATGGCCGCCGGCATCCTGCACTGAGGACATATCACAGACAGTACAGGAGGCCACTAGAGGGCGGGCTGTGGGCATGACGAGAGGCCAGAGCACCAGGAAGCAGCGCATCACATGGCACCCTGCTTCCGGCAGCTGGCCTATGCGTCCACTGCACCATCCCCCTGCTAGTGCTGCAGGTCTGAAACAGAGCCTCGGTATCCACCCGGCGGAGTGGTGGAGAGCCCAGCCTCAGGTAATAGCATCTGTACAGGGGGAGAACAGGCCTGTGATATCCTGACTCCTCACCAGTGCCAGATTAAGGTCTAAATGGGCCTGGAGCTCAAATTTATCAAGGGCCTATTATGCGCAATAATAGGGGTTGCGGCCAGCACCTAATAATGTGGGAGGCGATGCCAGTGTTCTGTTTGGGTGGTCTGCTCATGGATGTGTGTCTATTTGTGTAAACACTTTTAACTAATTATATATGCCTGGAAAAGGTAGGGGGTTGGTATAGGAAAAATGCAGGGAGATATATTGGCGGGTGCCCTCCAAAGGTGCACCCGCAGGACGCCGATGTCCTAAGATACTTGCGGGGTGAGGCGGCACTCCAGTCATAAAAAAAATTCTGAAAGCCAAAACTTGGTAGACAACATTTCAGCACCTTTTATGTGGTCACATAAGTTTACCACACCATATACCCCTTATACAAATCATGCAACGCAATAATAACCCCCTTATACTGTACTTGCCTCTTACACATTATGCCACATGGATTGAGGGAAAATTCACACTGACTGAGCCAAAATTCACACTATGGCACACGGATTTAGTCAAAATTCACGTTATGCAACACACAGATTAAGGCAAAATTCACATTTTGCCACATGGATTGAGCCAAAATACACACCATACCAAATGAATTGAGCAAAAATTCACAATATGCTTCAGAAACAGGGACATTGCACGCTAAAGGCATGCATTAAAAATGTACACCACAATGCCCATTACTTGTTAAGCCACACACCATAATGTCCATTACGTATTATGCCAAACACCATAATGCCTATTAAAAATGATGCTACATAAGTGCTGCTTACCTACATGCTCATTGCCAGGGGTTCCATGCTCGTTGCCATGTGGGATTACATGCTCATTTCCAAGGGGGAATACATGCTCTCGGTAACTGGGGGACAGCCATGACCGGGCAAAAATGACAGCCATTGACAGCCGGGCAGATAGCAGGGGGCCGCCCAGCTGTATTCAGAGCACTGCAGGCCCCGGCTATTTGAAATAATACTCCTTTCACACAAGAAAATGCAGGGATTTACCCAGGATTATGGTCCCAGGATTATGCAGGGACATTCCCGGGCTGGCCCTTTTTACACCAACCTAGTCCCTGCTTTTTCTGGTGTGAGGGGGAGAGAAAACCATCCCCCTTTAACCAACCAGCTATGTCTTCGGAACCAACTGACCCATTTACATGAGATCAGTATCATATTGAAGAACATTTGAGTGGGCTTCGAATTATTTTGGTCCCGTGAACTGGGCCGTTTGGGTCCAGAGAAATCTGCCCTCAAACAACATAAACAGCCATGAAATGACATTTCAGAAAGAAAAAAAAAATGTACCCACAATATCTCTGGAACCAATGAACCCATATGGACCAGCCTGGTATCAAATTGAAAGCCCAGTAATTTGGGTTAGACTAAGGTCAACCTCGAGCTTCTGTGATGCCGGAGGCGGAACTGGCAGCCGTTTGAACCGGGTGATGGTCGGGATAAGTGGGTCCCATGTTATACTATGTGGAAAACATTCCATTCCTTTGCCTGGAGGTATCTCCGGTTCCCAGGGGGCTAGCGATGCGTGGCTGGGCTCGTTGGAAAGCCCTGACCCTCAGCTACAAAATGGACTTATTTGGAGAGTGGGCCTGGAGCTGTAGCTCCATCAGGCCCATTGTTAATCCGGCCCTGCTCCTCCCCTGTTATTATGAAGGGGGAGTAGCCTGTGGTGTCCAGTTATAATGTAGGGGCAGCAGCCTGTGGTATTTATTAACAGTTTCTTATATAGCGCATATCCAGTTACTATGCAGGGGGATTAGCCAGTGGTGTCCTGTTATTATGCAGGGGGAGTAGCCTGTGGTGTCCTGTTATTATGAAGGGGGAGCAGCCTGTGGTGTCCAGTTATAATGCAGGGGGAGCAGCCTGTGGTGTCCAGTTATTATGCAGGGGGAGCAGCCTGTGGTGTCCAGTTATTACGCAGGGGGAGCAGCCGGTGTTTCCCAGTTATTATGAAGGGGGAACAGCCGGTAGTGTTCTGCTATTATGCAGGGGGGAGCAGCCTGTGGTGTCCTCCTGTTATTATGCAGGGGGAGCAGCCTGTGGTGTCCTGGTTTATTATTATAGTAGAGGAGCAGTCTGTGGGGTCCTGCTGTTGTTGTTGTTGTTGTTATTATTATTATACAGGGCCAGTACTCTGGTCTTGATCCCCAGGCTAAAGTTTGCCAGCCAGCCCCTGGGTGTTGATTGAAATAGACTTGCCCAGCGCTGTTACTGCACAAGGGATGTGCAGTCAGCCATTAATATGACCACTTTTCTGAAAATGCAACACCCATTTTACGAGACTACACCCACTTTTCCAGGAACACGCGTGCATTAGGATGAGGGAGCCTATGATGAGTGAGGTGAGGACACATGCGAGCGAGTGTATACTTGTACACATCCTTTCGCAGCCCTGCAAACCCCTTTGTAAGATGGGATTTGCAGGGCAGGGGGTGGTGGTTACCTGCTTGCTGGGCTCTAAACACTCGCATCCCAGCGAGCAGGTTTGATCAGGCTCCTAGGCACGGATGTAAAGTTGGACACATTTCGCACTAATATGCAGCTCTAAAAATTCTCCAGAATACATTTTTTTCACAGTTTGCAGAGCGTGGTGCATCTCAGTACTTGTCCAATGATGTATGGGCAAAATATGTACCAGTATCATTGGAATAGAACAGTAGCATGTGTTTCAAGTTCAAGCCAGAAGAAACCATAGTACTGTATATGTGCCTTGTTCTGTAGTGTATCAATTTTGTTTTTTTGTAGGGACAAATTGAAGGGAGACCCAAAACAGAATCGCAAGCATGGATCGCAATTGTACAACTTTGACCATTGCCACATGCCTTTTTGGGAACTGGCAGCACAGGAGTCCCTATCTCAGGTTTTAGAATTTTGGGAAGTATGGTGACAAGAGGAGGGTCCCTCTGTCTTAAGTGACCTGGGCCCCCAAAAGGCTTCAACCAACCCTGCCCCTCACCATTGACTGCATAGACAATTATATTATAAGCACTGAACCTCCTTCCCTGTCCCTCATATGCTTTGGCAAGGCTAAAAGTTATTTGTTCCCACCATTAAAGATTTGTTTTATCTCTTTGACTGTTTCCTCATATCTGTGTCATGCAAAAAATATATATTTACATCGCCCACAACACAAAATAAATCCCATATTTTAAAGCAATTCCAAATTCTGCACCATAGATTACACAGCACCATTTTAGTTTAAACAATTTTGCTTTACAATGTCCACAATTAATGTGTCCCTTTTGCTTTATATTTGTAAGTGGAAAGTGCAGATGTCTGTAGTTTAGGATGTTCCATACATTTTATATGGGATGATAAAAGAAAACACAGCTGCTATTCTGTCACTACAGTATATCAGCACTAGGTCACTCAAAGTAACAATAAACAAAAGGTGATGATGTCACATCTAAGTGTCTTTAATTGGTCATTCCCTCAGGTCATCTCAGGTTTCAAGGAGGTGATTGGAAGGCTTCAGGTCCTTTGTTCACATGCAAGAGGTACAATCAGCAGATCTACAGGTTGGCCTAAATTGTCATGCAGGGGCCGCTTAATACTACAGTATCTCTATATCTTTATTACGTATATATACTTAATATACTTATAAGTAATTATCAATGTGACACCACTTACTGTACATGATCCATTTACTTATATGTAGTTATAGATTGAAGATCAGGTTCCTCGAACATCGTAGGAGAATTATTAACAAGTCCTCAGCAAGTGATGTTTTGCATGACGTCTATACTGTATACATCATTTAGAACATCATCCGTGTGTCCCTAAAGGACTCCAATTAGTGAGTCTAGTACATGTGAAAATCTAAAACATGTGGGGGTGATCAATACAAATCCTCATGCCGTCAAGAGGTGTTTTTGAATTTTTTTAAATGGATTCCCTTTTTCAAAAGGCCTTAATGAATCTCTTGAATTACATGTGGTCATGTGATTAGATTTTCTTGAACTATTAAATATGTCAAAATGTATTAAATATACACTCTATCACAACACAGATATAATTATTTGGGTTAATAATTTATTTAAATTGTGTTGTTCTTTAACACATTACATTTGCCTTCCGTGTTTCATACTACCACTAATCATGTGGTTTCCCCCTTTTTTGTTATTTCTGGCCATCAACTGGAGTTATTGATAGAATTTATAGAAATTATTGATCTTAATTTATCTTTTTATTGAATGATGTCCCTGTTCCCTCTTCTTAATAGTAATATATGTTACACTGTATTGTCAACTATCATTGCTATAGAGCATTGGTCCTCAAACTGCGGCCCTCCAGATGTTGTGAAACCACAAATCCCAGCATGCTTTGCCACAGTTTTAACACTCCCTTATAGCAAAACTGTGGCAAGGCAAGCTGGGATTTGTAGTTTCACAACATCTGGAGGGCCACAGTTTGAGGACCCATGCTATAGAGTATTTTACATATTAATACCTGTGTGCACCGTCCTTATCTGCACATTATTATTCTTACAATCATCCATGTGTCCCACACGTCCGCATTCCAGACATCGGAAGTATACGGATGTAGTTCCGCATATCGCTGGTTGTCAGAACCTTTATGACACTTCCGGCTACCACCGGGTCATCACTAATACACTTATGGCCGATTCAGCCCTGTTCATCTGGGTCCGAATTAAGCCTCATTTTTGATGGTTGGAGTCTGCGCATGTGCATGTAACAATAACAACAGTGTTTAGCAGTGAAACGTGTTTGTGGATCCTCAGGAACCTTCCTCAAGGACCTTATTACTTACCAGCTACAGTACATTCTCTGGATCACCCAGACTGTCTTCCTATTGTAGTTCTCCCCATGTACTGTACACCTGGATGATAATGTCGCATGACTAAAGAGGACTTTGCACAATTGGAACTCTATTCCAGATTCCTTTCCTCCAGCGGGGACCAGTGTGATATTCCATCTTGGGGAAGTAGGCCCAAGAGCCATATAAATGCTGTTGGTGTTTACAACCTATATGAATCACGTCAGCCATTTAAAATGCTATTCAGGTTTTATTTCATAATTATACGAGGTCCTTACTCCATCAAATAAATTGTTACAATATATAAATTCACTCTGTACCAATGTTTCCATGGAACATAGCTGCTTTTATGGTCATTATTTACAAACTTCATACAGAATTTAGAATCAATTTACCTATTGACTTTTTATTTTTTGGTTGCGCTTATACATACAAGTCCAGATTAAATTCAACTGAGATCATTTTCCTGACGTCTGGAACGTCTGTATCCACTTTATGTCTCCATCAAGGATGAAAGACGTGGTATCTAAGGTTATTAAATGTCTCTTTGCATCCTATTTAGAAATATAAATGGCATAATATATACATTGTGCAGGAGGCTGGAGCAGGGGAACACCCAGTGTTTTATGTGAGAGCCCATACAAACTCTGGGCGTACCGCTGCGAACACAGGTGTGTCAATGCCTGCTAGGGGCAGGTGGCTGACGTCACATGACAACAGCACCCTCCCTGAATTCAGCCATTTCCGGACAAGATAAATGTCAGTTTAGACTGACTTATATGCGGATGGGAAAAAAAATCATTCGATGGTCAGTGACCATCAAATGATTCTTCGCCCGAGTGGTTGCATGCAAGGGGATGTCTACGCGTTCACATTCCCTTGCATGCAAATGAAGGGATTTGTGCAGTGGGGGTGTTCGGTCAGCGGTGTTTACATGTTTGCTTGGCTGCGAACATACGCAGTGTCAGGTGTCCGGAATTGGCAGATGCCCGATGCATGGACTCCAGCAGGTCCCGGGCATCAGGGTCCTCAAGGCTGAGTACTAATGGCTTTATACAGTATATAGCAGCTGAGACTGCACACAGAACACATAGGAGTAAGGCTGCAATTACACAGACTCACCAGAGGTGGCTCGTAATAGCAAAACAAGTGCTATTGGTTGCCAATCTTAAAAAACATGAACAATCAGAAGCACAACTGTACCACCAAATACTGTAAATGATCCTATGGTCATATCTCTCAACATGACCATTCTATACCCATGGTTAAAATTGCTATGTGACCATATCAACCAACCACAACAACCTTGGCAATCTGATGGACCATTATGTAATAGATAACACCTAAGGAGCCCATAGACGCTCCGTTGCGTCCGGCTCCGTTTTGTACTATGCGATGCGCGCTCCCGCGCATCACATAGTACGGTACAAAAAGTATGTGCTGCACATACTTTTTGTACTAGGTACACATCGTATCGGATCGCAGTGCATGCACACTGCATGCACTAGGGATGCGATCCGATGTGTACTTTAAAATTACAGAACGGACCGAAAAAACGGACCGTGTATGGGGGGCACTAGCCTTGTACAGAAATGCCTATTTCCTTATAGATTGTAAGTTTGTGAGCAGGGCCCTCCTACTTCTATTACTGTCTGGTAGGGGCATGCACGGGACACCTTTCCTTGGTGCTTGAGTCTGGCCTGATAGTACTGTATGTCATTCATATGAGTATGTGTATGCACATTTTCTGTACAGCAACATGGTTTTGTCCAATTGAGAACAAATTTGTCCTGTGATTAGGTCTGAATAACCCCCATAGTCAGGTAAACATTGGTTGCTGCCAGATAAAGCAAAAGATCGACACAAGCAACACAAGAAAAGGTCAACATGGAAAACGGTCTGCGCCCCCCCCCCCCAGCTTGTCTATTCATAAAAAATCCTATTGGTTATTGTGTGCGTGAGATAATTCAGGGATAGTGGGTCGACAATGTCTAGGTTGACAGTCGCTAGGTCGACCACTAATGGTCAACAGTAACTAGGTCGACACCTATAAATGCTCTCCATACACTAGGTCGACATTGACACAAGCAAAAGGTCAACATTGGCATGGTCAACACTGAAAAGGTTGGTTTTTCACAGTTTTCAACCCAGGGTATGTCGCTCATTTATTGGTGTTGAACTCATCATTGCCGACCATTAGTGCTCAACCTTGTGACTTTCCACCTAGACATTGTCGGCCCAGGGACCGGATACCGTTTGAAAGAACATCAGTACCTTTTTATCAATATAATAATTCAAACTGTAGGCAACCTAGCGTCATAAATAACATAGCATTGCCAAATGCTGACATGGAACATAACATTTTTGCCAAAGATAAGAAAATGCATTTCTAATAATGTTTCATTTCTAAGGGAGTTGTCAAAATGTCTGTCTGTAGAATAGTTCATGTAAGCTCTAGTAATTCATGTAACTTGCCACTTATATATATGCTCCAGTCATGATAGTATTTCCCAATGAAAGCAGACTGACTGGAAAAATAAACATCTTTCAATGCCCCTGTGAGGTAAAGGAAGGTTAAAGTTCAATTTGGAAAACAAATAAGAAATATTGAGCGAAAATAGCATTGCGACCTGGAATTTTAGGGTCAGGCAAATTTACAAAAAGTAGCTTTTGTGAGAAGTTCATCCACTTTAGTAATGGAAAAGTCCCATCCGTCAATAGATTTTCTCGGAGTGACTCACGGCTCTGTTTGAGCTCTGCTGTTGGTTTAGTTGCTGTCACATGACATCATCTTAGGCTTGCTTCTATTGTCTGTGATATTACACAGGGCAAGCAAGGAAAATGCAGGCCTTTCATACGTTATCACCCCTGCCAACGTCTATTCCACTGGCATCATTCCTTCTATTTGCCAGAACTGTGATGTAAAAGCTTGAGGCTGATCTAGCAACAGTTATTCAATATACTGTAGCTATCTAACTGCTGTCTGTGAGTCTCAATACTGCAACCTCCAGGTGAAGGATAAAATATTGCTGCAATGAGTTGCCAAGATCCCCCTTCCCATAGTCGACCTAATGCTTGTGTCGACCGTTCAACCCTGTCAACCTTAGCCATGTCAACATATTTAATGTGTTGACTAAAAAATGTTGACCTTCAGGCGTCGACATAATGAATAGCGACCTGATGAGGGTCGATAGAATGACCCACACCCAGTTATACTAATTTACAATTGACCTGGAACAAGTTTGGTAAGCAGCCTTTAAAGCAGATTGAGTGTGGGAAAAGTGTGTTCCAGCGTTTGCAAACAGCTGCCCCTTTCAGACCACACTTTTTACCATTATTTTGCCGCTTTTTTACCGTTTTAAAATGATAATTTGTGCAGTCTGAAAGGTGCAGAGTGAATTTACCGGTTCTATTGAACTGGTATTTCTAAATGGTAATAAAGGAGGGTCCTACCCGTTTCAGACTCGTTTTTTTTCATCCACTGTTTTCTATGGGTTAAAACGGGTTCAGTGTTGTGAAGGAACAAAGGGGGTTATTCCAGTTCACTCTTTCTGACAAAATTCTTCTTAGATGGACAAAACCATGTGCACTGCAGGTGGGGCAGATGTTACTTGTGCAGAGAGAATTAGATTTGGGTGGGGTTTTACTTCAAAGTGAGATCTATATTACAGTGTAAAAATAAAGCAGCCTGTATTTACCCTGCACAGAAACAAAATAACTCACCCAAATGTAACTCTTTCTGCACATTTTACATCTGCACCCCTGCAGTGCACATGGTTTTGTCCATCTAAGAAGGATTTTGTCAGAAAGAGTGAACTAGAATAAGGCCCAAAAACTGCATTGAAATACCGTTTAAGGACAAAAACTGCACTGAAATACAGTTTAAAGGCATGCAGTGTGAAAGGGGATTTAGCTGGCAGACCCATTTTTAGAAACGTTTTAAAATACCTGGTCAAAGCCAGTTTTGCAGTCTGAAAGCAGCATAAGACATATCTGCATAGAGAGTACCTGGAACCTGGTGCAGATCCACACAGATTATGATAATGACTATATGCACTAGCTGTCCACTTCTGATTGGCTGTTAGCAGACACACCTATTCAGCTGTTCATATGTAACTGGTAAAGAGGCCGATATATGCATATGATTTAGCAAGGAATAGCTATGTTATGTTAATGTGTGTCTTTTTGGAACTCACCTTTCACATATGTGTTTGTCCGAATGAGCAAAAGTCCCTTTACGTAATACTAGCGACCCACTCCAGTTTTTTTTTCTATGAGTTATTCGATCTTTTGTAATTTTTTGTGATAGCTGCTTCATACAAACAACTTGCTGCTGTGAAGTTTTGTATCCTTTTGGGGGGGAAAGCAGCAGAGATGGCAGGGCCGAAACTCAGTGTTTCGGCGCCCGGGGCGGCAGTCATTTGGTCGCCCCCCCCCCCCACACACACACCAAATGACTGCCTTGGGGACAGGCAGCGGGGGTCCGGGGACTGGAGTAGGTTAACTCCGGCTCCTATCGCTGCCGAAGCAGATTTTGAAAAGACTTGCTGGACGCTGATTGGCTGAATTCAGCCAATCAGCGTCCGGCAAGTCTTTTCAAAATCATCAGCGCTTCCTGCCGCCAGGCAAATAGCGCTAGGAGACGGAGTGACGAGTGAGTGAAAGCTGCCACTACACCAGTCCCTGGACCCCCGCTGCCAACATACCTGTGTGCAGCCAGCGGGGGTAGGCAGCGTCTAGGGGTCCACGGACTGGAGTAGCAGCAGCCTTCACTCACTCTGTCTCCTAGCGCTATCTGCCTGGTGGCGGGAAGCGCTGATGACTTTCAAAAGACTTGCCGGACGCTGATTGGCTGAATTCAGCCAATCAGCGTCCGGTAAGTTTTTTCAAAATCTGCGTCCTGCCCACCGCCCGGCAGCGCTAGGAGCCAGAGTTAACCCACCAGTACCCGGACCCCCGCTGCCCGTCCCTGGGACCCCGCTGCCCGTCCCCGGACCCGCTGCCTCATGGAGTTGCCTAGAATTTTGTTATAATGTTTTGAAAAGGTTTCATTCCGATTTGAGAAAAAACAAAACATCCTGATTTGTGGCAAACAGGTGGCTGTTTTTTCCATAATAACAATACATCTGCCCACACAATGCTGAGTGTTAAGCATTTTTTAACCAAAAACAAAATAACACCTTTGCTTCATCCACCGTATTCACCCTATCTCGCCTCATGCAACTTTTTTTATTTCCTCGGATGAAAAGAGACCTTAAAGGAAAATGTTTTACTGATAATGATGAGGTGAAACAAAAAACTGCAATAGTAATAAAAGCATCAACAATGATGAGGTTAAAAAAATGTTTTTAAACAATGGTAAAAAACATTTGGATAAATGTACACATAAATACACAATTTTTTATAAATGAAGTTCTGTTCCTTTTGTGTGCCCTCTCATATATTTAAATGATTATGCAGCGTAAGCCATTAACCCCTTCCCGACATTTGACGTACATTTACGTCATGGCCGGGATGTACTTCCCGACGCATGGCATAAATGTACGTCATGACTTTAAACTGTCACCGCGTCTATAGACGCGGTGACAGAGGGACGATGGCTGCTGTCCCTGACAGCAGACATCTTCCCTTGTAGCCCAGGGGGGGCAGCGATGCCCCCCCCCCCCATCGGCGATCGCTGCGATTGGCTGTTCAAATGTGAACAGCCAATTGCAGCATTTTCTGTGTTCTGTGTATAATTTTGTCTCTGCTGGCCCCTAGTGTCCAAAAAAATTAAAAGGAGGTTGAAATAATGAAGGTAAAATAAAGTAGACATATGGTCTTTGTTAGTTATTAACTATTTTGAGTGGTATGATTATTTGTCTCACAAGCAGAAAATGTAACATTTTGCAAATTGCAAAATGTTCAATTTTTTTACGACATTTTGGTATTTTTCACAAAAAAAAACAGACTGTATCGACCAAAATTTACCACTAACTTAAAGTACAATGTGTCACGAGAAAACAATCTCAAAATCACTGGGATAAGTAAAAGCAATAAAAAGTTATCCCCACATAAAGTGATACATGTCAGATTTGAAAAAAAGGGCTCTGTCAGGAAGGCAAAAACAGGCTGCGGCGGTAAGGGGTTAAAGAACTTGGACAGCTAATATTTAGTTGAATTTCTCCACTAAAAATCTCACTGCTTGTCTCCCCTTCATCATACTGTAGATTAATGTTTCATATACAGTACCTGAACCTTTTTTTAAAAGTAGAAGAATTGTGAAAAACAAAATCTGTCCAGTGGTTTTCATCAGTGGCGTAACTCTAAATTTAGCTTCTCCCTGCAAAAGTTTGTGTATACCCAGCAGCCAATAGGCTCTGTGTATACTGTCACCAATGCGAGCGCAGCCGCCGGCCTGTGACTCCTTGCTGCTGCAGCAGCAGCTTAGCCTCTTTTTAGTGAGTGTGCCCAGCGCCCCGCAGACACTGTGGGCACTAGGCTCCCCCAAGCCACCATGTGGTCTGCGGCACCATAGTTACGACGCTTGTTTTCGAGAACAAACTAACAAACCTCTAATAGGGACTTTATTTTGTACAGATACGATACATAATCTTATCTAGCAAAATTAAACCTTGTTTTGGTATGTAAGTGCAAAAGGTGAGGAAGTGAGACACATAAGCCTCACTTCCTCACCATGCCTTCCGTGATCCCATCAAATGACTTTCGTGATCCCGGGTCAACTCCAGGCATGCAGTTGTGCAAATGCAGTCATGTGACATCACAAAACTGCAGATGCACAGGAAAGAACTTTTGCATGGTCATAATTTGTCTTCTCAGTGTATATGTAACATACATGAAACTTGATCTACAGTGTTTCTTCCATTATAAACAACTGATGAATACAGTCATAACCCAAGTGCATAAAGTTGGAGACTAGTTATTAAACAACTTTCCTATTACACAAGAGTATGATGTGAATTATATCACACAGAGCGAGAGCTCTGAATCTTTACTAGCCAAGGCTTGTCTGCTGAATGTCCAAACAGACAGACCCTAGCCTAGGGTCATGCTACAGGCATTTCAGAAGTAAGATGTTTTTGTCTAGGTAGAATACATTGATATAATGTCCTGTGATATATTATTAATACCTCATCTAGAATATTAATACTTTAGTAGATGCTCAGATTGGTGTATTTGCAGCTCCATAAAACATTGTCTTGATCAGAAAACTGAAGAAGAGAAAACTTTTACTGTTAGGGGTGTGCACGGTCCTTGTTTTCCAGTTTGGTTTTTGGTTTTGGACAGGCCCACTAACAGGGGGGTTCTGTGGGGACTCCAGTCCCGGGCCCAGACAAACCTGAGGGCCCATACTTCTCCTATACAGCAATCTCTGTCCCACACTGCACACCAGGCTTGCGGGCCATCTAAAAACAGGAAGAGTGGTCCCCTTGGCCAGCGCACACACCACAGCAGTGCAGGCAGTAAGCAACCCTTTCATAGAAGAAGCGGCTGTGCAGCACACAATGCCCGCCACGATGAAGCAGCTAGAGAGCAAGAGGGCAAGAGAGTATACTGCGGCCAGCCCCGGCCAGCCTGTACCATGGCATAAAGACTTGGAGGAGAGGCTCTTCCATTCTCTCTCCTCCCCTCTCTGTTCCGGCTGCATGGAGATAAGGGGGTCACTGGCCGGGAGCTGCTGCAGCCCGGATCACCATGCAGTGCCCCATTCTGGGACGGCAGGCATCAGTACCTAGACAGGAGATGGCCAGAAACAAATGGAAGATGCGGCTGCAAAGCGGTTAGTACAAGGCTGCTGTGTGTATTTCTTACTATAGCCCCACCCACATTATCCATAGCTCCAGCTATTTTGTCAGTCCTGGCCCCAGAATATGTGATGGCGGCCCTGGTTTTGGATCTGTGTCTCCCTCCGGTTTTGGATCTGTATTTGGTTTTGCCAAAACCACCCTTGTTGGGTTTGGATCTGTATTATTAAAAACCATAAAAAATGCTAAAATCACAGAATTCTTACCTGCTTTTGTTCGTACAGTGCTCTTAACCTCAATAACATTAATTTCCACAAATTTCCAGTCGATTTTGGCCACCTCGCATCTCACAATATTGTTTGTAATTTTTCACCAATATTGGCCAAAGGTGGCAGTTAGTTGGATGGTTCTGATACTAAGTGACAGAACAGCGCCATAAATACACAGCACATTACTCATTACTCAACACAGTGTTGTCCATTTGTCACAGTACACCTCAGATACAGAGAGGGTAACATCTTGCATTTAAAAAAAAAACATTTTTTTAATGAGTGCACAGCAGAGATCATGAACAGGGCAGTTAAGGTGGCCCTCTAGAGCCTGATGGGACCCAGAGGTCCCTTATGTAACCTACCAATGGTAAATTGTATGATACGTGGTCATTTTTTTTTGTCCAACACAGAAACAAACTGCGTGTGAGCTGCAATCAGGGAACTTGGGGGGAGCCATGATCAGGTGAGTAGGGAGAAGTGAGCTGTGATACTGGGAATGGGTTGGCATGTGTCAAAATCTTATACTGTGGAAATCCAGAGCATGGGGAGGCGATTGGAGTGTGAAAGTTGGACCTGGAGGTGAGGGGTATATTGAGGTAAGGTGACTTGCCAACAGTGACGTCTTTGGGGAATTGCATTCCATCAGGGAGATCCCTCTTCACAGTCCTCCCATGATGAGAGTTCAGAGAAAGCATGTTCTCTGATTGGAGAAGCTCTGCACATGCTCTTCTGACTCATGTGCTCCGCTGCAGGGGCTACGTTAGAGCATTTTAGGCATCCAGGTAGGAGGTGGTGTCAAATTTTACACCTAAGTCACCATCATGTGAGTCTGGCAGCAGAGCCACAGATCATGTTTATGCGAGAGCGACTTTTACCACAGATCACTGTGGACTGCAGATAGAGGGTATTAAGTGAATAAGGGGTTTTACTGCATGGTGTAATGTGTTTAAAGGGTACTGTCTTAATGTGTAGTGTAAAACTTGAGACACCACATAAATAAAATGTAATACTAAAACGGTACTAATGTGCGTTGTGATGGAAAGAAAGTTAGACTAATGGGTGGTGTAATGTGAATTGGATGTACAATTGTATGGAAACACCCCTTTCCCACAAGACAGCCCCCTCATTTTTTAGGTGCCTGCTGTCCACATTTAACATTTGGGTGCAAAGAGGAACCAATACTCCTCCAGGCTCAGGGCACCAACATGTCTCGTTATGGATCTGTATCTCAGTGACCATTGTATAGTAAAGAGAACATCATAGTGACTGCCATATAATAGGGAGAGCATTAGCGATTGCTATATAATACAGAATCAGTGATTGCCATATAATACAGACAGAATTAGTGATTGCCATATAATACAGACAGAATTAGTGATTGCCATATAATACAATGATCATCAGTTACTGCTATTATGTATAATCTACAGAGTATAAAAGTGACTGCTGTATAAAATAGAAAACAAAAAAGTAATTTATAATCATTACCATCATAATTCTCCATGTCAATTAGCCTGAACATTATGATGTATATTAGGTGTGGCATGGCTCAGCCAATAGCATACTTTATTGGTATATTATTTGATGTCTTTATATGATTTTCTTTGAGGATGTATTTAATAACCATGGGTGTACTGGTTATCAATCTGCATATACAAAAGCTATATTTAGCAAATATTTAATGCTCTGTCCTACTCATCCTTCTTGTTTGCATTTGCACTGCCAGTGTGCATAAAATTTTTAAGCATCATTTCACACTTGTTTACATCCCAATGCCAACCTTGCTGGTTCCACATACTGGAAGGAGAGGTGGCACATGAGGGACGAAATGCTGGAAGGGAGGTAGGAAAATTAGGAAATACATGCAGGATGGGGGTTGGCCATTGATGGAAGACATGCTGGATGGGGGGTGGCACATGAGGGAACATACACTAGATGGTGGGGTGGCCCATGAGGGAAGACACACTGGATGGGGGATGGCACATGAGGGAAGACACTCTGGATGGGGACATAAATGAAGAAACGCTGGCTATGGGGGGCAAATGGTTGAACACATGATGGATGGGGAATGGAACTTGAGGGAAGACACCCTGGATGGAGGGGTGGCACATGCTGGATGGGTGGGCACATGATGGAAGACAAGCTGAATGAGGGATACACATGAGGATTAAGCAGTGACAGGTGGAGAGCTCTGCCAGGAATAACAATAAATACAAAAGATAATGAGCGCTGATTAGGATATTCTACACTGCAGCTGTACCAAAAGGGGAAATTACCTAAACCCCTTAAAGTAGATCAAGGAAAAAGAAAAGAAGGAATATGGTACAGCGCTGTGTTGAATATAAATGTAATTTATTTAAAAAGTATACAATTTCATGGCCACAATAGACAGACAAGACTCACAATACATATAGATCTGTTAGTCCGTTCCCATCTCAACCCAACTGGTTAGTAATTTGCTGCATGCATGCCAGCATTTATTGGTTGTATATCCAAAGCTTAGTGTGATTATAGCTTGAAAGTTAGTTTTTGTTATGCACATGCAAAAATATATAAAGTAAACTTAGATTTGTCACCAGTCTTTGAGGCAGGGATGGGGTGTTTCCTTAGGCTTCTTTTCAGAACCCACGATATTGTCTCCGACCGTTGGTACAATCCTTATTATGCGGTCATATCAAAGAGCAGGTTGGTGTCTGGTTGTAGCCAAAAAGATGTCCCCTCAAACCTCTACGCGTTTCTCCGCCTCGACACTCGTATCAGCGGCTTCCTCAGGAGTGGAATGGTGCTGTTAGGTGACTTCCGCCTTTTATGACGGATTTTCGTAATCTGCGCATGCGCCCGCTGTGCGGGTCAAGCCTCTGTTTCATTTCAGTCCTTATTGCCGCGTTACTTGCGGCTCTCTCGTGTCGCGTCATTTCCAGCCACGTCATCACGGCTATAGCCGCTTATCATACACACGTAGCCAGCCTTTATTTACGCAGCATTTACTTCCTTGTATCCCCACGGTTGTCACGGTAACGGGATTTGTCCGTATTACACCGTGATCTCCATAGGTGGGTATATTCTCCGTTTTATAAGGAGATAAACATCGCAGATATGTTGTTTATTATTTGAATCACCAATCAGTCCATTCATGGTGGGGAATTTTAACATTTAACATATAACACATAACATATATTAAAAAAGCATACTCAAACATTATTATCTTTTAAATAGAGCGAGATATGACCATAATTCAATTTCATCTAATAGATTCCAAAGGGCAACTTTAAGCATGAAAATACGTTAATCAATATACATCATTTCCTCCATCCATATATTCATGGGGAGAATATACATAGACATTGATAAAGTGCAAAAGATAAATGGATCAGTCGATCGATAAATCGACAGTTTATCGAGTTTGAATTAAAAGATACACAAACAGAATCAAGTTTTATATACCTATTCTGTGTACATAAAATTTATTTCATAAAACTAAAACAGAGATAAACTTAAAACAAGCTAAAAAATAATAAAGTGAAGAAAGAGCGAGAGATTCTTCTATTTCATGATATAGATTTAGTTCTTTATTTTCTATTAATTCGTATATTATTTTAAACTAAAAGAGTGAAAATTTTATCGGAACTATGTATTTAATGGGTACTTAATTTACATTATTTCATAACTTCCTTATCCTCCCTCTTTCTTCCCTCCCCCCACCCCTCCCACCCCCAAAAACATGT
Organism: Crinia signifera; assembly: GCF_055691185.1. NCBI lineage: Eukaryota > Metazoa > Chordata > Amphibia > Anura > Myobatrachidae > Crinia > Crinia signifera. The sequence continues at coordinate 43,913,655 of NC_139228.1, read as the reverse complement.
GTCCCCACCCACCCCTCCCCCTGGCCCGCAGAGTAGAGACAGCAGTAGATGTTTTAGATATTATTTAACTCTATCGTGTCATTTAGACCTTTCGGCACCATAGTATTGAGGCGAAAGATCCAATAGGCTTCTCTGCCACATAGCCTATTGAACCTGTCGCCCCCCCTACTGGTGCTTACCACTTGTTCAATAGCTTTAACCTCTACATTTCTAAGTGAGGTTCCTTGACAGCTTAAGACATGTCTAGAGAGGGGGTGGTTTTTAAGGCCACCCAGAATGTTACGCCTATGTTCAAGATACCTAACGTTTAGACAGCGTATGGTGCGACCTACATACTGCAGGCCGCACCCACATTCAATAACATAAATAATAAACGTCGTTCTGCAATTCAGAAAACTCTTAATTTGAAACACTTCACCCGTTGTAAATGATTTGAAGTCTACACTTTTCTTTTGCTTTAATCCTACACATGTCATGCATTTATGGTTTCCACATTTGTGGAACCCAAGTGGTTTCTCAGGGATCCAATTACCAGGGTTGCTTTTTAAGCTAGTTTCTTTATTTTTAATTTCAAAGTGGCTATGAACCAACTGGTTTTTTAGATTCTGGCCTTTTCTAAAGATAATTCCCCCATTGGGTTCGACAATGTCCTTTAGCAGTTCATCCTGTAGCAATAATGTTGTATTGTTTTTTATTATATTTTTAATCTCTCGAGAGCATTCATTGAATTGTGTTACGAATTGAGTTGTTCTATTCTTTTGATCCTGTTTCCTAATTTTAGGTCTTGTGACTGCATTCAGTAGAGTTGTTCTTTCTATTACTTCAACCTTTTCTGTTGCTTTTTGAATTATTTCAGGTGGGTATTTTTGTTCTTTGAAGGAGGAAATAATCCCCTTAGCCTGCCTCTGATAGGACTCATTTGTGGAACAGTTTCTTTTGACACGAATAAGTTGCCCCTTAGGTATATTATCCTTCCAAACTTTGTTGTGGGCACTTTCATAGTCTAGGTATCTATTTTGATCTACCTGTTTCTGATATGTCTCCGTCTCTAGTTTGCCATTTCTAACAGATAGCGCTATGTCCAAAAAATTAATTTGTGTTAAACTGTGAGTGCTCGTGAATTTTAAACCAAAATTATTATTATTTAAACTATCAGTGAAAACTTGTAGACTACTAATATCCCCTTTCCAAATAATAAATAAATCATCAATAAATCTGCCATAGAGGACCAGGTCCGCCCCGAACCCCCCTCCCCACACATGTTGGTCCTCAAAGGACCCCATGTATAGGTTGGCGAAGCTCGGAGCGAACCTGGTCCCCATGGCAGTCCCCCGTGTCTGTAAATAATAACGTGAGTTAAACAAAAAATAATTGTGTTTTAATATAAAATTAATAGAATGTGAGATTAAGCCACGCAGTGATTCTGAGAGGTCGGTGTTATTTCTCAAATAATGCTCCATCACTTTTACTCCCTGATCTTGTGGGATATTAGAATATAGTGCTTCAACATCGCACGTAAGGAGGATGTAATCATCTCTCCATTCCACCTGATTTATCATGTTCAGAAAGTGTTTGGTATCACGAATATAAGATCTCAGTTTCACCACGTGGCTTTGTAAATAATAATCTACAAAAAGTGACAAATTATTAGTGAGGGACCCTACACCAGAAATAATTGGTCGCCCAGGTGGATTGTGAAGTGTTTTGTGAATTTTAGGTAAAAAATAAAAAGTGGGGGTGATGGGATGTGCAATGTAAAGAAAATTAAAAATATCCTTGGAAATAGCGCCATCCTCCATGGCCTGCTCAAGCATTCCTTTGAGTTCCCTCTGATATAGGGCGGTGGGATTGCCGTCAAGGACACTGTAAAACTCTCTATCATTTAACTGTCTGTAAGATTCTTTAATATAGTCAACAGTGTCCATGATAACAATCCCACCGCCCTTGTCAGCCGGTTTTATTGTCACACTATTATCATTATATAGACATCGTAGTGCTTTTCTCTCCCCTCCTTTTAAATTGTCCTTCCAGATTCTGTCCTTCCTTTTTCCGTTTTTTTCACACATGGACTTAAATTGTTCCAATGTTGTTTTATAAAAACATTCGACATGAGGCCCTTTGTACTGAAGGGGGTAGAATTCTGATTTGTTTCTAAATTTCTTTTCCCTCTGTATATCAAATATTTTAAGCTGATCACTATTGGAAGATTCCTCCTCTAGTGATTCAAGGATCTCAATCATATCATCATCCTCTTTATTCAGTACAATAGGGTCTGCTGTCAGATGGTTATTTTTCAGAGCCTTCATTGCGAAGAATCTCTTCCTGCTAAGGGTTCTGACATATCGATTTAAATCAACAAACAATTTGAACAGGTCTGGTTTAGATTTTGGGGCAAAGTTAAGGCCTCTTTCTAATAATTTCAATTCATTTTCAGTTAAAGTTTTAGAAGAAATATTAAAAATACCCTTCCCTAAGGATTTTTTCTCATGCAACGATTTTTTGCGAATCTGTATTCTACTCCCTCCTCTGTTTCCTCTCTTTCTTTTCCCCTTGGTCTTTTTTGGGGTGTCTTTCCTGGGGATCTTGGGCCTGTTGCCCCCCCTAAAAAATGAGGGTTACTTCTAGGTGAATCCCATTCCTCTTCTGTTTCAGAGGGAATTCTAACAGTTTTTCTATATTTATTTTGAGGTGATGAATACTCTCTTAGTACTTCAAATCTGTTTTTATGACTGAAATCTCTTTCCCGTCTATAGGGTGAATCATTTCCATTATAGAAATTATTTCTTGTGTCTCTTTTATAGTTTCTATCTTTATATGCTGGTTTGTCATAGTTATTATATTTACTGAATTGTACCCTTCTCTCTGGTCTATTTTCGAAGAAGTGTTGATTTTCCTTTTGATAATGTGGCTTTCTCTCGTTTGATGATATCCCCCTAAAATTTCCCTGCTGTCTCCCCCCCTATTATAATTATGAATTTCTCCCTTTTCGTAATCCTTAGCATCTCTCTCCATTTTAGACTCCTTTTTTGAAATTAGCTCCTGCTCAAACTCTTTAATGTTATTGTTAACCTGGATATCTCTATCCTTATAATCCTGTGTCTTTTCGAATCCCTTTAATAGGGTATAGGTCTCCTCGATCTCTTTTTGTATCTCGTGAACTTTTTGTTCTCTATATTTTATTAATAATTTCGGTACTTATGTAGTATCTGGGCTGCCGATTTTTTGATTGTATGCCTTAAGTTAAGGCATACAATCAGATGCGATGCGATGCGATATCGCATCGCATACGATACGATGCGATGCGATGCGATGACCCGATTTTTCCATAGGATTCAATGTTAAAATGGACTGAGTCCATTTTAACATGGAATTCAATGGGAAAAAGGGGTCCTTTTCATACCCCTACTATCCAAGTGGGCATGGAGTTGGATATAAACCTGTGGCGAGCGTAGCGAGCCACCGAGCCCGAAGCGTGGCGAGCGAAGCGAGCCCCGCGAGGGGACGGTATTCTGTGTCCCCTCGCGGGGCTCGCTACGCTCGCCACGCTTCGGGCTCGGTGGCTCGCTACGCTCGCCACAGGTTTATATCCAACTCCATGCCCACTTGGATAGTAGGGGTATGAAAAGGACCCCTTTTTCCCATTGAATTCCATGTTAAAATGGACTCAGTCCATTTTAACATTGAATCCTATGGAAAAATCAGGTCCATCGCATCGCATCGCATCGCATCGCATGCGATTTGGTTGGGTGCGATGCGATGCGATGGACCCGATTTCAAAATCGGCAGCCCAGTTACTACATAAGTACCATAATTTCATTAGGTCCTTTGAGCAAGAGTCTAAGATTCCATTCCAATCTCTACTAAAAACATCATCCTCTTTAAAAGTAGAGGATTTTAAAATCCTTAAACCTCTTGGTATTAGTTGTGCATCTAAATATCTTTGTAAGGATACCTGGTCCCACCAATGTCTAGTCTCTGACATGCATAGATTCTCCAATTTATTGAACAATCCATGCATGTCAGCATTGCCTTCATTCGGCATCTGTGCATCTCTCTTAAATCCATTTTTCAGATAAGAGCTCCTTCTCTCCATTCTCTCAGACATACACAATAAAGTTGTCATATCTCGCTCTATTAGTAATCCGCAGCTCAAATATCAGGTAATTTAGAACAACCCAACAGGAACAAAGAATACAAAAGATAATGAGCGCTGATTAGGATATTCTACACTGCAGCTGTACCAAAAGGGGAAATTACCTAAACCCCTTAAAGTAGATCAAGCAAAAAGAAAAGAAGGAATATGGTACAGCGCTGTGTTGAATATAAATGTAATTTATTTAAAAAGTATACAATTTCATGGCCACAATAGACAGACAAGACTCACAATACATATAGATCTGTTAGTCCGTTCCCATCTCAACCCAACTGGTTAGTAATTTGCTGCATGCATGCCAGCATTTATTGGTTGTATATCCAAAGCTTAGTGTGATTATAGCTTGAAAGTTAGTTTTTGTTATGCACATGCAAAAATATATAAAGTAAACTTAGATTTGTCACCAGTCTTTGAGGCAGGGATGGGGTGTTTCCTTAGGCTTCTTTTCAGAACCCACGATATTGTCTCCGACCGTTGGTACAATCCTTATTATGCGGTCATATCAAAGAGCAGGTTGGTGTCTGGTTGTAGCCAAAAAGATGTCCCCTCAAACCTCTACGCGTTTCTCCGCCTCGACACTCGTATCAGCGGCTTCCTCAGGAGTGGAATGGTGCTGTTAGGTGACTTCCGCCTTTTATGACGGATTTTCGTAATCTGCGCATGTGCCCGCTGTGCGGGTCAAGCCTCTGTTTCATTTCAGTCCTTATTGCCGCGTTACTTGCGGCTCTCTCGTGTCGCGTCATTTCCAGCCACGTCATCACGGCTATAGCCGCTTATCATACACACGTAGCCAGCCTTTATTTACGCAGCATTTACTTCCTTGTATCCCCACGGTTGTCACGGTAACGGGATTTGTCCGTATTACACCGTGATCTCCATAGGTGGGTATATTCTCCGTTTTATAAGGAGATAAACATCGCAGATATGTTGTTTATTATTTGAATCACCAATCAGTCCATTCATGGTGGGGAATTTTAACATTTAACATATAACACATAACATATATTAAAAAAGCATACTCAAACATTATTATCTTTTAAATAGAGCGAGATATGACCATAATTCAATTTCATCTAATAGATTCCAAAGGGCAACTTTAAGCATGAAAATACGTTAATCAATATACATCATTTCCTCCATCCATATATTCATGGGGAGAATATACATAGACATTGATAAAGTGCAAAAGATAAATGGATCAGTCGATCGATAAATCGACAGTTTATCGAGTTTGAATTAAAAGATACACAAACAGAATCAAGTTTTATATACCTATTCTGTGTACATAAAATTTATTTCATAAAACTAAAACAGAGATAAACTTAAAACAAGCTAAAAAATAATAAAGTGAAGAGAGATCGAGAGATTCTTCTATTTCATGATATAGATTTAGTTCTTTATTTTCTATTAATTCGTATATTATTTTAAACTAAAAGAGTGAAAATTTTATCGGAACTATGTATTTAATGGGTACTTAATTTACATTATTTCATAACTTCCTTATCCTCCCTCTTTCTTCCCTCCCCCCACCCCTCCCACCCCCAAAAACATGTGTCCCCACCCACCCCTCCCCCTGGCCCGCAGAGTAGAGACAGCAGTAGATGTTTTAGATATTATTTAACTCTATCGTGTCATTTAGACCTTTCGGCACCATAGTATTGAGGCGAAAGATCCAATAGGCTTCTCTGCCACATAGCCTATTGAACCTGTCGCCCCCCCTACTGGTGCTTACCACTTGTTCAATAGCTTTAACCTCTACATTTCTAAGTGAGGTTCCTTGACAGCTTAAGACATGTCTAGAGAGGGGGTGGTTTTTAAGGCCACCCAGAATGTTACGCCTATGTTCATAACAATAACAATAGACTGGGGAGAGCTGTGTAAGGTATAACCTGTGTAAGGGAGGAGAGCTGTGTAAATGGAACTACTGTGGTATTATGCGTAAGTGGCAATACTACTATGGACGACTGGATAGGTGGTGGTACATTAGAGAAGACAAGCTGGATCAGAGGGGATACATGAAGGTTGACATGCTGAATGGAGTAGAGGCAAATGATGGAAGATACACTGCATGAGGTGTACACATCAGGATTAAGCAGTGTCAGGGGAGAGCTCCATAAGGGATAAGATTAGATTGGGGGGGGGGGGGGGGCTTTGTAAAGTGTAAACTCTGTAAAGGAGGAGAGCTGTGTAAATGGTACTACTATTGCATTATATATTTAGACACACTACTACTGTAGCCATTAATTGTAAGTTCCACTACCACTGGGGCCATTATGTGTGAGCACCACAGTGAACTGTGGAAGACATGCTGGATGGGGGTTATGAAGGAAGTAATGCTGGTTTAATGGGAAAACATGATTGAAGACATACTAAATGGGTGGTGGAACATGAGGGAAGACTCACTGGATAAATGGGCTGTACTTAAGGGAAGAAATGCTGGATGGAGGGTTGGCAGATAAGGAAAGACACCCTGGATGAGGTGATTTAGGATGATGCTCTTCCACTCCATTTGGTTGGATTTTTATGCTGCAGGATCCCAGATCTGGCCTGACTTATTTAAGCATACTTAATTTACTTATACACATACTAATCCCTTTCTCAATACATATTAATTGTAACAGATTCATAGAAATCAGTGTGTCAATGCTCAGAGCAATGGACGGATGAGAGTTTTAAAGCCTTCTTCACATTCACTGACGATTTCCAGCAGGACCTGTGCAACCCGAAAAACCTGAAATTCCAAACCTTTACTGCAAAATGCACAGGCTTTGTTTTATTCTCTCGTGGAGGGAGCTGATCTCACAAGAATTAGAATGATTCCGGTGAGAGGTGACCCCCTTCTCTCACAATCTATCTATCTAGTTATCTATCTATCTCTATTAGAAATTTGTGTTGACCCTAATTCATCATCGGATTTTGGTTTTGTCAAACCTGCCTCCATGGTATTGAATATGTATTGATTAAAAAAATCTACAATCACAAACTTTGTGCCTTTTGTTGTTCCTACAATATTTTTTTCATTCAGTTGAGGCCAAAGTTCGTAGCGAGCTGTCTGGTTACTAAGCGTCAGAGAAGCACCATAAACACACAACAGTTTATAGCATGTCTACAAAACTTTGCCACGCAGCAGTGGCAGAAATTAAGTGATCCAAGACAGAATTGCCCTTGGCCCTTCCCTCCCACTCTTATGTTGGGCATTAAAAAGGACAAGCACGGTTTAATAAACCAAGCACTTCATCCACAGGGAATGACACTTTTTATGCTGAAGTGCTTAGTTTGTTTGGGCCCCACAAAACATGCTACCAATGGGGTTATGGCAGTTAAGCTAACATCTCTACAGTGCCAAGATGTCATCATCAACATTGCTATTCTCATCCTCATTGTCATCAGTTTTTACATTATCCTCACAAAATATCAATTCAACCCCGTTGGAATCCACTATTACAGTTGTCTCTGTACGATGATATAATTGCCACTAAAGGTCTTCCTCATGGAATTTGTAGTTAATTTTGATGATCCTCATCTTTTCCACCTTTTGAAGAAGTTCTGTAGCCTTCAATGTTAACCACTGACAAGTGATGCAAATGCTGGGTACACACTGGAAAGAGTACATTTTAAGTAATGCAAAGACAAGGGCTTCCAAATTACCTTTATTTTCCTTCCAGTAGTCAAAGGGACATGTCTTTTTATACACTGTCATTAAAATAATCCTGCACCATTCATTGGAAGGTAACTGTATTCGATGGAGTACAATTTGCAGTTCAGCTCACACTGTGGAGATGAATAGTACAAACAACAGAACAACATTTGAAAATAAAAATTGCAGTTGGGCTCACAATGCAAAGCATTTTTCTATATAAATGAACAAAGTCGCATTGGGGTACAGCACACACGAGTACACACACTAGAGCAATACAGTATACATTCAAAAGGGATTCAAAGGGCTTTGCTGTATAGATAAACAAAATTGCACTTGTGTACAGTGCTGTCAGGACTGCAATTGATATCATTCTGGCCTGCAGTGCCTTTGGTTTGCCAAAGGTGCTGCAGTTCGCTTTTGGCCTGCAGTGTCTCTGGTTTGCCAGAGGTGCTGCTGTTGTGTTTGGACTGCAGTACCTATAGATGGCCAGAGGTGCTGCTGTTATGTTCAGCTTGCAGTACCTCTGTGTGGCCAGAGGTACTGCTGTCATGTTTGGTCTGCAGGACCTATGGGTGGCCAGAGGTGCTGCTGTTAGGTTCTGCCTGCATTACCTCTGAATGGGCAGAACTGTGGTTTCTGAGAGCAGTCCCAGCTGGTGTAATCAGCTGGATCAGGCTGTTCTCAGAATACCATTTCCAGCTGTAACACATATTGAGGATTGAGGGGCCTGTCTCTGTGTGCTGCAGGGACTGGCTTGCTCTTTCTTTAAAGCCGTGTTTAACCTGAGCTTCAGGGCCAGTTATAGCCTTCCTAGCCTTTTCTGAAGTGCTGTACCTTGCCGGATACCTATACCTGATACCTGTTCCTGATTACCGATGCCTGCTCCTGTACCTGATTCCTGATACCTGTTCCTGTACCTGATACCTGCTCCCGTTTGCTGATGCTGAAGCATGGTACCTGAACACGGTTTATGAAACTGATAATACAGTGATTTAACATCCATCTTGCCTCCGTTTTCTGTTCCTCCTGCAAGTATTATTACTATTAGTCTTGTAGTCCACTGGGACTCCTAACAAGTGCACACAGGTTGTATACATTCAAAAAACTTTTCGAACTTTGTTAACTTAGTTTTTGAAACTTTTTATTAACGTTTTTACCCTACAGAGTTAGTTGAGCAATACTGTGTGGTAGAATAAGACTGAGCACAGCTTGTGGAGGGACTCAGTTTGTGATTCAATAAAGCACTTGTGTATGACTACAGCACATGAGAATAGACACAGTAGAGCAGCTGTGGGAAATGGACAGATAATGAGGCTTTTGCTCAATTTGGAATCCGAGCCTAGCGGGAAAAACTAAGACAAGGCGCAGATTTACTTGGTTATTGAACAGCTATATGCTAATGCTATTTATAGAACACTGTACAATTTTATGAACAAATTATAAATCGGTACAAGGCAACTTTACCACAATAGTCCCTGAGGGTTATAGGGACCAGTTTCCACAATATCTTCCCTAATAGTGGTACAGCGCCAATCAATTATACTAGTCCATATATTCCATATATACTAGTCCATATATTATTAAAATCTTCACAGAAATGCCAAACGTACCAACGCGTTTCGTCTAAAGAGACTTCATATGGGGCACATTTAACAATCAAAAATAGGGTGGTTCAAGTCTGATGATAGATTTGAAAATAAATGAAATATAAAATCGAATCCTATGGGTATCTGGCAGGTGATAAATCTTTTTGCTGTCCTTGGAATCTTTTAACTGGACCAATGGTATTGGGATGGTAGTCAAAGCTCCAGAATTGATGCCAGTAAACAAAATCTCTATCTAATTGCTCTGTCTCCTCCAAGGATAGCTGGTAGAATGCAGTAGTGCAATAGTCTACTTAACTCAAGTGACACCCATGCTTATCTGCAATATAACCACTGTCCCAGCATACTGCACCACTATCCAGTAGAGGTTGAGATCCCTTATACAAAAAATATAATAAAATATAAAAAATGCAAATTGAACCCAAACCCGGAGTGCAGAAAGTCCCCTGGTGTCAACGCGTTTTGGATCGCTAGGAGCCTTTTTCAAGACAAGCCACAGAGGTAACTTTGGACACCCTTACCCTTCACTCTGTCCGGACCTTGTATCATCTTTTTTGAGTGATTGTGTCACTGTTTTCTTGTTGCCTCTGGGTTTGGGTTCAATTTGCATTTCTTATTTTTAATTTTATTTTTTATCTTTGATATTTTTAAAATTATATCTGAAGTATACATTTGTTGTACTTCTTGTCCCAATAGTCCGACTATGGACTTTGTGTGAATAAATTTTGTCTACATACAAATTCTCTTTCCCCCTTTGTGGGGATTTTCCATAACATCCATACCAGGGAATCCAAGCCTGTTATAGTACAGGGGATTTGAACACAAAGATACCTTGATGTGCTTGTCTCCAGTTTAAAACATCAACAACATCATGATACGCTCCTTTCTGTGGGATCTTTTGTTGGTTTCCAAAAATATAAAGATACCTTTATGAGCATTTTCTCGCTCTTTTGGATGTGATTGGGGGTACGCTGGTTTAAGAGCCATTTCATATTAACCATATATATTGAAGCACCTTGAGAATATTATACCTCCAGTGATCTAATAAAGATACCTTTATGGGAATACAACAATCTATCAGAGAGTGAGTGGGGGTACGCCTACATCATTAAAATTATTGGAAGGAATTATTAAAAGAAACCTTTATGGGCCTTATCCATTTAATACTGATGTGAGTAGAGGTGCACTTCTCTAAATTAGATTCCTGGTAATTTACAGTCTAAAGAAACCTCTTGACACAATACATAGTATATTCACCTATTTTGTATTTCACAGTTCAACACTTAAACAATCAGAGAACCGTCTGTTTTGAACCCATTTAATCATAAAATGTACTACACATTGTTATTTTTTTCTTTTTTTTTCACACTCCTTGTGATTATTCCAGAACATTCACTGGATCACTGGACTCCACGCTTGGAGAAACTCTTTCTTCATTGAAAAGAACCGATTCACTTTTCCTTCTCCTTTTTTTGGATACATATAAAGGAAATATCCTCTTTGATTTTTTGGTACTTGTTTCCTATCTGGGCGCCCGCTACGTTAATTGCGCACCATGCTATTCTCCGTATAAAAATCGGATCGCATCGGATACCACAAATGCACATACACAATATTGAACGATGCGATGCGATCCGATTTCTTTCCCACTTTTATGGTTGGCCCATAGGATATATAGGAACCCCCCCCCCCCCCCCTGATGGTTTAAAATGCGCCTCCATTGTTAACGCCACCCCAGTATTGACGTCAACCCGAAGCGTGGCGAGCGGCGGCGGTACGCGTCCTCCGACTTTTTCATACCCCCACTATCCACGTCGACGTGGAGTTGAGAATAGAATAGTGTGGCGAGCGCAGCGCGCCACCGAGCCCGAAGCGTGGCGAGCGCAGCGAGCCCCGCGAGGGGACGCGGATACTTCACAGGTATCCGTGTCCCCTCGCGGGCTTCACAGGTATCCGCGTCCCCTCGCGGGGCTCGCTGCGCTCGCCACGCTTCGGGCTCGGTGGCTCGCTGCGCTCGCCACACTATTCTATTCTCAACTCCACGCCGACGTGGATAGTGAGGGTATGAAAAAGTCGGAGGACGCGTACCGACGCCCCTCGCGGGGCTTGCTGCGCTCGCCACGCTTCGGGTTGACGTCAATACTGGGGTGGCGTTAACAATGGAGGCGCATTTTAAACCATCAGGGGGGGTTTCCTATACAAATCGTGGGTTTGCGGGGTTATTACATTGAAATCAATCTAAAATCGGGTCTCAGGGACCATTTAACATTGATTCCAATGAAAAAATCGGGGTTGATCGCGTCACCGCATGCGATGCGATCCGATTTAAAATGAAATCGGATCGGATAGCATCGTATGACATCGTGTACCGATTCCGATGCGATGCGATCCGATTTCATTACGGTGCAGTACGTAGAAAACCTGGGCGCCCAGATAGGAAACAAGTACCGATTTTTTCTTGTGCACATTGGATTGTATTTGTTGCACACACATTTTTGTTAAATTATAGTAGCGCTATGGACTGATTCTGTCACTCAAAAAACCATTTTTGTCCACCGTTGAGGATTATTGGTGTTAATCCTGGCGAGTTTCAGAAACTCCCCACAGCTGCTTAGCGCAAACTTCCAGTCACACATATCTTGTTTATTTTAGATTTCATACCATGTGTATTGCCAAAAACCCATGGTAGGGAAATTTTATTCTATCTCTTTGCCATCTTGTATCAACCAACTTGTTGCTGTCAGACACTATTGCAATTTATTTAGAAACATAGTGCTTATTTTGTAAATTATGTTCAGAGCATTTTATGTTTTTTTTTTTATATATTTGTATTAATATATGCATTCTATTTATTATAGTTTAATGAAAGGGTACCAATGTAATTATAATTAGACTTTACCTTTAAAACAAATGTGTCACATCTGTACATGCTCTCCTCTATATTTAGTATGCGGGTCTTTATCATTCTCTTCTTTCCCCACATCTCTTGTAGACATGAAGTCACCCTCTGTCTGACTTTTCTCAGCAGGGTATCAGTTCCTCCTTTCCTATTTGCTGGTACATGTTGGGTGAATATATTTGTCTCCTCGAGATATGGTTGCTATATTTAGATTATATGATGACCACTTAGTGTCTGGTGACATTCGTAAGTGTGCACAAATATGTTTAACTTCCTTTTTTTGCAGGCGCCACAAGGTTAGGTCAGATTATACTATATGCTTTTATTTCATGTGACTGGATGATTAAAGTGCTGTTTTGTAAAATATAATGAAATAGGACTTAATTATGGCTGTAATCTATACGTCTGGAACATATGACAAGCAGGCTGGAAAGCTTTTTATTTATAATCCCATTTGCACTTCCACATTGGGTTGAATGACAGGCTATGCTGTATTGAGTATACTATAGTAAAGGCCGACCTCAGGTGTGTAAGAACAGGAATACATATTCTGTACCTCCAGGTGTTAAAGTAACATACATAGTAACATAGTAATTAAGGCTGAAAAAAGACGTCCATCGAGTCCAACCTATCTAACTTGTAACTACTGACTTGAGTAAGTCATATCTATAGGATTCCCTTATTGGCCAAAAATGCATCCATTTTTTATTTAAATTCATTAACAGTAGTTGCTGTAATCACCCCCACCGGCAATGAGTTCCAGAATTTTACTGCTCTAATAGTGAAGAATCCTCTTCTTAATTCAGTATGGAATTTATTTTCCTCGAGCCTCAGTACATGCCCTCGTGTCCTAAGTATAGGTTAGTGAACAAATCATGTCCCAGTTTCATATGATTTCCAATCCTGTATTTGAACATACTAATCATATCACCTCTCAACCTCCGTTTCTCCAGTGAAAACATATTCAGCCTTGTTAACCTATCTTTGTAATCTAGTGATTCGAGACCTTTTACTAGCTTAGTTGCCCTTCTCAGTACCTGTTCCAATTCATTTATGTCCTTTTTATGGTGCGGTGCCCAGAACTGAACACAATATTCCAAGTGAGGTCTCACCAATGCCTTGTAAAGAGGCACTATCCCATTGGCATCCCTTGAATCCATACCCCTTTTAATGCATGCCAGTGTCCTGTTTGCTTTTGCTTCTGCATTCGAGCAGTGTGAACTATTAACCAATATTTCATCTATGTTGACCCCCAAGTCCTTCTCTAGAATTCTCCATAATAACTTAATTTAGCCTATAAGTAGCTTGTTCATTTTTGTTCCCATAATGAATTTATTTTTCCACCTTTCCGACCACCTTTCCAGTTTATTTAAGTCACTTTGTAGTGTTTCCACATCCTCTCCTGAGTTCATTTCCTTAGTCAATTTCGTGCCGTCCACAAATATTGTAATTTTACTCACTATGTCACTTCCATTATTATTAATGAATATATTAAACAAGGTGGGTCCCAATATTGAACGTCGCGGGACTCCACTTTGGACCTTACCCCAGCTGAAATGTATGCCATTAACCACAACTCTCTGTCCCCGATTGTGCAACCAGTTTTTAATCCAATTACAAATTTTATCTCCTAGCCCTAAATTAAACTTTTAAAAAAAGTTTAAAAATAAAAATTATCTTTTATGAGGCACCGTGTTAAAAGCTTTAGCCAACTCAAGCAGTATTACATCAAAAGATTTCCCTAAGTACAGCCCCCTACTGACTTCCTCATAGAAGCTAATTAAATTAGTCTGACATGATCTATTTTTGTTGAACTCATGCTGAGCCTTATATAATTTTCAGGGTTAGTTTATCTACCTTTCTTCCACATTGCTACTACGTTAACTATGCGCCAGTCCCTTGGTACCGTCCCCGAGTTTATTGATTCCTTGAATATCAGATATAATGGTAGTGCTATGACAGAACTCAATTCTTTTAGTATCCTAGGGTGTATTTCATCCGGGCCAGGAGATTTTTTACTATTAAGGTTCTGTAATCTATTTTTGACCATTTCCTCACTCAAACATACAGTTTGGGAGCAATCAAGAGGCGAGCATTTAGGGGGGTATTCAATGGCAGGGTCACGGCAGTCGAGCTTGCTCGACCGCCGTGACCCAGTCCCGTTCTCAGTCAGCTCGACCGAGAACACGCAGGCGGGATTCAATGTCCCGCCTGCCGGGGAGTGAAAAGGGGGCGTGGCCGTGAGTTGCGGCCGGGAAGAGGCGAGCTCCAGCCGGCAGCTTGTCACTTCCCGGCTGTTCTCGGCAGAACGAGCCCGACAGCTAGTGATGTCGGGCTCGTTCTGCCGAGATACCCTGCTCAATGCTGTCGGGGAAGACAGCATTGAATAGGGCCCGGCGGGCATCTCCCCGATGGGAGGTGCTCGCCGGAGATTGAATATCCCCCTTAATCTGTGGGAGATCTTCTGAAGATTCTTCCCTTGTAAATACAGAAGCAAAAAATTAATTGCTCTTTTCCTTCTATTACCTGGGTACCCTGCTTATTTTTTAGTGGCCCAATATTTTCCTTCCTTAACCATTTCCCATTTATATAACAGTAAAAAAAATTGGGATTAGATTTGCTATCTGTGGCTATTTTACGTTCAGTCTGTAATTTAGCCATCTTGATTGCATTTTTACATTTCTCATTACATTCTTTACATGCGTCAAATTATTTGGGTGTCCCATCTTGTTTAAACGCTTTGAATGTCCTCCTCTTTTTTTTAGGGGGGGGGGGAGGGGTTTGGAATTACCTGCAATCCCCCTTACCTGTAATGGATGTGGGGTCTAGTTCCACCTCTACTAGAGCCCTGCACTGTGACACAGAAAGCCTGTCCCAGGGGCTTCCTTCTCTGTCACGGCATATGGGGCACTACTATGGTGTTATATGAATAAAGGCACTACATGCAATGTAATGTGAATATGATTGTGCTACCGTGTGGTGTAATTTGAATTGGGTGAAGATCACTGTCCCTTCATAAAGTACAGGGGGTAGGGCATACATTTATAGTTTGCAGGGGGAGCCAAAAACCCTGGCACTGGCCCAGGCTCCACCTAATTGTAGGGCGGTAGAAAGGGAAATGATTTCCACCACTTCTCCAGGACCACTTTAAGCCCTGCACACCCCTATACATTGCAAAAAAACTTGTATATGGATCATGCTGTGTACTTATTGGATCTGTCACATAGTAATATACTAAGTAAATTAAATGTTCACTTATATATTGGCTCTCACAACAGGAGAGCTAGTGATGTCACTGTGATCATGCCGAGGGGCCCCTGACAGAGGGAGGCCCTGGGTAAAGTATCACCTGCATCGTGCATCCCCCTCCCCCCATTAATGTGGCTATGAATATGATGCTGACATCCCAGCTAAAGGTGAAATCAGTTAACAATGCAGTCTGCTGCCACGGAGAGGATTGCTGCCACGGAGAGGATTGCTGGCAAAGAAAGGATTGCTGTCACGGAGAGGATTGCTTCCATGGAGAGGATTGCTGTCACGGAGAGGATTTATGTCACAGAGAGGATTGATGCCATGGAGAGGATTGCTGCCACGGAGAGGATTGCTGCCACGTAGAGGATTGCTGCCACGGATCGATTGCTGCCAAAGAAAGGATTGCTGTCACGGAGAGGATTGCTTCCATAGAGAGGATTGCTGTCACGGAGAGGATTTATGTCACAGAGAGGATTGATGCCATGGAGAGGATTGCTGCCACGGAGAGGATTGCTGCCACAGAGAGGATTGCTGCCACGGAGAGGATTGCTGCCAAAGAAAGGATTGCTGTCATGGAGAGGATTGCTTTCATGGAGAGGATTGCTGTCATGGAGAGGATTTATGTCACAGAGAGGAAAGATGCCATGGAGAGGATTGCTGCCACGGAGAGGATTGCTGCCACGGAGAGGATTGCTGCCACGAAGAGGATTGCTTCCACGGAGAGGATTGCTGCCATGGAGATGATTGCTGTTACAGAGAGGATTGCTGCCATGGAGAGGATTGCTGTCATGGATTTTAAAGCAAAGGCTATATGTCTCCCTAGTGAATTCTTTATAGTTTTGAGGATCATTGGGAACAAGAGTGAAAGTTTTTAGAATGTTGTTAGCAACTGAGTTATTTATATGTTTCCCTGGCAACACATCTTTTATTACCAAGTGGGGTTTTTACAACCTGTTGCCACATATTGATGTTTTCTTGCAGTACATTACTGTCACTGCCGTAGTCCATGGCTTAAGGTGCCCATACACATGCAGATTTATCTACACATCTGGCTGGTTGGAACAAAAACATGGTTATGGATGAGAGCAAATGACAGTTGACCATTTGCTTGGAAATGCTGGAAAACTGACATATTGTCAATCATCCATAACCATGTTTTTGTTCTAACCAGCCAGATCTGAGGATAAATCTTACTAGTGTATGGGCACCTTAAGATACCAAAATAATGTAGTTGATGGAATGCTATTTACTGATTACATGCTTTTTTGTCATCAATGCAGTATAATAATTAATAAGTATAAGTTTAATAAGAGTGACTGAACTATGTACATGGGTTATTTATAACTTTTTTTTTGTATTTCTAAATGTTTCACAATATCTGTATTTCTTTGATATACAGTATATAGGCAAGCTTTGTATCAATGTATTGGCATGTACAATATGTGTTTGTATGTTATTTTAAATGCCATGTTATATATACCTATTCAGCTGCACTTTCTGGTTTTGTCTATTACATTAAACAGTGGCAGCTCCTACCTCGGTGTAGGAGGGGGGCTGCCGTGGGCACAACTGGTCCCTGCTGGGCCCCACTGCTGCTGCTTCCACCCCCAATGGTCCCCGCCAGTCCCTGATAATGCTGCTTACACCTCACCCCCCCCCCCCCAGTGGTCCCCTCCGGTCCCCAATGCTGCTGCTTACGCCCCTCCTGCTGGTCCCCCACTGGTCCCGCTGCAGTCATGGGCCCATCGCATGCGCAGTAGCTTTCTCAGTATTACCCATTTACTGGCCCCCAGTTTCTATGGGCTGCTTCGGCAGCAGCCCATAGAAGCTAAAATATGGTTCCTGCACCTGTACAGTGCAGAAGACAGGCACTGGGACCATCATATGTGCAGTATTGGCCTCGGTGCTGCACATGTGCCTACCCCGGATTCTATGGGCTGCAGCCATAGCAGCCCATGGAGGCATCCTGGAGGGAGGAAGCACCTCCCAATGGGACAGCCTTGGGTGACTAGCAGGTCGGACTTCCAATAGAAAGTCATTACCTTTCACAGTAAAGCCAGTGCAGTGTCACAGACTGTATGGCTTTACTTATGCAAAGCACATTGGCAGATTTTACTTGGAGGGGATGGAGTCCTGCAGCCTATAGGTAAAAACCGCCACTGACTATAAGTATTCTGGCAGGCACTTGACAGACCTCCAAAGGGACAAACACACACACAAACACCTATGTACACTGTACCCCCCACCATATACTACCCCTGTATACACTGTACCCCCATCCTCTAACATATTCTGCACCCCCCACCATATACAAACTGCACCCCTCAGAGAAGAAGAAGCAGGCAGGGGCAGCAGAAGACAGAGTAAGCATTACTAGGGGCAAAAAAACACACCCTTGGAGGTGGTCCATGCTGCTTAAAAAGAACACCAATGAAGGAGGAAATATATCTGCCTGAATGATCCCGCTCTGGATACATACAGTTTCAAATAAAAGCATTTCAAAGAAATCGCATTGTATCGCATGGGCCATTTTAGGGCCATGCAATGTGCGATGCGATGTGCGATGCAATGCAATTTTCCTATGTAATTTATTCACTGCTCTCTCAGCCCCGGGCCATCGCATCTGCCACAAAATTGCATGCGATCGCCATGACATTAGGTATGCAATCATATGATTGTATGTCCCCAAAAATAGGTTTCACAGACACCCCCACTATCCACGCCAACCCGAAGCGTGGCGAGCAGCGGCGGAACGCGTCCTCCGACGTTTTCATTACCCCACTATCCACGTCGACGTGGAGCTGATTTTATATAGTGTGGCGAGCGCAGCGCACCACCGAGCCCGGCGAGGGGACGCGGAATACATGTAAAGTACTCTGCGTCCCCTTGCAGGGCTCGCTGCGCTCGCCACACTATTTAGAGTCAACTCCATGCCAACGTGGATAGTGGGGTAATGAAAAAGTCGGAGGACGCGTTCCGCCGAACCTCGCGGGGCTCGCTGCGCTTGCCGCGCTTCAGGGTGGCGTGGATAGTAAGGGGGGTGTGTGACATCTATTTTTGGGACATAAAATCATATTATTGTATACCTAATGTCATGGCATCGCACACCCTTTAAAATCGCATGCGATCTCATGCGATTTTGCGGGAAATGCGATGCTATGCGATATTGTGGTGTAAAAAAATTACATGAAAAAATCGCATCACATGCCGTTATAATGGGCGATGCGATGCGACTTCCCGACGGTGCCGGACGTAGCAAATCTGGGTGCTGTGCTAGGAAACAAGTACCGATTAGGCACATGTAACTAGAGAAAAGTAAGTGGAATCTTATATAGCATGGAAAAATAAAATGCAATTGTGTGTGATATTCAGAGACACTTAATTGTTTTATTTTAAACACTTATTTTTACAATTTTTTTTTAAACACAACTACCTTTTGAAATATTTTTGTATGTTATTTTAAAATAAATCCATGAATACTACTTTCTCCTGCCTTTCTTGAAAAAAAAAAATCATTTTCCTAACTTGCACAAACAGTAATATATTAACAATTTTAACTTTATATCATCAAAACATTTGAGGCCTTGTGGAACTTTTGATGCTTCCCAAGCACCCATCTCTCCATATCCAGTGGAATCATATGTGGGACTGTGGTATGTTTTCTTTTCTGGAATTAAGGAAATGGAATATAATTTTATTGGACAAGGTAGTTTGTCAACTTTGGCGCTCCATCTAAAACCAAATGGAGGAGTGCTGCTGCCAGACATAAAGAAGGGTGTACATTTCCACCAAAATACGAGAAAAATAATCCAGCATCTGGATGGACAGTCAACACTGAAAAAAACAGAAGTTTCAAATTATAAAATTACATTTAGTGAAAACAAATAGTAAACAAATAATAGAGTGAAGTGAATAGATCCATATAAAATAATCTGTATTCTTAAAAACAGTCACTATAAAATACTTGTGTGCTGGAGTAAAGTCACAAATTTCAGAGTCTAACATTTTTTAATTTCATTCCACATACAAGTTTAGTATCCCTAATCCAAAATGCTCGGGACCAGAAGAATTTTGGATAACAGATTATTTTGTATTTCTGAATATTTTTATATTTCAATGACGTATCTTGAGGTATCTTGCATTTACAGTATGTTGTACAAACACATTAAATTAATACACACAAATATAATTTATTTGTGCATAAAACAAGATTTCAAAACATGAAACAAAGTTTGTACACTAAAGTATCTCAAGTACTGACCTTGAATGCTAAGAAATCTTTTCCTTGCACATATTTAATGGCAGTTACATATCATGTCCTCAGTAGTGCCAGTTACATATCATGTCCCCAGTAGTGCCAGTTACATATCATGTCCTCAGTAGTGCCAGTTAAATATCATGTCCTCAGTAGTGCCAGTTACATATCATGTCCCCAGTAGTGCCAGTTACATATTATGTCCCCAGTACTGCCAGTTACTGTAACGTGCATGGGTGCATGCATACAGTGGTGGTGGGCAGAGCCCTCAGCCGGTACCGCTGTTTAGGACGGCCACGGAAAAACCCTACACTAACTCTATTGGCCTTCTCGGGCAGGTGACTGTAGACTGCAGTGTGCTAGGCTTCTCCTGTAGTTGCCGCGTTCAAAGGAGCGAGTTAAGCCCGCTCCGACCCCAATGCAACCAGGTTTTAAGATGTTACAAGTCTACTGCGACCGTCAGAGATAGGACCAAGAGGAAGATCTACCTAACAGGCACTAACTGGACAAGACACCCTGGCTAACGGCACCAGGCCGAGGACGGGGAGTGTGACCACAGGCACCGGACAAATCAATAACGGGGTGCCACCAAACAAATACATGCCAAAGCAAAACAGTGGATACACTTAAACTGACGGTACCCCAAAACAGGCGTAAACCCACAGCCATGGGCCTCTCCGAATCACAGAGAGCAGGACTAGGACAATAACTATAACTAAGGATAAAGGGCAGCTTGCCCAAGTCGGTAAGGAACCAGGCTCCACTGGACCGGACCGAACCCACCGGCAGCACAGGATGGAATCGTGCACGCCAGGAGTGACTTGGCAGGACTGGACAGCAATAACGCTGACCAAGACAGAATCGGATCAAGACTGGACCAGGACAGGATAGTGACCAGACCAGGACAGGACTGGACTCAGACGGCACCAGGACAGTAGCTGGACATTGACTGGACCAAGACTGCAGCTGGACAAGACTCCAACAGGACCAGGACACGACAGGACCGGGACAGCAGAGTGCAGCTGACACTCTGAATGAAACAATATCACTGGCGGGGCTGAGCTGGGCCAGATCCCTTAAAAGGGATCCTCTAGGCCAATCAGCCACTGCCACGGGACCCATTGATTACACACTGCAATCAGGTGGCCAAGCACATGCCGGCCGGCGTCCCCTGGTTGCTAAGCAACTGCTGGGTGACGTGACCTGAACACTCCTACTGTCCCCCAGCTGGACGGAAGAGAAGCGCCGTGGCCGGGCGGATTTGCTGCTGGCTGCCCGGACACCGCCGGGCGGAAGTGCCTGGACCGCCCTTCTAAGGGCTCCAAAAAGCTGCATGATCGTCAGCACTGCTGAAAGTTACATATCATGTCCCCAGTAGTGCCAGTTACATATCACATTCTCAGTAGTGCCAGTTGTATATCATGTCCTCAGTAGTGCTGGTACAGATGTTCCCAGTAGTGCTTTTAGCAAGAATTTTGTTTTTGCACTTTCTGGAATGTATGATTTTCGGAATAATTTGAAAAACAGATATCTGGATAAGGGATGCTCAACCTGTACTAGTGAATCATCACTCATTAGTCATCTGGTGTCAGCAATTACAGTTGAGTTCACAGGTGGGTCAGAAACTGGAGTTTTAGAATAATATTAGCTTCATACATAAGCCCATTGGTGACACAGAGAACTGGAAAAGCAAAGCTACAGTATGTAATATTTACCAGCTATGGAAGTTTCAAGTTAATATGCTTTTATGACCTACAGCAGCGGTTTCCAACCATGGTCCTAAAGACATTCAGGTTTCATGGTTTGTCATAGTTAAACGCAGGGGAATTAATTAGAACCTCAGTTATTTTGATTTAGCCATCTGTGTTTAAATATAGCTTTTACAAAAACTTTGACTATAAGGAGTATACTATTACTACAGTGCGATTTTATGTTTTTAGATGTGGACATGTTTACCATAGTAACCAATCAGATTCAGAATATTATTATCAAAACAATATCAGTGGCGATAGATTCTGTCTGAGCAGATGCGGAAGTTGTGAAGCCGTTTAGCGGCATGCAGGATCAGCAAAGTGGTAGGTGGACATTTAGGGTATATATACCCACTAAACTGGACTGTCAGTACATGCTTCTGACTAAGATAACCATTACCAAAACATGTTAAGCGTGTACCGCTTTTATCTGGACTCTGTGGTAACCTGGGTGGACACTGTGCTGGGATCAATATTCTGGCGTTTCTGTCAGGACTGAGGGACTGTGGATGTGGACCCTATAACATCTGCCTGCCTGCTGTTTGCTTGGGGACCCCTTGTCTTATAATTTTAACATAAGTCACTTTATTGGGAGTTACTGCATATTTATGGTCATAAAAGTGCTGTTACCTATGAGACTATGGAACAGACGCACAAGTATATTGTTTGTTTATAATTGCATGGTATACGGTGAAAGGTGATTTTTGCCTGTCTAGACACCATTGTGCATTGGATTGAGTATAAAATATTTAAGAATAGTTATCATCATGACTGGTGGTAGAAGATGCAGTGCTAATATTTGGTTGCTGTTCCTGCTCTTTTCTGGACTTTTCATCATGAGCTATTCAATGAACATACAGACAAGTTGTACAAAAAATACACAGTTTAGTAGTACTGTATTATTTATTTATTTACTTTAACTTTTTTTGTAATCACCTGAGGAGTCAATTTACTTACATATATGTATATGTTAGTATACATGTATGCAGTATGTAAGTATATGCTATTTGAACACAGTAGGGTATGGCCTGCCAGTGCAACACCAGTGGTACACCCTTAGACAATAGAATTAACTTAGTTCCTGCACTACAGTATAAAGGGTAATAAACAATTATTTGCTAACTGCCTGTACTGTAATCTATCTTGGCCAATATTAACAACAGAGGTTGAAGGGTTTAGAGCAGGCATGTCCAAACTATGGCCCTCCAGTTGTTGTAAAATTACAAGTCCCATCATGCCTTGCCACAGTTTTGCTATTAGGGAATGCTAAAACTAGGGCAAGGCATGCTGGGATGTGTAGTTTCATAACAGCTGGAGAGCCACAGTTTGGACATGCCTGGTTTAGAGAGATACATCAGCAGCACTGGAGTGGATGTATACTGGGCAGATGTGTCATCCAAGCACTGGAGTGGATAAACACAGTGGACAGACAGGTCAGGTCAGCCCAGCAACAGCACAGTAGCCATTGGAGTTTATAGACACAGCAGAGTTTAGCAGTCAATGGAGTGGATGGAATAGATGGACACCTCACAGTAGTATGGACTGGAGTCAGCGTGAAATGGCAGCAGAATGGACCTGCTGTATGAAGAACCCAAAACTTGAGAGAATCTGATGCTGGATGACATTATGCATGGATTTGGAATCCGAGTAAGGGCCAGCAAGGACAAAGATTGGCTGGACTCAGAGAACTGAGCATACTCTACCATAGTCTACAGTATAGGCTTAATACTACCAAGGAGAGAACATATGACTTTTCAACTTGTTTAGATACGTAACAGTAATAATTGTTTCAATAAAAATACTGACTTTTTTTTTTATTATTGCCAACCATTTAGAAATCTGTGACGCTATTTATATAAGGCGCCTAATGAATTATGTTGCTTTGCCTATACCTTAACTTAACCTTAAGCGCCTAGAAATAACTCACACAAGACACCTTTACTTAAAATAACGACTCGGACAACAACAGCATAAGTTTAAACTGGTCATATTATTTATTGAAGTGGCATGACCTTTATTTGTCTAAAGGGATGGCCAAGAAATCACTTGAGACCAGCACCAGTCAAAGGTGTATGTCAATGGTAGCGACTGCAACGCCCCAATCCAACAAAACACCCCCTACGTAAGGTACAGCCTGCGTCGTGACTGACTTACCGCCCCTTTTAAGGTATGGCGAGGACACCTCCAGGAAGTGTAGATTCAAGAGAAAGAAAGAGATGTCCTATGTCAGTGCACCAAACAAGAGTAAAATTTAACTTTTAATAATTTCTTTTTAAGAACTGCGAGATAAAATGTAAACATATAACAACAAACAAGGGTGGGGATCACACAATTTTACAACCAAGGTGGCAGGCAGACGTTGCAGAGGTGTTTATGTAATACTGTTTTTTAACTTCTGACAGTGTGTGCCTGGTCTGTACAGAAAAAAGTTTTAATCTGACAGGCCAGGTTACGTGTATGAGAGCGGGTTAGAAAAAACCTCTTATAGTAGCTCTTAGAGACACAGGTTCATATGCGTGCATATGGGGTTATTGCCCCTATAGGGTCAGAGTACCGTCAGTAGGGATCTACCTGCACTGTGATAGTAGCACAGTGTGTGAGTGAAATTTCACTTCTAACTCTTAAAGAGGATCCCTCTATATGGGATTTGCCAATATAGATTGCCCTGTGTGTGCGGTATCTAGCGTGAAGACGCTCTGAGATCGCACAGGTGTCAATGCACCTCCAGGGTATCTGGCTGCGGGAATCCAGGTGGAGCCGCCTCCAAGTGACTATACGTTCTGGACAGTCGGCACCGTTGTAGGGGCTGTCACAGCGTGTCACTATTCTCTGGATACTGTAGCCCCCTCTGTATCTGTGCAGTTCGCCAGTACAGATTGCCCAGTGTGTACAGTATCTAGCGTGAAAACGCTCTGATATCGTACATATGTTAGTACACCACCGGGGTAACTGACTGCGAGGGTCCAAGTGGAGCCGCCTCCAAGTGGTTGCAAATGCTGGGCAGTGAGCACCGGTGTGGGGGCTATCGCAGCGTGTCACTGTTAATCACACACAATCAAAATGCATAAGTATGAAAAATAACAAAAGTTGCAAACATCTGCCTGCGCACCGCTAGCCGGCATGCGCTTCGCAGATTTTAGCTTCCTCAGGGACCTCCAGGAAGTGTCCAACATCCCCCCGCTGAGTCGGGACTCACCAACCGTCCTGGCAAAGGGGGGCAAAACCGCACAGCAACCACCTGACACCTCACCTGACTGCTGGTCGAGAGCGCCTTCTCGATGATTTTATAATTAAAATTATTGAATCAAATTGGGTGAATAGCCCGAAGGCCAGGTAGCACAAGATTGAAAGGGAAGGGAGGGTGGGTATCCAGACTCAAAGAGGAAGTACTTCCTCCCAGCATATCCTAATATACCCCTCTCTACGCTGATGCCCCTAAGCTACCTGATTGGCCCATCCACCTGCCACTCACTATCTGAGGTTTTTACCCACAGCACCTTACTTTCTTCAATAACTTTATTTACAACCAACAAATTCCCAGGCTCTTAAATACACTCGAGCCTATGCAGCCCTCATTCTAACTAATTGCTATTTGCCATTCAGATGATTGCTATAGACCGCACCCTCTGTTTATTTTCTTCATTTCTAGTTTTTTGTCCCCCCTGCCATGGTTCTGTGTTGTCACGTATACATTAGTGGGGGTATATTTTTTCCAGTCAACCCAATCACGTCTCCTCTTCTCAGAATCTCAGGCATCTTCTGGCTTTGAAGCAACTGGGCAAAATAAAGTATTCCAGGAATCACCAGCTTACATCTGGTACTGTTGTTCCAGGATATAAATATAGGCATCATGCACAGCCATCTGTGCTGATTAATCAATAAGTGTGCATTTGTATGGCTTCCTAGGCTTCAAGCAATGCCCGTTCTATGCATATGGACTACTGTGCATGAATGTGTGTAATATAAAACAGGAGGATCGTTTTTGTTTTGTTTTTAGGTGATTTACTATGTACTGTGTCGAAATGACTGTGTTTGATCACAATTCATGCCAACAGTTTATTTGTATGTCAGATGCTTAAAATTGCTACATTATTTTAAATAGGATTTCTGGAAGCCATTCTTTCCTTTTTGACTGATTATTTTTTCCCCCTTCCTTTCCTCAAAGTAACATAACAGCATAATGTATTGAATAACTGTAAGCAGAAAAAAATAAAAGGTGCGTTAGATTCCATCATATGGGGCAATAACACTCTTTGATGTGCCGCCACGACATTTGACTGTGCACCATTCTGGTTATTATGGTTATACCATGCAACTCAATGTAGTAAGAGGAAGAATGGGCTAAGATACCTCACCACTGTGGTTCTTCACCACGTTCTTTGAAAGTGATGTCCAGTTTGGTTCACCAAAAACCGAATCCACCTGAATTTTGTTGGTCTGAACCAAACCAAAACCTAGTCCGGAACCTCTGGTGAGATCCATTCTTAATTGAGTCCTGGCTTGCCACTACTTGTGGTTCAGAATTCAGATTGTACATCCAAGTTCAGTTTTTAAATTGCAAAAACTACAATGCCATTTTATTTATTTATTTTTTAATCTTTTTTAACCCCTTCCTGACAGAGCTAGTTTTGGCGTTCCTGACAGAGCCATTTTTTTCAAATCTGACATCTCTCACTTAAGTGGGGATAACTTTTTTTTGCTTTTACTTATCCCAGTGATTTTGAGATTGTTTTTTCGTGACACATTGTACTTCAAATTAGTGGTAAATTTGGGTCGATACAGTCTGTGTTTTTTTGTGAAAAATACCAAAATGTCGTGAAAAAATGGAAAATTTAGCGATTTGCAAAATGTTAAATTTTCTGCTT